>NC_140987.1:210333163-211076585 GCF_052327205.1 Somniosus microcephalus
TTTTTTTTAATATATATAAATGACCTGGATATTGGAATACAGAGTAGAATTTCTAAATTTGCCGATGACACCAAACTTGGGGGTGTGGCAAATAGTGAGGATGATACCAATCGACTGCAACAGGACATAGAAAGGCCATCAATGGGCAGACAGGTGGCAGATGGAATTTAATACAGAGAAGTGTGAGGTGATGCATTTTGGAAGAAGGAACAGGGAGAGGCAATATACATTTAATGGCACAGTTTTAAAGAGTGTGCAGGGAGAGAGGGACCTGGGAGTTTTTGTGCATAGATTCCTGAAGGTGGTGGCAGGACATATTGAGAGAGTGGTTAACAAAGCATATGGGCTCTTGGGCTTCATAAATTGAGGTATTAAGTACAAAAGTAGAGAATTTACGCTGAACCTTTATAAAGTGCTGGTTAGGCCACAACTGAGTATTACGTCCAGTTCTGGTCACCACACTTTAAGAAGGATATGAAGGCCCTCGAGAGGGTGCAGAGGAGATTTACCAGAATGGTTCCGGGGATGGAGGATCTTAGCTACAAGGACAGTTTGGAGAAGCTGGATTTGTTTTCATTAGAGCAAAGGAGGTTGAGGGGTGATTTGATAGAGGTGTACAAGATTATGACGGGTTTGGATAGGCTAGACGGGGAAAGGCTGTTCCCACTAGTTGATGGTACAAGGACTAGGGGACAAAGATTTAAGGTTTTGGGCAAGAGATACACGGGGGATGCGAGGGAAAACTTTTTTACGCAGCGAGTGGTGAGGACCTGGAATTTGCTGCCGACAGAAGTGGTGGAGGTGGAGACACTCGGGGGGAGAAATTATCGGCCGGGTGCAAAGTTTAGTTCCTGGCGCAAATTATCGCCTCTGACTGCAAACTTGGCGTCTATCGCCCCTGGAGGTAATTGGAGCGCTAAATCAGGCGCTACACACCTGTCTTAAGGCACGAAGGCCGAGGAGCGAGGTGTTAACTCAGAGCGCGAGCGAAGCTCAGGTGATGTCAATTAGCTATAGAACACAGACACACTGGCGCCGGCCAGTTCTTAAAGGGAAGGGTCGATCTTGCTCTCCAGCCACACCCTGTCCATTTCAGCCTTGAATCTCGGCCTGGAGAGATCTGTGCATCAATTCTGCAGCAAAGGGCTATGGAGAGGGCCAGGGAATGAGCTCAGCACTTCAGCGACCGGGCCTTGGTGGCTCTGGTTGGCGCAGTGGAGCGCCGAAGGTCAGTACTCTACCCACAGAGTGGCAGGAGGCCATTGCCACATGACTACAGAAGAGTGTGGAGGGAGATCCATCACGTCTCCTCCAGGAGCATGGTGCCCAGGACCCATACGTAATGTCGGAAAAAGTTCAACGACCTCACTCAGGTCATCAGGTTGAGTGGCTGCTTTTCAATACCTTTCCATCCCTCCATCTCAACCTCACTCTATGGCCAGAGAGTGTAAAAACCCCATTGCTCAACACTCATCCAAGACCTATGGCCATCCCATAAAATATCCCCGTGCATTCCACATCTTGCATACATTAAGGGCTGTTCAACTATGGGAGGCACATCAGGCAAGCACATGGCTGCATACATTAAGGGCTATTCAACTATGGGAGGCACATCAGGCAAGCACATGGCTACATATTTACTCAGATGCCGTCCTTTTTCTTGCAGGCCAAGCTATCTCACAACAGGTGACAGCAGCAACAGACAGGTGGAGGGCCGCCTCAGCTGCAAACCCTCAGCGATCTGGAGGCGTGCGTCCACAAGATCGTCGCAAGCCAGGTGATTGGTCCCGTCGCCGCTGGAGAGGTCGACCCCGTTCGGGACAGCAATGGTAAGGTCATCAGCTTTCTCTCCTCTCTCATTCCACTTGTCCCTCACAACACCAGCCTTTTACACTTTCAATCCAATTTACTAAATCACTCCAGTCCTTGTTCCCTTACTGCCCCCCTGTCCTGATGCTAAAGCCATTCTTGTACCTCCCTGCTTTCAGATGGTGATTCACCAGCTGAGGAGATGGGCCCTCAAGCAGCTAGTGGGAGCGACGCCGCAGGCGAGGAGGAAGAGGAAGCCGAAGCATCAGCGCCACCCTCTCCCAAGGAAGCCTATGCCCACACTGGGACCACGTCTTCCCTGGAGGGAGCAGAGGGAAGGGTCTGATGAGGCTGAAGCTCCAGGACCCAGCGGGCTGCAGCAACTCAATGGGGGTAGGGAAGCTCGGGGGCCTTCTCCCCGGAGGGAGAGTAGGCCAGCAAGTCCTGCTGCACTGGACACAGAGGAGGAGCGGCTCATCACTGAAATGAACACCCAGGCAGTGGACATGCACACTCAGCTCATGGATGCAATGGGAAGGGTGCCCGAAAGCATTGATGGACTGGCAAGGAGTGTGGAGCACTCCGCTGCAGCACAGGTGGACACAACGCAACTGCTTAGTGCTGCAATTCAGTCACAGGCTGCTGTGATCCAATCTCAGGCTGCTCTCATGCAGTCTCAGATTGAGGCAACGCAAGCACTGACTGCTGCCATCTTCGCTGGTTCAGCCACATTGCCCCAAGGCTCTCACAGCACCGCAGCAGGCCAGCAATCTGTGCTCCAGCAGATTGCTCCGGATGCTGAGGTGCTGCCCCGTGGGAGTACCAGTGTGTTGGTCGAGTAGGGAGGTGCTGTCCTCTCTCAGGATGACAGCATTCCTGCTCCTGCTCCCACCACTGTCACTTCCCCATAGCCCAGACTGTTGCCACCCATGCAGAGTTGGTGCAGTCTGCAGCCGGGGCCTCCAGGCCCAGAGCTGGTCGAGGGCGTCTGTTATGTCTTCTAGCGCTCATAGTGCTTTGTAAAGACGCCTCTGGACTTGGTAGTTTGTAATTATAAACTACTGTTTTATTTGAGTTGTAATGGCTGCCTGCCGCATGGTGCGGGGTGATATTTCCAAGTGCCCTGTGCGGCGCCTGCGCACTACTTTCCCAGCATCGTAGTGCTGCTACACTTGATTTGAGTGTTAGTACACTTGTACAATGTAGTCCCAACATAACTATGTAACATCCCTCTTTCCCAACAAAACTAATTACATTAATTTTTCTATTTTACAATGTTTCCAGCTGAATAACGTTAACAAAATACAGAACGTGAGCTTTCTTTGCTCAATTTATATACAGATATTTGTCCATGATGTTTTACTGTTCTGTGCGAATTATAATTGTCTTTATAATTATTCACGATACCGCTCAGGTGGTTGTATGTTACTCCTCCATCTTGTGGACTTGGCTGTAACTATTCCTTTCTGCGGTGTTTTGGTGTGTTCATTTCTTGTTGCCGGTGCTGTCATGTTTGGCTCTGGAGAGTGCATGTTTGCAGTTGTTGTATTTGAGGTGTTTGTTTCTGGCGTTATATTGTTTTCCATGTCTGGTACCGTAACTGCTGTTAATGTTGTCCGCTGTTTGACAGCTTCAGGTGAGGGTCTGATATGGATCCTGTTTCACCTGTATTGGTTTCCAGGTTCTGTCTCTACCAAGTAAGATCTTGGAGTATCAGCTTTTCCAATAACCTTGGCTGGACTCCATGTTCTCAACAACGGATCTTGTATATGCACTGATTGCCCATTTAGCAGCTCTGGTAGTGGTTTTGCATGCTTGTTATAGTGTGTGCTCCCCGTAGCTTGTGTTTCCATCAGCTTCTGCCGAATGTCCTCTTGGTCCTGGGGAGGATATATCTTTGCTGGTAGAGTTGTTTTGTATTTTCTACCGTTTAGTAGTTCTGCTGGTGATTTCGAGTCTGCTCTCAAAGGTGTCGATCTGATTGCCAAAAGGGCGAGGTCTTGGTCTTCTCCCATCTCCTTGCTTTTAATGAGAGCTCTTTTGACTGTTTGGATCTGTAAGATTCGAAAATTTTTCATTATATAATCACACAAGACAACAGGATTAATAATACAGCTTTATTGACCAAAAGAAGCTTGTACAGATAAAACCTTTGATAAAAGGGCATACAAAATGGCCGCCGGACCTCGTGATCAGTTTCTTGAACCATTTGATTTCTGTTACTGCAAGCCAGACAGGCTTGTGGATTGAGAGCAGTAAGCCCGCGAAAGCCAGTATCAGGAAACCGAAACTCAGGGAAATGGGCATACATATTCAATTGGATTCTAAGTACAAGACAGTTTCAGGCAACAGGATGGGGCCCATCAAGATATGGGCGGACAATGAATGAACATTTAAACCCATTTAATGTACAAAGGAAAAACCGTTTAACAGCCATCAAGGGAAATCTCCAGACCGATCAATATGCGAACTGAGTTACGGTGACAAAGTAAAAGACATTATCGGCCAGGAAGGCCAGTTAAGCTATCACCGGCTCCGTTACAAGACAAAGCGCCCCTGCAGAGATTTCTGCCCGCCAAAAATATTACAAAGACTGGAATATGATCTGGCGGGAGATAAGGCTGGCCCAAAAGGGTATAACTATGGATTTCGAAAAGTCCATCAGCGCCTCTTCTACCTCGGTAGCTTCGGAATTCGATCAGGACGTTTCTTCTTTTAAAGACGCTTCGGACGGACATTTCGGAAAAGGACAACGTGGTCGGTGTTCAGCCAGACAAGGCTCGGCCACGACGAGGGTGGCCCGGGTACCGTTGTCGGGAGATCATCGACGACCCAGGCCGAAGAAGAAGACACCCTCAGGAAAACCGATGATCCAGGCCGGAGGAAAAGGACATTCCGGGCCTAGCACTCCCGTGCCTCACCATCCCATTCTCGGGGTTTTTCCTCACTGGACTCTCCCATGTGCATCCAGTTATTCAACTTCACATCGGTGGCAGAGACTGCTCCATGAATCCAAATCCACAACAGATTTAACTGATCCATCCTTGACGAGCGCTCATCAAGGCTGTGTCCGCTGCCTCATCGCCGGAGAGAGAGAGAGAAAAACAAGCTGCGCCAGAAGTTTCCAAATCCACGTGACGACGGAAAGCTGTGCCGAAAGGCTGCGAACCCCCTCTTTTGAGAATCAGAAAGTGGTGAGCATAATCCCGAGTTCCTCAAGTCGAAACTTAGTTTAGGTATAAGGGGAGGGAGAGGGTAAGGGTAATCGTAATGTGTTCCCCCTTTTTCGATGTGCCGTGTGTTTCCCATTTCCATGGAATCAAGTTTATAGATATGTGCATGTTTGTAGTCGCTTTGATTTGTGCTTATGATATGTATTTTGTAGTGCTGCAAACTGTTTAATAATAAAAGCATCCATTCCGTGCTATTCAACCTGGTCTATTGAGTCTTTCTCTGCACTACAGTTCCCTGCACCTAAGTCCAAGGTCTAGAACCGTAGGGAAGAGTGGGTCGAACCACTCAAGGGTAATTATTGCACGAAGCCTGGTAGGAGACCAGAACGAGCAAGAGAAACCCCCTACAGATCTGTCTTTCAATAAATCCGTGTCCCCTTGGGTAATGTGGGGATGAGGTAATTATTTTAAATCTGTATTTTCCAGCCAGTGCTCTGAATTCACTGGAGGTGAATTGTGTCCCATTGTCGCAGATGACCTTCTCTGGGACGCCCTGTTCTGCAAATAAGTTTTTCGCAATTTTTGTGATTGTTGTGGCTCTCATGTCGTTTATCCTTCTGACAAAAGGAAATTTTGAGTAGTAGTCTGCTACTATGATGTACCACTCCTGGTTGCACAGGAACAGATCTGTTCCGACCGTGTGCCATGGTCTCAGGGGTACTTCCATTTGAATCATCTCCTCCTTCTGCTGTGTGTTTCGGTATTTCTGGCATATGCAGCATGTGGAGACCATTTGTTCTATGCTTTTGTACATGCCTATCCAGTACACAGCTGATCTGGCTCTTAGTTTACGTTTCTCCATCCCCATATGGCCTTGGTGTATTAAGCGGAGAAGTTCCGTTTGCATCGTTTTTGGTATTATGATTCTTGAGCCAGCAAGGAGAACACCGTCCTCCACCGAGATGTCGTCTCTGATTGTCCAGCACTGTCGGATTTGGTTTTGGACCTGCTGGATCTTCTCCGGCCACCCCTGTATTACCTGTTGCATGAGTAGTAGCAACTCCTCTTCTTTACCAGTCTCCTCTTGAATTTGGCTAAGCTTTGTGGGAGTAACATTTACGAGGTGGTGTATTTTTACTGTCAGGCCCTTCATCTCGTGTTTTTCGTGTGGTGACAATCGAGACAATGCATCTGCCAGTGCCATTTCTTTTCCTGGCCGGTATTTTAATTTGAAGTCGTAACTTTGGAGTCTTAATAGTAACCTTTGCAGTCTTGCTGGGGCCTTGCTTAGGTTTTTCTTGTAAATTTGTTCGAGTGGACGATGGTCACTCTCTACCTCAAATTTTCTTCCGTATAAGTAGGTTTGGAACTTTTCGCATCCGTATACTACTGCCAATAGCTCTCTTTCGATGTTTGCGTATCTTGTCTCTGTTGATGTCAATGCCTTCGATGCGAAAGCTATTGGTTTTCCTTCCTGCACGAGGGCTGCCCCTAGCCCTCTGGTAGAGGCATCTACCTGTAGGGTGACAGGTTTTTTTCTATCGTAATAAGACAGGCTGGTTTCTTTACATAATAATTCCTTCAGGTGTTTGAAATTCCTCTCATGGGATTCTGACCATTGGTATTCGGTGTCTTCTTTTAGTAATTCTCTTAAGTTCGCTGTGTAGTCTGACATGTTCGGGATGAAAGAGCTCATATACTGGACCAAGCTGAGGTAGCTTCTCAGCTCCTTCTTGTCGTTTGGAGGTTTCATCTCTGCTATCGCCTTGACCTTTTCGGGATTAGGTTTGACACCCTCCGTGTAGATCATGCCAAAAAATTTGCATTTCGTACTTTTAACGATGCACTTCTTGGCGTTCAGCTTGATGCCAGTCGTTCTCGTGCACTCCATGGCCTCGTGCAAGTGCACGTCATGGTCTCTTTCATTTGTTCCGTAAACTTGGATGTCATCAGCGATTCCAATGGCTCCTTCACAGCCTTTGTATGTTTCATCGATCTTCTGTTGGAAGATGTCTTGGCTGACTTTCAACCCGAATGGCAGCCGCAGGAATTTATAACGCCCCAATGGTGCATTAAAAGTCGTCAGGTTAGTTGATTCTTCGTCCTGTTTTATGTTCCAGTAGCCGTTTCTGGCATCCAGTTTGGAGAAGACTTTGGCCCCTGCCAGTGCTGGTGTGATTTCTTCTAATGTTGGTGTGGGGTAGTGGTCCCGCTTTATTGCCTGGTTTAAGTCTTTGGGGTCCAGACAGATTCTGAGCCGCCCGTTCGGCTTTTCCCGTACCACAATCGAGTTTACCCAGTCTGTGGGTTCAGTGACCTTTGCGATTATTTCTTTCTCTTCCATTTCTTTTAGTTCGGTGTATAATTTTTCTTTTAGCTCGATGGGTATTTTTCTTGGAGCGTGGATGACGGGTTTTACCTCTGGATCTATTGTTATATGGTACTTGAACTCCCCGAAGCATCCTACAGTGTCATCAAAACACTCTGGATACATGTCCATCAAATGTTTCGTGTCCATGATTTGTGGACGATTTTCCAGTGGGGTGTTGCTGTCGACTTTCAGTGATGTTTTTGTTAGTTCGTGGCTTACCGAGATTAACCTCAGCTTCTCGCAGCTGTTTAATCCCAGGATCGCCAGTCCCTCGGAGTTGGTCACATAGAACATGCAGTTGATGTTTCTGCTTTTGTGTGTTCCTTTTATATAGGTTGTTCCGAGTTGTCTGATCTCGCTCCCTCCATACGCTGTCAGCATGACGTTGTTTGCTTTTCGGGTATCTATCTTCGCCCAAGTTTTCGGGCAAGATCCTCTGGCATAGCCTCAGTGGAAGGATGTTGCTCTGAGCTCCTGTGTCCAACTTTACTTTTAGATTGACGGTTGTGGGCTGTCCTTCGATCCTCTTTTTAATCTGAATGATAGTGCGCCATTCTTTCTTTGGGGTGCTTTCTGCTCTGGACGTTTCGTGTAGAGAACCTTTATGGTTTCGATGTTCAGAGCTTTGTCGTACCCGCAGTCTTTGTCATCTTGCTCACCCATGGTATGGATTTTATTTTTCTTTTGTTGGTTCTGCTCTCCACCTCTGCTTTTGGTGTGTAGCCCCTCTCTTTTAGCTCTGCACATCTTTTGCCAGTGGTTTGCTTTACCACACGTGTTGCAGCTTGTTCCATACGCTGGGCATTTTCTTCTGTCTGTGTAGTCGTGTTGTCTTCCACATTTTCTACATGTATTTTTCCCACTGTCATATACTTATTTTTGTGTGCTGTGCTTTTCGCGCACTGCATCTACTCTGTGATCCGGTTCGGGAGTTGTCCGCACATCAGCCATATGAGTATTCAGCATTTTCATCTGTTGTTTTGTGGCTTCGTGAGCCCTTCTGTATCTATGGCTTCTGATATTCCGAGCTTTTCTTTTCCTATTAGTTCTTTTTGCAGTTCTGTATGTGCTGATTCCCATATTAGTTGGTCTACCAGCCTTTCTTCTAGTTCCGTAAACTTGCATTTGCTGGCTTCGTTTTTTAATCTCATCAGGAAATTGTCAGCCGTTTCACCAGGTTCCTGTCTTAAGCTTTGGAATTTATACCTGTGTATGCGTTGGTTTGATTTAGGCTCGAGATGGTTACTGAACTTTTCATAAATCTCCGTAGGGTTCATTTTATCCTCTTCGGATAAACTCCAGCTGTTATAGAGATCTAAGCCTTTTTATCCTGCCCACAGTAGAATATAGCTGACTTTTTCCTCATCGGAGGAGCCTTTCAGGAAACTTTTAAATGTAAGCTCGCATTTTTGCTTAAATTTGCGGAAAGCTTCCACGATATCGTCGGCTTCCCAGTTCATGATGGGGAGCATATTCGTGGTCAGTGCATTGGATGCCGCCATTTTAGCTGCCCGTACGATTCATGGTTAAAACGCTGCAGAGTTTACTTTTAAATTTCTTTCTTCAATCTGATATCGTTTTTATTTGCGTAAGTTTTACTCACTTATACCGCTGCCACCATGTTATGTCTTCTAACGCTCGTAGTGCTTTGTAAAGACGCCTCTGGACTTGGTAGTTTGTAATTATAAACTACTGTTTTATTTGAGTTGTAATGGCTGCCTGCCGCATGATATTTCCAAGTGCCCTGTGCGGCGCCTGCACACTACTTTCCCAGCATCGTAGTGCTGCTACACTTGATTTGAGTGTTAGTACACTTGTACAATGTAGTCCCAACATAACTATGTAACAGCGTCCTTCAAGGGCACCTGCAGTTTCAGGTTCTGACATTCAGCAGCCTTCCACCAGCCTTGCCCCATTACGGAGGAGCAGTAGGGTTGGGAGGGGGGGAAGGGCGAAGGGATGGAGATCACCATCGAAGGGCAAAAAGTAGGAGGTCTCAAGAAATGTTGGGAATGTCTTTATTAAAGGGCGAGGTTTATTTTTGTTTAGTGTTTTCGCCATTATCTCCAGGTTGTGAGGACCAGTTCGGTTATTTAATGATTTATTGTGTTTGTTTCTATTAGTTTGTCATGAATAAATGACGCACACACAGAGTTTGTAAAATAAAAAAGTTGTTGTTTTCAAAATGTACACGTTTGGCCTTTGGCTGGCTATAGGGGTTGCGGGTTGCTTTCCATCATGTTGTTTTCCATGCCAGAAGCCATCTTCTGAGTAGGGGCCTAGAAGCGGCTTGTTATCAGCCGCTGACGGACGGTCCTTGCAGTTTCAACATTGTGGGCCTTACTGCCGCCATGGTGCTGCTGCTAATCATCTTCCTCCTCTTCCTCCGGTGGTGCACCAATGCCTGGTGGCATTGGCTGGGTCCTGAGGATCGCAAGGTTATGAACTATGCAGCAAACAAGTATGAAGAGGGAGACTCGCTCAGCAGAGCACTGCAGGGCTCCTCCTGAGTGGTCCAGACAGCGGGACCGTTGCTTGAGCATGCCGATCGTCTACTCAACGATGTTCCTGGTGGCAATATGGCTCTCATTATACCGCAGCTCGGCAGGGGTGTTGGGGTTACATACATAGAAACATAGAAGATAGGAGCAGGAGTAGGCCATTCGGCCCCTCGCGCCTGCTCCGCCATTCGATGAGATCATGGCTGATCATCCAAACTCAGTACCCCATACCTGCCTTCTCCCCATATCCCTTGATGCCTTTAGCTCTAAGAAATATATCTAACTCCTTCTTGAATATATTTAAAGACTTGGCCTCAACTGCCTTCTGTGGTAGAGAATTCCACAGGTTCACCACTCTCTGGGTGAAGAAATTCTTCCTCATCTCTGTCCTAAATGGCTTACCCCTTATCCTTAGACTATGACCCCTGGTTCTGGACTCTCCGACCATCGGGAACATTCTACCTGCATCTAGTTTGTCCAGACCTGTCAGAATTTTATAAGTTTCGATGAGATCCGCTCTCATTCTTCTAAACTCGAGCGCGTATAAGCCCAATCGACCCAATCTCTCCTCATACGTCATTCCTGCCATCCCAGGAATCAGCCTTGTGAATCGTCGCTGAACTCCTTCCATGGCAAGAACATCCTTCCTCAGATAAGGCGACCAAAACTGCACACAGTACTCAAGGTGTGGTCTCACCAAGGCCCTGTACAACTGCAGCAGGACATCCTTGCTCCTGTACTCAAACCCTTTAGCTATGAAGGCCAACATACCATTTGCCTTCTTCATCGCCTGCTGCACCTGCATGCTTACCTTCAGCGACTGGTGCACAAGGACACCCAGGTCTCGTTGCACTTCCCCTTCTCCCAATCTATTGCCATTCAGATAATAATCTGCCTTTCTGTTTTTGATACCAAAGTGGATAACCTCGCATTTATCCACGTTATATTGCATCTGCCACGCTTCTGCCCAATCACCCAACCTGTCCAAATCATCCTGGAGTTTCTCGGTATCCTCCTCGCAGCACACACGCCCACCCAGCTTTGTGTCGTCTGCAAACTTGGAGATATTACATCTAGTTCCCTTATCTAGATCATTAATATATATTGTGAATAGCTGGGGTCCAAGTACTGATCCCTGCGGTACCCCACTAGTCACTGCCTGCCACTCGGAAAAAGACCCGTTAATTCCTACTCTCTGCTTTCTGTCCGCCAACCAGTTCTCTATCCAAGTCAATACCTTGCTCCCAATCCCATGTGCCTTAACTTTACACGCTAATCTCTTATGCGAGACCTTATCGAAAGCCTTATCGGAGCGGTGTCATCAGCCAGGTCCAGAGTGGATAACCCTTGTTCCTGAGGAGCCAACCACTTGGCTGATGCGGTGCCTGGAAAAGGTCTGGCACACCATTCTGGTGCAGGATGAAAGCATCGTGGCTGCTGCCAGGAAAGCGGGCATTGACAGCGAGTATCAGCTGTCTGTGGTCACAGACCAACTGCACATTTAAGGAGTTGAACCTCTTGCGGTTTCGGAAAACCTCTGCATTCTCATGCGGTGCCCGCAATGCCACATGCGACAGTCAATGGCGCCCTGCACCATGGGGAAGCCCGCTATCCTCGCAAAGCCTAATGCGCGTTCATGCTGTTTGGCCCGGGTGATTGGGAAAGAGATGTACTGGCGTCTCTTTATATACAGGGCATTTGTAGCCTCCCTGATACATCAATGGACCGTGAAATGGGAGAGATTGGCGATGTCCCCAGTAGCTGCTTGAAAGAAGCCGGTGGCACAAAAATTCAGAGCCACTGTGACCTTCACTGCCACCAACAGAGATGCCCTGATCCTCAGCTGAGGCTGCAGATCTGGTTGCAGCAGGTGGCAGAGCTCAGTGACCACCTCCTTGCTGAAGCACAGCCTGCGCAAACGCTGCTCCTCAGACAAACGAATGTAGGAGAATTGTTCCCGGAATACCCTGGGAGGGTAAGGTCTCCTGTGCAGAGGCCTGTTGGCCCTCCTCCCTCTGGCCATGATGGCCACTCTCTCTCTGCATCTCTGATGCCTCCGATTCTGCAGGCGCAGGACAACGCCCCGAATCAGTGCAGCCCCCATAGTCTCTTGAAAATCGAAGCAATGAAGGTCAAATCCAAAAGAACCTGCAAAGTGATGCTCAGTAGCCAAAACTACTTCACACAGCGTTGACTCTCTGCAGGAGTCTCTCTCTCTCTCAGAATCTCTCTCTCTCTCTCTCTCAGAATGAGTGGTGCAAAAATGTCTCCCACAAAAAAAGGCAGGAAGAGGGCACCTTTAAATAGCGCTCCTCCAGCCCCTTCCCGACTGCAAAACGTTCCACTCACCCTGTCGTTGCTTGCGGCAGGCAGAAAAGTAGGACACCACTCAATATCCAGTCCGGGGTGCCACCGGGGTGTTGCACACTGGACTGACGTCACGATCTGCGGGTGTAGGAGATCGTGGCGGTAGAGTTTAGCGCTGCCGCAAAAACTCTGGTCAATTTCGCAAGCAGCGCAAACATCGCCGCGCCCGGGCGCTAGTTGCTTTGCGCCCCATTAGCACCCTCTTAGGGCGCTAATGGGAGGCGCAAAGCAACCGAATTTTCCCCCCTCAACGTTTTCAAGGGGAGACTGGATAGGCACTTGAGGGAACGGGGATAGAGCGGGGCAATGGGACTGACTGGATTGCTCTACAGAGAGCTGGCATGGACTCGATGGGCCGAATGGCCTCCTTCTGTGCCATTATGATTCTATGACTCAGTTTGAGTACCTCAGCAATGTGTTCAACAACAGAAATGAAGTGACCAAAGACGTCAATTGAGGAGATATGAAGAAGGGACATCGGATAGAATGCTTGATGAATTGAATAACCTACACTTGATCCTAATTGAAATAATTCCATCAAAAAATGCCTTCTCCCCAAAGTGGCATTCCACAAACGCACAAAACTTGTAGGATTTCTTTTCTCTCTTGTTCGGAATACAAAGGTCAAGGATCAAGCAAGACACTGTAGTTATTTTCTAAGTTTAAATAATTTAATTTGACATAGTCACAATAGATTTTACCAGAAAGTAATAGCTTCACATACAACTTTTTTCTAGCAAGTACAACTCAAGACAAAGGATTGATCAAGCCCCTTGTTCTTGGGAGAATGAAGGTTCTTCTCCTATGCCGTATTGTCCGGACATTGCACGTGGTTCTCCTGAAAACGCTTCAGAATGAGCTGTTTTATATGTTTTCATTCAAAATCTGCTGTCGAACATCATACCATATATAGGTTGTTTTCCAATTCTAACATCAAAGCATTTCTTTGCAGGCCTGGTTTCTTATCTCTACAACTGTCAGTATCATGTCTTCTTCTCAGTTACTCAGGTCTTGTAGTTAACCAAGGCTCCATCCAGTCTTGCTGACACATACTTTTCACTCTCCAAACATCCTGGACAATAAGCAAAGACTATAATGCGCACCAGTTTTGGTCAAGCTGACAATTCTGTGTTCTTTGACCAAGTAATTGAGGGTTTCAAGTCCATTCCTTTATTCTTCTTTAAAAACCAAGTATTAAAAGTCCATATTAAAAGTCCAAAATCCTTCAACCTCTCCAAATCTTCTTTGAGTAAGACTCTCCATGTGTCATGTTAGTCTGTGAAATGAATAATCCACTCTTCTCCCCTCCCTTCCCTCCTCTCCTCTCCTCAAATGGCAAAGTTGAGGTCAGCAAATGGGCTGTCTAAGGAATGTGTGAATGTAAATGATTTGTTGTTTTTAGCACTAATGTTTATAGTCACAGCCCCAGACTGGGAACTTTCCTTCTGGTGATAAGCAGAAATAATAACACCCCAGCAGTAATAGTTTATTTATACCTATATTGGTTATACACAAATGTTACAGTTTTCCACAGTTTTGAATAATTTGTACCCCATTTGGATTATTGCATTCAGTTCTGGGCACCGCACCTCAGGAAGGATATATTGGCCTTGGAGGGGGTGCAACACGGATTCACCAGAATGATACCGGGACTAAAAGGGTTAAATTATGAGGACAGGTTGCATAAATTAGACTTGTATTCCCTTGAGTATAGAAGATTAAGTGGTGATTTAAATGAGGGTCTGGAGTTTCTGCTCAATTACGTTTTCTTTTCAGCGCAATTCATCTGATATCGGTATAAAAGATCACAGAATTTTTAAGCGCAAATTGCATTCAGCGCAAATCCGTGATCTTTTGTGCTAGTTTTAAAAACATTGTGCTAGAAGTCATCCCTGCCCACAAAACTGGTCACACCCCCAGGGTGAATTGATCACCATTGGGAGTTCCGCTAATTGCATTCATTTTCAGACGTTCGAGGAGGCTCTAAACATTAAGCTGGATCCTTTGGGTGCAAGGTCACTAATAGGTGCATTTTGAAAAGTTTTGAATTAATTTTTTTTTAAATTTACGAAAGAACTCACTACAGCACCCCAATCTAACTAAAAATAGTTTTGTATGTTTTTTAAAAGTCATTTTCAGTCATTTAAAATCAGGTTACTCACAGGTGGTGGATTGACGGGGGAGAAAATAGGTACCTTTGCGCCTCCAGTTATCGTCTCCGGGGGCGATAATGGGGCGCTAACCACTTACCGCCTGGGCACTGTGAGAATATCGCCTCCCACTAAATTCAGTGGGAGGTTTGCGGCGGCGGTATGGCGTTGTTCCCCGATCTCCTTCACCCGGAGATCGTGACGTCATCGCCGTGCGCATTGCCCCGGTCCCGAACTTCGGTTCCGCCTCCCTGCAGCATCGCCGGGTGACAACACCGGCAGCTGCAGGAGACGTTCATCGGGAGGCCGGGCGCTTCGAGGGCGATACTTAAAGGCGAGGTAGCCGAGGTAGGGAAAAAAATATTCAAATGCTCATTTTAGGGTTTTTTTCCTTCTTTCCCCAGCGCTCAGTCAGCCCAGCATTCTGCTGCAGTGCATTGGGCTGATCAGGTCGGATCGCGGCTGCCGTCGGGGACCAGGTAAGTTTTTTCCTTGCAGAGCTTGCTGCGATGGCCCTTCCCTTTAAGAGAGGGAAGGAGCCTTCCAACGCGGCAGCGCTGCACGGGCCTAGTGTGCAGCTCTGCTCACCTACCACCCTGCCTGCTGCCTGTTGTACTCCAGGAAGGAATTGGTGCACTTGCTTTAGCGCCCCACTTCCTTCCTGGAGCGCAAAACAGAATTTTTTGAAAGTTGAGGAACATTAGTGCCTGGCACTAATTTTCTCAGCTTTTGAAAGTTAGCGCCCCAAACGGGGCTATAATGAATTTCTATCCACTTGTTTTTTGTGATAAACCCATTTTCAGCTGTATTAATCAAATGTTACCAAGTTACCACTCTTAAGTATATCAAAGAAAATTTTATAAAGCAAAATTTTTTTTAAATGTTATGTTTAATCGCTCCACCATTGGCGGCCATGCCTTCAGCTGGCAAGGCTCTAAGCTCAGGAATTCCCTCCCTAAACATCTCTGCCTCGCTACCTCTCATTCCTCCTTTAAGATACTCCTTAAAACCTACCTCTTTCGCCAAGCTTTTGGTCATCTGTCCTAGTATCTCCTTATGTGGCTCAGTGTCAAATTTTGTTTGACAACACTCCTGTGAAGCGCCTTGGAGCATTTTACTATGTTAAAGGTGCTATCTAAATGCAAGTTGTTGATGTTGTTGTAGCTGGAATTACTAGTGGCAGCAGTACCAGCAGGCAACTTTTTTAACCCCTAGAAATTAATGTTGGCAATATTAGCGAATGGATGCCGTGTGACATTCTTCTGTCTGTTACTTTCACAGAAGCATCACCCCATTTAATATCAGCATGCTAACCGACACTGAAACAGTGGACAAAGGAATGCCACACAAACAGGTGAAGCATCCATTGAGTGGTAGTGCCAACAGCCATTTCTAGGTTATCATGTTGATGTCAGGGGATTAACAATGAGGTGATACTTCTTAAAAATAAACTGAGTAAGCTATTAAAATCATGTGCGATTATGGGTGCTCCCAGTCTATACCCACCCCAGCTGTCTTTCTTAACTGTACAAGTAATTCCTACTCATGCACAGTACAAGCTGTACTCACGACTTCTCCTGAACACTCTCTTTTAGGACTGCAATAAATTACCATTCTTCAAAACAGAGACTCCTTTTCCCAAACCACATAAATGTAGTTTAAAAGACCCAATGACATCTATGGAAGCCAACACAGACAGCCCACAGTAAAATATAAAAACATGTTCAACAGTGAAAGAATCCATTCTCTGCAGTACAAAGCAACGATATTTTAATCAATGCAAAACTACAAAATAATATAAAACACATGTCTGTCTCTATTTTACTAATCTAGGCCTAGAAATTGCCTGGGGTAACGCTGGCCGTTAAAACCGGCTTTGTTGAAAAAATGGCGGCCGCCTCGCTTCCGTTCGCTTCAGGCAGGGGACACGGCAGAGGCCATTTTGGTGAGGGCCCTAGTGCTGCCATTGACAGCGCTGTCCTCTCAAATGTAAATTAGCAGATTGTGACGTTAATCGGCGTGCAACGCCTGACTTGATGCCACAAATGCTAATTTGGATGTTCCCACTGTCCTTTACGCTGTGTCCTAACTGTTAAGTCTGTGTGTCCCAGTTATGCTTATTATAAATCACTGGACACAGACCACAAGAATAACTTTAACAGGTCTTTACTATTCGGAGGTCAGGGCTGAACTGCCCAGTAAATCACTACACAACGCTTATATACCGGTGTGGTCACCACCGGTACTACAGTATACAGCAGCCAAGAGAAAGTAGTACATCTCTTAAGGTGGAACAGGTTACATACACCACAATCCTCCCTTTTTAGCTTAACAGTTATATCCCCATTTAACATAACATAATAACATATAGATATATATATATACAACTTCATGCAAAACAGTTCAAAGATTCAGTCTCTGAGGAGGCCTCCTGATTCAAGTTGGATAATGCCTTTCAGGGGTCTCTGATTCTCGTTGCTGGGGTGACTCATCTAGTTGATCTCTTATGGATTGGACATCATCATCAGGTACATTCACTTCTGAGGTAGATGCTTCAGGTTCACTAACTTCTTCCACGGTTGTCTCTGCCGTAACCCTGGGTTCGACCCTTGTTCTCGATTCTACCAGTTGGTCAGCATGACGCCGTATTACATTTTCACCAATATCTACCGTGTACATCAGGGGTCCTTGTCTGGCCCGAATTGTTCCAGATTGCCATTTCTCGTTTTTATAGTCCCGGGCTAACACTGGTTGTCCTATTTCGAAACTCCGAGTGGTCTTGTTATTTATATGCTGGAACTGTTTGTTTTCAACTTCCCTCCGCACATTTGGTTTTAACAAGTCCAACCTGGACCGCAACCTCCTGTTATAGAACATCATGGCAGGACTTTGGTTTGTCACTGCATGAGTGGCGTTTCGATATGCCAGTAGGAATTTGTCCACCTTGTGTTGTAGTGGAATCTGATCTTCACTCATGGCCTTTATTGCTTTTTTGAACGTTTGTACATATCTCTCGGCCAACCCGTTTGTAGCCGGATGATATGGGGCAGAGGTATAATGTTTCACCCCATTCTTCTTCATGAATTTCTGGAATTCTTCTGACACGAACTGCGGTCCGTTGTCTGAACATATTTGTTCTGGCAATCCATTTCTTGCAAATATCGTTCTTAGCACCGCGATCGTCTTTTCCGAGGTAGTGGTAGTCATCTTAATCACTTCTGGCCATTTAGAATGTGCGTTCACCGCAATTAAAAACATGGAGTCCATGAATGGACCAGCAAAGTCAATATGTACACGTTGCCATGGGGTTAAAGGCCATTCCCATGGATGCAGCGGTGCAATCGGAGGTGCATTTTGCACTTTTTGGCACCCTGAGCAGCTTTTCGTCAGATCCTCTATCTGTTGGTCGATACCCGGCCACCACACATAAGCCCTAGCAAGGCTTTTCATCTTGACTCCCCCCAGATGACCTTCATGCAGTTCCTTTAGAACTCTCTCTCTTAACTTAGGAGGAATAATCACCCTTGTTCCATACATCAATGTTCCTTGACAGACGGACAGCTGTTCTCGTCTTGCTGAGAATGCCGGCAACAGTGGATCACCATGTGCTGGCCATCCCTTCACTGTCACTTCGTAGACCCGGGACAGTGTCGGGTCGTTCCTGGTTTCTCTTTCAATACTTGCATTGGTGACTGGTAAACATTCGATGATGGTCGAGTGAAATAACTCAACAGGGTCAACCGTCGGTGCCTCCTCTTCTGTAGGTAGTGGCAGGCGCGACAGCTCATCAGCATTACCATGCTGCTTTGTACCTTTGAATTCGATCTGATATTGATGTGCCCCTAGGAAAAGGGACCATCTCTGGAGTCTCTGTGCTGTCATCACCGAAACACCCTTCTTAGGGTTAAAAATGGATACCAACGGCTGGTGGTCTGTCAGAAGCGTAAACTTTTGGCCCTGCAGGTAATGATTAAACTTCTTTACTCCCCACACAAGGCTGAGAGCCTCCCTATCTATCTGAGCATAGTTGCGCTCAGCGGAGGTCAATGATCTGGATGCGAACGCAACTGGCCTCTCCAGGCCATTTGGCAACTTGTGTGAGAGTACTGCCCCAATACCATATGGAGAAGCATCACAAGCCAAACGAATAGGCAGCGTTGGGTTGAAGTGAGCCAACACTTCCTCTGAGGTGATCAATGCCTTGCTTTTGCGAAAGGCCCTCTTACAGTCCTCGCTCCACTTCCATGGTACTCCCTTCTGCAAAAGAGCGTTCAGCGGGTGCAGCACCGTGGATAAATTTGGCAGAAACTTATGGTAATAGTTAATCAACCCTAGGAACGACCTCAACTGGGATACATTATCCGGAGCGGGAGCCTTCACAACAGCTTCGATCTTGTCAGGAGACTTATGAAGCCCCTCCTGGTCAATGACATGACCACAGTACGAGATCCGCTTCTGAAAGAACTCACATTTCTGGCGATTAACTCGAAGTCCATATTCTTTCAATTTGGTGAGCACCAGTTCCAAATTTGCAAGGTGTTCCTCGTCATCATCTCCTGTAATCAGAATATCGTCCAGGTAACATTGTGTGCCTGGAATTCCCTGTAATACCTGCTCCATGGCCCTCTGCCAAATTGCTGGAGCCGATGCCACTCCAAAAACCAGTCTATTATACCGGTACAAGCCTCTATGCGTGTTGATCGTGAGATACTGGCGTGACTCTTCCTCAACTTCCATCTGTAAGTACGCCTGCGCCAGGTCTATCTTGGTGAAGTGTTTCCCGCCAGACAACGAAGCGAAGATATCCTCAATCCGCGGAAGCGGATACTGCACCGTGTGAAGCACCGGATTAACAGTGATCTTGAAATCTCCACAGATGCGAACCTTCCCCGGTTCCCCCGGCTTGTTGCTCGATGAACGCTTCATGACGGGGACAATGGGCGTGGCCCACTCACTCCAGTCTACCTTAGACAGTACTCCTGAACGTTCTAGCCCTTCCAGCTCAGCTTCCACAGCAGGTTGTATCGCATAAGGTACCGGTCTGGCTTTGAAAAATTTCGGGTTTGCATGTTCTTCAACCTTGATGTTTGCCGTAATTCCTCTCAGTGTTCCCAGTCCCTGTTGGAACACCTCTTTAGCATCGTCCAATATTCTGGACAATCGTTTAGGTTTGACATCTTTTTTACCGGAATCTACCGTTAGTGCTTTTAAGGAATGCCAGTCCATATTTATTTTCCTAATCCACTCCCGTCCCAGTAGTGGTGGACCTCCCTCAGGTAGCACATATAAGTCCATTCCTCAGCTTTCTTTGCCCTTGTGGACCACCTTTACCTCTATCTTCCCGATGGGGTATACTCTTTGCCCCGTGTATGTTTTCAATACAATCTCCGTATCCCGTAGGGGAATATGTGGGAATAACCTTTTGTAATCTTGCTTATTCATGACCGTCAATGCCGATCCAGTGTCCAATTCCATCTTCACTTGGACTCCTGCTATCTGAAGTGTGACCCAAATTGTTTGGAGGTCTGCTTCATTACCAACATTGTGTACTCTTAGACTACCCAGTTCATTACTGCTGGAGTCTGAATTTGACTTCTGTTCATTCGAACTGTTCTCTGTCACCTTGTGTACCTTTCTGTACTTTTCCTGCGGTGACTTTTTGTTGCTGGTCTTCTTTCCTGACCGGCATACTTTAGCTATGTGACCAAGCCTGCCACATTTTCTGCATTCCTGATTTTTGAACCAGCACTGGTTCTGATCGTGCGTTGTCTTTCCACAACGATAACATTTTACTGTACCCAAGACCATTTGATTGGTGCTGAGTTCCGGTGACCGTAGCTGCATTTCCGCAGTGCCTCTCGCTGCGGCTTCGTGCGATGCTGCAACAGTGACAGCTTTATCAAGCGTAAGATCATTCTCCTCAAGCAGTCGCTTTTGTGTTCCTTCTTTTAACAATCCACACACAAATTTATCTCTCAGCGCATCTGCTAGTCCTGTTCCAAACTGACAGTACTTTGATAGCTTACGCAGTTCAATTAAAAATTCAGCGTTGCTTTCGTCTTTCAGCTGCGTTCTTCTGTAAAATTTAAATCGTTCCGCTATCATCAGCGGCATGAGGTTTAAATGATTTTTCAGGACAGTAACAATATTCGCGAAAGTCTGATCCGTCAGTTTATCTGGTGATAGAAGGTGCTTCAATAGCCCATATGTCTTCGCACCCATTGAGCTTAATAAGGTTAGTGCTTTCTCATCATCTTGTACCTTATTTGCTTTACAATAAACTTCCATGCGTTCTACATACGTGGTCCAATCTTCGATATCGCTATCAAAGGTATTAATGTTCCCATGTTTAGGCATCCTTGCAAGTTTTTAAATTTTTCTTTTTCTCAAAATGGCGGCTTCCCGCGCTTGTCTTCTTCCCCCGCCTACTAAAATGGTGGCTTCCCGCACTTGGCAGTCTTTCCCGCGCTCGTCTTCTTCCCCCGCCGACTACAATGGCGGATTCCCGCGTTTGCCTTCTTCCCCCGCTGGCTGCAATGGCGATTGCCGTGCTGCTGCCGTTCTCGCCTCCCCAGCGGTTCTCAATTCCCCGACGCTGCTTTTACTCCCCCGCGGTTCCCGTGGGCACTCATGCTTCCCCTGCTGTTGCGCCTCTCAGCCCCGCATGCAGCCCAGTCCTTTACACCGGCTGCGTTTGAGTTCTCCGCGGCTCTCGTGCCTTAAGCTGCCCCAGTCGCTGCGCCTCTCGGCCTCGATTGCAGCCCGGCCCTTTTCACCGGCCGTGGTCGAGTTCTCCGCCCTTTTTTCTCCATTTTCCCTCCCCCACTCCACAGTCAACGCGGCCGACTTTCTGCTCGTGTCGCTGATCGGCTTACCCACCACCGTGGTAGAAGGAATGATCACTGCCTGTCGCTGATGGAGGGTTTCGTGGTCAGAATTTTTCTTTTTAACCCGGGTTCTCAATGCCTCCCGTGCGATGGTGCTCAGCAGGATGATGAGGGCGGATGCCTCTTCTCGACGCCCGTTCTGAGGATGAAGCTGCCTTGGATGTAAAACTGCCGCAGGGTAAGATCAGACTCGTCGCCACTGTTAAGTCTGTGTGTCCCAGTTATGCTTATTATAAATCACTGGACACAGACCACAAGAATAACTTTAACAGGTCTTTACTATTCGGAGGTCAGGGCTGGGCTGCACTGCCCAGTAAATCACTACACAACGCTTATATACCGGTGTGATCACCACCGGTACTACAGTATACAGCAGCCAAGAGAAAGTAGTACATCTCTTAAGGTGGAACAGGTTACATACACCACACTAACCATGTACAGAAAAGCATGCGTGAAGTAGCCCTGCAGAGACGCTGTCAGTGCTTCTTAAAGAGACACACACATTTTTCAGGTAAATTTGGATTTAAGCTTTTGGACTTTCTTTTATATTTTATTGAAGTGGCTTGGTGCAATAGATTTTAAACATTTTTAAAGTTTGCAGGGAGTGCAGTGAATGGTGCTGGATGCTTGTAAAGCTTCGGATGATAAAGAAAGGCCCCTGAGAAGACAGAAAATGCTGGAAATACTCAGCAGGTCAGGCAGCATCCGTGGAGAGAGAAACAGAGTTAACAGCCGCGATTTTGCCATCGGAGGCAGGGTGGCGGCGGGAGAGGTCGTTGGCGGGTCCCGGTCCCGCTCCGGGCTCCAACCGCTCTGTGAAAAGGATTTCCCCCTGATCGGGCTTGTTAAGCTCACCCTGTGAGGTTCCCGGCCAATTAACAGGAAGTGGGTCTGATGACATAATTTAATGACGCGGCATCAGCCAGTTTCCTTAAAAGGGCCATGTCCATATTGATCTTGACAGTTCTGCTGTCAGTATTCTACAGCATTGAGGTGCTGCAAACACTGACAAGCACAACACAAATGTGCATGGCTGCACCCAGACTAATGTGATTTCAGAACAGACCCGACACTTTGGAACCTTACATGGAGGCAGGTTCGGAGCATGGTCCCAACGCGCTGTCAATCATTTTGATTTTGACAGCAGACCCGCCTCCAAACCCGCACTCTGAGCACTGGCAAAATTCAGCCCAATGTCTCAGGTCCAGATGCTGCCTGACCTGCTGAGTATTTCCAGCATTTTCTGCTTTTAATTCAGATTTCCAGCATCCGCTTGCAGAGGGAAGAGGAAGATGCAGAAGAGGAAGAAGCGGAAGGGAGGATTCAGCCCAGACAGCCCCTTTCTGGCCAAGATATCCTGGGTGGAATCATCCGTCTGTGGTACCAGTGACCACACCCCCAATTCCCCTTTCAAGGGTATTCTGCGGCGAGTGTCTCACCTCCTGACTCCCTGAAGCCTTTCCACCATCTATAAGGCACAAGTAAGGAGTGTGATGGAATACCCTCCACTTGCCTGGATGAATGCAGCTCCAACAACACTCAAAAAGCTCAACATCCATCCAGGACAAAGCAGCCCGCTTGATTGGCACCTCATCCACCACCTTAAACATTCATTCCCTCCACCACCGGTGTACCGTGGCTGCAGTGTGTACCATCTACAAGTTGCACTGCAGCAACTCGCCAAGGCTTCTTCAGCAGCACCTCCCAAACCCGCAACCTCCACCACCTAGAATGACAAGGGCAGCAGGCGAATGGGAACACCACCACCTCCAAGTTCCCCTCCAAGTTACACACCATCCTGACTTAGAAGTATATCGCCGATCCTTCATCGTCGCTGGGTCAAAATCCTGGAACTCCCTACCTAACAGCACTGTGGGAGTACCATCACCACACGGACTGTGGCGGTTCAAGGCGGCGGCTCACCACCACCTTCTCAAGGGCAATTAGGGATGGGCAATAAATGCTGGCATTGCCAGCGATGCCCTGATCCCATAAACAAATAAAAAAAATGCATTTGTCCCACACCTTACCTTCCCTCTGTTACTGACCATCACAGCGTCCTCTTGGCCACAATGCTGAAATAAAAGCCACCACAACACAAACTTTCCAATCCAACTGTGCATCCAATATGACATCAAGAAATCAATTAATCACCCTTGTGCATTCCCTTCATGACTTTCTTGTGTGTGCCTATCCTACTGATGTCAGGCAATGCTACCCCAGTGGCTGCAGCATGGCTGGTGGAAGGCTACTGACTTTTAATGGGGGACACTGCAGATGGCCATGCAGGACGACCGAGGAGCTGGTGGTTGGGAGTGTCAAATCAAATTAAGGTGTTTCTTATTATTATTTTTCTTCTTCTTCATTCTCCTCTCCCTCTTCTTGGTCACCCACTGGCTGAGCAGGTTGGATTTCTTGGGTGTCTGAAATGAGGAAGGCACAAGGGTGGAGTTATGGTGAGGGTAGAGCGGGAAAGCAAGAGGTGCATGTTTACATCATGCGCAACTTGTAAATCAGAAGATATTTTGGGATGAGGGAGAAGTGGGATGTGAGAAGGAGGATAATGTATGAGGATACCAACTGACATGAATCTTGTCATTCATGTGGAAATGACTTATGAAATGATACTGGGCAGCCTGCTGGTGGCGCTGTCCAGGGAGAGTATAAATACTCGGGCATGGGCCCCGCTTGCTCAGAACATTCTTTAACAGGAACTAGTGAAGGACACAACTAAATCTCCATGTTGATAAAACAGTTGATTAAAGCCTTGTTTAATACTTAGACCAAGTGCCTAGTAGTTTTCTTACATCACCAACGCCTTGTATCTTTTCAGCCCCGCCACTGGCCAAGGGCTCAGCCATGCCCCTGCCAAGAATGGCCAGCACCGTCTCTTTCAAAAGGGTGAGCTGAAGCTAGGAATGGGAGGTGGGCCTCATCTTTGTTAGATATTGTTGGTAGGCTTGATGGTTGATGGGGGTGAGGGGGGTGGTGTGTGTAATGAGCAGTGTATGAGGCTAGTGGTGCAATTAGTTGGAGACGGCTTTTGAAGATGCATTCACTGATCTTGACCAGTGGTCTGAGGTCATTAAACTTCTTTGGGCACTGGAGCCAGGTGGTGGGGACGACACTGCTGGCACTGACAGCCTCGGTGATCTGATCCCACATTGTTCTTTCTGGAGAGCCTCCTGGCCCCCTGTGAGTAGAGGACCTCTCTTCCAGTGTTGACCCCCTGTACAAAGCTGTAGTGCTGCATGCGAGACCCTGGGTGCCCCTTCCCTGACTTGTTGAGCCATTTGTGTTAGTGCTGAAGCACTTTTACCATTTTCTTATGTGCGGAAGGCACTTCAGCTTTAAGAGCTGAAGACTGCCATTTCGGAATTATTTTTAATGTTTATTTTTTTCAGAAGGCAGTTGAGCTCTAAGGGCTAAAGGTTGCCTATTTTTAAATGATTTTTATTAGTTTAATTTTAGAAGGCAGTTCCCCTTTAAGAGATCGACACCCCTTTCTAAAATGACAGGCTTGCTTTAAGAGAACACTGCCTCACTCCAGGGACGCTATGGCCATACTACATTGGGTCTCCTGCAGAGACTACCGCCCGAAACAGCACATTACACCGTAGGTTTTGCGCTCTTTTAAATCAGCAGGCAGCTCCAAAATACCAGTTCTGCCTGCGCTCTTTTTGCGGGCAGCCGTTAACCTCGGCCCGCGGTGGCACCGGCCGTTTCCCGGCCTAATCGGATTTCTAGGCCCCAGTGTGCATGGACAATTATGGGCTCTGACTTCCCACAGCTTGTAATTAAATTAGTTGCAGTTTAGTGCTGATTTTTTCAGTACTCTTCACCTATTACTGCAAGCGTTTTCTTACATTGGAAGTATATCGCTGTTCCTTCATCGTCGCTGGGTCAAAATCCTGGAACTCCCTCCCTAACAGCACTGTGGAAGTACCTTCACCACACGGACTGCAGCGGTTCAAGAAGGCGGCTCACCACCACCTTCTCAAGGGCAATTAGGGATGGGCAATAAATGCTGGCCTTGCCAGCGACGCCCACATCCCATAAACTAATTTTTAAAAATTCTATATTTTTTCCATTGGCCCAGAAATTCGGGTCAGGGGCTTCCCGCGGGTGCAAGCCCCTGACCTGCACTTACCTACCACGCCGGCCGTTGAGCTGTGGGCCCGCGTGGGATTTCGATCCTGGGCCTCCTCCAACTGCCGGTGCGCAGTGCTTGCGTATCCCAGGGGCGCAGTTAGTTCGATGCGTCCCCTGGGATCACGTGGGCCATGGAGAGCCAATGGTAGCAGGGAATGCTTCATTCATAAGTTTGACAGGAAGACCTGTCAAACCTATAAATACTATAAGCCCCAAAACATCACTAAATCTTCAAATAATTTTTTTTTTAATCACATTTTTAAAATAAACTATAAATTATATGAAATAACTATTTTAAACAATAATTTTAATTTTTGAAAAAATTAATTACGTTTTTTACGGGGCTAAAAATAAACTTACCTTTCTTTAAAGTATTTAAAAATAATAAACCTGTGGAAAAAATGTTTTAATTTTAATTAATTCACCACTTACCTTGTAAAAAGCAGGCCTTCAACTGCTTTTTACATGTCTAACTTCTGGAGACTTACCCTCCCAGGAATACCTGCAAAAAAAACGTAAGTTCGATGCGCACGCGCTGCCTCTCCTGCGCACGCATTCGACTTCTGAACCCCTTCTTTCAGGGGAACGGAAGTGCCGGTTTCTCGCACATGCGCAGTGCATGCACGAATCGGCACTTCCATTGGGCTTACGGGTGAGTACCCCGTGTGTACTCACCCGTGGAGACCCGAATTTCTGGGCCATTATATTTAAATTACGTGGTTATAGGTTTTACGCGATAAACATCCTCATACAATTACGAACAAAACAGTGTTTTAGTTAGGTGTGGGTTTATTATTCTGACAGCGTATGTTCACTGAAGTATAGGGTGCAAAACTAGAAGGGTCAACTGAAAATTGAAAACAAAGGATGGATATATTTTCTGAAAGTCTGTATCATTGTAAAGAAAGTTCTGATAACTGCAACAGTCTGGTTCATATCAAAACAGGGACTGTTGTGGAGGTGAAAGGTTTCAAATTGAACTACATGCAGACATGCCAACATCTGAAAACAAATGCATGTGCAGAAACCTTACTAGTGTGTTTACTTTGGCAATGCTTTCAACTGTATATACAAAACCAATACACAGCCACACAAGACACATTAGAACATTCAAATCTTCCATATTTAGAATGAGAAGAGTTACAACAAGCTCTTATTCTTTTCCTTCCTTCCAAAGCCATATTAAACAGAGGGTACTTTTTTTTAAAGTGGTTAAGAGTGGTTTATTAAAATACTGCCGATCGACATCAGACAGTGCAATTCACATGCTCACAAGTGTATATTATGAAGGCCTTATGTCATCAAGCAGCTTATTTTTAAGTAAATCACCATTCACAATTCATTAATTCAGTTTATACCACACTTTTAGAGCAGTCGTCAGTAGGCATTTCCAGCAATGGCTCATGGGAGAAATATAGCACTGGTAATAAACCTGACGCCTGGAACTGTCCCATGTGTTTAATAAAACACCAGTTCTTGATAATACTTAATCTTTTTTCCCATAGCCATATTTTTGCTTTAAAAGTGTTGAAACCAAAGTAACAACAGTTCCTGAGTATGCCATGCCGTGAAAGTCAGTTCATTGCTGTTAAAAAATTTATAGCATACGTCACCCTTTACATTAAAAATCTTTCAGCAAAATGTTTTGGGCCATAAATTTCCCTGTTCAAAACTACTACATCACCAGAGCATGCAGGCAATGCCATCAAAGTATAGGATTAAAGGCTGCTTCCTGAGAAGCATTTTTCAAAGAAGGTACATACTTATGTTTCATCGCTGAATGAGGAAGAGACACACAATGTAAATATGATTGATTACATTCCTCTGCTACCAAACCATACCAATTCAGAAAAGGTCAACAGAGGTCATAACTGAAGAAGCAAGAAATAAATGGACAAAGGAACCATGAGTAAAGAACAAATGAAAACCACAGTGAGTATGAGAAGTACATTAGACAGTCGTTAAATTAATGAGATAGGCATTGTCAACTGATTAAAAGGAGAAAATGTCATTGAGTTACAAAAGAGAAGCACTGTTAATCTAAGACAGGCAATATAAGCAGAAAAATAGACAACCAGACCAAATTTAAATAAAAGCTTCTGGGAAATCCTTTCTTTTTCTGCCACAGTACATTGAACAATGTGCACTATTCTACACAGTTAGGAATTTTAATTAAATAATAATGACTGCGATGAGTACTAATTTCACCAGATTGTGGTGAAATATGAAAGGTAATTGTAAAAATGAGTGATATTCTCATCAATGATGCACTGTTTCAAGTTCATTATTGTTGCTATATAATTAGTTAGACCATTCAACATCAACCTACTAATGTGTTTATACATACTCTTTATTATAAGAAAATATATACATACTATGATAAATGCTATACTTTATATGATGGACTCCAAAACAATTCAATCATCAAACTGCATGGATAAAGGCTGCTTTATTTAGCTTATAAAAATAATGTCAATATTATGACTCGTTCCCAAGGAAGCTCAACAGGTTATTAGTACGCTTGAATGGAAATTCTTCAGCTAAACTAACAAAGCCATCCACAATTGCTTCAGAGATGTGAAACCTTGGAATACTAAATGCTTATCATGCCTCACAAATTTGATTATCTCATCGAGCAAAACTGGCCAAGCAACACATACGTACACTGATGCTCTTTTTCACACTTCCGATGAATCCACCAGTCCTTTCAAACAGGCCGCAAGTACAGCTGTGCAGTGAGGAAATCAAAATGCACAGGCAGTGGGTGCTTGTAACATGTGAAGAAACTGTTTTTTGACTGACATTTAACTGTCCTTCCTGATGGTATCAGTGAGAAACAAGATTACCTTTTTAAGATTGCAGAAGAGCTCATTAACTAAATCCAGATCCATGCTGCTAGATGTAGCTTATTGAGCATATGAACAGTGGCTCAAAGGCCAAAGGGCTTGGAAGGAGGATAGCCAGCAAGGCAATGTGGAAATAGAACTGCAAGTGTGGCAGCCTTTACAATGTACTGTATTCACATGTTTCAATCTCACATCTTCATCTTTGTAATCTTTGTCATTGGAAGTCATACTTCCCCTTGTTTTGACAGATATTGTGTGAAAATGACACAAGGATGGCGTTGGATTAAAAAAAGCCTTGCAGTGGTAGAAAACCAATGTAGAAAGCAAATGATGAAGAGCCTCTGCCCATAATTAATTTCTGTGAGCTCTGTTCTCTCACTGATCACTGCTAACCGGAATCCTGTTCCAGGGGAGAAGCTGCTATGCAGGCCTCAAAGGTTGCTTCCCCACATGGTAGCAGTAGCACAGAGGGACACTCCATCAGCTCCTCACAGAAGCCTTCATTTTGCAGGACTAGGCTGCCACGGGGACAAAGCTTGTCCCATATCCATCCCAGGACTTGGGAACCCTGAAAGAAGGGCTATCTCTATCCCTAGAGGCTCATCATTTTTTGTAGCATCCATCTATATCTCAGACCCTACAGCGGTGAAATTTAATGTTGCAGATCGGGCGTCAAGTGAGCGTTGAACACTCACTGACATCACGATCTGCTTAATTACAATTCCTTCAGTGATCACTTCTACCGGCAGCGCTGCCGGACATCGCAAAATGGCGGCCACCGCGGGACCCACCACCAGCTGGCAGAAGAGCAGTGGCCGTCATTTTTCCGCCCAATTATGGCGGTAACTGGTGGCGTTAAACACCCTAATTTCTAGGCCAAAGGCTTTGGTCTTCCCACTATTTAGTTGGAGGAAATTTCAGTTCATCCAGTACTGTCTGACAATTTAGAGACAATGGAGGGGTCGAGAGAGGTGGTGGTGAGCAATGTTTCCTGTAATTATTTTCAGGCTGTGTGGCCCCTTTAAGGAACTGCACAGCCCATTCAAAATACCAAGCATGCACGTTTTTTCTATTTAAAAGCTGGCAAGCCAGCTGCATGGGACCCCTGCACAGCCATGTGGCCATGCAGCTTACAGGGAACATTGGTGGTGAGGTAGAGTTGGGTGTCATCAGAGTACATGTGGAAACTGACACTGTATTTTTGGATGATGTCGCCAAGGAGCAGCAGGTAGATGAGAAATAGGAGGGGGCCAAGGATAGATTGGGGGACTCCAGAGGTAACGATGTGGGAGCAGGAAGAGGAGCCATTGCAGGAGATTCTCTGGCTTTGACTGGATAGATAAGAATGGAACCAGGTGAGTGCAGTCCCACCCAGCTGGATGATGGAGGAGAGGTGTTGGAGGAGGATGGTGTGGTCAACCGTGTCAAAGGCTGCAACAGGTTGAGAAGGAAGAGGAGGGATAGTTTACCACTGTCATAGACATTTCTGTAGTCCGTGCGGGCGGGATTGGAGGCAGATCGGGTGGGAAATCTGAAATATCTTGCAGCAGGTCGGGAACCTACCGTCATCCCACCATCATCCCGCCCCCATGCACCTTTCCCTTGTGCTCATTTGCCGGCGCGAAAGCGAGCCGAACGGCAGAGGCGGGCGAGCTAATTTAAATCATTATGAGCTATTTGTCAGACCCTCAAGTGCCTTTTTCACCCAACCATTCAAATTTCCCTGGATGAGCATGGGAATCACACAGCTCGGGAACCACATCTGTGAACCTGAGGCGGAAGTTGAGTGGCCATTGATCCAGCTGATTAGTGCACAGCATGGAAAGTACAATAAAAACTCCAACCTCACAGCTGATCACATTCCTAAGGCAGATGCTGATGCGGATTGTATTGTCAGCACAGATTTAGCATTCTAGAGGTTGCAAGTGTTTCCAGCAACGACGGCTTCTGCTGTCACCTCATTGGTAGAACCTATCACACCATTGACAGATTGCTCCTGTCATCTCTACTTGACCTGCCATTTATTCCATCAGCATGAGTGCCGTTTATACTGTCTCGCTTTGGTGCTCAGAATCGGACCACGATGAGCCCCAACACCAGCAGCACCAACAACAACACCACCAATCTTCTCCTCAACCACATGATACTGCACAAGGCAGAGGGCACCAGCGCCGCACCTGAGCCGATACCCCCAACACAGGGTATACAGGCAGACAATGAGCTTCCTCAACATGACGGAGCAGCAGTGCCAAAGGAGGCTCAGGCTATCGCGCAAGGTCAATACAGACATTTACACATTGCTGCAGTAAGACCTGCAGCCCAGAGGAGCGGGTGGACATGCCTTACCAGTGGCTGTCAAAGTCACCAGTGCCCTCAACTTCTTCGCCTTAGGCTTCTTCCAGGGATCTGCAGCAGACATTTGCGGCATCTCGCAGTTGGCCGCCCACGGATGCATCACACAGGTCACCGATGCCCTCTTTGACAAGTCAGCCAATTATATTAACTTTGCCACTGATGAAGCCAGTGTTACTGAGCGGGCGCTCTACTTTGCCACTTTGGCCACTCTGGCCTTGTGCATTTCTTGCTGCACCTCCAGGAACGTCTCCTTTCTGGATAGCCCTCCTGAGGCTCAGCGTCTGCATGCAGCTGCAGGGCTAGGAGTGTCCTGTGCCCTCCAACGAGGAGTCTCCACCGCTGTCCCTGTCTCCACCATCTTCTCTTGCTCACTTGTGAGTTGTGAGACACCAGGCGACAACACTACTCTATCGCGCGTGGGACCCATCGAGGTGTGCGTATCTGCGCTGGTGCTGGGTGCGCTAATGTCTGGAGATGGTGCGCCCTCAGAGGCTGGAGGCTCCTCTGAGGAGTCATCTTCCTCTTCCTCCTGGACAGTGGGGGTTGCTCTTGATGGATCTGTGGGAGAGTAAAGAGATGAGTTAAATATGTCATATGAAGAATGGGTACCGGTACCATTATGCACATGATGAACATTCACTGGCTGCTGACATCAATCCCCATGTGAGTGACTGCTGTATGCCATGTGGCTGTATGATATGTAATTCTGTCACCAGGTTGCTGAGATGTCTCCTTCTCTCCATCTCCTATCTCCAGCTGCTCGGCGACTCCAGAGACTTCCAAGACATCTTCGTCTGCTTTTGTTAAGGTGGCAAATGATGGAGGACCACTTCCGGTTCTCTCCCTCTCCCTCTTATTGTGGGCTCTCTTTTCCTGCAAGGAGGGAAAGAAGAGAAGGTTGTGTGAGAGTGATGGAATGAGTGTAAGAAATGGATGGGTTACATCTTTAGAGGGAGACTATGATGGAGTGGGGTGGCAAAGCCAAGTGGCCTCCTTGTGTGATGTTAGTTGGTATGATTGCAGGATGATCTCAAGCTAAGGTTTTTCTGGCGACAAACTTCTGAGGGACTTGGCTAACTGGATAAAATTAAAGGTCAGTTTATTGAATTATTTTTTATAGCAGAAAGCTGATATTTTTGTTCATACAATTAGAATAAGTCTTTACATTCATAATTTTATAATGAGCGTAATGCTTTACATTCACAGCTTTTAAGAGCTAGAAAATGAACGACCTCTATCTTGGTGATTTACAGCTCCAGAGTTATACTGTTTGATTATTTTCCAGCATTAATTATTGATTTGCTGCACACCAGTTTTTATTTTCCAGGAATTTAATGATATGTTTATAGGCAAATAGAAAAGATGCTTTCAGCGATTACTTTTAACATTAAAATCATAAGGAATTGGGCCGAAGATCACCTTCATTCAAAACATTTTATGATCATTTTACTCACTTATACCAATGTACAAATGGACAGAGAAATAATACTGTTCAATATGAGTGCAGTAGTGAATGGGCTTGAAATTAAAGGACACCCTTTAGGAACATTGATAAAATGGCTGATTAGAAACACATAACCCTTGCACTATTAAGAGCCATAATAAATAACTTAACTTACTAGTACATATATATGCACAATTAAATTAAAATGGTTTCTACAGATAAAGACTTTTGTAACCAGACAAAATTGTTACCAAATTTAAAAAATCAAGGTGACAATTATAAAAATGAATAGAATAATTTATTGTGTTACATAGTCAGCAAACGAGATTAGAATTTGCCAGATTCAGGAATAAGGCAAGTGGAAAAATCTACACATTGATGGCAGATCTGAAAAGGAAAGTTTGTAATATGGGAAGAGTAGAGAAATTATTGGTTCGATCCAAGGGTGTCAGCATATTAACAGAACTGGCTTGAGATTGGGATCAGTGTGATACACAGACAGTGGATCCAAGTTATACTGCTGGCTGTGCATTGCTGTCTGCACAACAGTAACTCTGAAGTGACAACCATGGCTCAGTGGGAGCTAGCTGTGTGCTAATTAGCTGCCGCGTTGCCTACATTACAGGTGACTACACTTCAGGAAGTACTGTAAAGCGCAATGGGACGTCCTGATGTCGTGAAAGGCGTTATATAAATGCAAGTCTTTCTTTTAAATGGGCAGACACATGGCAGGTGAAATTTAATGCAGAGGAATGTGAAGTGATACATTTGGGTAGGAAGAATGAGGAGAGGACATATGAACTAAATGATACAATTTACAAGGTGGTGCAGGAACAGAGAGACCTGTGAAGGTGGCAGGACAAGTTGAGAAGCCTGTTAAAAAAGCATATGGGATCCATGACTTTATTAATAGAGTACAAAAGCAAGGAAATTATGCTGAACCTTTATAAAACACTGGTTAAGCCTCAGCTGGAGTATTATGTTCAATTCTGGGCACGACACTTTAGGAAGGATGTCAAAGCGTTGGAGGGGGTGCAGAGGAGATTTACTAGAAGGGTACCAGGGATGAAGGACTTCAGATATGTGGAAAGACTGGAGAAGCTGGGGGTGTTCTCCTTGGAGCAGAGAAGGTTAAGAGGAGATTTGATAGACGTGTTCAAAATCATGAATGGTTTTGATAGAATAAGGAGAAACTGTTTCCAGTGACAGAAGGGTCAATAACCAGGGGACACTGATTTAGGAATGATTGGCAAAAGAAACAGAGGCGACATGAGGAAAGATTTTTTTATACAGCGATTTGTTGTGATCTGGAATGCACTGTCTGAAAGGGTGGTGGAAGCAGGTTCAACAGTAACATTCAAAAGGGAATTGGTTAAAGAATTGAAGGGAAAAAATGCACAGGGCTTTGGGGAAATAGCGGGGGGGGCGGGGGGGATTAATTGGATAGCTCTACCAAAGAGCCAGCACAGGTACGATGGGCTGAATGGCCTCCTTCTGTGCTGTATCATTCTGATTCTATGATTCTATAATTCTAATTGTAACAAAAAAGCGAAGAGCTACACACAATCCAATGGTTATTTTGTCTGACTCATAATTGAGTGGTTCCTAAATCCATCTTATCCAAACCACATACAAATAGAACAAATTCAATGGAAGAATCCTGTTCCAACTTTAAACCTTTAGGTAATTTTCTGAAACTGTTCAATTAAATAATGTTGTACCGATATATCCCAGACAAATTAATAGAATTCCAATATCTGATGCATAAGAGAACAGCAACAATGGAGAATTAGCGCTGAATAAGTGTTTAGGAATAATTTGTTTTAGTTTGTCATGCACACCCTTGTATGACCTACTTAAAAATGTTGTGGTTATGAGAAATTCATGCTCTATACGAATACGTACTATTAAATAGTTTGTAACATTAAACTTCCTATTGGTTTTTATCCAATATCAGCTGCTAAATATTTATGTTTTAGTTTAGCTTTTGTTTTATTATAGCTGTGCTCATCCATTTGCTTGACACAGCAGGTTATAAATAATTGACCATTAAACAAATAGAGCATAAATTTAGGTAACCCAATTATACTAATGTTACACTAGAGCTTCACCAAGCAAACCAGGATATAATGGCTTGGATTTTGTGGTCAGCAACAAAGGGATGGCACTGCCGTTCACCTAGCTGACAGCTGCCCACAGAGTTTTTGTGGGTTTTAGAGTGGAGACGTGCTCCAATCCAGCGTTTGATCCAGTGCGGCGCCCTCTACAGGGCATCTGTGGCATCTGTCAGCGGGGCAAGATACTGCAATTATCTTCAACCAATCAGATTGAAGAATCCTCACTGAGACACACATAGTCTAAAGCAGGAAGTATAAATTAGATTTAAATCATGTACAGAAAGCAGAATAAAGACTGGGAAAGACAGATGGGATTACGAGAGAGCGATAAAAGAGACAGACAGAAACAGTTTAAAAAACATTTTTTATTTTCATATAATCATAGAAACATACAGCACAGGAGGAGGTCATTCGGTCCATCGTGTCTGTGCTGGTTCTTTCAAAGTGCAGTCGTGCTTAGTCCCACATCCCTGCTTTTTGTCTGTAACCCTGTAAGTTCGTCATCCTCGAGTACCTGTCCAACTCACTTTTAAATTATACATGGAATCAGCTTCCACCACCTTTTCAGGTCGAGCGTTCCAGATCCCGACAACTCTCCGAGTGGAAAAATTTCTCCTCATCTCCTCTCTAGATCTTTTGCCAATGATTTTAAATCTATGACCTCTGGTCACTGGCTCACTCGCCAGAGGGAATAGTTTTTCTCTTATCCACTGTATCAAAACCTCTCATCATCTTGAAAACCTCTATTAAGTCACCTCTTAACCTTTTCTGTTCCCAGGAGAACAGTCTGAACTTTTCCAACCTCTCCTCATAACTGAAGTTCCTCATCCCTGGTAACATCCTGGTAAACCTGCTCTCTACCCTTTCTAAGGCCTTTACATCTTTCCTGAAGTGTGGTGCCCAGAACTGTCCACAATACTCCAGCTGAGGCCTAACCAGTGATTTATAAAGTTCTAGCATGATCTCTTTGCTTTTGTATTCTATTTCTCTATTTATAAACCCAAGTAACCCATATGAATTTTTAACCACCTTATCAAATTGCCCTGTCACCTTTAAGGTTTTGTGTATATGGACACCAAGTTCTCTCTGCTCATCTACATCATTTCGAAATCATGCCATTTATAGTAATATACTGTCTTTCCATATTAGTCCTTCCAAAAAGCATTACTTCACACTTCTCCGCATTGAATCATAGAATCACACAGCACAGAAGGAGGCCATTCGGCCCATCATGCCTGTGCCGGCTCTTTGCAAGAGCTATCCAATTAATCCCACTCACCTGCTCTTTCCCCATAGCCCTGTAAAAAAATTCTTTTCAAGTATTTATCTAATTCCCTTTTGAAAGTTATTATTGAATCTGCTTCCACCACCCTTTCAGGCAATGCATTCCAGATCATAACAAATCGCTGTGTAAAAAAAAAAGTTTCCTCATCTTACCCCTGACTTTTTGGCTAATAATTTCAAATCTGTGTCTTCTGATTACTGACCCTCCTGCCACTAGAAACAGTTTCTCCTCATTTACTCTATCAAAACCTACATGACTTTGAACACCTCTATCGAATCTCCCCTTAACCTTCTCTGCTCTGTGGAGAATAAGCCTAGCTTCTCTCGTCTCTCCACATAACTGAAGTCCCTCATCCCTGGTACCATTCTAGTAAATCTCCTCTGCACCCTCTCCACATCCTTCCTAAAGTGTGGTGCCCAGAATTGGACACAATACTCCAGCTGGGGCCTAACCAGTGATTTGTAAAGATTTAGCATAACTTCCTTGCTTTTGTACTCTATGCCTCTATTAATAAAGCCAAGAATCCCGTATGCCTTTTCAACAGCATTCTCAGTTTGTCCTGCCACCTTCAAGGATTTGTGTACGTACACGCCCAGGTCTCTCTGTCGCTGCGCCACCTTTAAAATTGTACCCTTTAGTTTATATTACCTCTCCTCATTCTTCCTACTAAAATGTATCACTTCACACTTCTCTGCATTAAATTTCAGCTGCGATGTGTCTGCCCATTTTCCAGTTTATGTCCTCCTGAAGTTTATTATCATCCTCTTCATTCTTTATTACATTTCTGAGTTTCGTGTCATTTGCATACTTTGAAATTACTCCCTGTATACCCAAGTCCAGGACATTAATATATATCAAGCAGAGCAGTGGTCCTAACACCGACCCTTGGGGGATACCACCACATACGTCCCTCCAGTCCGAAGAACAACCATTCACCACCACTCTCCACCCTCAGCCAACCTCGCATTCCATGCCACCATTGCCCCACTAATCCCATGGGCCTTAGCTTTGCCAACAAGTCTGTTATGTGGCATTTCATCAAACGCCTTTTGAAAGGGACTGTGAGTCAGGGACTGTTTATTCTGACTCTGACCTTTCTGCTCCAGCAAGCTCTTACCATATGTTTGTTTTGAAAGAGGCTGCATTGAGTGGATATATATATATATATAACCCCCAATCTTGGGCACAACACTCCATCTCTGACAGCGTGTGTGGATGCCAGAAGTTGCTGTCCGATTTACTCCATAATAACATTGAGCACTGTTAGCTTCATCATTATTATTAATGCACAATCCAGACCAATGATTTTTTTTTAATTCATTCATGGGATGTGGGCATCACTGGCAAGGTCAGCATTTATTGCCCTTGAGAAGGTGGTGGTGAGCCGCCTTCCTGAACCGCTGCAGTCGTGAGGTGAAGGTACTCCCACAGTACTGTCAGGGAGGGTGTTTCAGGATTTTGACCCAGCGACGATGAAGGAATGGTGATATATTTCCAAGTAAGGATGGTGTGTGACTTGGAGGGGAATTTGCAGGTGGTGGTGTTCCTATGCACCTGCTGTCCTTGTCCATCTAGGTGGTAGAGGTCGTGGGTTTGGGAGTTGCTGCAGTGCATCTTGTAGATGGTACACACTGCAGACAAGATGCGCCGGTGATGGAGGGAGTGAATGTTTAAGGTGGTGGATGGGTGCCAATCAAGCAGACTGCTTTGTCATGGATGGTGTCAAGCTTCTTGAGTGTTGCTGAAGCTGCACTCATACAGGACTGTATTCCATCACACTCCTGACTTGTGCCTTGTGGAAAGGCTTTGGAGAGTCAGGAGGTGAGTCACTCACTGCAGAATACCCAGCCTTTGACCTGCTCTTGTAGCCACAGTTTATATGTGACTGGTCCAGTTACATTTCTGGTTAATGTTGACCCCCAGGATGTTGATGGTGGGGGATTCAGCAATGGTAATCCCATTGAATGTCAAGGGGAGGTGGCTAGACTCGCTGTTGTTGGAGATAGTCATTGCCTGGCACTTGTGTGGCCTGAATGTTACTTGCTACTTATCAGCCCAAGCCTGAATGGTGTTCAGGTGTTGCTGCATGTGGGCACAGACTGCTTCATTATCTGAGGAGTTGCGAATGGAACTGAATACTGTGCAATTATCAGCGAACATCCCCACTTCTGACCTTATGATGGAGGGCTGGTCATTGATGAAGCAGATGAAGATGGTTGGGCCTAGGACACCGCCCTGAGGAACTCCTGCAGCGATGTCCTGGGGCTGAGATGATTGGCCTCCAACCACCACAACAATATTCCTTTGTGCTCGATTTGACTCCAACCAGTGAAGAGTTTTCCCCGATTTCCATTGACATCAATTTTACTAGGGCTCCTTATGAGATTTACACATTGTTGCCTATATATGGACTGCACTGTAGTATCTTTTTATACTTCCTTTAATTTCCAATACCAATAGTTCACAGCCCAAATTATGGTATGTATCCCCCATCACCAATCCAGCAACAACCGAATACCTTATCTCCCCTTTGCAGCAAGAGCTCACTGGAGATTTCCATTCCATGACTGCATAAACCACACCAAAAGTAAGCAAAGTGATCAATGATCCATTGGCGCTTATACACATAAACAGTGAAACGGTGTAAAGCCTCTTTTTATGAGACTAGGCACAAATCAGTTTTAAAAGTTTGTTTTTTTCTCCTATAGTATGAGATCCCACAGTCATCTTTCTATGTTGTATGTCTGTTGAAGAAACATTTCAAAACAGAGCCAAGAGCAAATTCACCCACAGCAGGCAGGAGAAAAAATGATATCTTGTTACTTCCAGCTGCCCAAATTGGCCAATGATGTTTAATCATTTTACAGCCAATGTTATATCAATCACCAACACATTTGGCATCCCTGATGTAGGTTTAAATAACAACCAAAAGATTGTAAGAAATATTAACCGTTACCAGATCATGCTCAGATGTTTCTTGTATATTGCACGTTTTTTTCCTGCACATTCCCTGTATTTCACTGATGGTTTTCTATATGCAGACATGAGTGAGAACACACCAAGCAAACTACACAAATGAGGAAACTTAAGTTACTTTGGTGTAAAGTTATAGGATTCATTAAGATACAGCTTAGCAAATCACATGACATGTATAATTGAGATCTCCGATTTGAGTCCAATAACAAATATTAGTCAGTACAAAAGTGATTTGAAAAATTGAGTTCAACTGGGAAACTTGAAGAAAAAAATCAAAATGTTAAAAGAACATCTGATTTAGTTTAAGCTCATCACAATGGTCTCTATTTGTCTCTTTCCCATCAGTGTTGCAGTGATTCCCTTGCAATCCTTAATGTGTATTCTGTGAATATCCCAGAGACTAAGAAGTGTGAGGTGACACAATTCTAATAAATGTTAAGTTCCTAATAAAGAAAGACTTTCAAAATGGCCAAGAGCTATGTCAACCAAAACCATTGGAAATAGTTACCAATTATCCCAACTAACCTCTAAAAATAGGCTTTTATTTTTACAATCACCTATAGCTAGAAATATCAGCAAAAGAAGTGCTGATAAGGCTGTTAAATAGATAAAGCTCAATCCCTACAATTCACAGTAAGGCAATTAAGGATTGGTGAGTCCAAACATCTGGAAGCTATGGATCCTGTGGGAAACAGGCTGAGGCAAAGGAAGTCATCTTATGGGCTGTGCTGGTAGATTTCAGTGACGTTCTCCAGCACCTTTCAGGACATAAATAGAAGTAACATCTGGCCATTGTCTCTCCTCCTCTCTAATTTGTCTTTAGGATCTTGAAGTCCTCTCCAGCTGTACATACTGTGAAGAATTCTAGTAATTGTAATAGTCATGTGATTTTTATTAAAGGTCAAACTGTCTGATCGCAAGAATCTGCTGAACACAAAACGCAGAACTAATTGAATCCTCATAGCTGTACTGAACTTTAGTATTGGTCTGATTCCAGTCATTTTATTTGATTCATTTTATATTCAACTTATATAACAATTTAGACTTTGGAATCAAAAATACAATTTCTAAATTTGCAGATGACACCAAATTGGCGGGGGGGGGGGGGTAGTCAATACTGGGGGGGATTGCAACAAGTTACAGGAGGACATTAATAAACTTGCACAATGGGTATATAATTGGCAAATTAATTTCAACACATAAATGTGAGGTATTACATTTTGGTAGGAAGAACACAGAGGCCACTTATTTCTTGGAGGGTGAGAGTCTCGATGGGGTAGAGGAACAATGGGATCTCACAGCACAAATACACAAATTGCTAAAAGTAGCGACACAGGTTAACAAGGCCAAAAAAAAAGCAAACCAAGCACTAAGGTTTATTTCTAGAGGGATAGACTTAAAAAGTAGTGAAGTTATGCTAAACTTGTATCGAACCTTGGATAGACCACACTTGTGATTGTGCTGTGTACAATTCTGGTCGCCATTTTATAAAGAGGATATAGAGGCACTGGAGAGGGTGCAGAGAAAATTTACAAGGATGATACCAGAAATGCGAGGGCATACCTATCAGGAAAGGATGAACAGGCTGGGTCTCTTTTCTCTTGAAAAAAGGCTGAGGGGTGACCTAATAGAGATCTTTAAAATTATACAATAGCAAAATACTGCAGATGCTGGAAATCTGAAATAACAACAGAAAATGCTGGAAACACTCAGCAGGTCAGGCAGCATCCATGGAGAGAGAAACAGAGTTAACATTTCAGGTCTGTGACCCTTTGTCAGAACTGGAAAAAGCTGGAGATGTTGTGGCAGAACCACTGAATGACTCTGGCTAACTGTATATAATTCCCTTTAACGATGTTCTAACACCAGCCTAAACCTGTACCATTGTGTTAGGCATTACTGTGTTTTGTATGTACGGGGTGTGGCCCCTTTAAGAGCACGGGAAAATGCGGGCAAACACGATGACATCACGTCGCAAACCACGGGACTGCCCAGGCAGTCCTCGTGGCATCTCCTTTGAGTAAAGACCTGTTTGATTGTTCTCTTGTGTCGATCTCCGTTATTCGTAGGGATTCGTTAATTCCTACATTGGTGACCCCGTTTTTGTGAACGTTTTCACAAAAGAAGAGCACAGCATGGAAGCAAACGCCGTTTCGCTAAAGCTACCGCAGTTCTGGGAGCAGCAAGCGCCCTCATGGTTTATTCAGGTCGAGGCCCAGTTCGCCCTGAGGAACATCGATGCGGATCAGACCAAGTATCGTTACGTGGTCTCCGCACTCGACAGCTCTAACGCCTCTCGGATCGTCAGCCTCCTCGAAAACCCCCCAATGGAGTGCAAGTATGAAACACTCAAAGCACGGTTACTGCAGGTTTTCAGGCTCACAAAATCGGAGCGCGCCCGTCGATTACTCGCTATGCCCGGGCTCGGGGACTCCAAGCCTTCAGAGTTGATGAGCCAAATGCTCACACTCCTGGGCTCAGAACGGGAATGTTTCCTATTCCGCGAGGTTTTCCTCAGTCAACTGCCTGAACAAGTACAAGCTGCCCTGGCCAGATCTGAAACTGAAGACTGCGCAACACTCGCTGCGGAGGCTGACAAAATTTTTGCTGTAACTCGGCATTACTGCGCCGCCACGAGGCACCCATCCACCGCAGACACCGCCCCAGCTCGTCCGCCTGCTGGGCTGTGTTTCTACCACGTGCAGTTTGGCGAGAAAGCGAAGCATTGCCGCCCTCCCTGCAGTTTTCCCCCAAAAAAACAACGACTGACACTGCGACCACCGAGGAATGGGTCTAACGGGCAGCCCGCGGCCGTGATGGTGATCGGCAACGCGGGAAAATTGCTCTTCATCACTGATACTCTCTCCGGCCGTCGTTTTCTGTGCGACACCGGAGCGCAGTGCAGCATTTTAACCGCGTCCGCCCTCAATGTGAAGACGGGGAATCATGGCCCCACCCTTGAAGCGGCCAATGGCAGAACAATTCGGACCTTCGGCAGACGGCTGTAATGTATATACCTTTAAGGGGGGAACTATCTTTTACAGCTCATGTATACTGCAGTACCGGCAGTGACCACACCTGTATATAGCACTGAGTAGTAACCTGTACAGGTCAGTTCCAGTGTGAGCCACGTTGAGTAAACACCTGTTGTACCGTTCTCCTGCAGTCTGTGTCTTATTATACACAGATACAACATTGGCGAAAAGGCAAGTTCGAACCGACCTGCAACTCTGCATCACCTCCCGGGGATTCGTTCCTGGAGATCAGTGGATTGGAGGTCAAGGCCAGAGACTCGGGCGTCGACCACGGGCAACCGTCCAGTCATCCAGCAGAAACTCGAGAATTGCGGGGGAGGCTGTCGAGAGCCAGGCTTGGCTTTCCAGTCGAGGTGGTCCAGCGAAACGGGCTGGCAACAGGTGGTGCGCAGACCCTTCCCGAACAGCGGCGGGCTAGAGCCCGACCGAGCGGCACAGCAAAGGGCCGAGCAGCGTCGACGGGGGAGAGAGAGAGAGGGCAGAGCGCACAGGGCGCAGCCGGTGTTCAGGGGCCGAGCAGCATCAAAGAGAGGGAGAGAGAGACGCGCAGAAACCCGCGAGGTGCCGCCATTGCCACGAGGACCGCCGAGAGTGGCGTTGGCAGCAGCGCAGGAGAAGCACGCGAAACCTACAGGGTACCGCCATTGCCACGAGAACCGCCGGGAGTGGTGTTGGCAGCAGCGGGGGAGGAAGGAAAGTGCGGGAGACGCCATTTTAAGCCATTGGGAGATGCCATTTTAAACCACACCCAAAATGCCGAAGAGTGGCTGTATCACCACATTTGACAATGAAGTCGAAGATTGGACTACATATGTCGAACGAATAGAGGTATACTGCAAGGCAAATGAGGTGTCAGATGACAAGAAAGCATCGGTGTTGTTAAATTTAATGGGTGCAAAGACATATGGTTTATTACGAAATCTAGTAACCCCAACGAAGCCAATGGAAAAGAGTTTTGAAGACATAGTAACGATACTAAAGGAACATTTAAACCCCAAACCGCTGCTGATAGCAGAAAGATTCAAGTTTCACAAACGGAACCAGCATAAGGATGAAAGCAATGCTGATTATTTAACAGAACTGCGCAAGCTATCGAAACACTGCCAGTTTGGAGCGGGACTGGCAGATACCTTAAGGGACAAGTTTGTGTGTGGGCTTCAAAGTGAAGGAACCCAGAAACGGCTTTTCACTGAAAAGGACCTTATGCTGGAAAAGGCTTTCAGCATTGTGGTATCATATGAAGCAGCAGCACGGGGCGCTGCAGAGATACAACAGAGACCGCAAGAATATGGCACAAACGAAATGTCATATAGAACAGAGAAGTGCTATCGCTGCGGCAGAACAACACACGACCAGAATGATTGCAGACAGTGTGGAAAAGTAGGACACATAGCACGAGTCTGCAGGTCGGAAAAGAAAACCAGCAATAAGAAACCTACCAAAGAAAAGTACAAGAAGGTCCATAAGATGACGGAGAATAGTTCAGACGAACAAAAGAGTGATAACGACTCCGAAAGCAGGGAACTGAGTTGTCTGAAACTACATAATGTGATCATAACGGAGGATCACCGAACCATTTGGGTCACTCTCAAGATAGCAGGAGTCCAGGTAAAGATGGAATTGGACACAGGATCAGCCCTAACAGTCATAAACCGATGGGACTACGAGCGGCTATTCTCACACATACCCTTGAGAGACACAAAAATTATTTTGAAGACATGCACGGGGCAAAAAGTCTACCCCAAAGGAAAAATAAGGGTGACCGTTATATATAACGGTAAGGAAACACCAAAACTAGACCTGTATGTATTGCAAGATGGAGGACCACCATTACTGGGACGTGAATGGATCCGGAAAATACAACTGGATTGGCATTCCATACAGGCACTGACTGTGGCTGACAAAAAGGATGACGACGTCACACCTGGGCGACTGTCAAAGATCCTAACTGATGCGAAACAAGTGTTCCAGCAAGGACTTGGAACACTAAAAGGCATGACAGCGATGATTAAAACTGAAGAAAACGCAAGTCCAAAATTTTTTAAGGCCAGACCGGTACCTTATGCGATCCGCCCAGCCATCGAAGCAGAGCTGGAGAGTCTGGAACGTTCAGGTGTACTGTCCAAGGTAGACTGGAGCGAGTGGGCTACACCCACCATCCCTGTGATGAAAAAGTCGTTGAGCAGCACGCCTGGGGAACCTAGGAAGGTTCGCATCTGTGGGGACTTTAAGGTAACAGTGAACCCGGTCCTTCACACCGTACAATATCCACTTCCGCAGATTGAAGATATTTTCACCTCGCTATCTGGAGGGGAACGCTTCACTAAGATTGATCTGGCCCAGGCACATCTGCAAATGGAGTTAGAAGAAGCATCAAAAAAATACCTCACAATCAACACCCATAAAGGTCTCTACCAATACAACCGGCTGGTATTCGGGGTAGCATCAGCTCCAGCTATTTGGCAGAGGGCAATGGAACAAGTCCTGCAAGGGATCCCAAGGACCCAATGTTATTTGGACGACATCCTGGTCACGGGCGAAAATGACAGTGATCACCTTGCCAACCTGGAGCAGGTGCTCACTAAATTGCAGGAATATGGGCTCCGAGCTAACCGCCCCAAATGCGAGTTTTTTAGAAAACAGATCTCGTATTGTGGCCACGTTATCGATAAAGAGGGGTTACATAAGTCCCCAGGGAAGATTGAGGCAGTAGTCAAGGCTCCAGCACCGGAAAATGTGTCACAACTGAGGTCGTTCCTCGGGCTGGTAAACTACTACCATAAGTTCTTGCCAAATTTGTCTACAATACTACACCCACTGAACACCCTACTGCAAACTGGGGTGCCATGGAAGTGGAGTGACGAATGTAGACGAGCTTTCCAGAAGAGCAAAACACTAATCACATCGAAAGAGGTATTGGCCCATTACAACCCAGCATTACCAATTCGGTTGACATGTGATGCGTCACCCTACGGCTGTCGCACAAATTCTCGGACGGCTCAGAGAGGCCAATAGCCTTTGCGTCACGATCATTAACCTCAGCCGAGCCTAACTACGCCCAGATTGACAGGGAGGCCCTCAGCCTAGTGTGGGGAGTGAAAAAGTTCAATCACTATCTGCACGGGCAGAAATTCACCTTGCTGACTGATCACCAGCCTCTTGTCTCCATTTTTAATCCGAAGAAGGGCGTTCCGGTGATGACTGCGCAATGACTACAAAAATGGTCACTTTTTCTAGGGGCGCACCACTATGAGATTGAATATAAGGGCACGAAACAGCATGGAAATGCTGATGGGTTATCATGCCTGCCACTGCCTACTGCGGAGGAAGCACCAGCAGTGGATCCTGTCGAAATATTCCATTCGACTATAGTTGACTACCTACCGGTAACTAACGCTTGTTTCGAAAAGGAAACCGGAAATGACCCGACACTGTCTCGGGTGTTTGATTTGACGGTGAAGGGATGGCCAGCACATGGCGACTCACTGTTGCCGGCATTCTCGACAAGGAGACAACATCTGTCAGTGTGCCGGGGGACCTTGATGTGTGGATCCCAAGTGGTAATTCCACCCAAGTTAAGGGATAGAGTGCTCAATGAGCTTCATGAGGGTCATCTGGGAGGGGTAAAAATGAAAAGCCTTGCTAGGGCTTATGTGTGGTGGCCAGGAATCGATAAACAAATCGAGGACCTGGCCAAGAGCTGCTCAGGATGCCAGAAAGTCCAAAATGCACCACCACAGGCCGCTCTACACCCATGGGAGTGGCCCTCATCTCCATGGCAACGGGTGCATATTGATTTTGCTGGTCCATTCATGGACTCAATGTTTTTAATAGCCGTGGATGCGCACTCGAAATGGCCTGAGGTCATCAAAATGTCCTCCACCACCACGGAGAAAACTATTGCAGTCCTACGGACCATTTTTGCCAGGAATGGCTTGCCAGAACAGATTTGCTCCGACAACGGACCACAGTTTGTGTCCGAAGAGTTCCGGAGGTTCTTGAAAAAGAATGGGGTAAGGCATTACAAATCCGCCCCGTATCATCCAGCCACAAATGGATTGGCTGAGAGGTTCGTACAAACCTTTAAGAAGGCAATAAAGGCTATGTACAATGACAACATTCTGCTGCAGCACAAGGTGGACAATTTCCTGTTCGCCTACCGGAATGCGACACATGCAGTCACCAACCAGGCCCCAGCCATGATGTTCTTTAACCGAAGGTTAAGATCTCACCTGGATTTGCTCAGACCAAACGTACGAAGAGATGTTGAGAGTAAGCAATTCCAGCACATCCATGAGAAGCCAACAAGGAGCTTCAATGTAGGGCAACCAGTCTTGGCCCGCGACTACCAAACAGAAAAATGGCAGCCAGGAATGATATGCACACGGCAGGGCCCACTAATGTACACAGTGGACGTTGGGGAGAGCATCGTGAGACGCCATGCTGGCCAGATCCTAGAGTCACAGGAACAAGTCAACCCCATGCCTCGCCCATACATACCTGGTGATGAACCCAATGTACAAGTCGCATCTACCCCAGAAACAGTAGCATCGGAAGCTGATGAACCAACCGACGACAGGGGGCCAGAATCGCCTCCGCACCAAGAGCAAGACACTCGGGAAAGGCGCTATCCAGAAAGGATCAGGAAACCTCCCCAAAGACTGAATATATAAATAGACTATTTTCAGCTAATGTTGCATGTTAAAAGTGTTAATTGTAATTAGTTTGATATTTAATTGTTAAATGAGTGTTATGGTACTGTTAATCTAAAAGGGGAGGAATTGTAATGTATATACCTTTAAGGGGGGAACTATCTTTTACAGCTCATGTATACTGCAGTACCGGCAGTGACCACACCTGTATATAGCACTGAGTAGTAATCTGTACAGATCAGTTCCAGTGTGAGCCACGTTGAGTAAACACCTGTTGTACCGTTCTCCTGCAGTCTGTGTCTTATTATACACAGACACAACAACGGCGAGTGGAGTTGTGCCTCGGGGGGCAACATTTTCACTGGGAGTTTGTTACGGCCAAAGTTTCCCAGCCCCTCCTCGGCGCGGATTTCCTGTGCGCCAACAGCCTCCTGGTCGACGTTAGGAACCAGCGGCTGATCAACGCAGCAACTTTTAATTCTCTTCCATGTTACCACAGTAACACTACGTCACGCACCGTCTCCTGTGCGTTCCCGACTCCTGATGAGTTCGCTTGCCTGCTCAGTGAATTCCACGACCTGACAAGGCCCACTTTCTCCTCCACAGCCACGAAACATGGTGTGGAACATCACATCACCACCAACAGCCCCCCGGTCTACGCGTGGGCCCGACGCCTAGAACCTGGCAAGCTGGCGGTCGCAAAGGTGGAGTTCGCAACCATGGAGCGGCTAGGGATTATTCGCCGGTCGAATAGTCCCTGGTCTTCACCCCTCCATATCGTCCCGAAGCCTGGCGGCGGATGGCAGCCATGCGGCGACTATCGACGACTAAACGACACCACCACTCCTGATCGGTACCCGATCCCCCATATCCAGGATTTCTCTGCCCATTTGGCAGGGAACACCGTGTTCTCAAAAATCGACCTCGTCCGGGGCTACCACCAGGCCCCAGTTCATCCACAAGACGTCCAGAAGACCGCAGTCATCACCCCATTTGGCCTCTTTGAGTTTTTACGGATGCCGTTTCGGTTAAAGAATGCCGCCCAGGCTTTCCAACGCCTGATGGACTCCGTGCTGCGGGACCTCAAGTTCCTCTTCGTCTACCTGGACGATATTCTAATCGCCAGTCCTACTAAGGAAGAACATACCCGTCACCTACGCACCCTTTTTTGATGCCTCAGCCAACACGGCCTGATTGTCAACCCGACCAAGTGTCAGTTTGGCCTGCACCAAATTGACTTCCTGGGGCATCGCATCACCTCAGAGGGAACGGTTCCTTTACCTTCAAAGGTAGAGGTGGTGACATCCTTTCCACGCCCACAGAACATAAAGGCCCTGCAGGAATTCCTAGGCATGGTAAACTTTTACCACCGTTTCATGCCTAAGGCAGCACTACTCGTGCAGCCCCTGTACGAGGCCCTCAAGGGCAAGACTGGCAAGAACCCGGTAGACTGGACGGATGACATGGCCCGAGCGTTCGCCAACACCAAAAGTGCCTTAGCCAACGCGACTATGCTGGCGCACCCGCTGCCAGGAGCCACCATCGCCCTCACCACCGACGCGTCGGACAACGCAGTCGGTGCCGTGCAACAGCAGTGGGTGAACGGGACATGGCAGCCGTTGGCATTCTTCAGCCGTCAACTACGGCAGAATGAGAGAGCATACAGCACCTTCGACCGGGAGTTGCTTGCCCTTTTTCTGGCCATCCGCCATTTTCGGTTCCTTCTGGAAGGACGTCCTTTCACCGCTTTTGTGGACCATAAGCCGCTGACCTTTGCAATGTCCAAGACCGCCGAACCGTGGTCAGCCCGACAGCAGCGTCAACTGACCTTCATATCCGAATTCACCACGGATATACGGCACGTGGCCGGTAAGGACAACCTGGTGGCAGACTGCCTCTCCCGTGCGATCGTCAATACGGTTCATTTGGGCATCGACTATGCCCTCATGGCAGCGGACCAAGTCTCAGATCCGGAAGTCCAACCTTACCGAACGGCCATCACTGGCCTCCAGTTGGCCGACGTCAAGTTCCATTCGGCAGGTACCACGCTGTTGTGTAACGTCTCCGTACAGGATCCTCGCCCTGTCGTGCCCGTCGTCTGGCGCCGCAAAGTGTTCGATGCCATACATGGGTTGTCACACCCTGGAATGAAGGCCTCTCAGAAACTGATGTCAGCGAAATTTGTATGGCATGGCATGCATAAAGATGTCCGTGACTGGGCCAACACCCGCCTTCTCAGTTCCGGAGCGACGTTTCTGACCACGTCAACGTGGACCTGGTAGGACCACTCCCACCCTCCCATGGTTTTTCACACATCCTGACCATGGTTGACCGCACCACCAGGTGGCCAGAGGCGGTCCCCCTGTCATCCACTACTTCGGCGGACGTGGCCAGGGCATTCATTTCCTCCTGGATCGCCCGTTTCGGAGTACCCACCTATATTTCGTCAGACAGGAGAACGTAGTTTTCCTCCAAACTCTGGAATGCAGTGGCCCAAGGACTCGGTGTCAAATTATATCGCACCACAGCCTACACCCACAGGCGAATGGCCTCTGTGAACGCTTCCACCGGTCAATGAAGGCCACCCTGAGAGCCAGCCTCCAGGACGCTGGATGGGCAGACAAGCTACTGTGGGTCCTGTTGGGCCTTCGCACGGCCCCCAAAGAAGACCTTCACTTGTCATCAGCGGAGCTTGTGTATGGTCAGCTGCTGCGGGTCCCAGGGGACTTCCTACCAACATCGACGGAGCAATGGTCCGCGTCTGCCCAGCTTGCTATTCACCAAGAGGTGGCCAGATGTTTCGCACCGGTGCCCACTTCACACCACGGGCCGCAGAGGTCACACGTTCCCACGGAGCTTCACAAGGCTGAATGCATTTTCATTCGCCATGATGCACATAGGGATCCGCTCAAGGCCCCATATACTGGTCCCTTCCGCGTGTTGGAAGCAGGGGACAAAACCTTCATGGTAGATGTCGGTGGTAAACCGGACCACATTTCGGTCGACCGCTTAAAGCCAGCACATTTGGACCTCGACCGCCCCGTCGAGACAGCACAACCGCTGAGACGGGGTCGGCCACCCGTCGTCGTTACGGCAGACCAAGTGCGACCGCCCGCCAGACCACCAGCCGCCCAGCAGCCTCCACCTCGAGAGTACAGGAGTCGTTCTGACAGGCTTGTCAGACCCCCTCACCATTTGACTTTGTCCGTTAAAGCCAATTCTGAGGGGGCCCATGTGGCAGAACCACTGAATGACTCTGGCTAACTGTATATAATTCTCTTTAACGATGTTCTAACACCAGCCTAAACCTGTACCATTGTGTTAGGCATTACTGTGTTTTGTATATAGAGTTTGCATGTACGGGGCGTGGCCCCTTTAAGAGCACGGGAAAACACGGGCAAACGCGATGACGTCACGTCGCAAACCACGGGACTGCCCAGGCAGTCCTCGTGGCATCTCCTTTGAGTAAAGACCTGTTTGATTGTTCTCTTGTGTTGATCTCCGTTATTCGTAGGAATTTGTTAATTCCTACAATGTAACAGATTTTAAGAAGGTGCAGAGGCAGGGAAAGTGGGGGAAGGGAGGAAAGAACAAAAGGGACGGTCTGTGATAGGGTAGAAGGCAGGAAAGATTAAATATTGTAAATGGGGATGGCAGAATCATCAACAGCTGCCATTTGAAAAAATAGGGGCAGAGGTTATGGTCTGAAATTGTTGAACTCAATGTTGACTCTAGAAGGCTGTAAAGTGTCTAATCGAAAGATGAGGTGCTGTTCCTCAAGCTTACATTGAGCTTCATTGGAACAGTATAAGCGGCCGAGGTCAGAGTGGGAATGGAGCAGAGAGGAGAATTCAAGTGACAGGCGACCGGAAGCTCGGGGTCACCCTTACGGACTGAACGGAGGTGTTCCGCAAAGCAATCACCCAATCTGCGTTTGGTCTCCCCAATGTAGAGGAGACCACATCATGAGCAATGAATACAGTATACTAAATTGCAAGAAGTACAAATAAATCACTGTTTCACCTGGAAGGAGCATTTGGGGCCCTGGACAGTGGGAAGGGAGGAGGTAAAAGGGCAGGTGTTGCATTTCCTGCGCTTGCACGGGAAGGGGCCGTGGGGAGGGGAGGGGCTATTGGGGGTGGTTGAGGAGTGGGCCAGGGTGTTGCGGAGGGAGCGGTCCCTTCGGAATGCTGAAAGGGGAGGGGAAGATATATTTGGTGGTTTTATCACACTGGAGGTGGCGGAAATGGTGGAGGATGATCCGTTGAATGTGGAGGCTGGTGGGGTGAAAGGTGAGGACAAGGGGAACCCTATTGCAGTTCTGGGAGGGAGGGGAAGGGGTGAGAGCAGAAATGCGGGAAATGGAACGGACACGGTCAACGGCCATGCCAACCACGGTAGAGGGGAATGCTCAGTTGAGGAAAAAGGAAGTCCTATCGAAAGCACTAGTGCGGAAGGTGGCATCGTCAGAACAGGTGCTGTTAAGTCCGTGAATGATTGAGACATGGACCAGCAGGAGTGAAAACAAACAAGTCTTTACTGGTGGAAGTCAATAGTGAAAACTAACAAACAGAGGCTCTCTAGCGCCTTTTATACAGGGGTGGTCACTGCCGGTACTGCAGTCTGAGACCAGTTATTCTCTTAAAGGTACATACACAACAATTCCTCCCCTTTTAGATAAACAGTACATAACATTCATTTAACAACTAAATGATAACGAATTACAATCACAATTACTGTTGCTAGATACATTGGTTAAGTTTAAGCAATTATAAGTTCAGTCTTTGAGGAGGCTTCCTGATTCTGTCTGGATAACGCCTCTTTCAGGTATCAGGTTCTTCTGGCAATGTTGCGTCAGGATCAATCTCTTTGTTTGGTTCATCTGCTTCCAATATTACCGGTTCTGCGGTAGCTGCAATTGGAACGTCAATTTCATTACCAGGTGTATCAGATCGTGGTGTGGAGTTGACGTTTTCCAGTGACTCTAGAATCTGGTCAGCATGGCGTCTTACAATGCGCTCCCCAACGTCCACGGTATACATGAGAGGTCCTTGTCGTGTACAAATCGTTCCTGGCTGCCATTTCTCAGTGCGGTAGTCCCGGGCCAAAACTGGTTGACCTATCTTAAAACTCCTGGTCGGCCTTTCATTCATATTCTGAAACTGCCTGTTCTCCACATCTCTTCGGACGTTTGGCTTAACCAAATCCAAGCGGCATCGTAGTCTTCGATTGAAGAACATCATGGCTGGAGTTTGGTTGGTAACCGCATGTGTCGCATTCCGGTAGGCAAACAAGAAGTTGTCCACCTTGTGTTGTAGGGGTATATCTTCATTACACATTGCCTTGATAGCCTTCTTGAATGTTTGGACAAACCTCTCGGCCAATCCATTAGTGGCTGGATGATATGGGGCAGATGTGTAATGCTTAACGCCATTGTTCTTTAAGAACCTCCGGAACTCTTCAGACACAAACTGTGGTCCATTGTCAGAGCAAATCTGTTCAGGCAGCCCATTCCTGGCGAATATGGTTCGCAAAACTGTGATAGTTTTTTCCGTGGTGGTTGAGGACATTTTTATTACCTCTGGCCACTTTGAATGTGCATCCACCGCAATTAAAAACATCGAGTCCATGAAGGGACCAGCAAAATCAATGTGCACCCGTTGCCATGGAGATGAGGGCCACTCCCATGGATGCAGAGGAGCTTGTGGTGGGGCGTTTTGGACCTTCTGGCATCCTGCACAGCTCTTGGTCATCTCTTCGATTTCTCTATCGATTCCCGACCACCACACAAACGCTCTGGCTAAGTTCTTCATTTTTACCCCACCCAGATGACCCTCATGAAGCTCATTGAGTACTCTATCCGTCAACTTAGGTGGAATTACAACTCTGGATCCACACATCAAGGTTCCTCTGCACACTGACAGCTGTTCTCTTCTCGGCGAGAATACTGGCAGCAGTGGTTCGCCATGTGCTGGCCATCCCTTCACCGTTAAATCATAGACCCGTGATAGTGTCGGGTCATTCCGTGTTTCCTTTTCTATGTTTGCATTCGTCACAGGGAGACATTCGACTATGGTCGAGTGGAATAACTCCATTGGATCCACTGCAAGGTCTTCTTCTTCCACCGTCGGCAACGGCAGGCGTGACAATCCATCAGCATTTCCATGCTGTTTAGTTCCTTTGTACTCGATGTCATATTGGTGTGCCCCTAGGAAAAGGGACCATCTCTGCAGCCGTTGTGCCGTCATTATCGGTACGCCCTTCTGAGGGTTGAAAATGGAGACAAGAGGTTGATGATCGGTTAGTAGAGTAAATTTTTGACCGTGCAGTTAGTGATTGAACTTCTGCACCCCCCACACTAGGCTGAGGGCCTCTCTGTCAATCTGGGCGTAGTTACGCTCAGCAGAAGTTAACGAGCGTGACGCAAAAGCTATCGGCCTCTCTAAACCATCAAGGAATTTATGTGACAGTACCGCCCCAATGCCGTAGGGAGACACATCACACGCCAGCCTGATTGGCAGTGCTGGGTTGTAGTGAGCCAATACTTCCCTTGAAGTGATTAAGTCCTTACTCTTCTGAAAAGCACGCTTACAATCATCGTTCCATTTCCATGCTACCCCCGTTCGTAGCAGGGCGTTCAGTGGGTGCAGAATTGTCGACAAATTCGGCAAAAACTTATGATAGTAATTCACCAACCCGAGGAATGACCTCAGTTGTGACACATTTTCAGGCGCTGGGGCCTTAACAACCGCTTCAATTTTGTCAGGGGACTTATGCAACCCCTCTTCATCAATCACGTGGCCACAATACGATATCTGTTTCTTAAAAAATTCGCACTTGGGGCGGTTGGCTCGCAGCCCATGTTCCCGTAGTCTAGTGAGCACCTGGTCTAGGTTGTTAAGGTGTTCACTGTCATCTTCACCTGTTACAAGGATGTCGTCCAAGTAACACTGAGTCCCCGGAATCCCTTGCAGGACTTGTTCCATCGCTCTTTGCCATATCGCCGGAGCCGATGCTACTCCGAATACCAATCGATGATACTGGTAAAGACCTTTGTGAGTGTTTATCGTGAGATACTTCCTAGAGGACTCTTCAACCTCCATCTGCAAATATGCTGGTGCTAGGTCAATTTTTGTAAAACGCTTCCCTCCAGACAGTGAGGCGAAGATGTCTTCTATCCTTGGAAGAGGATATTGTACTGTGTGAAGGACAGGGTTCACCGTCACCTTGAAATCCCCACAGATGCGAATCTTCCTTGGCTCTCCGGACTTATTGCTTAACGTTTTCTTCATGACAGGAACGATGGGTGTCGCCCACTCGCTCCAGTCGACCTTAGACAACACGCCTGCCTTCTTCAGATTTTCCAGCTCTGCCTCGACGGCTGGGCGAATTGCATATGGTACCGGTCTTGCTTTGAAAAACTTGGGAACTGCATTCTCTTCTATTTTTATCGAGGCGGTTACGCCTTTAAGGGTTCCCAGTTCTTGTTGAAATACCTCTTTGGCGTTAGCTAAGATTGTTGACAATCGTCCAGGAGTGACGTCTTCATCTTTTTTACCGTCCACCGTCATTGCATGAATGGAATGCCAATCTAAGTTTATCTTCCTGATCCATTCCCGTCCCAATAACGGTGGTCCACCATTTGGCAGTATGTAAAGATACAATTTCCGTATTTTCTTGCCATTGTATTCGACAGGCACCCTTATTTTTCCTCTGGGGTATAGTTTTGCCCCGTATACGTCGTCAAGATGATGGATGTCTCTCTCAAGGGTATGTGTGAAAATAGCCGCTCGTAGTCTCGTCGATTCATGATGGTTAGCGCTGATCCTGTATCCAATTCCATTTTAACTTGGGACCCTGCTATTGTGAGGGTGACCCAAATGGTTCGGTGATCCTCTTTTGCAATTACATTGTGAAGTTTGAGACAGCTTAGTCTCCTGTTTCCGGATTCACTATCGCTCATCTGGTCTTCGGAACTACTGTCCGTCATCTTTTGTACTTTCTTGTACGGTTCCTTAATAGACTTTTTGTTGTCGCTGGTCTTCTTCCCAGACCTGCAAACTCGTGCAATGTGTCCAATCTTCCCGCATTGTCTGCATATTTTGTCTTTGGACCAGCAGTCCTTCTGGTCATGGTTAGTTCTGCCGCAGCGATAACATTTTGCAAATCCCCGTGTCATTTCGTGGGTGCCGTATTCCTGTGGTTTTTGTTGAATTTCTGCAGCTCCCCTGGCTGCTGCTTCATATGATACTGCCACGCTGAAAGCCTTATCTAGCGTCAGCTCTTTTTCTGAGAGTAACTTCTTCTGTGTTCCTTCACTCAGGAGTCCACAGACAAATTTGTCCCGTAGGGTATCTGCCAGTCCTGCTCCGAACTGGCAGTGCTTTGATAGCTTGCGTAGTTCCGTAAGATACTCAGCATTGCTCTCATCTTTGTGCTGAGTTCACCTGTGGAATTTAAATCTTTCTGCTATCAACAGCGGTGCAGGGTTTAAGTGTTCCTGTAGGACAGCAACAATTTCGTTAAAACTCTTCGCCTTCGGTTTGGCTGGAGTAATCAGGTCCCGCAATAGGCCGTACGTTCTAGCGCCCATTAAGTTTAGCAATATCGATGCCTTTTTCCCCTCCGCTATTTCGTTTGCCTCGAAATATACCTCGACTCTTTCCACATACGTGGTCCAGTCCTCTAATGTATTAACAAAAGCAGTGATACAGCCAGTCTTCGGCATCTTGCAAATCTAAAATGGCGCCTCCCGCGCTTTGCCTTCTTCCCCGATTTAACAAAATGGCACCTCCCGCGCTTTGCCTTCTTCCCCGCTGTTGTTAGCGCTGCTTTCCACGGTTTCTTGCGTGTTAAATATTGATTCTTTTTCTTTTATTATTTTCCCGTCGTGGAGCGAACCCTCTGGGACACTTCCCTCCCTCTTCTTAGGTCCGAACGCTGCCCGGCTTCGAAGCACCGGCCGCGCCCTGTGCGCTCCACCCTCTCTCTCTCTCTTTGCTTCCCGACTCACTGCCCGGCCCTGTTGAAAAGCCACCCGATCGAGCTTCAGCCCGCCGCAGCCCAGGAAGGATCAGAGCACTACCTGCCACCAGCCCGATTAGCTGGGAAACCACAGACCGAGGAACCCAGCCTGGCTCTGGAAAGTCTCTCCTGCAAGTTTTCAAACCGATGATTGACGGTCGACGCCCGTTTCTCGAGTTTCTTTGGACTCTATTTTTTTTTCTTTCTTCTGGCTCCAACCTTCAACAATGTCGTCTGAGGTGCTGCCGAGTTGCAGGTAAGTTCGTTTCTCACTCGTCGCCAGTGTTACGTCCGTGAATGATTGAGACACGGACCAGCAGGAGTGAAAACAAACAAGTCTTTACTGGTGGAAGTCAATAGTGAAAACTAACAGACAGAGGCTCTCTAGCGCCTTTTATACAGGGGTGGTCACTGCCGGTACTGCAGTCTGAGACCAGTTATTCACTTAAAGGTACATACACAACAGGTGCGACGGAGACGGAGAAACTGGGAGAATGGAATAGAGTCCTTACAGAAAGTGGGGTGGGAGGAAGTGTAGTCCAGGTAGCTGTGGGAGTCGGTGGGCTTGTAGTGGATGTTTGTCAATAACCTATCCCCAGAAATCGAGACAGAGAAGTCGAGGGAGGGAAAGGAAGAGTCGGTGATGGTCCATGTAAAGGTGACGAAAGGGTGGAAATTGGAAGCAAAGTGAATGAAATTTTCTAATGAAGCTCAACGTACGGTCGAGGAACAGCACCTCATCTTTCTATTAGGCACTTTACAGCCTTCTGGACTCAACATTGCGTTCAACAATTTCAGACCATAACCTCTGCCCCTATTTTTTCAGGCGGCCTCTGTTGCTGATTCTCCCGTCCCCATTTGCAACATTTAACCACTCCTGCCTTCCGCCCCATCACAGACCGTCCCTTTTGTTCTTTCCTCCCCTCCCCGCTTTCCCGGCCCCTGCACCTGCTTAAAATCTCTTACATCTCTAACTTTTTTCAGTTCTGACGAAGGGTCACAGACCTGAAACGTTAACTTTGTTTCTCTCTTCACGATGCTGCCTGACCTGCTGAGTGTTTCCAGCATTTTCTGTTGTTATTTCTTTAAAATTATGAAAGGTTTTGATAGAATGGATACAAAGAGAATGATTCCACTTGTGGGGAAGAGCATAACTAGAGGCCATCAATATAAGATAGTCACTAAGAAATCCAATGGGAATTCAGAAGAAACTTCTTTACCCAAAGAGTGGTGAGAATGTGGAACTCACTACCACAGGGAGTAATTGAGGCAAATAATATAGATGCATTTAAAGGGAGGCTGGATAAGGATATGAGAGAGAAGGGAATGGAGGGTTATGTTGATAGTTAGATAAGGAATGACGGAAGGAGGCCCGAGTGGAGCATATACGCCAGTATGGACTGGTTGAGCCGAATGGCCTGTTTCTGTGCCATATATCCTATGTAATCCTATGTCATTTCTTGCTCTGTTGCATTTTAAAGATGAACAGCAAGGAAAGTGAAAGATACTTCTCGCAATATACATGCTATATTTATGGAACTACTGTTCCACAGGGGAATGTACATGATTCACCAGTCAAACATTAGCAGCATAACTTTTTATATTAAAAGGTTCACTGAAAATTACATTCTCTTGAATTGTCAGGTAGAAAAATATACAGTTACAACAAAATCTTTTAATCATTGTATTCGTGCAAATGTGGCGGAGCCACTAAGGGACTCCAATCAATTGTATACAATTCCCTTTAATAATATGTTAGCTACAGGCTGAGTCTGTATCTTTGTTTTCACTGTTTACATGTACAGAGCGCGATCACTTTAATAGCGCGGGCAAATGCGATGACGTCACGCCGTTCAGCACATGATCCCCCACCGGCGGGAAAAACATGATGACGTCATGACGTCAGCCACGGGACCGCCCTAGCAGTCCTCGTGGAGCCTCCGAACTGACTAGACCTATATTTGATGTTCTCCTGTAGTTATCTGTTAAAATCTGTTACTTATCATTAAACCTCGTTGATTTGATTGCCTGAGTGGACCTCAGTCTTTTGGATAGGAACTAAACATTCCTACATTGGTGACCCCGACTTTTGTGAACGGTTTTCGCAGAAATTGCCGAACATGGAATCGAATGCCGTTGCTTTAAAGCTACCACAGTTCTGGGAGCAACAGCCAGCCGCGTGGTTCATCCAGGCTGAAGCCCAGTTCACCATCAGGAACATCATTGCGGATCAGACCCCTTACTATCACGTGGTCTCCGCCCTCAACAGCACCACAGCCTCGCGGATCATCAGCCTGCTTGGTAATCCACCAGAAGACCGCAAGTATGATACGATAAAGGCACGGTTGTTACAGGTCTTTGGGCTCACGAAGTCGGAGCACGCCCGCCGGCTGCTCAATCTGCCCGGCCTCGGGGACTCCCAGCCGTCCAAGCTCATGAGCCAAATGCTCACGCTCCTGGGCTCCGAACCGGAATGCTTCCTCTTCAGGGAGCTATTCCTCAGCCAGCTACCGGAGCAAGTTCAAGCTGCCCTAGCCAGGTCGGAAGTCACCGACTGCGCAGAGCTGGCTGCCGATGCAGACAAGATTTTCGTGGTGACACAGCAGTGCTGCACTGCCACGAGGCGCCCATCCCCCATGGACGCCGCTCCAGCCCCTCAACCTGCGGGGTTGTGCTTCTACCATGCCCATTTTGGCGCGAAAGCAAGATGCTGCCGCCCTCCCTGCAGCTTTTCGCTCAAAAAAAAAACAGCAGCCATCCTGTCGAAGGAGGACCGGTTATACCGAGCGCCCCGCGGCTGCGATGGCAATCGGTAATTCGGGAAAGCTCCTCTTCATCAACGATTCCCTATCTGGTCGACGTTTCCTTTGCGACACAAGGGCGCAGTGTAGCATCCTACCCGCGTCCAATCTTGATCTACAAGTTGGGGGGCACGGCCCCTCCCTCCAGGCAGCTAATGGCGGGGCCATTCGGACCTACGGAAGCCGGCGGGTCCAGGTGTGCTTTGGCGGCCAGCGGTTTTACTGGGATTTCATCACGGCCAAAGTCTCTCAAGCCATCCTCGGGGCGGATTTTTTGTGCGCCAACGGCCTCCTGGTGGATGTACGGCACTACCGGTTGATCAATGCGGCCACTTTTCACTCCATCCTGTGCTACCGCGGTAACACTGTGGCACGCACTGTCTTCTGCGCGTCCCCACCTCCAGATGACTTCACTCGCCTCCTCGGAGATTTCCCCGACCTGACCAGACCCACCTTCTCTTCCACGGCCACGAAACATGGTGTCGAACATCACATCACCACTACTGGCTCCCCGGCTGCAAAAGCGGAGTTCGACACGATGGAGCGGCTAGGGATTATTCGCCGGTCGAATAGTCCCTGGTCTTCGCCTCTCCATATTGTTCCGAAACCCGGCAGCGGATGGCGGCCTTGCGGCGACTACCGACGCCTGAACGACGCCACTACTCCTGATCGGTACCCGATCCCTCATATTCAGGATTTCTCTGCACATTTGGCAGGAAATACCATTTTTTCAAAAGTCGACCTTGTCCGTGGCTACCACCAGGTCCCTGTACACCCGCAAGACGTCCCAAAAACTGCAGTCATCACCCCATTCGGCCTGTTTGAATTTCTGCAGATGCCGTTTGGATTGAAGAATGCTGCACAGGCTTTCCAGCGCTTGATGGACTCTGTGCTTCGGGACCTCAAGTTTCTATTCGTCTACCTCGACAACATCCTCATCACCAGCCCCAATAAAGAGGAGCACATCTGCCATTTGCGCACCCTCTTTAGACGCCTCAGTCAACACGGCTTGATCTTCAACCCGGTCAAGGGCCAGTTCGGCCTGCAGCAGATTGATTTTTTAGGCCATTGCATCACATCAGACGGCGCAATTCCCCTGCAAACGAAGGTGGAGGCAGTTACTTTGTTCCCGCGCCCGCAGTCCGTCAAGGCCCTGCAGGAGTTCCTCGGGATGGTAAATTTTTATCACCGGTTCGTCCCTAATGCAGCTCTGCTTATGCAGCCCCTGTACGAGGCCCTCAAGGGCAAGTCCGGCAAGGATCCGATCAGCTGGACGGTCAAAATGGACCGGGCGGTTATCGACACAAAAGGTGCTTTAGCCAACGCAACCATGCTGACACACCCGCTACCAGGTGCCACCATCGCCCTTACCACCGACGCATCAGACTACGCCATCGGTGCAGTGCAGGAACAGTGGGTGCATGGGACGTGGCAACCGCTGACGTTTTTCAGCCATCAACTGCGGCGAAACGAACGAAAGTAGAGCACGTTTGACCGGGAGTTGCTGGCCCTTTTTCTGGCCATCCGCCATTTCCGGTTCTTGCTAGAAGGACGTCCGTTCACGGCTTTTGTGGACCATAAGCCACTAACGTTCGCTGTGGCCAAGACCGCCGAACTGTAGTCAGCTCGGCAACAACGTCAGCTGACGTTTCTCTCAGAATTCACCACTGACATTCAGCATGTGTCCGGTCAGGACAACCTGGTGGTGGATTGCCTCTCCCGCGCAACCGTTCATGCAGTCCAGCTTGGCATCGACTATGCCCTCATGGCTACGGATCAAGCCTCGGATCCGGAGGTCCAATCTTACAGAACCAACCCCTCTAGCCTCCAAGCGGCTGACGTCAAATTCCATGCCGCGGGCACTACGCTACTCTGTGACGTCTCCGTAGGAGATCCTCGCCCTATCGTCCCGGTCGCCTGGCACCGAAAAGTTTTTGACGCCATACACGGGTTGTCGCACCCTGGCATGAAGGCCTCGCAACGGTTGATGTCATCCAAATTCGTGTGGCGGGGCATGCACATGGATGTTCGCGACTGGGCCAACACCTGCGTGGTCTGCCAAAAGGCCAAGGTGCAGCGACATGTTAAGGCTCCATTGGCCACTTTCGCCGTCCCGGAACGTCGGTTTGATCATGTGCATGTGGACCTGGTAGGGCCACTTCCGCCTTCGCACGGGTTTACTCATCTTCTTACAATGGTGGACCGCACCACTCGATGGCCGGAGGCGGTTCCTTTGTCTTCCACCACTTCTGCAGACATCGCCAGGGCATTCATCTCCTCTTGGGTCGCCCGCTTCGGTGTACCGGCAGACATCTCATCCGATCATGGGCCGCAGTTCTCTTCGTAGCTCTGGAACGCTGTGGCTCAGGGGCTCGGCGTCAAGCTACATCGCACCACTGCCTACCATCCACAGGCGAACGGTCTGTGCGAACGATTCCACAGGTCGCTCAAAGCCACGCTGCGAGCCAGCCTTCAAGGCACGGGCTGGGTGGATAGGCTTCCATGGGTCCTTTTGGGTCTTCGTACGGCACCTAAAGAAGATCTTCAATCGTCCTCGGCGGAGCTCGTATATGGCCAGCCACTATGTGTACCAGGGGATTTCCTTCCGTCTCCAACAGAGCCAGGGTCCACGTCCCAGGTGCTCATCAGCCACCAGGAGCCAGCCAGAGGTTTTGCTCCAGTGCCTACGTCGCATCACGGCTTGCAGAGTTCCCACGTCCCAGCTGAGCTGAAGAATGCCGACTATGTGTTTATCCGCCACGACGCTCATCGGGACCCGCTCAAACCCCCTTACACTGGTCCTTTCCGTGTGATAGAGCTGGGAGACAAATCTTTTTCGGTCGATGTTGGAGGTAAACCGGACCACATTTCGGTTGACCGGTTGAAGCCTGCTCACTTGGACCTTGACCGCCCAGTCGAGATCACACAACCGCCGAAACGTGGCCGACCGCCCACAGTCGCCGTGCCAGATCAAAAGCAACCGCCCGCCAGCTCGCCCGCCGTCCATCAGCTTCCACTTCAAGGCTACAGAAGTCAACCTGACAGGCTTGTCAGGCCTACTCGCCGTTTTACTTTTCCTATTAAAGACAATTCTGGGGGGGCGCATGTGGCGGAGCCACTAAGGGATTCCAATCAATTGTATATAATTCCCTTTAATAATATGTTGGCTGCAGCCTGAGTCTGTATCTTTGTTTTCGCTGTTTACATGTACAGAGCGCGATCACTTTAATAGCGCGGGCAAACGCGATGACATCACGCCGTTCATCACGTGATCCCCACCGGTGGGAAAAACGTGATGACGTCATGACGTCAGCCATGGGACCGCCCTAGCAGTCCTCGTGGAGCCTCCGAACTGACTAGACCTATATTCGATGTTCTCCTGTAGTTATCTGTTAAACTCTGTTACTTATCATTAAACCTCGTTGATTTGATCGCCTGAGTGGACCTCAGTCTTTTGGATAGGACCTAGACATTCCTACACAAACATACTTTCCTTATGTGCTACCATCATGAAATTGTTTGGACAACACTTCATCATTTCAGTGATAAGTATTCCACATACATGAACATCAGTTCTTCACAATAACAACAGTTAGTATTACACCACCTTTAACAACAACAACAACTTGTATTTATATAGTGCCTTTAACATAGTAAAACATCCCAAGGCACTGCACAGGTGTATTTTAAGACAAAAAATTTGATACCGAGCCACATAAGGTTAAATCAGGGCAGGTGACTAAAAGCTTGGTCAAAGAGATAGGTTTTAAGAAGCATCTTAAAGGAGGAAAGAAAGGTAGCGAGGCAGAGAGAGTTAGGCAGCGAATTCCAGAGCTAGGGCCTAGGCAACAGAAGACACAGCCACCAATGGTTGAGTGATTATAATCAGGGATGCTCAAGAGGATAGAATTAGAGGAGCGCAGATATCTCGTTGGGGAGCAGGGCTGTGGGGCTGAAGGAGATTACAGCGATAGGAAGGGGCGAGGCCATGGAGGGATTTGAAAACAAGGATGAGAATTTTGAAAATGAGGCGCTGCTTAACCGGGAGCCAATGTAGGTCAGCGAGCACAGGGGAGATGAGCGAATGGGACTTGGTGCAATTTAGGACACTTGTAGCATAATACCCCAAAGCACTAGTCAAGTAGAGTTGTCGGACACAAAGCTGGAGCTGGAAATTGCCCAAAGGCATGACCAAAGAGGTAGGTAAAGGTGAAGACAGATCCAGCAGCGTGGATGGGTGTGGGAAAGGAATTCTACAGTGTAAGACCATGATGGCTGAAGGCTCTGCCATCAATGGTAGAGCAAAGGGAGGGAATGCACAGTAGACCCAGTTCAGAAAAATGGAGTACGAGCATAAGAATGGAAGAAATTGTAGATATAGGGTGCTATGCAGGGATGAAAGAAAGAACTTGCCTTTATATAGTGCCATTCACAATCTCAGGAAGCCCCAAAGTGCTTTACAACCAATTAAGTACTTTTGAAGTGTAGTTGCTGTTGTAATGTAGGGAAATGCAGCAGCTAATTTATGCACAGCAGGGTCCCACAAATAGCAATGACATAATGACCAGATAATGACCAGTGATGTTGGTTGAGGGATAAATATTGGCCAGGACACCAAGGAGAATATTACTGCTCTTCTTCGAAATAATGCCAGGGGAGCTTTTACATCCACCTGAGAAGACAGGCAGGGCCTCAGTTTAATGTCTCATCTGATAGTGCAGCACTCCCTCAATATTGCACTGTAGCTTTGTGACATGCCATTCAATTACAGTGAAAATATGAAAAAAAAAAATTGTGCTCCAGCTTTTGGAGTGAGAATTGAACTCAACCTTCTGACTCAGAGGCAAAAGTGCTACCAACTGAACCACAGTTGACACAGGGATTTAAGGTACAAGTTCAAGGAGAAGGCCTGCCATCACCTTGTGGTAACTAGGGATAGGCAATAAATGCAATCTTGCCAGCATCACCCACATCTCAAGAAATGTTTTTAAAAGTTTAAAGCAAAATGCGTAAGAAGCAGTTACAATTCATTTATCTTGCCAAGTACCACTTAGCATCTTTCATTCAGTAGTTTTTAAAGTGAGGGCTGACAGCGTTAAGGAACAGGCAATTTCTCTGCCTTTCTTCTGATGATTGTACTACTCAGACAGGTATGGCTAGGTGGTAAGGTTAACCATCATTGGCCCAGCAATAGTTTTATTACAGAATAGCATTCTCAACCATAGTAGTTATATAGTATTTCACATTCATTCTAAAACTGATATGAGTTCAAAGAACTGACAACAGCACCTGAACTTTCTTCTCATGTTTGACCACTCAAGTTCATGAGTTAAAGATAGAAGAACGGGTTCAAAGCACTTGTTTGAGCTGTGTTACAGGAATACACCAAAATAGCAATTCAAATTTAATGACATCATTGTGGTGTATGTAACCTGTTCCACCTTAAGAGAACTACCTTAAGAGATGTACTACTTTCTCTTGGCTGCTGTATACTGTAATACCGGTGGTGACCACACCGGTATATAAGTGTTGTGTAGGGATTTGCTGGGCAGTTCAGCCCTGACCTCCGAATAGTAAAGACCTGTTAAAGTTATTCTTGTGGTCTGTGTCCAGTGATTTATAATAAGCATAACTGGGACACACAGACTTAACAATCATGATAGAAATTTACAATTCATTCATACAAAATACAGAAGTAGATACTACTGATAGTACACTAACTCAAGGTGATAAGATGATAAGGATAATTTGAAAGTAAGGAAGGTAAATCTCATTCTGCAGCAGAATCAACCATTAATATTAATGTCAACATAATACCAACATCAGAGGGGTAAAGAAGACAACACAACAAATGATAGTCTTACAACAGTGGGTATCAGAAGAAAGTTGTCATGACCTGTAAAGCTTTCTCAGATCAAAGAGGAGCGGGATAGGGTTCTGCATAGAAGTGAGACCATGGAACAATGTCAGAGTTAGAGAAAGGCCAGCAAAGTGTGGAGGAAAATTAGCAAGTTCTGTAAAGCAGTTGCTGTGGTACCTTGGTGTGCATAAAATGGCTGCCAAATTTCTCTGCATAACAATAGTGACAGCACTTTAAAAAAAAACATTCATTATATGTGCATTGTTTTGGGACATTTTTAAGACATTTGATATATAAATGTACAGTATGTTCTTTCTTTGTATTTGTGCCTAGTGGTAACTTACCTATGATAAAAGTAAAATTTTCCTCCTGAGCCAAGTACGGAAAATTCCTGCACTGTATCTTTTATGTATGACTTTAGATAATCAGAATAAATATGAATTAAATTGGTTTCAGACACCTGCCGCTAGAAAGAGACTTCCTTTGTCTGTCTTGATTCATCCAATGTTTCACTAAGAGCCATCTGGCTTCTATTGTTGATTACACTGTCTATTCAGAATTAATTAGATCAACTTTTTACAGGTGGGTCATTATTTCTTTGAAATGCTAAGGTTTGCAAGGTTGTGTGCACTGGGGAAGTAGACAAATTAATTATCTGTAATGACTGATCCATTGGGGATAGCTACTATCTCAAAATTAATGCATGAAAATTATACCGTCATACCTACTGGTCTTTAGTTCAGTGGTCAATATCTTTAGTTCAGTTTCTAGAATTGACATTTGAGGCTGGATTTTCCTCCACCACCTCAGGGTAGATAGGTAAAATTGTTATTAGTTGTGGATACCTTATTTATGATTAGATGTTCTATCGACTCCTCAAATCAGTATGTTTCTTGAACATTGAGCTCAAGTGTCATCGACTTATTAAGCATACAGTACATGTAATAATGGCCCAGAAATTTGGGTCGGGGGCTTCCCGCGGGTGCAAGCCCCCGACCTGCACTTACCTTGCGCGCCGGCAGTTGAGCTGTAGGGCGCCGTGGAATTCCGATCCGGGGCCCGGCCCAGCTGCCGGCGCGCAGTGCTTGCGTGTCCCAGGGGCGCAGTTAGTTCGATGCGTCCCCTGGGATCACGTGGGCCATGGGCAGCCAATCGGAGGAGGGAAAAGCCCATTCATAAGTCTTGACAAGAAGAGCTGTCAAGACTTATAAATACTACGTCCCAAAATAGCAGTAAACCTTCAAATAATTTTTTTTTTAATCACATTTTTTAAATAAACTATAAATTACATTAAATAACTATTTTAAACAATAATTTAAATTTTTGAAAAAAATAATTTTATATTCTAACGGGGCTAAAAATAAACTTACCTTGCTTTAAAGTATTTAAAAATAATAAACCTGTGGAAAAAATGTTTTAATTTTAATTAATTGACCACTTACCTTGTAAAAAGCAGGCCTTATGCCTGCTTTTTAAATTTCTAAATTCTAAAGACTTACCCTCACGGAAAAACCTGTAAAAAAAACTTAAGTTCGATGCGCACGCGCAGACTCCCCTGCGCACGCATTCGACCTCTGAACCCCTTCATTCAGAGGAACGGAAGTGCCGGTTTCCCACGCATGCGCAGTGCATGCACGAAACCGCCGTGGAGACCCGAAGTTCTGGGCCAATAATTAAATATACACTTAAAAGATCATACTTACAACCGCACCCAATGATGGTTTAGTTGGAGATTCAAACGCATTACAGTTCTCAGCTCAGTATCTTCGGCCTTTACAAACCCAAATACTCATTACAAACTGCCACTTTTTATACTTTTCTCTCATAATCTCTACATGACAATCCATACATTTCTGCATTACATGATTATATAAAAGTTAAAATACAACTCCATATAAGGATAATTTAATTGAACTACCCCCCTTATCAATAATTTTAGTTAATAAACAAATTTTCTTGCTTAATGAGGTCCTTTTTCCATTGGGCTAAGGAGATCGATATAACTCCCTTACTTTGTTACCTTTTCAATAGCTTTGCTCTTGCTACACATAACTGCTATTCTACCGAGTGAAACCTTTATAAGTCTGTCTTTATTTCTGTATCATTCAGTGGCAATTAAAAAGGATGATGTGTGCCCAGATGTTTTCCTTTGCAGAATTAACTGTTTTCTCACACTCATGATCAAATGATTAAAGATCTCTGAAACTTATGAATCAGACATTGATGAAGGTTCAACGGTTCAGTGGTCACTACTTTAAAATTGACTTATACTTCCCAGCTTAACAGACAAAGACTAAAGGTCAATATTACGACAATATAAAGTTAACTCAATAGTAGTAATGACAGTAGTAGACTTCAGGACAGTTTGAGTAATCCTTTCCTTACAGTGTTCTGTCCAAATTCTACAATTTTGCTGGAGTCGATATATTTTAATATGACAAACATAATCCCAGAATTGTGGCAAGACACAGTGATTATTTTACTTTTCCAAAAGGACATAGTCTTGTTTAGTTTTCTATATAATAGACCCTATTTAGGAGCTAAAATTCTAAATTGTGAGAAAAAATGTGGCAATATGCCTTATTCACTTACTAAGTTGAACCACCTGGATCAGATGGGATTTCTTTGTGAAAGGCATTCAGCCAATAAAGTCTAACACTTACTGGATACTATCCATGGCTCAAATATGCTTACTGACACAGGACTAGTACTTTCTCTGAGGCAGCAAAAGCTTTTTATTCAGCTAAAGGTGAACGCCTTTGTGGAGTCTTAATAACAATGGGTTTAAGTAAAACCTCCAAAGTCCTTGAACATGTTGTTGTCTCCCTAATCAATGCTCATCTTTCTCACAACTCCATGTATGAACTCTCCAATTAGATTTCCTCCCCTGCCAGAGCACTGAAACGGCCCTAATCAAAGTCACAAATTACATCCTCTGTGACTGTGACCATGATCCACTGACCTAGAAAGTCAGCCGCACAGTGCCCATTTTTTGGGCACTAAATGGCTTCCTAAGGCTACAATATGGTGGGTGGGAAGCACATGCTCATTATGGGCCTGAAGTGTGACACCCACATATTAGTAAAGGCCAAAAAATCGGTGTGCAGTGCCCACACCTGAAACAAGCGTTAAGCAGTTTGCATATACAAATAAGTGGTCTAACATCTGCTTGAGGCCCCTTCTGCACAATTGGCTTGCCCTGTGCCGGCTGCACTCAGGAAACAAGGTCAACATATGGCCTAACAGTTTTTTAAATTATTCTTGGGATATGGGCTAGCAAGGCCAGCATTTACTGCCCATTCCCTTGAGAAGGTGGTGCTGAGCCTTCTCCTTGAACCACTGCAGTCCATGAGGTGAAGGTACTCCCACAATGCTGTTGGGTAGGGAGTTCTAGGATCTTTACCCAGCGACAATGAAGGAACGACGATAGATTTCCAAGTAAGGATGGTGTGTGACTTCGATGGGAACTTGGAGGTGATGCTGTTCCTTAAAGGGGCCAACTATTAGGCTGCAACCAACAAGATACAATTTTAAAATATACATACCTGAATGTGGGCCTACATTCCAAGAAATCAGGTGGCTGCCCGCCACCGATCGCTGCCACTACCTCCCCCCGGCCACCGCTACCACCTGACCAATCACCCACCCTCCCAACCCAATCACGCCACTTCCCAACCTAAATCGCTTTGTTCCTGACCCAATCGCCCCCATTCCCGGTCGCCCCCATTCCCGGTCGCCCCCATTCCCAATCGCCCCCGTTCCCGGTTGCTCCCGTTCGCCCCCATTCCTGGTTCCCTTTAAACACTTATCCGATGACCGCTACTGACTACAATCTTCCATTCTGCTTTGCCGTTTCAGGCTTCAGCCTTCAGACACATGCTCAAAAATGGGTGCACTCGAATTTCTTGGCCCCTATACCTCGACAGACTTTGGCACGGTCGACAATCCTCCTCCAACACCTCTCCTCCATAGTCCAGTTTACTGGGGCTGCCCTCACCTAGTTCCGCTCCTGCCTATCCAGTGGCAGCCAGAGAATCTCCTGCAACAGCTTCTCTTCCTGCACCCACATATAACTATAAAAGACAAAAGAAAGTTTCAGATTTTATTGTGGACCCAGGTGAAGCAGGAAAGTTGAAATTTTCTTCCGGAATCGACAAATATTGGTCCCTCGCTCTCAACTAATAGGCAACATGAGGGAGAATTTCTGCAGGGTTTTACCAATCTCCTGCTGTAACTTCATACTCTTTTTGAAAAAGCAGCAGCGCTATGTCAAGCATCGGTTTGTTGAAGTCACAGATGTTCCAAATATCCTGGGAGCAAACAATTGTGCACATGTGGGTCCAGGACCACCTGCACACAATAAGGCTTTAAAGAATAGGAAGTGATTCCATTCCATGAGCTTGCAGATGGTCTGGATGCAAGTAGTCAATTACTGTATTAATGTAGTTGCCAAGTTCCCAGGTCTTCCCATGACTCATATCTTCCAGCTGGCCCTGCATTGGTACGATGATTTACAACACATTGGGTTACAGAGCATGCTTGTTGAGTAAATCTCATTATGGGTTGTTTGTAAATTTAGGGTGGGCACATTCTCAATAACAGCTACATGTTGATTTGATGCTTTCGGTTAATGGTCAGCAATCACACATGCCCAACAAAAAAATTAAAACGGAACTCATTGGGAGGGATTTTCAATTTACACCAAAAATGGGTGTGAATTGGGCAGGGCATCTGCATCGCCCACCTGATGATGTGGGCATGAAGCACAAAGCATTTTTAAGTTTGTGCCTTATTTCTATATGATGAGTCAGCTATCAGCACATGGTTATTGGCAGTCAGCCATTTGGGGAAGGGAATTTGTGTGGGAGTGGCACCACTTAAAGACAGCCTACACAGTTAACTGCATCCAGTTAACTGGAAGTAGAATGTTCTTGTCCTGTAAACCTGTGTGGTGTAAGGCCTTCTGCGTCCTCTGCACTTTTGCCCTCTTCTCCCTGCAGCTGCAGGTTTCTCCACTCCCGCTTACTGCTCTTCCTCCTCCTCCTGGTCTTCCAAATATAATGGCTGACCAAGAAGCACAGCCATGTTGCCAGAGGTAGTTTGTGTAGAAGCCCACAGGCAGAAATTCTCCCCCAGCTCTAGGGATCATAACAGGAATCCTTGCCCTGTATGCCAGCTACCGAAATGTGTCATGTGATGCCACATGAATTCTCCTCTTTTTACGGGCATATTGAAAGAGCGCTTTACTGAGATAAGACAGTTTCAATCATTGTAAGGGGTTTTAGATCGCAGAGGTTCCTCTCTCTAGAGGCCTCTCTCTCTTGCACAGTAAAACCTTGAGTGGTTCGACCCACTCGCCCCTTAGTTTCTATACTCTGGACTTTGGGGCAGGAACTACAATGTAGAGAAAACTCTTATAGACCAAGTTTGATGAAACGAAATGAAATTTTATTGCATATGGAAAAATAAATCAAATGCAAGCAGATAAGAGAGTACATGGGAGGGAAAAACACAAACAAATCATAATGACACAATACTAACTAAGGCAAATACAGGCATCTTATACTCTACAGAAATCATCGTGAAATAAGGAAACACACGGAATATCGAGGGACAACAACTCATGTTAATTGTACCCTTAAATCCACCCCCTTAAACCTATCTAGATCTGATCGTGAAGGGCCAGAAACATGCTCACCAATCCAACTAGGAAGTGCAAGGTTTTGAACCAGTCTGCGTTTGATCCTTTCAGGCGTTCCGTCTCCACGTGGATCGTGGAGCCCCAGCGAGCTGCGCCACACCTCTCCTGAGGTGGGGGTCGGGGGCGGCTGGACACCGGCTGGTTCTGGATGTCAGCGGGGTCGGGGATCGTAGGCTCGACCCCGGTCAGAGGAGCCTTGGGCTGGCTCCCATCGTTTCTTCAGTTTGTTTTTGTCTCTTCTCCCGAGTTGGGAGAGGGCCTCTCGTTTTCGTCAATGGCCCGGGGTTGGTCGATGATCTCCCGATGTTTGACCCCGGGGCGGGACGCCGGCTCGAACGGTCTTCTTGATGGCGGCTTAGTCTTCTTCGTCTTCCTCCGATGGTGGAGAGGAGTTCGCTGATCTTCTCCCAAACCAGCTCCTCTTTACCCAGCTCAACAACCGCCGGATTCCACTCCTCGAATTCGACTCTCCAACGACTCAACTGTCCGACCACTGTACAACTCCCTCTGTAACTGTAACTCTAACTCCTCAAATTATACTTTTCCTTCAGGAGTCTCCACTTCCCGCCCAAAATCAGGTTAGTCTTTGTTTAACTTTTGGCGGGCTGGGAGCACAGCGGGGTAGTTATTATATTTTAAAATATTTTAGATGGCCGGTAAAGGCCCATCTCTGGTCTGGAATGACCTTCATTGTTTTTAATGTCCTGCCGATCTCGTTATCTAGTCCTTGGTGTTGTTCTCATGAATATGAAATTGTCCCCTTTTGTCTGGGTCAAGATTTAGATGGCCTCTGTCTCCAGGCCGATCTTGACTGGGTCTGCATCTAATCCATATGTATATGTGTGGGTCTGGTTTCATTCTCTCAGAAACGGCTTCCAGAACTTACTGTGTGTTGAATCCACAAAGCTGTCTGAGGCTTCGCAAGAACCATTTTAAAATGTCCCAATAAGCCGGTCACGTGGTATGGCAGCCATTTTGTATGCCCCTTTTCTGGGCTTCTTTTAAAGCAGTCTTTAAAATCATGGCCTCTTCTGCCATTTGACCCTTTATAATGTAAAGTTCAATTTTGCGAATCCTACACTCCCCCCTGATGATACTGTAACTTGCTTGAAGTATCATAATTCTGGGTGTGCAAAATTATCTGACTTTCCACAATCAAACCATCCCCAGTATTTTCCTATCTATGACCCCACGACACATGCATTTCCCATTTCAGAAAAACCTAGTGTACATTAAGCATCTATAGATGGCAATACCTTGGAGTTAAAATCTGACAACTTACTTCCAGGCGTGGAGGGGGGCCTTATACCCCTACATCACCTAGTGCATACACATTACCCTTTTAATAATAACAACACATCTAATTCAAATGCAATAAGAAAATAAAGTACACACATGAAAATTCAAAAATGCACATGAATACATGTCAAAAAATAATACAGAGGAGGGAGGGAAAGTTTTATCTTTATACAAAGCAGCAAAAATCTAAACGGGTGTCTTCTTCTACCCGCACATAATGCTCCCTCCATTCCCCTCCATTCTCATACTTTTGCGAATGTTTGACATTTTTACAGTGTACAAACAGTAAATAAACTACAATGATAACCTGGCACACTACAAGAATGTGGGAGGCTATCCTAATCCAAGAAGGGACTTCTATATTAGTGAACAGGTCCCACCACGGTGGGGTCACTATGTCCAATATGTCTGCCACTATCTTTAAAGTCTTCTGCTCCAGTGTGTAGAAGCGTTTCTGTGAAACAACAACGGCTTTTAATATCTTGGTGAGGTGTTCAGGGAGAGGGGGAATGATATACCCAAAATGTGGAACGAATCGCTGCAGATTGGTGAAATTCTCTTTAACAGTGATGTGAAGAGTGGAAGGTTCAGGGATGGGGACAATTCGCTCTTGGGCCACTTGAACTTCTGCCCTGGGCTTGAAACAGAAGCTGCTGTCACTGACCGGACACCAACCGTGCTGTTCATGCTGGTAGTGGGGTGCTGCAGTGGTGACACAGTATGTCCCACCTCCTATATATGCCACCTGTGGGGGCACATGGCCTTGTGCCATTGCCTCCATGGTGCAATTTATAGACTTCGCGCCAGCAGTTCTGAACCCGCATTGTGGTTTTGAATGGGCATTCAAGTGCTGGGGACACAGGATGATGTGTGCTCCCCGGCTCCGGCACCCCGAGAGGTCGGTACCCGTCATTGCATGCTCCCATCGAATGACGTAAGGTGGGACCCCTGTGTAGCGAATGTGCGCACCCCCCTGAATGACTCCAATGTTCTCCACCCTGTATACCGGGGCAGGTTTAGCTGTCTTTCCCATCACCGGCATTCTTACCACTATACCCATAATGGTGTGATGAGACCGTTCACAGTCCACCGGGACTGGGTAGGCCTCTGAAGCTAGTCTGAGCTGGCACGGACTCAATGCATTCTCAAAAGGGTGGAGGGCTGTGAGGTGCTTGTTGCTGATCCAGGAGGGGTTTCAAATCCTCCAGGTTACTGCGGCCCTCGCCCAGTAACCACGCCCCGTATAGCACACAAGCTTCGTTCTGCGCAGCCTGATTGGACGCGTTCCGATCCTCCCTAATGAGATCATTTACCGTTTTGGCGTGTTTCTCCAGCTCAGCTATTATCTCTTTTAAGTGTAGTGTCATGGCCTGGTCCTCGTGTAACTCAGAACCCACTACCTTATTCTCGTCAGTCAGTATCTTTCTTAACTGTGTTTTCAAACCATTGATCTGGGTTTGCAGCTCCACATCATCCAGTGTGTTGATGACGGAAGTTCCTGTATTAAAAGCTGTGAAAATATCATTTACTGCACCCCTTCTTTGCCTCCCTATCCTGTCCAAGACCTCATGTGGTGTGGTGTACAATTCGGCTCTGTCGACATCGGCAAAGTCGAATTCGTAAAACTGTTTAAACATGTTTGTTAACAGGACCTGGTATAATTGCTCCGTTTCCCTGGGGCACCACTCTGGCAATCGTACCTCGGTGAGGTTTAAAATCACCGAAGCCACTGCGTAGTGGACCCCTTGGTACAGTACCTGACCTGTGGGTACCAATACCAATCCGTTCCCGGGTCCCTTTGTTGTGGTGGGGCACCCTTCTTTGAGGGGTTTTGCTACCGGAATTGTGGGCAGGGGCATGCGGGGTCGGGTGATGAGCTCAGTGGCGTTTACTGGGATCTGAGAGTATGGGACTCCGCACGCCCGTGTGCTGACGTCCCACCTCATTCCTTGTCCAGCATCTTGCCACTGTCTTTGGAAAAAAATGGAGACGCCTGTGGGGCAAGCGCGTTCTGAACCCCACATACAGATGTAGATCCCCTCATCTGGTTCCCACCATTTGTCCCAACAGACACGCAACCCCCCATGAGTTCCCGTAATAGTCCGATGGGTGTTATTACCCAGTCTCTCCCACTCCACAGTGGAGTTCTTCATGGTGCTGCTCAACTTGCGCAGCCACCACCAACGATCCAAAGGTACCCGTCCATGACACACCAGGCAGATCTTCTTCCCCATGGTGACGCTTATCTTGGGTGCAATGATCCGCACCCTGGGGCACATCAGAGACGTTTCTCTGTATGCGAACCCCGTCTGGCTGGAGTATTCAGTAGAGTTCGACCCCAGCCAGCCTGGCCATCTTCCTTCATGGAAGTAGACAGCAGTCTCTTCAGCGTCCCGTGGGCCGGTTCCATCAGTCGCGACAGGGCATCTGTTGCCAGAGCGCCCGTAAACTGTGGAGTCCTTGGTGCGGCCCCGATAGGCCCAGCTCCACCCGATCATCATGAACGCGACGAGGACCCCTCTCGTCTTTTCTGGCTCCTGTAACAGATCACACAATATAGCCAGGCTCCCGAGAGATTCTGGCTTAGGTGACAGCATGATCGGGTCTTTCGACCTCGATCCCAAAATACACACATACTGGGCAGATTTCGAAACTACTTAAACTCTAATCCCCTTAATATTTACATACCTTAAACTTAAACTTAAACTTAACTTATGTACAGTGCCGCCCATCCCCGGGCGGCTTGCCTAATCCCTGATTGGACTGCAGCTCGCCGCTCCTGTGAAGAAATATGTGCCTTCATCAGCCTATGTGTTTTACCTGTGTGTTTCACCTGCTTGTATTGTGTGAACCGCCCCCTTTTGTTCCTATTGTGTGTATTGGCTACGCCCCTGTCTTTTGCCATATAAAGGTCTCAGGAGCTGTATGAGTCATTCCTACCAGACGCCCGATGTGGGAAGACCTGTAATGCTGCTATGTTCTTAGTGATTAAAAGCCTTAGTTGAATCCTTTAAATTCCTTGTCTTTGAGTTATTGAAGGCACATCAATTTTAATCACTAAAACACCAGGATGGATCGACTCCTGAAACCAAAGCGCTTGGATCTGGACCCCCATGCCTCAGACGCAGCCACACAGTTCGGACACTGGTTCCAATGCTTCGAATTTTTCATTGCAAACTCATCCACTGCCATAGCCGCAGCCGAAACCGCTACCGGAGACATGAAACTGGGAATCCTGCGAAACTGGGTGAGCCATCGGGTCTCCCCTCTCATCCAAGATGCCACCAGCTACGAGGAGGCCTGCACCATCCTGAAGGCCCACTACGCGCGGCCAATAAACGTGGTGTACGCCAGGCATCTTCTGACTACTCGCACGCAGCGGCATGGTGAGTCACTAGAGGACTTCATACTAAACCTAAAAGTACTGGGCAGAGACTAACTGTAAGGCCGTGTCTGCCATCATGTACACGGAGGAGCTGATTCGAGACTCCCTTATTGCGGGCCTCAGTTCAAATTATATTCAGCAGAAACTGTTTGAAAAGGAGGGACTGGACTTAAAACAGGCTATAGATATAGCGCGATCGCTGGATATGGCCCAGAGGAACTCTGAATCCTGTTCCCCAGGCCACACGGCCCACTCCGCCTCGTGCACGCCGTGGGGGCCGCCATCTTGGAAGCCATCTTCACCTCCCAGGTCTCAGGCCAGCCCAGCACCATCGGAGCCCCAGCCTCCACCCAGGAGCCCCACTACTGCCGCGATGCATTGGGGCCCGAAATGCTACTTCTGCGGTCAGGACAAACACTCCAGGCATCTGTGCCCAGCGAAGGGCACCACCTGTTTTAAATGCGGGAAGAAAGGACACTTCAGCAAAGTCTGCAGAGGGAACCCCGCCTCCAACTCCACCACTGCCACATGCGCGCCGTGGGAGCGGCCATCTTGGAAGCCATCTTGTCCACCCTCATGGAGTCCACCATCTTGCCCCGACTACACGGACCTCCAGGACCCACTGGTGGCCTCGATCACAGTGGATCAATCCAGGCCAGATCCGTTGTCTAAATCGATGATGGACACAGAGGTAAACGGGAACAAGGTTAAATGCTTGATTGACTGCGGGAGCACCGAAAGCTTTATTCATCCTAGCCTGGTAAAACGACTTTCTCTAACGATAGTCCCCACACAGGGCAAAATTGCCATGGCCGATAAGACTCATACCTCAAAAATTACAGGTTTCTGCGCGGTTATGTTGTCGGTAAAAGGCAATGATTACAGAGATTTTAAACTACTGATAATGCCAGATCTCTGTGTGAGCGTGATCTTGGGTCTGGACTTCCAGTGCCACCACCAAAGTATCACGCTTACCTATGGTGGGTCCCAGCCGCCCCTCACAGTGTGCGGTCTGGCTACCCTGAAGGTCAAGCCGCCCTCTCTGTTCGCCAACCTCGCACCCAACTGTCGACCCATAGCGACCAAGAGTAGGCGGTACAGCTGTGAGGATAGACGGTTCATTGCGTCGGAAGTAGAAAGACTCAAGCGGGAGGGTATCATCGAATGCAGTACCAGCCCGTGGCGCACCCAGGTAGTAGTAGTTAAGGGTAGCGAAAAGAAGCGGATGGTGATAGATTATAGCCAGACGGTTAATCTATACACCCAGCTAGACGCCTACCCTCTGCCCCGCATAGCGGATATGGTTAACCAAATCGCGCAATACCGGGTGTTTTCCACCATTGACCTAAAATCGGCATACCACCAGCTCCCCATTAGGCCGGAGGACCGTCCATACACCGCCTTCGAGGCGAACGGACGTCTCTACCACTTCCTCAGAGTCCCCTTTGGGGTAACGAACGGGGTCTCGGTCTTCCAGCGGGAGATGGACCGCATGGTCGATGAGAACCAGTTAACAGCCACCTACCCATACCTAGACAACGTCACCATCTGCGGCCACGACCAGCAAGACCACGACTCGAACCTCGCGAGATTTCTGAAAACCGCCCTCAGACTCAATCTCACCTACAACGAGGATAAGTGTGTCTTTAGCACCACGCGCCTCTGTATCCTGGGCTGCATGGTGGAAAACGGGGAAATCGGTCCAGACCCCGACCGATTGCGCCCCCTACGGGAGCTACCCCTACCAAACACCCCCAAGGCCCTGAAAAGGTGCCTGGGGTTCTTCTCCTATTACGCCCAATGGGTCCCCAATTATTCCGACAAGGCCCGTCCCCTCCTGAAATCAACGTCCTTCCCGCTCACGGCCGAGGCCCACGCCACCTTCAACAGCATTAAACACGACATTGAGAAGGCCGCGCTGCGGGCAGTGGATGAAAACATCCCTTTCCAGGTCGAAAGCGATGCGTCCGACTTCGCTTTAGCAGCCACCCTCAACCAGGATGGGCGGCCCGTAGCCTTTTTCTCAAGAACCCTCCAAGGGCCCGAGATCAGGCACTCCTCGGTCGAGAAGGAGGCCCAGGCCATAGTGGAGGCAGTGCGGCACTGGAGGCACTACCTAGCCGGCAAACGCTTCACCCTGCTTACCGACCAGCGGTCGGTAGCCTTCATGTTTAACAACAAACAGAAGGGGAAGATCAAGAACGACAAAATTCTCAGGTGGCGGATCGAACTCTCCACGTTTGAGTACGACATAATATATAGGCCGGGGGCCCTCAACGAATCCCCCGACGCCCTATCACGAGGGATGTGTGCCAGCATCCAGGGGGACAGGCTACAGGGCCTCCACAATGGCCTCTGCCACCCGGGGATCACCCAGCTATTCCACTTTATAAAATCCCGTAACCTGCCCTATTCCATCGAGGAGGTCTTGTCTATGACCAGGGACTGCCGCACTTGTGCGGAATGCAAGCCCCGTTTTTTCAGGCCCGACCGAGCCCACCTGATCAAAGCTACACGGCCATTCGAGCGCCTGAGCTTAGATTTCAAGGGACCACTCCCCTCCACCGACCGCAATGTGTACTTCCTCAACATTGTGGACGAGTACTCCCGCTTCCCATTCGCCTACCCCTGCCCAGATATGACCAGTGCCACGGTCATCAAGTGCCTCGGCAACCTGTTTTGCACGTTCGGCATGCCCAACTACATCCACACTGACAGGGGGGCGTCGTTCATGAGCGATGAACTGCGCCAATACCTGCTGTCAAAGGGGATAGCCACGAGTCAGACCACTAGTTATAACCCCCGGGGTAATGGGCAAGTGGAGAGGGAGAACGCGACAATGTGGAAGGCGGTCACCTTAGCACTAAGGTCTAAAGGCCTCCCCACCTCCCGCTGGCAGGAGGTCCTCCCAGACGTACTCCGCTCGATAAGGTCGCTACTGTGTACTGCTACTAACGCCACTCCTCACGAGAAGATGTTTGTTTTTCCCCGCAAATCAACCTCAGGAGTATCCCTACCCTCGTGGCTCTCCGCCCCAGGGACAGTCCTGTTATGGAAACATGTGAGGGGCCACAAAATGGATCCCCTCGTGGAGGCAGTACACCTACTCCACGCAAACCCACAGTACGCGTACGTCAAGCACGCCGACGGGCGTGAAGACACCGTGTCCATAAAGGACCTCGCCTCGGCAGGAAGCGACGACGATGACCCATCACCACCACCCCCAGAAGAACCTCCACCATCCCCAGAGGTATCCTCACCACCCCCAGCAGTACCTGCAACACCTCCAGCACATGGGTATGCCCAGGAGGGCACCACGGACTCCCGGTCAGAACCCGAGGTACTGTTGCGACGTTCAGGAAGGACTATCACACCCCCGGACAGACTAAATCTGTAGAAGGGGTGAATGTGATGAAATATGTGCCTTCATCAGCCTATGTGTTTTACCTGTGTGTTTCACCTGCTTGTATTGTGTGAACCGCCCCCTTTTGTTCCTATTGTGTGTATTGGCTACGCCCCTGTCTTTTGCCATATAAAGGTCTCAGGAGCTGTATGAGTCATTCCTACCAGACGCCCGATGTGGGAAGACCTGTAATGCTGCTATGTTCTTAGTGATTAAAAGCCTTAGTTGAATCCTTTAAATTCCTTGTCTTTGAGTTATTGAAGGCACATCAGCTCCCTGTGGCGCGGCTGCAGTGACCTGTGGCTTGGGTTCCCTGCAGCCTTTTGCTGTTAATCGGGGACTGCGTTTTGTCAAGGATTTCTCAAGTCAGCGTTTACTGGGAGCGGGGGACTCGGGCCAAGGTTTTACTGGCTGAGGCATTCGAGTCGACCTGCGAAAAGGTACTTTGGGCGTGGCTCCCTTAGCGAGTGGACCTTCGGGTGGGACCTTAGCTCTCACAGCCCGTGGCTCTTCCACGACTGTGGGCTTCGGCTCCCTCCCCTCAGGCTCCACCCCTTTGGGATTCGGGCAGGCTCCCTTGGTGAGTGGACCTTCGGGTGGGACTTTAGCTCTCACAGCCCGTGGCTCTTCCACGACTGTGGGCTTCGGCTCCCTTCCCTCAGGCTCCGCCCCTTTGGGATTTGGGTCTGTGGCAGATGACGACTCCTCACCTGTCTCTACAGGTGGAGGATCTCCGCCCCCAATTTCTACCTCCCCCACGCTCGAGTCGAGGGCGGGACCTCCGTCCTCCAACTCCACCTCCTCCAGAATCGTGTTGAGGGCAGGACCTTGTTGTTCGGGCCCCTCCTCGTCCGAGTCCCAGGCCATAGGGGAAGCCTCCCCCCAGGTGGGCGGGACAGCTTCTCCTCCCAAGCAGGCTACAACGCCAGCTTGTGTGGTCTGTGACTCATCGCACGCCTCAGACCTGGCTTCGGTTGCTGATGCTCTTGCACCTGGTTTAAACAGTTTGCACCGTCTTATGTGAAACCACTTGTTGCGTCCTGGTTTAAACAGTTTGCACCGTCTTATGTGAAACCACTTGTTGCGTCCTGGTTTAAACAGTTTGCACCGTCTTATGTGAAACCACTTGTTGCGTCGGGACACCTCTACTGCGCGACTGGCGTGGACCGGTGGATTTTTCACCGATTCCGGTCTATCCTCCTGGTCTACGGCTCTCTCGCCAGCGCATAGGGTTAGACCCAAGAATTTTACCTCTCGCCGGCCAACCCGCGCCTTCGTTGGGTTTTCCTTAACACTTTCTATCTTTTCCACATTCGTACCTGCTCCCCAGAGACAATGATTTCTCAGGTCCACGTGAATCCTGTGGGCCACCAAGAAATCAGACCCCAGGACTCCCGTTCCACCTCCCACCTCCCACTTCATTAGTGTACACTTCCACGTGGTGCGGAGTGGTCCTAAACGAATGGAGAGGGGAAGGGAATGTGCGCCAGCCTGTTCTTCACCCGTGAAGCCCGACAGGAAGTATGGGACCCCGGTGGACAGAGGCGAGGCGTTGGGGTTATCTGCATGGATTACGGTGCACAATGCTCCCGTATCCAACAGATAGGTCCCTTTTACCTCCTCCACTTCCATCTCCACACATCATATCGCAGCGCACACAGGTAGACGGGCTGCGCCGACTCTAGTCATTTGGGCACAACGGTCGGGGTTTCGGGCATGACAAGACCGGTGGTGACAGCTATTTTCCCCTGTGAAATCATCAGAGACCGCATTGTCTCTATGATCGATTCAATCGCAGCGTGATCCATAACTGCACCAGTTCCTTGTGCTGGGGCAGGAGCTACGGCTTGGGTTTGGGCTGGTGCTGGGGCGGCAGTCTGGGCTTGGGCTTGGGCTGTGGGAAATTTCCCTTTATTATCCTTCCACGGATTTCTACAGTCTTTGCGCCAATGTCCATCCTTCCCACACCCATAGCAATTGAGCTTGGCTTGGACAGGGCGATTCCCCTCCTGACGCCACTCCTTCTTGCTTGGGGCTGCGGGTTTTGCCTCATGCACCTTTCCCTTCTGGGGAGGTGTTTCCTGACCTCTACAATTCTTGTACGCAACATTTAGCTGACGGAGTACCGTCTCCTCCGTGATACCGGGACCTTGGGGATCAAACCATGACCTGGCTAGGGCCCGTATCTCTGGCAAGCTGTTGGTAACCAAGCAACGGAGCCAATGAACCCGCTGTTTGTCGCTCATTGCAGCCCGTTCAGGCATACCCGGACAGCTGCGTCGATACACTGCCACAGCCTTTCTGCGAAAACCCGTGGGGGTTCTCCAGATAGCTGCGCAGTCCCTTCTACACGGTCGAACGGACTACCGTCCTCCACTCCCATCACTTCTAAAACTTCCTCCCTGAGATCCGCATACCCTTTCCGTCCCCTCTTACTCTCATCTGAGAGGCACTGAAGGATTGTGCAATCCAGGGAGAAAAGCAACAGTTTCACCTATTCCTGTTCATCACAGTCATTAATGGCTGCTGTCTCCTCTATCTCCCTGAAATGAATCGAGGGATCTCCCTTTACAGTGAGTCATGTGAGGTGGCTCACCATTGACCTTAATTGCGGGGCAGTGTAGGGCACCACGAGCTGGTTCTGGTGGGGTCCGACATCGCCATTGGCGGCGTTGGGACCGAACCTCTGGTGCCGAGCGGGACACATTGGTGCCAGTCCTGGCTTTGCTACCAGTGGCTGTTCTTTCTCACATTCCACCTCGGCTACCTCCTCTTTTACCACCCCCTGTTTTTCCGGCCAGGTCTCACTATAGCTCGGCGGTGCTGAGGGCTCGGTGGCTGGTACCACAACTACCTCAGCAGGAATCAGCTGTTTTGATTCCTTTAAAAAGTCCATGTGACTGGCTTTCGGGCTGACGAGACACACCATGCCTTTTGCCTTAACCAGAGCCGTTCTTAGGTCCTCTATGGTCTTTTGGCAGGGGCCGTGGTCTGTGCTCTCAAACCCGTGCTCGAGGGCTAGCTTGTAAGCTGCCTTAACCTCCACTACTCTCTCCTCCTGCGCTCTTAGCTGTTGTGCGAGGCGGGCGTTTTTCTCCCGGACCCTCATTTCATTGATCTTTGCCTCAGTAACCTGGCACTCCAGGTACTCTATCCTAGCCTGATGTTGACTAGCTACCACTTGGCGTTCCTGATTTAGCGCTTGAAGCGCTGTGATGAGTTTTTCCCCACCCATGGCCTTTTCCTCTATCTCTGCTGCCTGGGTTGCGATCCTGGCTGCCTGTGCTGCAATGACCCGGTCCAAGATCTGGACCTGCTTCTTGTAACACATCAGCCACACTGCCTTCTCCACTGACTTCTTATGCTCTTTGCTCTCTGTCCACCTGATGGCTGCGTCCACCGGACGCCCATCCAGTAAGAGATCGGAAATCCACTGCTTAGTGAGATTTAACTTGCCAAAGACATAATCCGCTATCCTCTCATCCATTGCATTTCGACCATTCAAACTTGGATCTATTACATTGCAATCCTGCTGCCAGAGTCCTGCCGTGGTCGCCATTTTCTGTAAGGGGTTTTAGATCGCAGAGGTTTCTCTCTCTAGAGGCCTCTCTCTCTTGCACAGTAAAACCTTGAGTGGTTCGACCCACTCGCCCCTTAGATGCTATACTCTGGACTTTGGGGCAGGAACTACAATGTAGAGAAAACTCTTGTAGACCAAGTTTGATGAAACGAAATGAAATTTTATTGCATATGGAAAAATAAATCAAATGCAAGCAGATAAGAGAGTATATGGGAGGGAAAAACACAAACAAATCATAACGACACAATACTAACTAAGGCAAATACAGGCATCTTATACTCTACAGAAATCATCATGAAATAAGGAAACACACGGAATATCGAGGGACAACAACTCATGCTAATTGTACCCTTAAATCCACCCCCTTAAACGTATCTAGACCTGATCGTGAAGGGCCAGAAACATGCTCACCAATCCAACTAGGAAGTGCAAGGTTTTGAACCAGTCTGCGTTTGATCCTTTCAGGCGTTCCGTCTCCACGTGGATCGTGGAGCCCCAGCGAGCTGCGCCACACCTCTCCTGAGGTGGGGGTCGGGGGCGGCTGGACACCGGCTGGTTCTGGATGTCAGCGGGGTCGGGGATCGTCGGCTCGACCCCGGTCAGAGGAGCCTTGGGCTGGCTCCCATCGTTTCTTCAGTTTGTTTTTGTCTCTTCTCCCGAGTTGGGAGAGGGCCTCTCGTTTTCGTCAATGGCCCGGGGTTGGTCGATGATCTCCCGATGTTTGACCCCGGGGCGGGACGCTGGCTCGAACGGTCTTCTTGATGGCGGCTTAGTCTTCTTCGTCTTCCTCCGATGGTGGAGAGGAGTTCGCTGATCTTCTCCCAAACCAGCTCCTCTTTACCCAGCTCAACAACCGCCGGATTCCACTCCTCGAATTCGACTCTCCAACGACTCAACTGTTCGACCACTGTACAACTCCCTCTGTAACTGTAACTCTAACTCCTCAAATTATACTTTTCCTTCAGGAGCTTCCACTTCCCGCCCAAAATCAGGTTAGTCTTTGTTTAACTTTTGGCGGGCTGGGAGCACAGCGGGGTAGTTATCATATTTTAAAATATTTTAGATGGCCGGTAAAGGCCCATCTCTGGTCTGGAATGACCTTCATTGTTTTTAATGTCCTGCTGATCTCGTTATCTAGTCCTTGGTGTTGTTCTCATGAATATGAAATTGTCCCCTTTTGTCTGGGTCAACATTTAGATGGCCTCTGTCTCCAGGCCGATCTTGACTGGATCCGCATCTAATCCATATGCCTATGTGTGAGTCTGGTTTCGTTCTCTCAGAAACGGCTTCCAGAACTTACTGTAGGTTGAATCCACAAAGCTGTCTGAGGTTTCGCAGGAACCATTTCAAAATGTCCCAATAAGCTGGTCACATGGTATGGTGGCCATTTTGTATGCCCCTTTTTCTGGGTTTCTTTTAAAACAGTCTTTAAAATCATGGCCTCTTCTGCCATTTGACCCTTTATAATGTAAAGTTCAATTTTGCGAATCCTACATCATCCACTAATTTCTTTTACATAAAATATATAATGAGCTGTATACAGTTTTCACTGTGTGTTATCAAACCTCCTATACTCCTTGCCTATTGAAAATAATACTTGCTAACATGAGCTCACTTTCTTTGGCTTCAATTTTAACTCCAGGTGGATTCCCTGCTCAGGCCTGAGTTAAAATTACAGCCCTGGGAGAGTCACATTGTTTCCATGGGAGAGGCACCTGCTGTCTTCTCTCAGGGTGACAACATGCCTACTCCGCCACCAGCCACTCCACCAGTGGCACACTGCCAACTGGGCCAGACTCCCACAGCTCATGCCAAGATGCAGCAGTCTGCAATCAGACCTTTAAGGCCCAGAGCCACTCAAGGTCACCCACCTTAGCCATTTGAAGTGTCCTCAATGGAAGTTCAGTAGCCTTCCAGCCCCACAAGCTGTAATCACTGGGAATACAATTTGTCGTAGCACTAACTCAGCTAATCGAATGCACAGTTGCTGACAGGAGTCATGAGCCATGCCTGGAAGGGATATCCCAAGTAGCCAGGCTGTGACCTGACAGTTCGGTTGGAATAACGGCAGCACGGAGGACTGGCACAGGATGAATGAATCATGACTTTGCCAGGAAACCGGGCACAGACCTGCATGATGCGTTGTCTGTGGGCATAAACAAGCAGCATATTCAGGGAGTACATCAAGTGTATGACCCTTATTTAAATATTATAATAAGCTTTGTGAATCGTTCTAGCACCTGCTCTGGATTCCTACGAAGAAGACCGATCCAATATGGATGGTGGCGCGCTTCCAGTGCGGGACAGGCATACACCTCTACCATATTGGTCCCTTAGGCACCGTGAAAAACAAACGCAGCGTGATCCAATTTCACGGCCTACAAATTTTAAACAAAATCCAGTTCAGGCAACACAAGTAATATCTGATTGCTCAGTTCTAAAGAAGGGTTTCGACCTGAAACATTAACTCTGTTTCTCTCTCCATGGATGTTGCCTGGCCTGCTGAGTTTTTCCAGCGTTTTCTGTTGTTACTTCTGATTGCTACACTTGCCTTCTGCCCAATATTATTGGTGAGAAGTGGGTCACTTAGACAGTTTCCATTGAGCGATAGTGGTACTTCACTAGGACTAGCAGCTATGTATAAACATGGAGGGCTGGATTTTGCCAGGGCTCAGAGAGCGGGTTTGGAGGCAGGTCAAAGGTTAAAATTGTTTTGATTGACGGCGGGTTGCAGTCCCGCCGTCAACCCGCCTCCAAACAATTTTCCCAAGTGTCAGGTCCCTGATTTGCGAATGACATCTGCTGGACTACGTCATCGTCTGAGCAAGGGACCGCAAGGATGTCCGCATCACCCGCACCATGACAGGAGCTGACGACTGCTGGACAGACCACCACCTAATCCGCTCTGTCATCTCCATCAACGTAGCCCCAAAACAGCAGCGGCAACAGAAGCAATACCGCAGGAGCACTCAAAGACCCTGCTAAGAAAGCCCTATTCAGCCTGCGCCTCACAACCAACCTGGTGATTCCCAGTGATTCAGAGACACAGAGTGCCCACAGCACCTGGTCTGCACTCAAGGCCTCCATAATCAGCACCTGTGAAGAGACGCTCGGTCACTTGACCAGGAAACACCAAGACTGGTTCGACGAGAACGACCAGGAGATCCAGGAGCTAATAAGCCGTAAGCGCAAGGCATTCCTGATCTGGAAACAGCAACAGAACTTGAGAGCAAGAAAGTAGCTCTACAGACGCCTGAAGGCCGAGGTCCAACAAAAAACTCGCGACCTAAAGAACAGATGGTGGGTGGAGAAAGCGCAGGAGATCCAACAGCTAGCCGACAACCATGACGTGCGTGGATTCTTTAGCGCAGTCAAGACCACCTACGGCCCAAGCACCCAAGGTCCTAACCCATTGCGGGCAAAGGATAGAGAGGTATTCATCAAGAACAGAGAGGCAGTCAGTGCCCGCTGGAAGGAGCACTTCGAAGATCCCCTTAACAGAGACTCTGTCTTCGACGCAAGTGTCCTCAACTCCATCCCGCAGCATGCTACCTGCCATCACCTCAGCACAGCCCCAGCCCGGCATGAGGTTGAACAGGCCATCTGACAACTGAAGAACAACAAGGCCTCAGGAGCAGGTGGAATCCCCGGTGAGGCACTAAAACAAGGTGGAGAAGCACTACTGGCATGAATACATGAACTAATTTCTCTTATCTGGAAGGAGGAGAGCACACAGTACTGCTCCCCAATTATCAAAATCCAGAGGCCTTGGACAAAGTGGACCACTTTCCATACCTCGGGAGCCTACTGTCAACAAAGGAAGACGTTGATGATGAAGTCCAACACCGCCTTCAGTGGGCCAGGCCTTAGGAGCAGATGGAATCCCCGCCGAGGCGCTAAAACATGGTGGAGAAGCACTATTGGCTTGAATACATGAACTAATTTCTCTTAATTGGAAGGAGGAGAGCATGCCGGGGCTCTCAGAGATGCCGTAATCGTGACCATCTTCAAGAAAGGTGAAAAGTCCAATTGCGGTAATTACAGAGGTGTCTCCCTGCTGTCTGCCACAGGGAAAGTCATCACAAGAATCCTCCTCAATCGCTTTCTCCCAGTGGCTGAAGAGCTCCTCCCAGAGTCGCAATGCGGATTCCGCCCACTAAGGGGCACAATGGACATGGGGGAAAAATTCAGTTGGTTTGCGCCTCCCGTTAGCACCTTAAGAGGGTGCTAATGTGGTGCAAAGGAACTAGCGCCCGTGCACGGCGATGTTTGCGCCACTCGTGAAATTGACTAGACATTTTGCGGTGGCACTAAACACTACTGCCACGATCTCCTGCGCCCATAGATCGTGATGTCAGTCGAGCGTGCAACGCCCCGGATCGAATATTGAGTGGCGCCCCCTGTCTTACCGCCTGCCGCTAACAACAACAGGTTGAGGGGAGCGTTTTGCAGTCGGGAAGGGACTGGGGGAGTTCTATTTAAAGGCGACTGCTTCCTGCCTTTTTTTGTTGGCGAAATCTTTTCACCACGCATTCTGAGTGAGTGAGAAAGACTGCAGGAGATATTCAAAACTGTGTTGAGGAGTTTTGTGTACTGAGCAGCACTTTGCAGGTTCTTTTTTATTTGATCATCCTTGCATCGATTTAGAAGAGACTATGAGGGCTGCACTCTGAGCTCTTTCCTGGGCCTCTCCATTGTTATTTCCAACAGATTTGTTGTACAGGTCTCTCCAGGCCTAGATTCAAGGCTGCCATGAGCAGGGTGTGGATGGAGAGCAAGATCGACCCAATCCTCTTTAAGAACTGGCCGGCGACAGTGTGTCTGTGTTCCATCGCTGACTGACATCACGAGCTTCGCCAGCGCTCTGAGTTAGCGCCTCGCTCCTCGGCCTTTGCGCCTTAAGACAGGTGCACAGCACCTGATTTAGTGTTCCAATCACCTCCAGGGGCAATAAAAGCCAAATTTGCAGTCGGAGGCGATAAGTAGCACCAGGCGCTAAAGTTTGCGCCCGGCCGATAATTGCGCCCCAAACAGGGCGATACTGAATTTCTCCCCCATGATCTTCACGTGCGTCAACTACAAGAGAAATGCAGGGAACAGCACCAACCATTGTACATGGCCTTCTTTGACCTCACAAAGGCCTTCAACACTGTCAATCATAAGGGATTATGGAGTATCCTCCTCAAATTCGGCTGCCCTCAAAAGTTTGTCACCATCCTCCACCTGCTTCACTGTAAAGGAAATAGCCATATTCCAAGAGATACACCATCCTATGAATGGAGTTTTGACTTTATTAAAACATGACATACTGGGGTTAAAAATCTAAAAGCCTCAATGAGACAAGCTGTAAACAGAAATACAGGCTTTTGAGATAAGATCAGTTGTTAACACAAAAGTTGTAAACACCACACAAGCTTTTGAAATGGGAATTGATTGTTAATACTAAGACAATGGCCCTATTGAAACAGCAGGCTGGAGGTTCCTCTATGTCTGAACATTGGAACCAACACAATAGCTATGCCCAAGTAAAGTGTTAAAAACTAACACTTCGAACAGAATCACAGAATATTAAAAAACCATGTGCCTTTGTAAAAGTAACATCAAATGAGAAACAGGAAACACGATTATATATGCAACCAATTGAAGTAGCTAAGAAATGCATGGAACACCCTGGTTGAAGTGGTTTTGATTTACATATTGTAAAAGGTACACAAACAGAAGACTTTGAAAATATGACTTCAATAGATGACACCAAGCAATCACATTGTATTGAAAATGGAATAGTTATGAGTCATGACTTCTGATTATAACCAGTTAAGCCAATATTAGGAATTGAATTGAAGACCTTCGATAAGAATGACATCAAAGAGATACATCGGTCATAACCATTTTTTATGATAAAATTTGAACACCTAAAGGTAGAGACATAATTATGCATGCAACAGTTGAACTGACAGTAAGAAAGAAAAAAGTCAACAGAAAGAATGACTAGAGATAATTAGCTTACATCAGCAGAAAACTTCAAAGGATAAACCACTAAAAAAAAGGTATAAAAATAGAGCTTTTCAGATGGAAAGTCAGAAGTCGCTGAAAAGGGCAAGCGATTCTCAACTTCAGAGGCACGCTCTGTAAGTTTTTAACTCTTTGAGTCTCGGGGATCAAAAAGTTACTTCTATTTGATTTTGGTGGATATTCTGGATTAAGAATAATAGAAATGTAAAAATGTACGAAGTTAAGATTTGAGAATAAGGATCTCTGAGAATAAGAAATGTAAGCTATTTGTATTTTGAACTGTTAAAGTTGTGATTGACTCAACAGCTGTTAACTGTATGTCGTTTCTTTAATAAATCTATATATTTTTAGAATTGTCTCAAATAGTATTTCTGTATCAAACTCGCAAACTCAGTTTCTGTACACTGTTTTGTGAGGAGTTACAGAATTCTGGGGGGGGGTGGTTTCTGGACCCTCATAATATCCAAAAGGTTACAGTCTAGTTAAACTTATTAAAAGTGCTATCTGGAGGATGGTAACATCTTTACGTTGTTCCTTTCCTTCAGAGAGAGATAGCCTGGACCTTTAGACTCAATTAAGCATCTTATAGAATTCGGCTATCTCTAACTTTAGTTGAAGGTAAACGTCTGGGGAATACGCCTGATCTGGGGTAGCCCGAAAAGGGCTAGGACTAGTAATTATCCCTTCATCACGACAACATGCAAGCCGTGATCCTGACCAACGGATCCACCACAGATCCAATTCATGTATGGACTGGGGTCAAGCAAGGCTGTGTCATCGCACCAACGCTCTTCTCGATCTTCCTTGCTGCAATGCTCCATCTCACCCTCAGTAAGCTCCCCGCTGGAGTGGAGCTAAGCTACAGAACAAATGGGAAACTGTTCAACCTCCGTCGCCTCCAGTCCAGATCTAAGGTTGCCCCGTCCTCTATCATCAAATTACAGTATGCAGGTGATGCTTGTATCTGTGCACACTCGGAGGTAGAACTCCAAACCATCATCAACACCTTCACTGAAGTGTACGAGAGCATGGGCCTTACACTAAGCATCCGTAAGACAAAGGTCCTCTACCAACCTGCCCCCGCCACACGGTACTGCTCCCTGATTATCAAAATCCATGACGAGGCCTTAGACAACGTGGACCACTTTCCATACCTCGGGAGCCTATTGTCAACAAGGGCAGACGTCGACGACGAAGTCCAACACCGCTTTCAGTGTGCCAGTGCAGCCTTCGGTTGCCTGAGGAAGAGAGTGTTTGAAGACCAGGACCTCAAACCCAGCACCAAGCTCATGGTCTACAGAGCAGTAGTGATACCCGCCCTCCTGTATGCTTCAGAGACATGGACCATGTACAGCAGGCACCTCAAAGAACTGGAGAGGTACCACCAATGCTGCCTCTGCAAGATCCTGCAAATCCATTGGCAGGATAGGTGCACCAACGTCAGTGTTCTCACTCAGGCCAACATCCCCAGCATCGAAGCTTTGGCCATGCTCAATCAGCTTCAATGGACAGGCCACATTGTCCGCATGCCCGATACGAGACTCCCAAAGCAAGTGCTCTACTCGGAGCTCCGACACGGCAAGAGAGCCCCAGGTGGGCAGAGGAAATGCTTCAAGGACACCCTCAAAGCCTCTTTGAAAAATTGCAACATCCCCACTGACACCTGGGAATCCCTGGCCCATGACCGCACAAAGTGGAGGAGAAGCATCCGGGAAGGTGCCGAACACCTCGAGCCTCTTTGCCGGGAGTAAGCGGAAGCCAAGCACAAACAGCGAAAGGAACGCACATCAACCCAAGCACCCGACTCACCCGCCCTTTCAACCACCATCTGCCCCACCTGTGACAGAGACTGTAGGTCCTGCATTGGACTCATCAGTCACCTGAGAACTCATTTTTAATGTGGAAGCAATTCATCCTCGGTTCCGAGGGACTGCCTAAGAAGAAGAAGAAGCCTATTTTTGAATTTTGCCGCTTCTTGCTCGGGTTTCCCGATGTCCGGACACCACGCCAGGTAAGTGTGAGTCTGCTGTAATGTTTTTGGATTGATGACAGCTGCAGAAGTGGTGCGAAGCATCCAATGTTGCACATGGTGTGTCTCAGAGGAAAGAAAATGTTGGGAACTGCATTTTTAATACATTTACACTTTTCTTTAGGTTAACATAAAGAACATAAGAAATAGGAGCAGGAGTAGGCCAATCGGCCCCTCGAGCCTGCTCCGCCATTCAATAAGATCATGGCTGATCTGATCCTAACCGCCAATCCACTATCACAGAACCATCTCCTGAATCTAACAGAATTAGACACACGAAATAGGAGCAGGATCAGGCTACACGGCCCCTGGGCCTGCTTCGCTACCCACAGGGCCATGACCGATCTGAACCTAGACTCATGTCCAAATTCCTGCCCACTCCCCGTAACCTTTAATTCCCTTTACTTCTAGGAAACTGTCTATTTCTGTTTTAAATTTATGTAATGATGTAGCTTCTACAGCTTTTTGGGGCAGCATATTCCATGGACCTACCACCCTCTGAGTGAAGTAGTTCCTCCTCATCTCAATTTTGAAAGAGCAGCCCCTTATTCTAAGACTATGCCCCCTAGTTCTAGTTTCACCCATCATCGGGAACATCTTCCTCGCATCCACCCGATCCAACCCCTTCACAATCTTATATGTTTCAATAAGATCGCCTCTCATTCTTCTGAACTCCAATGAGTAGAGTCCCAATCTACTCAACCTCTCCTCATATGTCCATCCCCTCATCCCCGGCATTAACCGAGTGAACCTTCTTTGTACTGACTCGAAAGCAAGTATGTCCTTTCTTAAGTATGGACACCAAAACTGTACGCAGTATTCCAGGTGCGGTCTCACCAATACCTTGTACAACTGAAGCAAGTTTACAAGTTTTTAAATCCATGTCCAGTGCCTCCTCATTGGGAGAACTTCTCTCCCCAGCGACAGATCACTTCTGCCACCCCACCTGCAGATGCCATCTATTCCAGCCTATGGAGGGAGTCATTGGAGAGCCTGGGTGCAAGAGGTCACCTTTGTGCAGTGATTGTCAGTGTTTTCAGCACCTCAATGCTGTCAAACACTGAGAAATCAACTGTCAAAAAAAAAATTGTGTGTGGTCCCTTTAAGGAAACTGGCAATTGACGCATCATCAAATGAAATCATTTGACCCGCATCCTCTTAATTGGCCGGCAAGCCCGCAGGGTGGGCTTAACAAGGTCAATCAAGGGAAAATCACATCTGTGGCCGGATGCAGCTGGGGACGGGACTGGAAGCTGGAAACCACCTGACCCACACCCAACCCTCCTCCATTAATAAAATCGCAGCCGGAAAGTTTGTCTTCTATATCATCAATTTCAACACTGATCAGGTAGACAGGTATCATCATATCCCAAGAAATTCCAATACTATCTGTCTGGGTAAAACTATTATCACCTGTTGCTTTAAGAAAAATTAATAGATATGGAATCATGGGTTCTGAGGAATACGTCACCCACAATAATTCTTTTAGACTCTGGTTCTTTACATTCCAGGTACGGACAGGATTCCATTAAATGATAGCCTGATGACCCCAGTAGAATACAGCTCAGGTATTTGCATGAGAGGCTGCATCAAGAATCAATTGACTTGAAAACTCTGCCTCGTACCTTTTTGAATTATAAATAGGCCATAAACATCCAGTGGGATGTGCTTGTACTTATCACAGAGATATATATACCAGCGACATACTCTCCATTCCCAGTCCCTTAAAAAAGTCAGGAGCAGGCCATTGAACCTCAACTAGCAGAACTTCTGAATAACCCAGTCTAGGGAAATTTGTTTGTTGAGTTTTTTTCTTATTTTTGTTGGCTAACATTTCCATCCCTTTTAAGTAACCCAAAATGTCTTTTCACTAAAGTGAATAAGTATCCTTTCAAAATGTCTTATTCCTATTCTTCAGATTTGGGACACTCCACATTTGATTCTTAAGCATTGGCTCTGGATTTGCAAAAATATTCTGATGGGCTGGCTTGAATTCAGGAGAGTTTGTGACAGTTGAATAATCACTCAGAATTTGATTGCATGTCCAAAGCACTTTCTGCTTTATGCTGTAAATTCCAATTCCTTGGTATCATAGCATTAAGTTCTGCTTATGTGAAACACAAATTCTGCTGTTTCCTGCTGTTTTTGAACACCAGCTGTGAAATTGCAATGCACAAATTGGTAGTTATTGCTAAAACATAATTGCCATATGATTTAAATTGTTTTGTAATGTAAGTTCTGCTTATTTGCAGATTTTAAACAAGAATTTTCTGAGTACCACTCTAGTATGTTTCATCTGACTTTGCACAACATGAACTACCTTGGAGGAACATTTAACAAGCTGAAGCCAATGTATGAATATTTTAATAACAGACTTTGCAGATGCATTGGATCAAACCACAGAGGATTTATAACACATTTTGGAAAGTTCTCATCCTTGTTTTCAAATCCCTCCATAGCCTCGCCCCCCCCCGTCTCTGTAATCTCCTCCAGCCCTGCAACCCTCTGAGATATCCGTGCTCCTGCAGTTCTGGCCTCAGCTACCAATTTTAATCACTCCACCATTGGCAGCTCTGCCTTCAGCTACCAAGTCCCTAAGCTCTGGAGTTCCTTCCCTAAACCTCTCCACCTCTCTTTCCTCCTTTAAGACGCTCCTTAAAACCTACCACTTTGACCAAGCTTTTGGCCATCTGCCTTAATGTCTCCTTATGTGGCTCAGTGTCAAATTTTGTTTGATACCACTCCTGTGAAGCAGCTTGGGGCATTTCACTATGTTAAAGGCACTATCTAAATACTAGTTGTTGTTGTTACATTTGGGACCAAGACCTCTTCCTGTCTCCCCTCCCCCTCCCCCAAAACAAAATACAAAAATTATTTTAAAAAACATTCAATGGAGGCAGTAAGAAATATACCACTAGTTTATCATCAACTTAACCATCCAAAAAGGGAACTAATTTGCCTCATTGCTACCCCAATGAAAAAATGATCCAGTGTCAAATTTCTACAAGGGTGTTCATAATAACCACTTTTGTACAGAAAATGGTTGGTGCAGCAGCCAAGAAATAAGACTTCAATAAATTAGCCCAGTGAAGAAATAAGCAACTTTATGATGGAAAAGCAGAAATGTATTGCTCAAAAAAGGGCATGTGATCTCACATTTGGCTGCTATGGGGTAGCTTCATTTTATTGACTTCCTTTATAATCTAAATACACTGGTGCAATTATCTTTTACAAATTCCATTTTGTTCAAAAATTTTATCAGTATTTTGTATTTTCTCAGTAAAAATATTTTCAGTATATTGTATTTTAATCGGTAAAAATATTTTAAAAGTTTTATCATTTAAATTAGCAATTGATATCTTTGATCCCAATGAACTATGAGGTCAGTTACTTTCCTTCACAAATTTGACTAGCCACCCCTCACACTCACCCTCATCCTAATGCAATCATACCAACTAACAACACACAAGGAGGCCATTTGGCATTGGCACAACACTCCGTCATCGTCACCCTCTACAGATGTAACACATCCATTCCTTATACTCATTCCATCACTCTCACTCAACCTTCTCTTCTTTCCCACCTTGCAGGAGAAGAGAGCCCACAATAAGAGGGAGAGATCCGGAGGTGGCACTCCATCATTGGCCACCTTAACAGCAGCAGAGGAGGTCACCATGGATGTGCCTGGAGTCGCCGAGCAGCTGGAGGTGGGAGACGGAGACATCTCAGAAACCCGGTGACAGAATTACATCTCATACAGCCACAAGGCATACAGCAGTCACTCATATGGGGACTGATGTCAACAGCCAGTGAATGTTCATCATGTGCATAATGGTATCTGTACCCATTCTTCATATGACATATCTAAATCATCACTTTACTTTCCCACAGGTCCATCAAGAGCCACCCGCCACCCCCCCCCCCACCCCGACCCCCACCCCCAACACTGTCCAGGAGGAAGAAGACAACTCCTCAGAGGAGCCTCCAGCCTATGAGGGCGCAGCACCACCAGACATAAGCACACCCAGCACCAGCGCAGATACACACACCTCGGTGGTTGCCATGCGAGATAGAGTAGTGTTGACACCTGGTGTCTCATAAGTCACAAGTGAACAAGAGGAGATGGTGGAGACAGGGACAGCAGTGGAGACTCCTCGCCAGAGGGCGCAGGATGCTCCCAGCTCTGCTCAGCAGCATGCAGATTGTACTGGTCTCGCTAGACATACTCTTATTCAGTCAGCTAAACACTCATTCAAATAACTCCTCGAGAAACAGGGTGTGGTTTTGAAGCTTTACTTGAATAAAATTGTGAAACTGTAAACAAAGACAAAGTATGTTTTGTACACAAAGCTGAGTACTATACAGTAGATGTTACATAAGATACAAACATGTTTATGAAAACAGAATAGACTAACCGTATAAGTAAATAGCACTGAAGCTAAACCTCGGTAGCTAACAGCTAATAAACTTCTATGGACAAAGTATTGTCAAAATACTACACTGACAAGGTTGTTATCATGTTACTAAACAAGGATACTCACAGACATTGCGTCTTGCCTAGCGTATAAGGAAGGATGGAGGAGGATTGAGAATGCCTCATGTGGGCTTTGTTCACAACTCAGCAAAACACTCCCTGGAATACTACTTCCGGGGCAGACAGGAAGAAGGTCAAATAACACACTGCTATACAATAACTACCACTAGAGGGTGCTATCTGCATGTAACAAGTCCAGAACACAGATGCTGAGCCTCGGGGGCCATCCAGAAAGAGGCCGATCCTGGAGGTGCAGCAAGAAGTGCAGGAGGCTTTGACAGGTTTTGCAACTGTGATGTCTGCAAATGTGCAGAGATTGGAGAAGTCCATGTCCAAGATGAGCACCACCGTGTCACAGGTGATGGTGACTGTGGGCTCTTCCATGGATAGGATGGCCACCTGCATGGAGCAGCTAATGTATCACTCACAGGAGCACATGGTCTCTATGGAGAATAGTTGGCTATATGGAGAATAGATAGCAGAAGCTCATAGACCTCCTGTCTAGGAGGAATGTCAACGTAGACGTGGGTCCTCATTGTCCCACTGCTGTGCAACAAGGTGCTCTCCAGCTCCTTGCTAGCAGGGAAGTGCGGGTGGCCCATGAGAGGGATGAAGGTGAGAGGGAACATAGAAGAGGGGGCTCCTCTCAAAATGCTCACACTTCTCCCCCGTTGTCCCCCCCCTCCTCAGTCAGAGCCCCAGATGCTTCCTGGGATCGTGAAGGCCGAGTCTGCCCCTGCACAGTCGCAAGAGGAGCAGACTTTGGCGGAGCCATCACAAGCTCCAAAACCCAGAGGACGTCTACCAAAAGTACCTATGCAGTCGCAGCAGGGAAGTGAGCAGGCTAACTCTACCTCTGCTGAAGCCACAGGTGTAGCACCTCATAGAAGCACGCGTAAGAGAAAGATAACACACAAGTAGATGCACAAGGGTAACCACTTGGGTGTTTTAATAACTGTGTAAAGTTTCCATTACTGTGATGTCACAGATAAAAATATTTATTTTCACCACTTTCACCAAGTCTGCAACTTTGGAAGTGGCTTAGTGAGTTGGAGTGAATGGTGAGACATTAAGTTGCCTCCAGCAATGCTGGTCAGTGTGAAAAGAATGGCTTCGTCATTGTAGGGATGCTTTATGGATGCTGTGGGGTGGTGGCAACCTGGCGCAGCATATGGCAGCCATATGGGTGTAATGCGTAAAGTTAAGTAAATCTGGCCATGATGAGGCCATCCCTGGCCTCCTGGGCAGCAATGTGCTCGGGTGCTGGTGGGATCTGGCCCGCAGGTTCCTCCTGCTCCTCCTCCTCATCTTCCAGCTGATGCTCCTCCTTCTCCTCCTCCTCTGAAGAGGCTGTGCGCTTAGTGCCTTGCTCCTCCTGCAGCGGTAATCCTCGCTGCTGCACTATGTTGTGCAGGGCACAGCAGACCATGGCGATTCTGGAGACCCTGGCTTGTGCATACTGAAGGGCTCCTCCAGATCTGTCGAGGCATCTGAAGCGCATTTTCAGCATGACTATTGTCTGCTCTATGACACATCTGGTGAAAATGTGGCTTTCATTATATCGCTCCTCGGCCTTTGTACCTCCTCAAGGGTGTCATGAGCCACGTCTTCAGCAGATAGCCCTTGTCGCCAAGCAGCCAGCTGGAAAGTCTGTTTGGAGGAGTGAAGAGCTGAGGGAGGGTGGATAGCGAAGGATGAAAGAGTCATGGCAGCTGCCAGGGAATTTGGCGCACACATGCATGATGATCTTCCAGTGGATGCAGACCAGCTGCACATTGAGGGAGTGGAAGCTCTTCCGGTTGACAAAGACTCCTATGTGATGATGGGGTGCCCTGATTGCCATATATGTGCAGTCAATGATGCCCTGCTCCCGTGGGAAGCCAACCAGAGCGGCAAAGCCAAGTGCCCACTCAGTAACACTGACTTCATTAGTGGCAATGTTGAAATAATTGGCTGGCTTATCAAAGAGGGCATCAGTGACCTGTGTGATGCATTTGTGGGCGGCGACTGCGAGATGCTGCAAATGTCTGCTGCAGATCCCTGGAAGGAGCCTAAGGCAAAGAAGTTGAGGGCGCTGGTGACTTTGACAGCCACTGGTAAGGCATGGTCACCCACTCCTCTGAGCTGCAGATCTTCCTCCAGCAATCTGCAAATGTCTGCGATGCCCTGGCGTGATAGCCTGAGCCTCCTTTGGCACTGCTGCTCAGTCATGTTGAGAAAGCTCAACCTCTGCCTGTACACCCTATGTTGGGGGTATTGCCTCTGGTGCGGTGCAGCCCTGCGCTAATGCCTTCTGTCCTGTGCAGCATCAGGTGGTTGAGGAGAATTTTGGTGGTGTTGCTGGTGTTGGGGCCGATTGTGGTCCGATTCTGAGGACCAAGGTGAAACAATATAAACGGCACCCATGCTTATGTAATAGATGGCAGGTCAAGTATAGATGAGAGAAGCAAGCTGTTAATGGTGTCATAGGTTCTACCAATGAGGTGACAGTGGATCCCGACTTTGCTGAAAAGACTTTCAACCTCGAGAAAGCTAAATCTGTGCTGACAATGCAGTCAGCAACAACATTTGCCTTAGGAAAGTAACCAGGTGTCAGGTGGGATTATTTATTGTACTTTTCATGCTGTGCACTAATGAGTTCCATCAATGGACACTGAACTTTAGCCTCAGGTTCACAGACGTGGTTCCCGAGCTGTGTGATTCCTGTGGTCATCCAGGGAAATTTGAAAGGTAGGGTTAAAAAGGCTCTTAAGGGTCTGACAAGTACCTAATAATGATCTGAATTAGCTCGGCCGCCTCTGCCATTTGGGTCTCTGCCGCACTGGCAATCGCGCCCAAGGGAAAGGCGCGTGGGGGCGGGATGACAGCAGGTTCCCGACCTGCTCCAACTTATTTCAAATTTCCATCCTGACCCGCTTCCATTCCCATCCGCACAGACGTCAGAAAATTCTAGCCATAGACTGAAATTTTGTGCTCTGTGCAATGTTGCAATACTGCCTTCCAAGAGCTTGAAAGAACCCTGTGGTGCTGAATCAACATAACTTTAACTGCCATAAGTTAGATTGTTAGGCTGTTAGAAATAGTGACCAACAAGCAAGTCCTAAATATCCACGATGACCTCCGTGACATTTTTGGGCATTTCCCTATGTATTCCAGAATGAATTTTGTGATAATATTGATCAAACTATTTGGCCAAATGCCATTACAATCAGATCCATGAGTCAGCTAGAGCCTTATCGAACAGACCATTTGAGTCCTCAAGCAATGATTCCGATGACCGAACAGGTCTGATGGCTTCCTGCATGATAGTGTCATTGAAATCAATGGAACGGCAATTGGACGAGTTCCACAATGGGCGAGTGATCCGTTGGGTTACTGCCCAGGTAGCGAACTTGAAAATTAACTCAAATTGTAACAATAAACAAACAGAGGTGTGCTGACAATGTCTGATAATGAAATTATTGTTTGCTTGTAATTGTGGGGAAGTAGTGCTGTTGGGAACAGCTGTCTTCAATCTGATGTGATGAAAAACTATCGCTCCTGCAACAGAGACTTGTGCAGTGTAACCAGACAAAGGAAAATTCCAGAATAAAAGCTATACTGTCACCATTTCAAGTAATTTCTGTTTGTTTGTTGTTAGGTTTGTATGCATATTTTGTACATTAAATTACATTTTTATGTTATCTATCTCAAACCGTTCATCGATTCGAATCTACCTGCAACATAAAAAAAAATAGTCGAGGCCAGGAACACGGGTGTCGACCACGAGCAACTGCCCAGCAGTCAGGCAGAGATCCAATTTCGCAGGGGAGGCTGTGGAGAGCCGGGCTTGGTTCCCCAGCCACAACGAGCAGTAAGAGACCAACGACAGGTCCAGCGCAGACCCTTCCCGAGCAGCGGCGGCTGGAGCCGACCGACAGCGGAGAGAGAGCCGAGCAACGTCGACGGGGTAAGACAGAGGGTGAAGAGCGCAGGGCGCAGCCGGGGGTTGAACACCGAGCGGCGTCGAGGAAAATAAAACAAACCGGAGAGAGAGAGGGTAAGAAACAGCCGGGTTCTAGACTGAGCGGCGTCGAAAAATATAAAAAGAAGAACGCGCAGAGCATAGCCAGTGCTCACGGGCTGAACAGGGTCCGCGGGGCGAAGAAAGGGGAGATGCCATTGAGCCGCGGAAAAGAAGGAAGAGCGCGGGAGATGCCATTTTGTGCCAGCGGAGAAGAAGGGGAAGTGCGGGAGGCACCATTTGTGATAGTTAACGCACACCCAAGGATGCCGAAGAGTGGCAGTATCTCTACGTTCAACAATGAAGTCGAAGATTGGGCAACATATGTGGAATGTATTGAGGTGTACTGCAGGGTGAATGAAGTGCCAGATGCTAATAAAGCACTGGTTCTGTTAAATTCCATGGGTGCAAAAACTTATGGGTTACTGTGAAATCTAATAACCCCAGAGAAGCCGGTAAACAAGAATTTTGAAAGCACAGTAGAAATCCTACAGGACCACTTAAACCCCACACTGCTGCTGATAGCAGAACGATTTAAGTTCCATAAAAGGAACCAACACAAAGACGAAAGCAATGCTGAGTACCTAACGGAACTGCGCAAACTATCGAAACACTGCCAGTTTGGAGCGGGACTAGCAGACATGTTAAGGGACAAGTTTGTGTGTGGGCTACAAAGTGAAGGAACCCAGAAATGGCTTCTATCAGAAAAGGACCTTACGCTGGACAAAGCTTTCAGTATGGCAGTATCACACGAAGCAGCCGCAAGGGGCGCTGCAGAGATACAACGGAGACCGCAAGAATATGGCACCAATGAAATGTCCTATGGAACAGGGAAGTGCTATCACTGCGGCAGAACAACACATGACCAGAAAGATTGTTGGTTCAAGGACCAAGTGTGCAGACAGTGTGGGAAAGCAGGACACATAGCAAGAGTCTGCAGGTCTGGGAAGAAAACCAACAGTAAGAAATCTCCACAGGAGAAGTACAAAAAGGTACACCAGGTGATGGACAGTGGTTCAGACGAATAGAAAAGTGACACAGACTCCGGAAGCAAGGAGCTGGGTTGTCTGAAACTACATAATGTAACCGAAATGGAGGATCACCAGACTATCTGGGTTACACTCAAGATAGACGGAGTCCAAGTGGAAATGGAATTGGACACAGGGTCAGCTCTAACAGTCATAAATCAAAGAGACTACAAGCGGCTATTTTCACACATACCCTTGAAAGCTACAGAGATTGTCTTGAAGACGTATACGGGGCAAAAAGTCTACCCCAAAGGAAAAATAAGGGTGAAAGTGACATATAAAGGCCAGGAAATAGCTAAAATGGATATATATGTATTGCCAAATGGAGGACCACCACTGCTAGGACGTGAATGGATCCGAAAGATACAATTAGATTGGCATTCCATACAGGCACTGAAGGTTGAGGCCAAAAAGGATGACGACGTCACACCTGGACGACTGTCAAAAATGCTAACTGACGCAAAAGCAGTGTTCCAGGAGGGACTAGGAACACTAAAAGGAATAACAGCAATGATTAAAATAGAGGAAAATGCAAGCCCAAAGTTTCTGAAGGCCAGACCAGTGCCTTATGCGATTAGACCAGCTGTTGAAGCAGAGCTGGAAGGGTTGGAACATTCAGGAGTACTGTCCAAAGTGGACTGGAGCGAGTGGGCTACACCCATTGTTCCTGTAATGAAGAGGTCGTTGAGTAATACGCCTGGGGAACCAAAGAAGGTCCGCATCTGTGGGGATTTTAAGGTGACAGTCAACCCAGTCCTTCACACGGTGCAATATCCGCTTCCACGAATTGATGATATTTTTGCCTCGCTCTCTGGAGGTAAACGCTTCACCAAAATTGATCTAGCCCAGGCGTACTTGCAAATGGAGGTGGAAGAAGCTTTGAAACATTACCTTACGATCAACACTCATAAAGGTCTCTATCAATACAACCGGCTGGTGTTTGGAGTAGCCTCGGCTCCGGCTATCTGGCAAAGGGCGATGGATCAGGTCCTGCAAAGAATTCCAGGGACCCAGTGTTATTTGGACGACATCTTGTCACGGGCGAAAATGACAGTGATCACCTCACCAACTTGGAGAAGGTGCTCACCAGATTAAAGGAGTATGGGCTATGAGCTAATCGCCACAAGTGTGAGTTTTTCCAGAAGCAGACCTCGTATTGTGGCCACGTCATCGATGAAGAGGGGTTACATAAGTCCCCTGACAAGATTGAGGCAGTAGTCAAGGCTCCAGCACCGGAAAATGTGTCACAACTGAGGTCGTTCCTCGGGCTGGTAAACTACTACCACAAGTTCTTACCAAATTTGTCTACGGTATTACACCCGCTGAACACCCTACTGCAAACAGGGGTACCATGGAAGTGGGATGACGAACGTAGATGAGCTTTCCAGAAGTGTAAAGAATTGATCACATCAAAAGAGGTGTTGGCCCATTTCAACCCAGCACTACCAATTCATTTGGCATGTGATGCATCACCCTACGGTATTGGAGCGGTGCTGTCGCACAAATTCCCAGACGGGTTGGGGAGGCCAGTAGCCTTTGCGTCTCGGTCACTAACCTCAGCCGAGCGCAACTATGCCCAGATTGACAGGGAGGCCCTCAGCCTAGTATGGGGAGTAAAAAAATTCAACCACTATCTGCATGGGCAGAAGTTCACCTTGCTGACTGACCACCAACCACTTGTCTCCATCTTTAATCCTAAGAAGGGTGTTCCAGTGATGACTGCACAGCGGTTACAAAGATGGCCCTGTTTCTAGGGGCAAATCAATATGAAATAGAATATAAAGGCACGAAACAGCATGGGAACGCTGATGGGCTATCGCGCCTGCCACAGCCTACTGTGGAGGAAGCACCAGCAGTGGACCCTATCGAGATATTTTATTCATCAATAATTGAACGATTGCCAGTAACAAACGTGGATATAGAGAAGGAGACCCGCAATGATCCGACGCTGTCACGGGTATATGAATTGACGGTGAGGGGATGGCCAACATATGGTGACTCACTGTTGCCAGCATTCTCATCCAGAAGAGAACAGCTGTCAGTATGCCAGGGGACAGTGATGTGTGGATCCAGAGTGGTGATTCCACCCAAGTTAAGGGAGAGAGTGCTAAATGAGCTACATGAAGGTCATCTGGGGGGAGTGAAAATGAAAAGCCTTGCTAGGGCTTATGTGTGGTGGCCGGGAATCGATCAACAAATCGAAGATCTAACTAAGAGCTGCTTAGGATGCCAGAAGGTCCAAAATGCACCACCACATGCCCCTCTACACCCATGGGAGTGGCCCTCCTCTCCATGGCAACGGGTGCATATTGATTTCGCTGGTCCATTCATGGACTCAATGTTCTTAATAGCAGTGGATGCTCATTCAAAGTGGCCTGAGGTGATAAAAATGTCTTCAACCACTACAGAGAAAATGATTGCAGTCCTATGGACCATATTTGCCAGAAACGGTTTGCCAGAGCAGATTTGCTCTGATAATGGACCACAGTTTGTGTCCGACGAGTTCCAAAATGTCATGAAAAGGAATGGGGTAAGGCATTACACACCCGCCCCGTATCATCCAGCCACAAATGGATTGGCTGAGAGGTTCGTACAAACCTTTAAGGCGGCGATAAAGGCCATGTGCGATGATGAAATTCCACTACAGCATAAGATGGACAATTTCTTATTAGCCTACCGAAACGCGACACATGCAGTTACCAACCAGACCCCGGCCATGATGTTCTTTAACCGAAGGTTGAGATCTCGTCTGGACTTGCTCAGACCAAATGTGTGAAGAAATGTTGAGGACAAAATTCCAGCACATCAATGAGAAGCCGACAAGGAGCTTCAATGTAGGGCAACCAGTCTTGGCCCATGACTATCGAACAGAGAAGTGGCAACCCAGAACGATATGTACAAGGCAGGGGCCATTAATGTACACAGTGGATGTCGGGGAGAACATTGTGAGACGCCACGTCGATCAGATCTTAGCATCACAGGAATGCATCAACCCCATGTCTCGAGTACCTGAGGATGAACCCGACATACCGGTAGCATCTACTTCAGACCCAGTAGCAGTGGAACCCGATGAACTACCCGATGAAAAGGGGTCAGAATCGCCTCTGCACCAAGAACAGGAACCTCTGGAAAGGCGCTATCCCGAAAGGGTCAGGAAGCCGCCCCAAAGACTGAATCTATAAATGGACTTTTGTTGCTTAATGTACATGTTGAAATGTTAATTGTTATTTGAATATTAGGGGTATTACTAATCTAAAAGGGGAGGAATTGTAGTGTATGTGCCTTTAAGTCAGAACTACTTTTCCAGCTCCTGTATACTGTAGTACCGGCAGTGACCACACCGGTATATAAGCTTTGCGCATGCCTCTGTACCCCCAGTCTAGAGACTACCCTCCTCCAGTAAAGACCTGTTATTTGTTAATGTACAGCATCCATGTGATTATTTAATAATAGCATATCCACTGAACCACGGATCCAACAGTGCGCACTTTATGATGTCACGATCTGCGAGGCGCTAGAGGCCCAGGCGGTAAGAGTTAGCGCCAACAGGAACTGAAGTTCGCGGGCATTGCTGCATTCGCCGTGCCCAGCCGCTAACCCCTTAGCACCTCGTTAGCGTGCCCCGTTAGCGCCCCCCCCAGGCGCTAATGAACCGAATTTCTCCCCCTTAATTTTGTAACGCAGTACCAGAAGTTAAGTGAATGTAGCTCTAGTTGATTTACCTGCTGCTATCTCCACTCTCCCTTTGAGGATCCACTTTGAACCACTCCATGATTCCACCTCATTATAAGGCCCACAACATAAACTAAATGTGTGAGAACTCACAATCCAGATCCATTTTCATGGAGTTTTTTTCATTTTGGATTTCAATTACATTTTGATTTTTCAAATAATGATCAAAAATATTTAGTCATTTGAAATTAACCCATTTACTTTTATTTTTCATGGGTAAGAATGATTAAAATGATACGCAAATCCTGTACTCAGCTTATTTTACTAGATGTTGGTTTAGCACTTGGCAACTCACATACTCTCTTGTTAAGATTGAATTTATGTTGGAAGCTATAGATCTCTCTCCCTAATCAGCGTATTTGCTTCCAAACTGAGGCCCAATTGTAATCAGTGTGCATTCAATTGAACACATTATAATAATTATATATTACATGAATTTTGTGCTACTGAACTGAATAGGCACAAATTAAGCAATAGCATTGTGCAGCGGGGCCCATTAAAATCAGGCCCTGCGGCTACCTGTCATTTGAACCATTTTCTGTCACAAAGTAAATTTCATCAGTCCTCAGTTAGGCTACTACATGAAATGTGACATGGCAGTGAGGAATTCCCAATGGGGGGGAAGGGGAAGCACAACTTACTCACCTTGATCAATCTCTCCTGTCTCTATAGCTAACACTCTAATCTATTCATTGAGGCCATGAAGATTGAGAGGATAGCCTTCAGGATAAGGGATAGGATGAATCTAAACAACTGCACAAATATATAACTCATAAAGGAAACTAAAAATGTTAATTGACTGGAAACAATAAGAACTTCCAAGAAATTTATGGAATATCGTTGGGAATCATTTTTGGAAGATGTACAGACAATAAGTGCATAACCGCACAACAAAGTGTAACAAAGGGCTCTGCACAGGAATAATGTTGGCTACAAATCTGGAAAGATAATGGGGGAGATTTTTGTTTTGCTACCATCCCATTCACACTTAAAAACAGGTCCAAAATCAAGCAGTGGGTAGTTGTGCCAAGTTCCCACTATGTTGATACCAATCCTTATTTTCAGGTGGATCTGTAGCCTGGCAGCTGGTACTCCTGTCAGAAAGAGGCTGGAGCTCAAATATGTAAATATGGTCAAAGGGCGAAAGGGGGAGTGGGACTAGCTGAAGTGCTCTTGCAGAGAGTTGGCATGGGCTCGATGGGCCAAATGGTATACTTCTGTGCTGTAACCATTCTATGATTCGATTCTATGAAATGACACAGTTAAGACCCACATACCAATTTTGTCTGCCCCCAGATCCTGCTCCTGCCCAACAACCAAGGATGGTACAAGTTGGAAGTAATTTTTTCCAGCGATGAGTAAAGGGATCCTCGGAGAACTGATGTCAGGGAAAGTCAGATGGACCTTCTCAAGAAATGTTTATGACAGTCACTTGTGAGTTTTTGCACCTTAAAAGTTTTGGAATGTTGGCACAGAATTTCCTGGGATGGTACAATCTTCCTGTTGCAAACCTATGCCAAAATTTTCTGGAAATAATTTGAATCTGCTGCAGCGAGCATAATGGCAAGTTGGGGACCCCTACAGGGGATCTGAGACCTGTGTGAACATGGCAACCAATTAAATTGAAGAATCCTTACTGAGGCAAGCAGAGTCCAAACCAGGAAATTTCAGATAAAATATTTAATTCAATGTGAAATCATGTACAGAAAGCAAAATAAAGAGAGTGAAAGAAAGATGGGATTAAGAGAGAGAGAGAAAAGAGACAGAAAAAGTTTTTTTATTATTTTAATTTTTAAATTTTTTTATATCTCCAACAATTAAAACCTGAAGGAATGAGACTCCACATTGTAAAAGTACATTTTCAAAGCCAGAGAGGTTGTTTGGCAGTTTGGAGTTGTTTACCATGCTGTTAAAAATTTACTTACACTTGAATGGACAGCCCTAACATTTTCTGGCGTGTTTAGTGGGTAAGTACCGCAACTTCACGCTCTTCATGTATTTGATGCCAAGTCTCTCGGTGAGATACAGTTAAAGTGAAACTTGTGGAGGAGCAGGGCAAATTGGACAACAACTTCCTGGTTTCCGCGTTTCCCCACTTCTGATCCTATGATAGAGGGAATGTCATTGATGAAGCAGGTGAAGATGGTTGGGACTAGGACACTACTCTGAGGAATTCCTGCAGCGATGTCCTGGAGCTGAGATGATTGACCTCCAACTGAAGGCCGATAAATTCCCAGGGCCTGATAATCTACATCCCAGGGTACTTAAGGAAATGGCCCTAGAAATAGTAGATGCATTGCTGGTCATCTTCCAGAACTCGATAGACTCTGGAACAGTATCCATGGATTGGAGGGTAGCTAATGTTACCCCACTATTCAAAAAAGGTGGTCGAGAAAAAGCGGGGAATTATAGACCGGTAAGCCTGACATCGGTAGTGGGGAAAATGCTAGAGTCTATTATAAAAGATGTAATAGCAGAGCACTTGGAAAGCAGTGACAGGATCGGACAAAGTCAACATGGATTTACAAAAGGTAAATCATGCTTGACTAATCTACTGGAATTTTTTGAGGATGTAACTGGTAAAATAGATAAGGGAGAACCAGTGGATGTGGTGTATTTGGACTTTCAGAAGGCTTTCGATAAGGTCCCACATAAGAGATTAGCATGCAAAATTAAGGCACATGGGATTGGGGGCAAGGTATTGACTTGGATAGAGAACTGGTTGGTGGACAGAAAGCAAAGAGTTGGAATAAACGGGTCGTTTTCCGAGTGGCAGGCAGTGACTAATGGGGTACCGCAAGGATCGGTCCTAGGACCCCAGCTGTTCACAATATATATTAATGATCTGGACAAGGGAATTGGATGTAATATCTCCAAATTTGCAGACGACACAAAGCTGGGTGGGAGGGTAAGCTGTGAGGAGGATGTCGTGAAACTCCAGTACGGTTTGGACAGGTTGAGTGATTGGGCAGAAACATGGCAAATGCACTATAATGTGGTTAAATGTGAGGTTATCCACTTTGGTGGCAAAAACAGGAAGGCAGATTATTATTTGAATAGCAATAGATTGGGAGAAGGGAAAGTGCAAAGAGACCTGGGTGTTCTTGTGCACCAGTCGCTGAAGGTAAGCATGCAGGTGCAGCAGGCGGTTAAGAAGGCAAATGGTATGTTGGCCTTCGTAGCAAGAGGGTTCGAGTACAGGAACAAGGATGTCTTGCTACAGTTGTACAGGGCCTTGGTGAGACCACACCTTGAGTATTGTGTGCAGTTTTGGTCACCTTACCTGAGGAAGGACGTTCTTGCCATGGAGGGAGTGCAGCGAAGATTCACCAGGCTGATACCTGGGATGGCAGGAATGACGTATGAGGAGAGATTGTGTCGATTGGGCTTATACTCACTGGAGTTTAGAAGATTGAGAGGGGAGCTCATCGAAACCTATAAAATTCTGTCAGGCCTGGACAGACTAGATGCAGGAAGGATGTTTCTGATGGCCGGGGAGTCCAGAACCAGGGGTCATAGTCTAAGGATAAGGGGTAAGCCATTTAGGACTGAGATGAGGAGGAATTTCTTCACCCAGAGAGTGGTGAACCTGTGGAATTCTCTGCCACAGAGGGCGGTGGAGGACAGTTCATTAAATATATTCAAGAAAGAGTTGGATATATTTCTTAAGGTTAAAGGGATCAAGGGATATGGGGAGGAGGCAGGGACAGGGGACTGAATTTGGATGATCAGCCATGATCTCATTGAATGGCGGAGCAGGCTCGAATGGCCTACTACTGCTCCTATCTTCTATGTATGTTTCTATCTTCCTTTGTGCTAGGTATGACTCCAGCCAGTGGAGAGTTCTCCCCCTGATTCCCATTGACTTCAATTTTACTAGGGCTCCTTGATGCCATACTCTGTCAAATGCTGCCTTGATGTTAAGGGCAGTCATTCTCACCTCATCTTTGGAATTCTGCTCTTTTGGCTATGTTTGGGCTAAGGCTGTGATGAGGTCTGGAGCCAAGTGGTCTTGGTGGAACCCAAACTGGACATCAGTGAGCAGGTTATTGGTGAGGAAATGCCACTTGCTAGCACTGTTGATGACACATTTCATCACTTTGCTGATGATTGAGTGTAGACTGATGGAGCGGTAATTGGCCGGATTGGATTTGTCCTGCTTTTTGTGGACAGGACATACCTGGGCAGTTTTTTACATTGTTGGGTAGATGCCAGTGTTGTAGCTGTACTGGAACAGCTTGGCTAGAGGTGTGGCTAGTTCTGGAGCACAATTCTTCAGCACTACAGCGGGATGTTATTGGGGCCGATAGACTTTGCTGTATCCAATGCACTCGGCCATTTCTTGATATCACATGGAGTGAATTGAATTGGCTGAAGACTGGCTTCTGTGATGGTGGTGACCTCAGGAGGAGGCCGAGATGGATCATCCACTCAGCACTTCTGGCAGAAGATAGTTGCGAACACTTCAGCCTTGTCTTTTGCACTCGCGTGCTGGACTCCACCATCATTGAGGATGGGGATGTTCATGGAGCCTCGCCTCTGGTTACTTGTTTAATTGTCCACTACCAGTCACGACTGGATGTGGCTGGACCACAGAGCTTTGATCTGATCTGTTGGTTGTGGGATCACTTAGCCCTGTCTGTAGCATGCTGTTTCCACTGTTTAGCATGCATGTAGCCCTGTGTTGCAGCTTCCCCAGGTTGGCATTTCATTTTTAGGTACACTTGGTGCTGCTCCTGGCATGCTCTTCTAGAAACATAAACATAGAAACATAGAAGATAGGAGCAGGAGTAGGCCATTCGGCCCCTTGAGCCCGCTCCACCATTCAATGCGATCATGGCTGATCATACAATTTCAGTACCCGGTCCCTGCTTTCTCCCCATACCCCTGGATCCCTTTAGCCTTAAGAAATATATCCAACTCCTTCTTGAATATATTTAATGAATTGGCTTCTACTGCCTTCTGTGGTAGAGAATTCCATAGGTTCACCACTCTCTGGGTGAAGAAATTCCTCCTCATTTCTGTCCTAAATGGCCTACCCCTTATCCTTAGACTGTGACCCCTGGTTCTGGACTCCTCAACCATCAGGAACATCCTTCCTGCATCTAGTCTGTCCACGCTAGATGTGCTCCTATCTAGTTATCCAGCAAGTTAAACACTTATTCAAAATAATTCTTTGTGAAGCCGTTTGCTGTTTGAAGCTTTACTTGAACAAATTTGTGAAACTGTAAACAAAGACAAAGTATGTTTTGTACATAAACTGAGTACTATACATTCGATATTACATAAGATATAAACATATTTGCAACAGTAGAATAGACTAATTGTATAACAAACTAACATTTGGACTAACTTCTGTAACTATTAAATATTAACCTTTTATAAACATATTATTGTCAAAATACTACTCTGACAACATTGCTATTATGCTAACAAACAAAGATACTCACAGATATTGTGTTTGGCCTAACATATGAAATCAGATTACATTGGATTGAGGATGGAACCCCTCATGGCAGATTCTCCATTACTCAAGTCAGGTTCTTCCTAGAATTCTACTTCCTGGGATTCTGCTTCCTGAGTCACACAGGAAGAAAGGTAGAGAGGTCGAATGACCTCTCACAGGAAGAAAGGTAGAAAGGTCAAATGCCCTTTGCTGCATACAAACTGCTAATGCGATAACCACCACCAGAGGGTGCTATCTGCATATAAAATGGTCCATCAGTCTAGAACGTCACTGCTATACAATCGCTACCACCAGAGGGTGCTATCTGCATGTAAAATGTCCAGAACACTCCCCGTCTGGGGTCGTTAATGACTCCACATGGTCCGTGATGTAAGAAAAAGGAGTCTCACACATCAAGTAACTTTAAAGTAAGCTTTAAGCAGCTTATAAACACACTATATACAAGAGAGGTCTTCACCATGCCTCTGGTAGAAGCCTCTTACAATACTGAATAGTTCAGTATTTATACCAGTCCAACAGGAAGTAACATATGACAGGAAGTGATGTATGTACCAAGTTCATAGTTCACAGTTCACAGGAAGTGATGACATAACTTCCCGGAAGTTATTATTATTATCACATTCTTCCCTCCTGCAGGATTAGAAGGCTGTGGTCTTCCTTTTGTTCCGCAGCTGCCGAACGAGGAAGAGTCGCACCCGTTTGGGTTCCCGTCGTAGAGGGTCGCTGGTCCGCTTACATGCGGTTGGCCATTGGTCAGAGCCTGTGTGGCCTGGATTACCCTGTGCAGGGTCGGGGAGATCATGGCTTCGCGTACGAGCCCCAATAGGTTCAAAGTCGGTCTGCCTCTGTTCAGAGGGAGGTGCAGAGCTGGTCTGTGGCGGATCAGTACTTTCGTGTGCGGTACTGGGAGGGTCGCAACTTTGAGTACGGGGTTCTACCGGCACCAAGCTAGTTGGTGTCCGATCAGGATCCTGGAGAGGGGTACCCGATAGGTCCCAAGAGTTTCCTGGTGAAATGCCATCACCCGATGTCCCACTAGGTCCTGGTGGGCAGGGAGGCAGATGCCGCAATGATACGGTAGATTCTCGGCCGTCGGAATATCGTATGTTTGCATAGGTGGGGTTGGCATCGGTTAGTTCGACCTCGTCTATGAGAGGTTCATTTTTAGACATCCGAACGTATCTTCGGAGTAATACAGGTCCAGGAGTAGTTAGCCATGACGGGAGTGATGTCCCATGAGATGAGCGACGCTGGAATCCAAAGAACCGCTCATGAGGTGTAGTATTTGTGGCTGTAGAAAGCAGGGACCGTATAGAGTGCAATGCATCCGGAAGCACTGCTTCCCATTGCTGGTCTGGTAGGCCCCGAGATCTTAAAGCGAGACGTACGGAATTCCAGATGATACCTTTATACCTCTCTACCTGCCTGTTTCCGATGGGATGGTATGGTGTTGTTTTGCTTGTAGCAATTCCCCGTTCTGAGAGGTAGTCCTTGAGTTCCCTTGACATAAAGGATGGACCCCGATCTGAGTGAATATAAGCCGGCATGCCACAGAGAGAAAATATCTGCTCAAGACAGCAGATTACTGTGGACGCCAGCATATTGGAGCAGGGGAAGGCAAATGGAAAACGTAAATATTCATCAATCATGGTGAGCAAATAAGTGTTCCGAGTTGAAGAGGGCACTGGGCCCTTAAAATCGATGCTAAGTCGTTGCATCGGTTGGGTTGCATGTATGAGTATACCATCTGAGGGGCGGAAGAACTGAGGTTTTAATTCCGCACAAAGCCGGCATTCTGAGCATATTTTCTTTACATCTCCAGTAGAAAAAGGGAGATTCCGTGATCGTACGAAATGTAGCATGCGCGTAATGCCAGGCTGACACAGTCCATTGTGGACATCCATGAGAGTAGAGGACGACATAGTGGAGCAGAATGCCCGTGTGAGGGTGTCCGGGGCCACATTCTCCTTGCCAGGCCGATAGTGAATGGTATAACCAAAAGAGGCCAGTTCCATCCTCCAAAGTTGTATTTTATTATTCTTAATTTTGGTTCGTTTTCGATTATCGAGCATGAAGGCGACTGATCGCTGGTCCGTAATTAATGTAAAGTGCTGGTGAGCTAGAAAATGGTTCCACTTCCGTACTGCCTCTATGATGGCTGTGGCTTCCTTCTTAACCGGAGGATAATGTAGCTCGGCACCTTGTAAGGTCCTGGACATAAATGCTACAGGACGACCTTCCTGATTTAGAGTAGCCGAGATCGCCACCTCCGAGGCATCACATTCGACTATGAAAGGGAGATTCTCATCGATGGAGTGAAGAGCCGCTTTCTCCAACTGTTTTTTGAGAAGGTTAAAGGCTGCAACAGCCGCTGTTTCCAATGGAAATGATCTAGCATGCAGCAAGGGTTGGATTTTGTCTGAAAAATGAGGAATCCATTTAGCGTAGTATGCAAACAGACCGAGAGCCTGACGTAAAGAAGTCGGATTCTTAGGTGACGGGAGCTCTTGGAGCGGGCGAAGTCTTTCTGGGTCTGGCTTAATGATACCATTGCCTACGCAGTAGCCAAGGATGTTGATGGTCGGTTGCAACTCAATAGATTTGGATTCATTCAGGGTTAAATTACGGTGATGGAGGGCATCCCGAAATTTTTGGAGGTTGGCGTCATGTTCCTGTTGATCGTGACCTGCAATGGTAATGTTATCAAGATAGGGAAAAGTGTCCCTTCGGTTTTCCTGTTTAACCAGGCCATCCATTGCCCGTTGGAAGACAGCCACTCCATTAGTAACCCCGAATGGGAGGCGACGAAATTGGTACAGCTGTCCATTAGCCTCAAAGGCCGTGTACTGCTTATCTGAGACCTTCAAGGGTACCTGATGATAGGCACTTTTTAAATCGTAAGTTGAGAACACTTTGTATTCGGCCAGTTTATTAACCATATCATCAATGCGTGGCAATGGGTAGGCGTCCAAGTCGGTATATTGATTGATGGTTTGCGAATAATCAATGCATAGTCGCTGTTTGTGAGGTTTTAGAGGGTTCTTGACAATGACGACTTGAGCCCGCCAGGGCGACGAACATGGTTCGATGATATCCTCTGCTAGAAGTCGAGAGATTTCAGCCTCAATAAAAGATTGGTCTTCCTGATTAAAGCGCCGTGATTTTGTTATTATTGGTTTGCATCGAGGTGGAATACTGACAAATAATGAGGGTTCATCCAGTGAAGCTGCTGATAATGCACAAAACGGTAATTTAGACGGTATATTAGAAATAGTAAGACCAGGTTTGGATCCGCCGAACTCAATAGTGAGTTTCTTATGCTGTTTCTGGAAATCCAGCCCTAAGAGGAGATCACTACATAAGTCCTTGAGTACCGAAAGTCGGGTGGAGGGATACATGCGACCATTAAGTGTCATATCGACAATACAAAAGCCGGAGATTCTGGTATTAAGTGATGACTGAGCCATCGCAATTGCCTGGTCCGATGGGAAGACATGTAGTTTCAACTTCGCAACAATCTGTTCTTTAATGAAACTATCAGTACTTCCTGAGTCAATTAAGGCATCTAAGGTATGCCCTTTAATTGAAACTTTTGTAGCTGCATGAGACAGGCTCTGTGGGCAAGCAGCTGTAATTGGTGTCGTTGCACAGAGAGTGGCTAAAACTCTCGGTGTGCTTCTTCGGGAGAGAGCTCGAGAGGAAGCTTGATAGGTCCTAGCTGGAGCATCTTGATAGGCCCTAATTGGGGCAGTTCGGTAGGCCTTAGCTGGATTGGCCCTCGTAGAGGCCCTTGATAGGCAAACTTTAGCAAAGTGTCCTTTTTTTTTTGCAATAACTGCAGATTGCATTGCGAGCAGGGCAGGTTTTCCTAGGGTGAAAAGCATCGCCACAAAAGAAGCATTCCTTCCTAGATTGCCAAGAGGCTGCTAAAGTGGGGTCATCCTCCTCTTCTTCATCAGAATTATCAGAATTAGATTCCCCCATGATAGGGTTCACCTGAGACCGCTCGAATTGTCTGGTTGCAGTTACAGCAGCAGATCGAGATCTGGGCAGCTGATAAAAGTCTGCATTTCTCTTTGCCAAATCCAGAGAACAAGCTAGGTCAAAAGCTTTTTGTAGCTCAAGTGTTTTACTTTCTAGTAGACGCTGGCGTATAAATGGAGAGGCAATCCCGCAGATGAAAGCATCACGAATCATTTCTTTGCGGTACAGCTCAGCTGAGGCTGCCTGAAAGTTACAATCTATGCTGAGCCTGCGAAGTTCTTGAAGGAATTCGTTAATCGATTCCCCTGGCCCTTGTCGGGCTGTGGCCAGTAGATGTCTAGCATAGACCTCATTTGGAGTCTTGGCATACAGTTTCTTAAGTGCCCGAATCACCTCATCGTAATTATCCCATTCATCAACATATTCAAACACTTTTGGGGTCACATAGTTGATAAGTATCCTCAGTCTAGTAGGAGCATCCGCTTTACATTCATCCAGAAAATTCTCAAAAGTACGGTACCAATGCTTCCATACCCTGCCAGCTGCTGGTGTGTTCGGGTCCAAGTCCAGACGAATAGGTCTAAGGATTCTCCCCATGATGGGTGGTTCCCTGGATCCTTAACTCCGAGTTTGTCCGAAGGTCTAGTATTTGTGAGTGCAAATACTAAGTCATAGAGTCATAGAGTTTTACAGCACAGAAAGAGGCCCTTCGGCCCATCGTGTCTGCGCCGCCCATCCATCCCTGTCCAGTCTAATCCCATTTTCCAGCATTTGGTCCATAGCCTTGTATGCAATGGCATTTCAAGTGCTCATCCAAATGCTTCTTGAATGTTGTGAGGGTTCCTGCCTCCACCACCCTTTTAGGCATTGAGTTCCACATTCCAACCACCCTCTGGGTGAAAAAGTTCCTCCTCAAATCCCCTCTAAATCTCCTGCCCCTTACCCTGAATCTATGCCCCCTTGTTATTGACCCCCCCACTAAGGGGAAAAGTTCCTCTTTATCTACCCTATCTATGCCCCTCATTATTTTGTACACCTCAATCAGGTCCCCCCTCAGCCTTCTCTGCTCCAAGGAAAACAACTCCAGCCTGTCCAGCCTCTCTTCATAGCTGAGGCGCTCCATCCCAGGTAACATCCTGGTGAATCTTCTCTGCACCCTCTCCAAAGCAATCACATCCTTCCTATAGTGAGGTGACCAGAACTGCACACAGTACTCCAGCTGTGGCCTCACCAGCGTTTTGTACAGCTCCATCATAACCTCCCTGCTCTTATATTCTATGCCTCGGCTAATGAAGGCAAGTATCCCATATGCCTTTTTAACCACCTTATCTACCTGCTCCGCTGCCTTCAGGGATCTATGTACATGTACACCAAGGTCCCTCTGACCCTCTGTACTTCCTAGGGTCCTACCACTCATTGTGTATTCCCTTGCCTTATTTGTCCGTCCAAAATGCATCACCTCGCACTTTTCAGGGTTAAATTCCATTTGCCACTTTTCCGCCCATCTGACCAACCCGTTTATATCGTCCTGTAGCCGGAGGCTTTCCTCCTCGCAATTTACCACCCCACCAATTTTCGTGTCATCTGCGAACTTACTGATCATACCTTTTACATTTTCATCCAAATCATTTATGTAGATCACAAACAATAAGGGACCCAGCACCGATCCCTGAGGTACCCCACTGGACACAGGCTTCCAGTCACAAAAGCAACCTTCGACCATCACCCTCTGCCTCCTGCCACTCAGCCAGTTTAGGATCCAACGCGCCAAGGCACCCTGGATCCCATGGGCTCTTACCTTCTTGACCAGTCTCCTATGCGGGACTTTGTCAAAAGCTTTACTGAAGTCCATGTACACCACATCCACAGCATTTCCCTCATCCACCCCACTAGTCACCCCCTCGAAAAATTCGATCAGATTTGTTAGACATGATTTACCCTTAACAAAGCCATGCTGACTATCCCCGATTAATCCTTGCCTCTCCAAGTGGAGATTAATTTTGTCCCTCAGAATTTTTTCCAATAATTTCCCCACCACAGATGTTAGACTCACTGGCCTGTAATTCCCTGGTTTATCCCTGCTACCCTTCTTGAATAATGGTACTCTTAAATTGATGTAAGAAAAAGGAGTCTCACACATCAAGTAACTTTAAAGTAAGCTTTAAGCAACTTATAAACACACTATATACAAGAGAGGTCTTCACCATGCCTCTGGTAGAAGCCTCTTACAATACTGAATAGTTCAGTATTTATACCAGTCCAAGAGGAAGTAACATATGACAGGAAGTGATGTATGTACCAAGTTCATAGTTCATAGTTCACAGTTCACAGGAAGTGATGACATAACTTCCCGGAAGTTATTATTATTATCACAGTCCGAACGCTACTTGTCACTGGAGTCCTCTGGTGACAAAAGAACCACCTCAGAGACAGTCCATCGGTGTCGATGATAGGATGCAGCTTCCGTAGACTGCTGTGAGGGGGTAGGTTGAGTTCTGCTGCTATGCATAGTTCCAATCTGGGTATGGTGAGATCTGGCTGGGGCGCCAACTTGCCTCTATCAAAGACGAAGCCGATTTTGCTTTGTCCTTCTTGAGTGGTGACCTTCAGGTAAGCCACACTTGCAATGGCCTTAGCAGATGCGTCTGCAAAGACACAAAGCTCTTTGAATTGGGTATTTAAGGGAGAGAAAGACGAATAGGAGCGAGGTATTCGGATCTCCTATAAGTCTTGGAGTGAGTCTCTCCATCTGTCCCACTCTGCTTGCAGCTCTTCAGGGAGAGGTGAATCCCACTCTTCAGCGCATGTGGAGAGTTCCCTGAGGAGCAGCCTGCCTTGTATGGTGACAGGGGCTAAGAAACCGAGAGGGTCGTATAGGCTGTTGACTGTAGAGAGCACTCCTCTACGTGTGAAGGGTTTCTTGGCGTCTAAGACTTGGAACGTGAGCGTGTCTGTTGCTTTGTTCCACGACACCCCTAGGCTACGCTGTAGGGGGAGGTCATCAGTGAAGAGGTCGAGGTCCTTGACGTCCTTAGCACGATCTTCAGGGGGGAATGCCTCCATTACTGCTGGTCTGTTAGAGGCTATCTTGTGCAGCCTGAGGTTGGATAGTGCAAGTAGTTCCTGAGCTCGTCCGAGGGTACTGATGGCCTCTGCTTTGGTCGGGAATTAATTCAGTGCGTCGTCGACATAGAACTCTCATTCGATGAACCCTCTCACATCACTGCCAAAGTCGTTGTCTTCCTTGGCGGCCCTCCTTAGTCCGTATATGGCGACAGCAGGGGATGGGCTATTCCCAAAGACATGGACACGCATTCTGTAGTCCACAATGTCTCTATTGGGGTCATTGTCCCGATACCACAGGAAGCAGAGGAAGTCTCTGTGGTCTTCTCTCACCACGAAGCAATGAAACATGTGCTGGATATCGGCAGTGATGGCGACGGGCTCTTTCCTGAATCTCATGAGCACTCCCAAGAGGCTGTTGTTAAGATTGGGCCCTGTGAGGAGTACTTCGTTGAGAGAGACTCCCTGATATGGTGCACTGGAGTCAAACACCACGCGGATCTGTTCCGGCTTTTTGGGGTGATAGACTCCGAAGGAAGGGAGGTACCAACACTCTTGGCCTTCCTGGAGTGGAGGAGCTATCTCTGCATGATCGTTGACAAGCATTTTCTTGACAAATTCTCGGAAGTGTGCTTTCATCTCTGGCTTCTTCTCTAGTGTGCGACGGAGTGAGTTAAGACGATTATAGGCAGCCGTCGTCTGGGGTTCCGGAAGGGTAAGGGTGCAACCCAGCTGTTAGAGCTGTCACAAGAGACCTCATTGTCCATAATCTGGAGGAACCTCATGTCGTCGATCGATGGAGCAAGTTTGTGGTCGTTGGCGGTGTGACAGAAGACTGACTGACCCGGGTTCTCTCCAGTGAGCATCATCTGTGTGCTGCCTGTGGAGATCAGCGCCGGGGTTTTCTGAGGCTGAGCCGTATGACTGAACTTCTCTGTCACTCGGATCTGACGACTGCATGGGGTAAGGTAGCTTGTACGACCATTCTCCAAGATGGAAGTCTTGAGTGTGCTCACCTGAGATGGCTTGTGAGTGCCCTTGAGGCACACATCTCCAACAACGACCCAGCCGAGGTCTAGCCTTTGGGCGAAAGGGGCGTTATGTGGACCGTTGATCTGTTCCCTTATCTTATGTACCCTCAGGATGTCTCTTCCCAACAACAGAAGTATGCTTGCATCTGGATCAAGAGGTGGGATCTCGTCTGCAATGCGTCTCAGATGACGGTGATGACGAGCTGCATTCAGAGTGGGAATCTCAGAACGGTTGTCGGGGACTTGATTACATTCGATGAGCGTAGGAAGGGGGAGACTAATCTTCCCGTCGGCTGACAACAACATAACCGCAGGCCCTCCTGCTGGCTGTCTCTGAAAGTCCAGCACACGTCGTCAGCGTGTAAGGCGACGGACTTCCTTTGACCTTGAAGATGTTGAAGAACTCGGATCTTGCTAGAGAACGATTGCTTTGTTCATCTAGTATGGCATACATCTTTTCAGATTCCTGGCGACATCCTGCAGGGTACACATTAACGAGGCATTTCTTGGAGCATGCTCTTGTGCTCACTCCTTCTCCACACACCTCGGTGCACCTGGATGTAATCTCCGGACCGGCAGCTCCCTCTCTCTCCCCGCCGTGCTCTGAAGCGGGAGGAGGCATCTCTGACTTCCAAGGAGCTGGGCCTGGGTGTAGTGCTGAAACGTGCCGATCACTTTCACATTCAGTGCATTTTGCCTCCACCTTGCAGTTCTTGGCGAGATGGCTCGTGGACGAGCAGCACCTGAAACATATAGAGTTCTCTTTAAGATATTGTTTCCGATCTTCCAGGGACATCTCCCTGAAGCTTCTGCACTTCTTTAAAGGATGGGGCTTGTTGTGGATAGGGCATTGTTTGCTCATATTCTCAGGTTTCTTCTGAATCTTTGTGTGCTCAGTTGAGGACACTTGCATTTTGTGGACAGATATTGGTGTCTTTCCATGTCTGTCGACCTTGTCTCTTCTGGCAAGTGCTGGGTGGGAGGAGAAGAAGTTGAAGCTGGGGTCGTTCCTGGCTTTGGCTTCTTTACAGATGAATTTAACAAACACAGAGAATGGTGGGAAGGCCACGTCGTGCTTTAGCTTGAACTTTGATCCAAACGTTATCCACTTCTCCTGCAGGTTAAATGGAAGCTTCTCAATGATGGGACTTACCCCTCTGGAAGTGTCTAAGTACGATAGACCGGGTAGGTAGCTGTCCTGCTTTGCGGCTTCGAGTTCTGACAGCAGATCTCCAAGGTCGCGGAGCTTCTGGGGTTCCTTACTCGTCAACCTCGGAAAGTTCAACAACCTGTCAAAGAGAGCCCTTTCAATGGCTTCAGGTGAGCCGTAGCTTTCTTCCAGCCTCGCCCAAGCCTTCTTCAACCCCTCTGGCAGCTGTCCCACATTGGCCACTTTTATCCTGCAGGCCTGTCCGGCGGACTCTGGGCCAAGCCATTTGATAAGGAGGCCGAGCTCTTCTCCTGCCAACAGGTCTAAGCTCAATATGGCATCGTGGAAGCAGGACTTCCAAGCCCGATAATTCTCCGGCCTGTCATCAAACATGATTAGCCCCAAAGTTACCAGCTGGGTGCGTGCAAGGTATTTGGCAAGGTCGTAGGTGCTGGGACCTGTGCCAGGGTTGCCTTGGCTAGGGGCTCTGTTGTGGTTCTCAAGGAACCGAGAGGGGATTTGCCTCTGACTTTCTCTCTTCAGCGTCCTATTCCTCTGCACCGTGTCTTCCGTTCTGCTGGGGGAGACTCTGCGGCTTGAGGCACGCCATCTGCTTTGACCTTGGTTGGCAACTTTTGGCATGTTATACGAAGTGCTTGCGTCTGTAGAAATGTGCGGGCCTTCATCCCTTTCTTCTGTAAACTGTATGTCGGCATGGTCGCTCACGTACTCTATGGTGCGCTATCGTGGACTCTGCCACGAAACGGGTATTAAAAGGTTTGTAAGCTGTCTCAGGGTCAGCTCCCTCCAAAATTGCCTCGAATACTTGTGTCTCAGCTAATGCAGCATCTATCTCTTTTTGTTGCTGCAGAGCGTCTAATGTGGCTTGGAGACGGGCCTGTTCAGCCTGGCGTTCAACTTGGTGATGGGCCTGTTCGGCTTGGAATTCAGCTCGGAGTCGGGCCTGTTTGGCTTGGAGTCGGGCCTGTTCGGCTTGGGATTCAGCTTGGAGTCGGGCCTGTCCGGCTTGGAGTTGGGCCTGTTTGGCTTGGAGTCGGGCCTGTTCAGCTTGGGGTTCAGCTTGGAGACGGGCCGGTCTTTCTTTTATTTCTATTTCACTGTTCGCATGCGCAGCTCTGGCTTGAGCTGCCACTAGCTTAGCCCGTGCTCTGGCGATAGTCACGCTTACTCTAGAACCACCTGATGACCGTGAACCAGCTTGCGATCTGACGTAACCGGAGCTTATAGACCGATTGTCACCTTCTACAGTTTCGTCTGCCCGTTTAAGGTCTTCTCCTCGCTGCAAAGCATTTTCGTTATTATCTTCTGACATGTTGATGTGAGGTAGATGTGCTCTACGAGGTTAAGGCTTACACTGGGTTCCTCCTTCTCCGCTCTTCACAGCTAGTCGTAATGCTATCTTTTCACTTTATCTTTTCACTGTACTGGATGCGCTAGACGTGCGCCTATCTAGTTATCCAGCAAGTTAAACACTTATTCAAAATAATTCTTCGTGAAGCCGTTTGCTGTTTGAAGCTTTTACTTGAACACATTTGTGAAACTGTAAACAAAGACAAAGTATGTTTTGTACATAAACTGAGTACTATACATTCGATATTACATAAGATATAAACATATTTACAACAGTAGAATAGACTAATTGTATAACTAACTAACATTTGGACTAACTTCTGTAACTATTAAAAATTAACCTTTTATAAACATATTATTGTAAAAATACTACTCTGACAACATTGCTATTATGCTAACAAACAAAGATACTCACAGATATTGCGTTTGGCCTAACATATGAAATCAGATTACATTGGATTGAGGATGGAACCCCTCATGGCAGATTCTCCATTACTCAAGTCAGGTTCTTCCTGGGATTCTGCTTCCTGAGTCACACAGGAAGAAAGGTAGAGAGGTCAAATGACCTCTCACACAGGAAGAAAGGTAGAAAGGTCAAATGACCTTTGCTGCATACAAACTGCTAACATGATAACCACCACCAGAGGGTACTATCTGCATATAAAATGGTCCATCAGTCCAGAATGTCACTGCTATAAAATAGCTACCACCAGAGGATGCTATCTGCATGTAAAATGTCTAGAACACTGTCAGAATTTTATAAGTTTCAATGAGATCCCCTCTCATTCTTCTAAACTCCAGCGAGTACAAGTCCAATCGTCCCAATCTCTCCTCATACGTCATTCCTGCCATCCCAGGTATCAGCCTGATGAAGCTTCGCTGAACTCCTTCCAAGGCAAGAACATCCTTCCTCAGATAAGGCGACCAAAACTGCACACAATTGTTATGTTCATTAATAACTAGACATTCTTATTATGAACACAGCTAGCTTCTAGCTAGTCATTTATTCAGTACACGTTCTCTAGGTACAGTATCTGTAGAGATGCAGCATGTGTGCTCCTGTGTGCAGGCTGCCATCTTGACTGTTGCCTTGTGGGTAGCCTAGTGCCTCATGGGTAATGTAGTCTTAATATATATACAGCTGGGTAGTGTAGTCTTATACATACAGCTATATACAGCTCTACGGCTCCACCTAGTGTCCACTATAGAATGACATGTTGTTGATTACTACAACAGTACTCAAGATGTGGTCTCACCAAGGCCCTGTACAACTGCAGCAAGACATCCTTGTTCCTGTACTCAAACCCTCTCGCTACGAAGGCCAACATACCATTTGCCTCATTAACCGCCTGCTACACCTGCATGCTCACCTTCAGCGACTGGTGCACAAGGACACCCAGGTCTCATTGCAATTCTCCTTCTCCCAATCTATTGCCATTCAGATAATAATCTGCCTTCCTGTTTTTGCCACCAAAGTGGATAACCTCACATTTATCCACGTTATATTGCATCTGCCATGCTTTTGCCCAATCGCCCAACCTGTCCAAATCATCCTGGAGTTTCTCAGCATCCTCCTCACAGCACACATGGCCACCCAGCTTTGTGTCATCTGCAAATTTGGAGATATTACATCTAGTTCCCTTGTCTAGATCATTAATATATATTGTGAATAGCTGGGGTCCAAGGACCGATCCCTGCGGTACCCCACTAGTCACTGCCTGCCACTCGGAAAAAGAGCCGTTTATTCCAAATCTTTGCTTTCTGTCTGCCAACCAGTTCTCTATCCAAATCAATACCTTGCCCCCAATCCCATGTGCCTTAACTTTACACGCTAATCTCTTATGTGGGACCTTATCAAAGGCCTTCTAAAAGTCCAAATACACCACATCCACTGGTTCTCCCTTATCTATTTTACCAGTTACATCCTCAAAAAGTTGCAGTAGATTAGTCAAGCACGATTTACCTTTTGTAAATCCATGTTGACTTTGTCCGATCCTGTCACTGTTTTCCAAGTGCTTTGCTATTACATCTTTTATAATGGACTCTAGCATTTTCCCCACTACCGATGTCAGGCTTACCGGTCTGTAATTCCCCGTTTTCTCTCTACCACCTTTTTTGAATAGTGGGGTAACATTAGCTACCCTCCAATCCATGGATACTGTTCCAGATTCCATCGAATGTTGAAAGATGATCAGCAATGCATCTACTATTTCTAGGGCCACTTCCTTAAGTGCCCTAGGATGTAGATTATCAGGCCCTGGGGAATTATCTGCCTTCAATCCCATCAATTTCCCTAACACCATTTCCCTACAAATACTGATTTCTTTCAGTTCCTCCCTTTCATCAGACCCTATGTTCCCCAACATCTCTGGGAGGTTATTTGTGTCCTCCTTTGTGAAGACAGAACCAAAATATGTATTTAATTGGTTTGCCATTTCTTTGTTCCCCATTATAAATTCCCCTGATTCTGACTGCAAGGGACCTACGCTTGACTTCACCAATCTTTTTCTCTTCACATATCTATAAAAGCTTTTTCAGTCAGTTTTTATGTTCCCTGCAAGCTTACTCTCATATTCAATTTTCCCCTTCTTAATTAATCCCTTTATCCCCCTTTGTTGAATCCTAAACTGCTTCCAATCCTCAGGTTTACTGCTTTTTCTGGCCAATTTATATGTCCTCTCCTTGGATCTTATTCTATCCCTAATTTCCCTTGTTAGCCGCAGTTGAGTCACCTTTTTTGTTTTATTTTTATGCCAAACTGGGATGAACAAATTCTGTAGTTCATCCATGCGGTCTTTGAATGTTTGCCATTGCCTATCCACCGTCAACCCTTTGAGTGACATTCCCCAATCAATCCTACCCAACTCGCGCCTCAGACCATTGTAGTTTCCTTTATTTAAATTCAGGACCCTAGTCTCTGAGTCAACTACTTCATTCTCCATCTTAATGAAGAATTCAATCATATTGGTGCAGTAATTCCGGTCCCAATGCGTGAGTACAGACGGTGTACTCACACGTGGGCCCGTTGGAAGTGCCGGATTCCAGCATGCACAGCGCATGCGCGGGAAACCGGCATTTCCTCTCCATCGAACTAAGGGGTTAAGAGGTCCGTCCTGCGCGCACGCGTTGAACTTCCTTCATTTAGACAGGTTTGCGCGTGTGCAAGGGACTGAACTTTTTGGAAATGAAAATAGAAGGCGTAAGCAGTGGATTCTTGAAGGTAAGTGGTCTATTATTTAAAATTATTATATTTTTTCCACAGCTTCATTGTTTTTAAGGATTTGACAGTCAGGTAAGTTTATTTTTAGACCCGAATTCGGAAAAAAAAAAAAATTCAAAAATTTTATTAATTGTTTTAAATAGTTTTTAAAAGTTATTTATAGTTTATTTAATTATTGGGATGTTTTTTAAAATTTTAATTAAAGTTAAAGTAGTCTTTTGGGCGCCTGTACTTTTCATGAGTTTGACAGTCTTTACTATCAAACTCATGAATGAGTTTCCCCTCCCCTGATTGGCTGCAGAGTGCTCACCTGATCCCAGCTGGCACATCGCACTAACTACGCCGCTGGATCAGGTAAGCACATCGCGCCGACATCGGAACCGGGCCAGTGACAGGAAATGCAAGCAGGCCCGGGCTTCAGATGTCAGCGCACAGGATGAGTGCAGATCGGGGGCTTGCACGCGCGGCAAGCACCCAATCCTAATTTCTGGCCCATTATGATCGCTCTGACCCAAGGGGCCTCGTACAACAAGATTGCTAATTAATCCTTTCTCATTACATAATACCCAGTCTAAGAGTGCCTGATCTCTGGTTGGTTCCTCGACATATTGGTCCAGGAAACCATCCCGTAAACACTCCAGGAATTCCTCCTCCACAGTATTGTTACTAATTTGGTTAGCCCAATCTATATGTCGATTAAAGTCACCCATGAAGACTACTGTGCCCTTATTGCACACTTCTCTAATTTCCCTTTTAATGCCATCCCCAACCTCCGCATTACTGTTTGGAGGTCTATATACCACTCCCACTAACGTTTTCTGCCCCTTGGTATTTCTCAGTTCTACCCATACAGATTCCACATCATCAGAGCTAATATCCTTCCTTGCAATTGTGTTAATCCCTTCTTTAGCCAGCAATGCTACCCCACCTCCCTTTCATTTTTGCCTGTCTTTCCTGAATATTGAATACCCCTGGATGTTGAGTTCTCAGCCTTGGCCACCCTGGAGCCATGTTTCCGTAATCCCAATCAAATCATATTCGCTTACCTCTATTTGCGCAGCTAATTCATCCACCTTATTATGAATGCTCCTCGCATTAAGACACAAGGCCTTCAGGCTTGTTTTTTTAATGCTCTTAGACCTATTAGAATTATTATTTACTGTGGCCATGTTTGATTTAAACTGTTGATTTCTCTGACTGCCACTTTTGTTTTTCTCCTTCCTATCTTTTGCTTTTATCCTTGTTTCCCTTTCCTCTGTCTCCCTGCTCAGGTTGCCAACCCCCTGCCATTTTAGTTTAAACCCTCCCCCAGAGCACTAGCAAACACTCCCCCTAGGACATCGGTCCCAGCCCTGCCCAGGTGCAAACTGTCCGGTTTGAACTGGTCCCACCTCCCCCAGAACCGGTTCCAATGTCCTAGGAACTTGAATCCCTCCCCCTTGCACCATTCGTCTAGCCATGTATTCATCTGAAATATCCTTCTATTTCTACTCTGACTGGTACGTGGCACTGGTAGCAATCCTGAGATTACTACCTTTGAGGTCCTATTTTTTAATTTACCTCCTAACTCCCTATATTCAGCTTTTAGGACCTCATCCCATTTTTTACCTATATTGTTGGTACCTGTATGTACCACGACAACTGGCTGTTCACCCTCCCCTTCCAAAATGTTCTGCAGCCGCTCTGAGACGTCCTTGACCCTTGCACCAGGGAGGCAATACACCATCCTGGAGTCTCGTTTGCTGCCGCAGAAACGCTTATCTATTCCCCTTACAATAGAAGCCCCTATTACTATAGCTCTCCCCCTCTTTTTCCTCCCGTCCTGTGCAGCAGGACCACCCCTGGTGCCAGGAAGTTGGCTGCTGCTGCCTTCCTCTGAAAAGCCATCCCCCCCAACAGTATCCAAAGCGGTATATCTGTTTGAGAGGGGGATGACCCCAGGGGACTCCTGCACTACCTGCCTGCGCCTATTACTCTGCCTGGCGGTCACCCATTCCCTTTCTGCCTTTGCGGTGTGACCAACTGGTTAAACGTGCTATCCACGACGCCCTCAGCCTCGCGAATGCTCCAGTATGCATCCATCCACAGCTCCAGCGCCGCAATGCAGTGTGCCAGTAGCTGCAGCTGGATACACTTCCCGCACACATGGTCGTCAGGGACACAGGAAGTGTCCCTGAGTTCCCACATAGCGCAGGAGGTGCATACCACGGGGCCGGGCTGTCTTGCCATGAGTACCCTTTATTAATTCAAATTAAATCAAATCAATACCACCAATTAAATGATATACTCAATGGCCCTCATTTACCAACTGTCCCCACTACACCACAGAGACCCTAGAAACTATAAAACACAAAATTTAAGCTTGTAAAAAAGGAGAAAGAGAGAAATACTCACCAACCAATCACTTACCTGCTTTCTGGTGATGTCACAGTTCGATTACTTTTTACTTCTCTCTCCCGCTCTCGGAGCTCTGAGATAGGAGATTAGTAAGTCTACCTGCTCCGCCGCCTCGGGGTCGCTTTTAAATACTGCCGCCACCGCTTCCCACACAGGTCCGCACTGCTGCCGCTCCGGGGCCTACACTCCTCATTGAATCATGTGTGTTGGTCCGCTGGCTTGATGGTAATGGTAGAGTTAGGGATATGCCGGGCCATGAGGTTACAGATTGTGGTGGAATACAATTCTGCTGCTGCTGATAGCCCACAGTACCTCTTGGATGCCCAGTTTTGAGCTGCTAGATCTGCATCTATCCCAGTTAGCACAGTGGTAGGGCCACACAACATGATGGAGAGTGTCCTCAGTGTGAAGACGGGACTTCATCTCCACAAGGACTATGCGGTGGTCACTCCTACCAATACTGTCATGGACAGATGCATCTGTGACAGGTAGATTGGTGAGAACAAGTTCAAATAGGTTTTTCTCTCGTGTTGGTTCTCTCACCACCTGCCACAGACCCAGTCTGGCAGTTATGTCCTTCAGGACTCGGACAATTTGGTCAATAGTGGTGCTAGTGAGCCACTCCTGGTGATGGACATTGAAGTCTCCCACCCAGAGTACATCCTGTGTCTTTGCTACTCTCAGTGCTGTTTCCAAGTGGTGTTCAACATGGAGGAGTGCTGATTCATCAACTGAGGGAGAGCAGTAGGTGGTAATCAGCAGGAGTTTTCCTTGCCCATGTTTGACCTGATGCTATGATACTTCATGGGGTCTGAAGTCAATGTTGAGCACTCCCAGGGCCTCTCCCTCCCAACTGTATGCCACTGTGCCACCACCTCTAGTGGGTCTCTCCTGCTGGTGGGACAGGACAGGACAGGTGCCGAGGTCGATGCCGGGTGGTTCATCCAGTTTTTATTCTTGGTATACTTCTTTGTAACGGTTTGGTACAACTGAGTGACTTGCTAGACCATTTCAAAGGGCAGTCAAGAGTTAACCACATTGCTGTGGGTCTGGAGTCACATATAGGCCAGACCGGGTAAGGACGGCAGATTTCCTTCCCTAAAAGGCATTAGTGCACAGGTGGGCTTTTACGACAATCTTGTAGTTTCATGGTCACCATTACTGATACTAGCTTTTTAATTCCAGATTTATTTAATTAACTGAATTTAAATTCCACAGCTGCTTAGTGGGATTTGAACTCACATCTGGATCATTAGTCCATCTGGATCATTAGTCCATCTGGATCATTAGTCCATCTGGATCATTATGCTACTGTACCCGATATCAGCCTAGTGGGGCTCAGCTTACTTTATACATTGTAGACCCATCACACTATCTACCTTACTGCTAAGTCCTGCATTCTTGTGTAATTACAAAGATAGATAGCTGCCACTTAACAGAGATTCTAAATCTCAAACTGAACTGGTTTCAAGTTTTGAAACAGCTGCTCCAAATTTCTTTGTGAAAAAACATCCTTGAATTATTTCGATTTACCGGTAAGGTTTTACAAGAGTGGCCTCTAGTGTTCTGGATGATAATTCTGACACCCAAACATAATTACCACCAAAAAAATAAAATGGGCTGTGAGGATCAACGAAGCTGACTGTCAGCATTCACAGCTAGTTTTAAGCATTACATTGTAATTTCTATTCAATGTTCAAAGTATCAAATAATAAAACTACAAGGAAGCCAAGTGGTATTTTTCCAGTAGATGGTAATTCACAAGCAAAGTACTGCAGAAGCTGAAAATCTTGAAATAAAAACAGAAAATTAAGGAAACACTCAGCAGCTCAGGCAGCTTCTGTGGAGAGGGAAACAATGAGGGAGATTGTATTTCATGATGTTTATAAAATCTGCACGACGAACAATTCTATACACACACCTATGATTGGTTTTACATGCAATGATTTACTGAAAGTTTTACTGCCATGCTACTGTGTAAATATGAATATATATATTATTAGAGAGCTTAAACATTTGTGACAAGAATTGTACAAAAATGGTTAACTGAACCATTGAATTCTAGATGTATAATGCCACGTTGTATCTCCATATGGCTTATAATTGGCAAAATTACTATACTTTCCCTAGATGTCTCTTATTGTAACTCCTCTTGACAACTTATTGACTAATCTCCTGACATGTGCCAGGCATTAATGTGTAGTAAGGAATAACTAAAACGGGAGAAGTTTATAGAGAGACTTCAGCAACAGACACAGACAGACAGCATTGTTGTAAAAAAAGATTCTTTTTGCTGTTTTATTTTAAGAAAGGCCAACAGAATTGAATCCCCATAAATTCTACAAAAGATATTGGGGGAAAATTTTGGTTGCTTTGCGCCTCCAGTTAGTGCCCTAAGAGGGCGCTAACTGGGCACAAAACAACTAGCGCCCGGGCGCGGCGCCGCCAATGCCTCCCGCAAAATTCAGAGGGAGGTTAGTGGTAGCTGTAACAGTTACCGCCCCGTGCTGCCGGCGATGACGTCATCATCGTGTGCAGTGCCCCGCTCGTGCCCCGGCCACGATCTTTGGTATCACCCCCTGACTTACCGCCGGATGCTATGTCCGACAGGGTCAGGGGAGCCTACCTCTGGCCGGGGCGGCGCTAATTAAAGGCGATGTGCCGGGTGGCCATTTTTGTGGCTGGCCGTCTGCCAGCACCTGCCCCCGTTGCCGTCCCTGGCCTCCTGACCAGCCCCCACCGAGGAGTGCCAGCTGCGCTCCATGAGCCCAGCATTTCTCGAGTGCCGGGCTCTTTTGCCGGCACTCCGATCCCTGGTGGCCCAGCTGGGCCCCGGGTCATGCTGCGCTAGGCCCCTCCCCTTTAAGAAGGGGAGGAAGGCCTGCAGTACCACGGCACGACATACCACGATATTCCCTCGCAGTGCCCCAAGAGGGAGGCGGGGCACTTCCAGTAGCGCCCCGCTTTCCTCTTGGGGCGCTACTGATGAATTTTGGCTGTGGGTGTGCTACTTTTAGCGCCCCGGCAAAGTTAGCGCCCCAAAGGGGGCGCGACTCAATTTTTCCCCCATTATTTCTTTCTAATCTATTTATTAAACTTGTAAAAAATTATACATTTTTTTGTTCTCAGGATGTGGGTGACACTGACAAAGTCTTCTCCTTGAATCACTGTAGCCCTTGCGATGATAGTGCTCCCACAATAGTGTTAGGTAGGGAATTCCAGGATATTCACCCAGCAATGGTGAAGGAATAACATGCAGAGTTGCCCTTCACTTAATAATAGTATTATATATTTTATATTACAGGAAACTTTGGTTTATTCGGAGGTTATATGTCCAGAATACTCGATCTAACGGCAAAAATCAGGAGCCGTTTTCTATAATTTTTTTTGGTTCTCGTTGCTTTTTTTTCCCCAGTCAGGCACTGCAAGGTCCGTAGCTATAGCAACAGTTCTCTGGATTAGCCCAGTAACACAACCACTACACTACCATTATTATTCATTCTTGGAATATGGGCATTGCTAGCAAGACCATTTTTAGTTACCCTTGAGAAGGTGGTGGTGAGCTGCCACACTCCTGACTTGTGCTTTGTAGGTGGTAGAGAGGATTTGGGGAGTAAAAAGTTGTGGCACTTGTATGGCACAAATGTTACTTGCCACTTATCAGCCCAAGCCTGAATGTTGTCCAGGTCTTGCTGCATGTGGACATGGGCTGCTTCATTATCTGAAGAATTGCTAATGGCACTGAACACTCTGCAATCAGCAGCAAACAGCCCCACATCGGATCTTATGATGGAGGGAAGGTCATTGATGAAGCAACTGAAGATAGTTGGGCCTAAGACGCTGACCTGAGAAACTCCTGCAGCAATGTCCTGGGGCTGAGGTAAATGGCCTCCAACAACCACAACCATCTTCCTTTGTATCAGGCATGACTCCAGCCACTGAAGCATTTCCACCTGATCCCCATTGAATCAGTTTTACTAGGGCTCCTTGGGGCCACACTCGATCAAATGTTGCCTTGATTTCAAGGATGACCACTCTCACCTCCCCTCTGGAATTCAGCTCTTGAGTCCATGTTTGGACCAAGGCTGTAATGAGGTCTGGCGCTGAGTGGTCCTGGCAGAACCCAAACTGAACATCAGTGAGCAGGTTATTGGTGAGTAAATGCTGCTTGATGGCACTGTTGATGACTCCTTCCATCATTTTGCTGAAGATTGGAAGTAGGCTGGTAGGGCAGTAATTGTTCAGGTTGAATTTATCCTGCTTTCTGTGGACAGGATGTCCCTGGGCAATTTTCCACATTGTCGGGTAGGTGCCATTGTTGAGCTGTACCAGAACAACTCAGCTATTGTCATGGCTAGTTCTGGAGTATGGGATGTGCTCCAGCCAGGATGTTGTTGGAGCCTGTAGCCTTTGCTCCGTCTAGTACATTCAGCCATTTCTTGATATTATGGGGATTGAATCAAATTTGCTGAAGACTGGAATGTATGATGATGAGGACTTCAGGAAGAATTCAAGAAGATTCTGATCTAGATCTGATTTTAATCTATTCCACTTAGCACAATGGTAGTGCCACACAACACGATGGATGGTCTCTTCAGTGTGAAGATAGGACTTGGTCTCTCACTCCTACCAATGCTGTAATGGAGAGATGCATCTGCGACAGGTAGATTGGTGAGAACGAGGTCAGTAGGGTATTCCCTCATGTTGATTCTCTCACCACTGCCCAGTGTAAGAAATAGCTGTTAGATTCAAAGAGGGTTTTAATTCTTAGAACAGAGACTGACAACATGCAGCCAGGAACAGAGAGCAGAAATGCCAGCAAGGTCGAATATCAAGCATCAAAAGACAAATAGATGTGATAAGGGACACAACACAGGGTAGGGGATAAGAGACAAAAATTGAGCCAAAAAGTCATAAAATGTCCTTAAAGGAACATAACAAAACATTCCTCAGAAAGATAAGAGGGAGGCCTTGTCAGTCATGCAGAAAGGGACGGCGAGGGTTGCCTTCCCGCTTCACAATTGGACAATAGGATGGGGGTTAAATGATTGACACCAGGTGATTACCAGCCCACCAAAATAACTATAAATATAGACGACCGAGAGAGGAAATCAGGCAGTCAGGGGCAAAGGCTTCCCCGAGGTGGTCAAGTTTAGCCTCTGAGGTGGCTGACGGCCTAACACCTCCAACAACTCGAGGGATGACCCAACGGAAGTGACCGCTGCAGCAGACTGCAGGAATCCACCCAATCTGAGACCACCGTACTGCCTCCCCGTCTGTCCAGTCGTGGCATTCTGATTCGGGAGTCGTAGACCGTCCCTACTGTCACGGGTTGTATGTCTATCATACTTGGCTTAAACCATATGTAATACCTGATTATGCTTTAAAACTGTAGCTATTTAATAAAAGCCTTACAACTTCTAAAACCCTTTTGGGTAATCTGTGTATGGCCTGTGATTCGGATCTTATACCAGTGTGGCTGTTATGCTCTTGAGGACTCGGCTAACTTGGTCAGTGATAGTACTACCGAGCCACTCTCGATGATGGACATTGAAGTTCCCCATCCAGAGTACATTCTGTGCCCTTGGAGTGCTTGCTCCAAGTGGTGTTAAACATGGAGGAGTACTGATTCATCAGCTGAGGGAGGGCAGTGGCTGATAATCAGCAGGAGGTTTCCTTGCCCATGTTTGACCTGAAGCCATGAGATTTCGTGGGAAGCAGAGTCAATGTTGAGAACTCCCAGGTCCACTTCCCACCCCGCAACCCTCAATTGAATACCACCGTGTCCTCCCCTCTGGTGGATCTGTCCTGTCGATGGGATATGACAAACACAGGAATGGTGATGGAGGATTCTCGGATATTGGCTGATAGGTATGTCTCTGTGAGTGTGACCAGTCCCACCTTCAGGAAAGTATTTTTTTTAATGTACCTTTTTAGTGGTGGTTTCCAGTGGTCCCTTTAAGGACTGCTGGTTAGGCTGCTGACCTAGACATTTGATGGTACCATGCCCATTTTTAGGGAGCTAAACGGGCACCTAAGCCTCCAATATGACAGGCAGGAAGAAACTGGAAACAATTCTTCAATTACAACACATCATACATTTTTGCTACATTATTGTGAAGGCATGCAACATGCCTGGTTCAGTGTCCCTTTCCAGAGTGGCAGAGAGTGAGCCTCACATGGTGGCTTTTCAAAAATCTTTGACTATAGCTTTTTATTTGTTCTTTATTATGCCAACACACCACCCAGACTTTGAAATATATTGCCATTCTTTCATCATCGCTGGGTCAAAATCCTGGAAGTCCCTCCCTAACAGTACTGTGGGAATGCTTTCATCTCACGGACTGCAGCAGTTCAATAAGGTGGACCACCACCACCTTCTCAAGGGCAACTAAGGATGGACAATAAATGCTGGCCTTGCCAGCGACGCCCACATCCCATGAATGAATTTTTAAAAATTCAGTCTGGCACGTAAAGCAAAATGCATCTTGAGTTAACCATATAACCTTTTTCCCCATTTCAATGCTTGGTTCCAGGCCCAAAGGATGGAGAGTATTTTGTTTCTCTTTCTTTTTAAATTCAATTTTTAAATTTTTTTTATTGTTATCATAAAGGTGAGGGATATCAGTGCCAGGAAGTGGAGTAATTAATGACTTTGGTCTTTTCTCTAGCCAAAAGAGCAGACAGGTAGAATTCTCAGGCCTGAAAATAGCAATTTTATAAAACTGCACTATTCATTTTTTTGAAAACCAAACTTGGGTGGCCATGACATTGAAACAGTTGAGTGCTTGACTCATAAGTAAAAGGTTACACATTCAAGTCCCAGTCCTGCTTGTTACTCAGATTCTCTTTGATGGATGGCTCAGGATGAGTTTCAGCAGCTCAGAAGTATGTGGCCTAAGCTACCTCAGTTGAAAGGAATCGGGAGTGGGGGACGGGGGGCGGGAGGTGGTGTGGCATGGCATCTTCTGTACTTGCATGAGGGAAGTAGGAAAGAAATTCTAAATTTAAAAAGACTGTAAATTAATTTGCCACATAATATTAGCATGTATGGCATAAAGTATAGTTACCATAAATTAAGTGTCACCTCGAAATTAAAGCAAATAATTGGGTTGTAAAAAGTCCATGTGTTTTTTTTCCTGTATTTACAGTCTATCAATTTTGGCTGATTCATTGCTGCATGAAATTACATTTAAATCAGATTGTGTGACATAAACAGTTCTTAAAGTAAAATAGTAGCAAAGTAAATGCAAGGATTTATGAATTTCCCAAATAGCATGGATGTAATGAAGTAAAATTAAAAGAAAACAGATCTGAATATCTTTTTAAGTAACCACAACTCTATCATTCATAAAATATGTCATCTGGAAAGAAAGGTAATCCTGCAGTATTTGCTGCTGTTATAAATGGGAATTTAATACTGTGCACATTGGTTCAAGTCAATTGTTGTTACTAACTGAACTCCTGATATGTGTATGGCAAGGGATCATATCATGATACTACCGAGCCTCTTTCTCCCTCACTCTCTGTCCTTATGTAAAATCCATTTAATCTATTGACATTGTTAAAATAGTACTGGCAGGAATCTGATACAAATCCATTGCCCAGTTTGCTAAATATAGTGCACAGAGCAATTTCAATCCTATTGAGTTGATTTCATAATGCGGAGGTTCATAACTAAAACGGTTTCTTTTTTTAAACTATTGTTTTTCCCAATTTTGATTGCTGACAACCAAGTTTCTACTTCTATATAAGTAACAATAAAACTATGCTTTTCAAATAAATAGGCATAGACAGACTGGTGAAATGGGCAGACACATGGCAAGTGAAATTTACTGCAGAGAAGTGATGCATTTTGGAAGGAAGAATGAGGCGAGGCAATATAAACTAAAAGGTACAATTGTAAAGGGGGTGCAGGAACAGAGAGACAAGTTGATAAGGCTGTTAAAAAATGCATACGGGATCCTGGGCTTTATAAATAGAGGAATAGAGTACAAAGCAAAGAAGTTACGCTAAACCTTTATAAATCACTGGTTGGGCCCAGCAGGAGTTTTCTGCCCAATTCTGGGCACCACACATTAGGATGGATGTCAAGACCTTGGAGAAGGTACAGAGGACATTTACTAGAATAGTACCAGGGGATGAGGGACTTCAGTTATGTGGAGAGACTGGAGAAACTGGGGTTGTTCTCCTTAGAGCAGAGAAGGTTAAGGGGAGTTTTAATGGAGGTATTCAAAATTCTGAAATGTTTTTATATAGAGTAGATAGGGTGAAACTATTTCCACTGCCAGGAGGGTCGATAATTAGTGGATTAACAAATAATATTGTATTATTATAAGCAATAAGTGGATGGAAGTTACAGCGACAGTTACAGTTACAAAGATAAATATCAGCTTTATTTTAACAATATAATAGTAACGTGATGTGATGTAAATGTTGTGATGTAAAATGTGACATGACATAAAAGTTGACGTGGAGTAAAAAGTGAAACAACTTAAAACATGTCATGACATAGAATGTGTATAATAAAACCTATAAATCAATCACATTCTCTATGTATGTGAGTTTTCTTTGTAGAGCTCGTTTGCGTGTTAACATTAATGTTCGTATGAAAAAAGTAATTCAGAAAGATAATGTATGCAGTTGTCTGACTGTTAGAAAACAGCAGCAACAACCACCAAAATCTTCAGTGAAAACAAATGCACTCATTCTAGCCCAAGATCTGCCAGCAATCTTAAAAATGAAACCTAGTTTTTCCATTTGTTAGTGCAAAATGTTTCCAAATGTACCCAGAGATTTCAACCTCCATAACCTTCCACACAGACTCTCACTTTTGCTCCAATATATTGCTCTCCTAAGGCTTAGAAATTGGAGCAAAGCCTAAATGCCTTTACATGGGGTAATTCAAGTCAAATTAACCACCAACCCAGTTTTGCCTTGCATTACTAAGAAGAGGCTTCAGTTTCTAAAACAACAGAACTCTGATTTTGATCGATGAAGATTCCTCTCAACTGATCCAGCTCCCTTCTAAGAAACAGTAGCTATAGATCTAACAGCTGTGTCACATGATTCTAAATCAACATTAGTGAGTGGCATCAGTATAACTTATACCAAGCTGTAAAATTCCATGTTATTTTAATATCTTTCGCACCTAACAGTTGAACAGAAAGTGCAATTTATGTACCAGACTATGTTACGTATGATTATACCACTTAGAAAGCATTTTATAGAAGCACGAATTCTGGCTGTAGTTATTTCATACAATCTAGCTTGTTTCACCAAACAAATTACCAAGTGAATTCACATGTAATTAAAACGTGTATGCCCATGGAATTACATACCGATCATTATGTAACCTATTTGTTAATAACATCCTTATGTAAAACTGAAAAAATGCATCTTTGTTAATACTTATGTATTTAGAGCATATAGAATTGTAGCAGGCAATTACTCACTTTAGATGATGTAAAAATCAAAAACAAAAAATGTTATTCCTAAAATCAATAAACTTTCTAGCCACACAGAGTATTATGAAGGAATGTCCCTAAACTTTAAAACATTGGCCCAGAATTTGCTGAAAAAATAACAACGTGTCAACGACGAATCATGAATTACGAATTGCCACAAGTTTCTTGCCCAATTTGCACTGCTCCATTGTTAGCTTTGCAAAAACAACATCTTGCACTTAGCCTCCCGTGATTTTTATGGCCCGGATATTGCAGTCAGTGGCGAAGTGACGGTGCTCGCCGCTAACCTAGAAGAAAGCTGCCCACAAAGATCTAGTGATCTCTGTGGCGTGGATTTCAACTTTCCCGATGTTAATTTCATTCTATAGGGGATCTCTGGCATCCAGCAACAGTGATGTCATCAAGCAGGTTAAGCAACCAATCACACTGAAGAATTTTCACCGACAGCAAACCAGGAAGTAAAAAGCACTGATTATCCTTCGCTTTTAATCATTTTACAGAGAGCGAAATAAAGATTGGGACATGCACATAGGATTAAGGTAGCAGCTGAAATATCATGAACAAACTTTAACAAAACGATAATTTTTTATTATTTTAAAAACCTATGGGAATTTTTATCATAATGGAGAAATTTGACATTCCACAACTACAAAATTCGTTTTTCAGGGCCAGGGAGGTTGCTCAGCAGTAATAATGACTTAATGCACAGTTAAAAATCCAGTTACTCCTCATTCAACAATGCTTAACTTTTTATGGGGATTTTACAGCGAGAATAGGGCATAAAAAGTGGAAGTTCACATCAACTCAAGTGATTTCTAAAATTTCCATCTGCAAGGACTTCAACAGCGCACCCTGTGGAGGAGCGGGGCATCACTGACAGTAACTATTGGATTTCTGCATTTAACTGCGCAAGCGTGGACGCCAGAAGTTGACATCAGTTTCACAGAGTAATGATGGTGAATGCTAACAGATTCGTTGTCATTACAACCGCAAATTCCGGGCTTATGAAGTTTTTTTTTTTTACTCGTTCATGGGATGTGGGTGTCGCTGGCAAGGCCTGCATTTATTGCTCATCCCTAGTTGCCCTTGATAAGGTGGTGGTGAGCCACCTTCTTGAACCGCTACCATCCATGAGGTGATGGTACTCCCACAGTGCTGTTAGGGAGTGAGTTCCAGGATGTTGACACAGCGACAATGAAGGATCAGCGATATACTTCCAAGTCAGAATGGTTTTGTGACCTGGAGAGGAACTTGGAGGTGATGGTGTTCCCATGCACCTGCTGCCCTTGTCCTTCTAGGCGGAAGAGGTCGCAGTTTGGGAGGTGCTGCCGAAGAAGCCTTGGCGAGTTGCTGCAGTGCATCTTGTAGATGGTACACACTGCAGCCACGGTACGTCGGTGGTGGAGGGAGTGAATGTTTAAGGGGTGGATGGGGTGCCAATCAAGTGGGCTGCTTTGTCTTGGATGGTGTCGAGCTTCTTGACTATTGTTGGAGCTGCACTCATCCAGGCAAGTGGAGAGTATACCATCACACTCCTTATTTGTGTCTTGTAGATGGTGGAAAGGCTTTGGGGAGTCAGGAGGTGAGACACTCACTGCAGAATACCCAGCCTCTGACCTGCTCTTGTTGCCACAGTATTTATGTGGCTGGTCCAGTTAAGTTTCTGGTCAATGGTGACCCACAGGATGTTGATGGTGGGGGATTCGCCAAAGGTAATGCTGTTGAATGTCAAGGGATGGTGGTTAGACTCTCGCTTGTTGGCGACAGTCATTGCCTGCCAATTGTGTGGCGCAAATGTTATCTGCCACGTATCAGCCCAAGCCTGAATGTCATCAGGTCTTGCTGCATGGGGGCATGGACTGCTTCATTATCTGAGGAGATTAGCGTGCAAAATTAAGGCACATGGGATTGGGGGCAAGGTATTGACTTGGATAGAGAACTGGTTGGCGGACAGAAAGCAAAGAGTTGAAATAAACGGGTCGTTTTCCAAGTGGCAGGCAGTGACTAGTGGGGTACCGCAAGGATCGGTCCTAGGACCCCAGCTGTTCACAATATATATTAATGATCTGGACGAGGGAATTGGATGTAATATCTCCAAATTTGCAGACGACACAAAGCTGGGTGGGAGGGTATGCTGCGAGGAGGATGTCATGAAACTCCAGTACGATTTGGACAGGTTAGGTGATTGGGCAGAAACATGGCAAATGCACTATAATGTGGATAAATGTGAGGTTATCCACTTTGGTGGCAAAAACAGGAAGGCACATTATTATTTGAATGGCAATAGATTGGGAGAAGGGGAAGTGCAAAGAGACCTGGGTGTTCTTGTGCACCAGTCGCTGAAGGTAAGCATGCAGGTGCAGCAGGCGGTTAAGAAGGCAAATGGTATGTTGGCCTTCGTAGCAAGAGGGTTCGAGTACAGGAACAAGGATGTCTTGCTGCAGTTGTACAGGGCCTTGGTGAGACTGCACCTTGAGTATTGTGTGCAGTTTTGGTCGCCTTATCTGAGGAAGGACGTTCTTGCCATGGAAGGAGTGCAGCGAAGATTCACCAGGCTGATACCTGGGATGGCAGGAATGACGTATGAGGAGAGATTGTGTCGATTGGGCTTATATTCACTGGAGTTTAGAAGATTGAGAGGGGATCTCATCGAAACCTATAAAATTCTGTCAAGTCTAGACAGACTAGATGCTGTAAGGATGTTCCCGATGGTCAGGGAGTCCAGAACCAGGGGTCATAGTCTAAGGATAAGGGGTAGGACATTTAGGACTGAAATGAGGAGGAATTTCTTCACCCAGAGGGTGGGGAACGTGTGGAATTCTCTGCCACAGAGGGCGGTGGAGGCCAGTTCATTAAATATATTCAAGAAAGAGTTGGATATATTTCTTGAGGCTAAAGGGATCAAGGGATATGGGGAGAAGGCAGGGACAAGGTACTGAATTTGAATGATCAGCCATGATCTCATTGAATGGCGGAGCAGGCTCGAAGGGCCGAATGGCCTACTCCTGCTCCTATCTTCTATGTTTCTATGTTGCTAATGGCACTGAATACTGTGCAGTCATCAGCGAACATCCCCACTTCTGACCTTATGATGGAGGGAAAGTCATTGATGAAGAAGCTGAGGATGGTTGGGCCTGGGACACTGCCCTGAGGAACTCCTGCAGCGATGTCCTGGGGCTGTGATGATTGACCTCCAACCACCATAACCATCTTCCTTTGTGCTAGGTATGGCTCCAGCCAGTGGAGAGTTTTCCCCCAATTCCCATTGACTTTAGTTTTACTAGGGCTTCTTGATGCCAGACTCGGTCAAATGCTTTGATGTCAAGGGCAGTCATTCTCAACTCACCTCTGGAATTCAGCTCTTTTGTCCATGTTTCGACCAAGGTTGTAATGAGGTCTGGAGCCGAGTGGTCCTGGCTGAACCCAAACTGGGCATCGGTGAGCAGGTTATTGGTGAGTAAGTGCCACTTGACAACACTGTTGATAACATACCTGGGCAGTTTTCCACATTGTCAGATAGATGCCAGTGTTATAGCTGTACTGGAACAACTTGGCTAGAGGCGCGGCTAGTTCTGGAGCACAAATCTTCAGCACGACAGCCGAGCTGTTGTCGGGACCCACAGCCTTTGCTGTATCCAGTGCGCTCAACCGTTTCTTGATATCCCGTGGAGTGAATCAAATTGGCTGAAGACTGGCTTCTGTGGTGGTGGGGATCTCAGGACGAGCCCGATATGGATCATCCACTCGGCACTTCTGGCTGAAGATGGTTGCAAACGCTTCAGCTTTGTCTTTTGCACTCACATGCTGGGCTCCACCATCATTGAGCTTCCTCCTCTCGTTAGTTGTTTAATGGTCCACCACCATTCAGGACTGCAGAACTTTGATTGTGGGATCGCTTAGCCTGTCTATAGCATGCTGCTTCCCCTTTTTAGCACACATGTAGTCCTGTGTTGCAGTTTCCCCAGGTTGGTACTGCATTTTTAGGTACGCCTGGTATGCTCTTCTACACTCCTTATTGAACCAGGGTTGGTCCTCTGGCTTGATGGTAGTGGTAGAGTGAGGGATATACTGGGCCATGAGGTTACAGATTGTGGTGGAATACAATTCTGCTGTTGTTGATGGCCCACAGCGCCTCATGGATGCCCAGTTTTGAGCTGCTAGTTCTGAACCTATCCCATTTAGCACAGTGGTGTGGCCACACAGCACGATGGAGCGTGTCGTCAGTATGAAGACGAGACTTCGTCTCCACAATGACTGTGGTGTGGTCACTGCTATCAATGACAGATGCATCTGCATCAGGTAGATTGGGGAGGATGAGGGCAAGTAGGTTTTTCCCTCGTGTTGGTTCTCTCACCAGCTGCCGCAGGCCCAGACTGGCAGTTAAGTCCTTCAGGACTCGGCCAGCAGTGGTGCTACCGAGCCACTCTTGGTGATGGACATTGAAGTTCCCCACCCAGAGTACATTCTGTGCCCTTGGTACTCTCGGTGCTTCTTCCAAGTGGTGTTCAACATGGAGGAGTACTGATTCATCAGCTGAGGGAGGGCTATGTGCAGGAGGTTTCCTTGCCCATGCTTGACCTGAAGCCATGAGACTTCATGGGGCCTGGAGTCAATGTTGAGGGCTCCCAGGGTCACTCCTTCCTGACTGTATACCACTGTGCCACCACCCCTGGTGGGTCTGTCCTGCTGGTGGGACAGGACATACCCACCCAGGAATGATGGAGGAGTTTGGGACGTTGGCTGAAATGTATGAGTCTGACTATGTCGGGCTGTTGTTTGACTAATCTGTGGGACAGCTCTCCCAATTTTGGTACAAATCCTCAGATGTTGGCGAGAAGGACTTTACAGGGTCAGCTAGGCTGGGTGTGCCATTGTCATGTCCATAGCTGTTGCCGAGGTCGATGCCGGGTTTTATCCTTATTGTTTTTGTAGCAGTTTTTTACAACTGAGTGGCTTGCTGGGCCATTTCAGAGGGCAGTTAAGTGTCAACTGCATTGCTATGGGGGGTCTAGAGTTACATATAGGCCAGACCAGGTAAGGACGGCAGATTTCCTTCCCTAAAGGACATTAGTGAACCAGATGGGTTTTTACAACAATCCAATCACCATTACTGATACTGGCTTTTTATTCCAGATTTATTTAATTAACTGAATTTAAATTCCTCAGCTGCCGTGGTGAGATTTGAACTCACTGTTTCCAAATCGGCAGAGCAGGCCGCTGGATCACTAGCCCAGTAACATAGCCACTATACTGCCATTCCCATTAAGTTGCTGCATTTGCACATTAATTGGCCATGAATCTCACCACAGAAAGTTAAGTCTGGTAATTAATAGTGTAACTACCCTTTTAAAGTGATAATTGTTAATGACTGCCAATCAACCTCTCTTGACCAGAATTAAAATTGTGGAGTCTCATTCCTTCAGGTAGTGAATTGTTATTAGAGATTTTTAAAATGTCAATTTAATTTTTTTTTTCCTTTTCCTATTTTTCCTTTCTGTCTCTTTTTTCTCTCTCTCTTAATCCAGTCTTTCTTTCCCTCTCTTTATTTCTCTTTCGGTACCTGATTTGACATTGAATTCACCCACTCTAATTCACCCTCCTTCTCCGTCCTTCCTGTTTATTTCTCAATCCTGAAGTCTCATTGGTTAAGGAGATCTATTGTTTGTCCCATTGTTCACCAAGGTCCAAATGCAGTGTTGCCTCCACCGTTATCAACTCGCACTTCCAGCAACGCAGTGGACAAAAAAAATTTGAGCTGAAGGGTGCAGGAATAAGTCCACTTAACAGGGCAAACTGTGAGATGCCCTGCTCCAGCAAATTCTGGGCCTTTGATTACCCAATTTTTGCAAAATTTTTGCACTATTTGCAAAAGACCCTCACTCTGCCTTTTTCAAAACAGTTATACTTTAGAATTGGAAAAGTACAAGGGCCAAAAACATTTTTTGAAAAAATAATGGGTGAACTTCCATGCTTACCAATGTGAAAAATGCCTGTCCTTGAAGACATTTGCAGTGGTGGCAACTGTGTCAACATCAAGGACTCTCAAGAAAGGAACAGCTCCAATTAGATGCTGATTAAAGTGACTGCTACTTGGGCCCAATAATCAGCTTTATCCTCATCCTTACTATTATATCCCCAATATGAAATTTCTCTATTTCCCAAACCAGCTATTGTTAAGGCCACTGAACTTTTTCTAGCGTAATGCCAAACTGAGGGCATTTTAGGGCTGTGGATCCAATTCAGTAAGAATTGCAACGACAGGACCCAAACATTTTATGTAGGGCCCTTAAAGCCAACAGAGAGTTCCAATCAGTCAGGGTTAGATTAAGACATAGGCATAGAAACATAGGAGCAGGAGGCGGCCATTCGGCCCTTCAAGCCTGCTCCACCATTCAATATGATCATGGCTGATCCTCTATCTCAATACCATATTCCCGCTCTCTCCCCATACCCCTTGATGCCTTTTGTGTCTAGAAATCTATCTCCTTCTTAAATACATTCAGTGACTTGGCCTCCACAGCCTTCTGTGGTAGAGAATTACACAGGTTCACCACCCTCTGAGTGAAGAAATTTCACATCATCTCAGTCCTAAATGTCCTACCCTGTATCCTGAGACTGTGACCCCTCGTATCAGAAGTTAAAAGATAACAGGGGTGAAATTGGGATCAGTAGCGCCCGGTTTTTAGGTGCTATGAGGCCCTTAAGGTTCCAAAAATGGTTTCCACAGTGCACGCGCACAATTCTGACACAAAATGTACTGGATGCCATATTGGTAAAGGGGTTTGCGCATGTGCACCTAACATATGCCGGAAGCATGCAGAGCAGACAGACCATGACAATAATCAGCGTGCAACACTGATTTGAATCCAGTGCTGCCATTTTGGAGCTCAATGCTCCAGCCTACACCTTCTCTTAACCTCGCAAAGCTGAACACGACATTAAGCAGCAAGAAGGACCCCCTGCCAGTGCTATTTAAAGGGATCATCAACTACTTACAGGTTAGTTGCTGGTTTATTTCTTCTGGCTGTTGCTGCAATTCTACATGTTTTGGGTGCTTTCTATAGTTGGTTAAAATGTCAAAAATTGTGTGGCAGGTGCTGAAGTACTTTTTGCAGATTTTAAGGCTTCTGCACAGACCAGTTGCTCCCAGACATGGGTGCACTAATAGGCCTTCCTCTTGGAATTGAGCATGACTGGGAGAATGAGCAGGGGCCATGCAGAGCAGGAAAAGCTGCTGGCAGAGAGAAGAGGAGGAGGGGGAGAAAGGCTCTCAGCAGGAGGCCATATCCACCCAGGGTGTTGAGAGAGCAATTCTCCTACCTGAACTTCAGTGATGACCAATGTTTGAGACGTCTGCACTTCACTCAGGGGGTCATCACTGAAATCTGCCAAATGCTGCAGCCACAACTCCAACCTCAGAGCAGGGCAAGGACCACATTGCCAGTGGCTGTGGTGACCGTGGCTATGAATCTTTAAGCATTTGGCTCATTCCAGGCTGCTGCTGGAGATATTAGCAACATCCCACAGTTTGCAGAGCACTGCTGCATAGGGGAGGTCACTGAGGTTCTCTATACAAAGAGAGATAACTTCATTTCATTTCCTCTTGCCAGAAAGAAGCAGGCGGAGCGAGCATGAGAGTTTGCAAGGATGGCAGGCTTCCCCATGATGCCATTGAATGCACACACATTTTATTGCATACAGTAAGGGCTATTCAACCATGGGAGGCATTTCAGGCAAGATCATGGCTGCATACAGTAAGGGCTATTTAACCATGGGAGGCATTTCAGGCAAGATCATGGCTGCATACAGTAAGGGCTGTTCAACCATGGGAGGCATTTCAGGCAAGATCATGGCTGCATACAGTAAGGGCTATTCAACCATGGGAGGCATTTCAGGCAAGATCATGGCTGCATATTTACGCAGACGCTGTCCTTTTTCTTGCAGGCCAAGCTGTCTCATAATAGGAGACAGCAGCAACAGAACGGTGGAGGGCGGCCTCACCTTCAAGCCCTCAGCGATCTTGAGCAGCGCGTCCACAGGATTGTGGCAAGCCGGGTGATTGATGAAACACAGTTTCTGAAATAAAGAAGTGTCTGTATTCAAAATGTGCATGTTTGGTCTTTGCACTCATTGTTGCCTTGATCGGCTTACGGGTTGCGGGATGGTTTCATTCAGGTTGTTTGAATGACAGAAGCCATTCCCTCAGAGGGGGCCTCGAAGCGGCTTGCTATGAGCCTTTGACGGACGGCCCTTCCACTTTGTGCCTCCCTCCAGCCTTGATGCTGCTGATGATCATCCTCCTCATCTTCCTCCTCCTCCTCCTCCTCCTCCGCTGGTGCTGCAATGTCTGCTGGCATTGGCTGGGTCCTGAGGATTGCCAGGTTATGCAGCATACAACAACGAAGTGGGAGACTCGCTCAGGCGAGTACTGCATGGCTCCTCCAGAATGGTCCAGACAGCGGAACCATTGCTTGAGCACGCCGATTGTGTGCTCAATGATGTTCCTGGTAGCTTGATGGCTCTCGTTGTATCGTAGCTCAGCAGGGGTGCTGGGCAAACGGAGCGGTGTCATCAGCCAGGTGCACAGAGTATATCCCTTGTCCCCGAGAAGCCAACCTCCTGGGTGATGCGGTGCCTGGAAAAGGTCTGCCACAGAAGTCTGGCACAGGATGAAGGCATTGTGGCTGCTGCCTGGAAAGTGGGCATTGACAGTGAGTATCAGCTGTCTGTGGTTACAGACCAACTGGACGTTTAAGGAATGGAAGCCCTTCCGGTTGCAGAACTCCTCGGCATTCTCTTGCAGAACCCGCAAAGCCACATGCGTGCAGTCAATGGCGCCCTGCACCATGGGGAAGCCCACTATTCTAGCAAAGCCCGTTGCACATTCTTGCTGCTTGTCCGGGGTCATGGGGAAAGAGATGTACTCTCGTCTCCTTTTAAAGAGGGCATTTGTTACCTGACGGATGCAGCAATGCACCACGAACTGGGAGATATTGGCAATGTCCTCAGTAGCTGATTGAAATGAGCCGGTGGCATAAAAGTTGAGAGCCACTGTTGTCTTCACTGCCACCGACAGAGACGTCCTGCTCCTCAGTTGAGGCTGTAGATCTGGCTGAAGCAGGTGGCACAGCTCAGTGACCACCTCCTTGCTGAATCGCAGCCTTCGCAAACACTGCTCCTCAGACATATTAATGTAGGAGAACTGTTGGCGAAAAACCCTGGGAGGGTAAGGTCTCCCGTACCGAGGCCTGTTAACCCTCCTCCGTCTGGCCATGATTGCCATTCTCTCTCTGCATCTCAAATGTGATGGAGAAGGACGACGTTCCCATTCATTGTAGCCCCCATAGTATCTGGCCAATCAAAGATATGAAGGTCAAAAAGCAAAGTACCTGCAAAGTTATGGTCAGAAGCCAAAACTACCTCAGACAGCGTTGACTCAATGCAGCAGTCTCTCTTTCTCTCTTTTGTCTCTCTGCAAATCTCTCTCTCTCTCTCTCTCAGAATGAGTGGTGCAAAACTGGCTACCACACAAAAGCCAGGAAGAGGCCCCCTTTAAATAGTGCCTCCGCAGCCCCACAGCGACTGGGAAGCGTTCCAGTCAACCCGTCGTTGGTAGCGCCAGGGAGAAAGGAGGGGGGCGCCACTGAATTTCCGGTCCGGGGCACCCCAAGGACGTTGCACTCTCGAATGACGTCATGATCTGCGTGCGCAGATCGGGCGGTATTGTTTAGCGCCGCCGCAATATGTCTGGTCAATTTCGCGAGAGGCGCAGATATCGCTGCGCCCGGGCGCTAGTTGGTTTGCGCCCCACTTAGCACCCTCTTAAGGCGTTAACGGGTGGCGCTACCAATTGAATTTTTCCCCCGTTGTATCCAACAATGCAGCATTCCCTCAGCACTGTACTGAAGTGCCAGCTGAGGTTAAATATTAAAAATCTCAAATAGTCTTTTATTATTTTTTAAGATTCTGCTCTGTTCTACTGAATTACATCATTACAAGAGATTATTACAAAGAAGATAGTTAAAATATTTGTAGCAGAGATGCAGGCCATGACATACAGTATTGGCATAACAGTGGTAAAACGTAAAAGACAATGGGCCAGAAATTAGGATCGGGTGCTTGCCGCGCGTGCAAGCCCCCGATCTGCACTCACCCTGCGCGCTGACATCTGAAGCCCGGGCCTGCTTGCATTTCCTGTCAGAGGCCCGGTTCAGATGTCGGCGCGATGTGCTTACCTGATCCAGCGGCGTAGTTAGTGCGATGTGCCGGCTGGGATCAGGTGAGCACTCTGCAGCCAATCAGGGGAGGGGAAACTCATTCATGAGTTTGATAGTAAAGACTGTCAAACTCATGAAAAGTACGGGCGCCCAAAAGACTACTTTAGCTTTAATTAAAATTTTGAAAAACATCCCAATAATTAAATAAACTATAAATAACTTTTAAAAACTATTTAAAACAATTAATAAAATTTTTGAAATTTTTTTTTTTTCACGAATTCGGGTCTAAAAATAAACTTACCTTACTGTAAAGTCCTTAAAAACAATGAAGCTGTGGAAAAAATGTAATAATTTTAAATATTAGACCACTTACCTTCAAGAATCCACTGCTTACACCTTTTTTCATTTCCAAAAAGTTCAGTCCCTTGCACACGCGCAAACCTGCCTAAACGAAGGAAGTTCAACGCGTGCGCGCAGAGTCCTGCGCGCACGCGTTGGACCTCTTAACCCCTTAGTTTGATGGAGAGGAAATGCCGGTTTCCCGCGCATGCACTGTGCATGCTGGAATCCGGCACTTCCAATGGGCCCACGCGTGAGTACACCGTCCGTACTCACGCGTTGGGACCGGAATTACTGGCCCAATATTTGATCTTCAATAACAAAAAATCTGAAATACATGGGGACATTTTTATTGAAACAGCTCTGCTAACTGCACTATTTATTTTGGTCCAGTAGCAACATTATACTAATCTATAGTATTATTTTGTATTGCAATGCACTACTTTCAAGCTTGGCCAGGTTTCTATCCTGCCATACTCACTTCATCAGTGGAATAATTCAATTGCAAGCCAGAAGTACAAACCTTGACTATGACATGCAATGGGTGCCATTTTCTAATTTGGGCTCAATGGCAGGAAAACAGGTAGTAAATCAACTGTAAAATTACAAAGTGTGAAAAAATTAAATGTTCCCTTTCATTGTAGGAGTAATATCAATAGTGATGTTATTGCCAAACAGAACATAGCGGGATCAGCTTTGAGTTTTCATTTGCAATTTGTGCAAGCTATGTCAGGCCACATTTATATGATGCATTACTGCTAGTGAAGGCTAAGAAGCATATTAGTGGTGGGTGCACAGCTGTCTAAGTAAAGTTTTATAGAGACCAAGGTTGATAATAGAAGGAATCCTGAAATATCATTTATGGTTAACTGTGCATTAATGTTGAATTTGTTAAAGCTACATGCTGTAATATCCTAGTTCTGATTTCTGTGGTTGACTGTTCTGTTCAGTCATGGCATATACTCGTCTTGATCCATCTTTCAGTTATAGGTGGTGCTTGTCCATCTAGAGGGAAGGGAACAGTCAATAGACTACTGAATGACAAGAACACTATCAACAGCTCTTGTAATTCAACCTGACCAATCAATCAATCTCAGAATAACAGAGCTGATGAGACAAGATAATAGGTAGGAAAGCAGCCTATTAAAACAACGCACTACCTTATTATTGGGGTGCCAAACCAAATATTGCATCAAGTAGGGGAAGGGTTTGAAGAGCCACATGGGCACAGGTAAATCCACAATCCCAACACTCACTCTGAGGGAATTAAGGAGAATAATAAGCTGCATTCATGTGTTAAGTTAAGTTCAAGACCTATATTTTGCTGCTTTATTATTACAATACAATAGGTTATTATTAAATTATACACAATTTAACAAACTTGTGGTTTCATGCTAAATGGTTCAGCTGGCAGGGCACACATGAAAAATATCAACAGTCCAAAGGTTAATTATTCCACACACAACTGCTTTAGTTGGAATGGTAAATTATATATGTAATGCAATTAAGCCCCTTTTTCTGTATTTTACTTGCCATTGCATTGGCTGGGTGGTCTTTAATACCACCAGTGGAAAAAAACATTGCATACAATAATAATATCTATATGGTAACTGCAATTGGAATTTTTGTCCATTGTGACAGATTTTCCCTCAAGCCAAGGCCAAATCATATTTCTTCTTGGGGCAAGTGCAAGTGATTTGTACCCATATTAAAATATCTCACCCCACCAGCACATGAGCGAAGAAGCTAACACAACAACTATACAGAACAGTGCAGGTTACTGTTTTCTATATCCAAACTTTCTACTTTCAACAGGCCAACAATAAGGGCAATGAAACTAGGCTTGAAGCTGGTCTAAGCCGTGTGCAGATCACGTTTTTTGAAATATTAATGTTAAAGCTACTTGCTGTAGAAAAATTCTGTTTCTCATAGCTGACCATTCAGTTCAGTCATGGCATACATTCGGTCTGATCCTGTTCATCCATCAAGAGAGGATAGCCTACTGAATGACATAAATACTATCAACAGTTCTCACAATCCAGCCTGACCAATGGGTCTCAGAACAACAGAACTGATTGGTCAAGATGCTAGCTAGAAAAAGTGGCCAATTAAAACAATTACTTACTCTGCAGACAGATGTCTCATTATTGGGGTACTAAATCATTTATTACATTGAGAAAGTGAGGAGTTTAAAGTGTCAATTGTACAGGTAGGAGTTTAAATCTACTCTTTGGTGAATCAGACTCAAGGCAGCAAATGTAATGAGTTTTGTTTTACACACATTTAAATTTAGGGAGGAGTATTGATAGACTTTTAATCATTTCTGCTCAGGACAATCTATAAAACAGAAGACGATTCAGGCCAAGTACGCCATAAACTATTTAAATGGTTTTAGAATGGAGATTATGCACAGCCTCATGCATTAGACAAAAGTAGGATTAGGACCCATGAACATTTGTTGGCAACTGAATCTCATTCACTTTAACTTTAGTGTGAATGGGACAGTATCAGACAACTGGAGATGATTATGATCAGAAGCAGCAACAACAAGTTGCATTTATATAGTGCCTTTAATGTAGTAAAATGTCCCAAGAAGCATCCAAGTATGAATTCCAAACTCAACTCTGGGCTTTCCAAATATAGATTTAGGATTCTTTCTCCAACCCTTTGCTACAAACACTTCAGGATTTTTGAGCCTCAACACTGCTTAAAACTTGCAGCTATGCTTGCCAAACGCAGTGGATAAAAAGTATTTATAAATTGAATTGAGGAGATTACCAAAAAAACTTCCTTTAAAGCTCCAAGTACACCATCCTGCATGCAGTTAATCCTCTGTACATCCTCACTGTGTTGAAATCAAGACTCGTTGTAGAGTCTCGTACTCGAACTAACCCTTTCCCAGGTCCTTCAAACTGTGGAATGCCTTACCTTCCTCAGTCTCTTCTTTCACCTTCAATCTTCAGACTTTAAAAACTCAGAATGGGAGCATAACTTTGTACTAAGTGCGTGTGTAGTCATTTTGCAGTTGCCAAAATCACCAATGGAGCAGGTTTGGCAGCAAGGAAAGTAGTGCAATTACAGAAATAATATAAATTGACCTCCTCCGGCAACACATTTCGAAATCTGTTCACGGCAGGTAAATCCTGTAGAGAGAGAAGAAGGAGAAATTAACCTACTGCGATCGGTCTTCTTGAGACACATGTTTGGTCGGTTTGGGTACAGCGCTGGGACATGGCTCCTGCTTCGGTTTCTTGATTGCTGATCCCAGAAATCATCAGTACTGTTCCAGTAACTTTGCAATTAGAGTAAAGACTGTGGTAGTATTTAAACTTAGATCAAATGACCTTTAATATCTCTAATATTTGACACTGGAATGTATGTCAGGGATTAGTAATTAGATGCATTCAAGCCGCGACAGAGAATAATTATTGGATTAATTGATTGCGAATGTCATGCCCATTACAATCAGCTTGAGAAGCAGACTGCAAAATGCAAAAGGGAAGAAATCTGCCCAAAACTAATTTACACTATTATTATTCCATCAAAGAAAATAACAGTAAGTTTGTAATTTTCCTTTCCTCCTCTAACTTACTTCCTCCTCCAATTCCCTTCTTTTAGAATGGAGAAGAATGGGTAGTTCTGACTAAGTTTTAAACATTAATCAGCATCACAGCTGAATCGCATTTATTATATACTTAAGCAAGTCTTTCCATCCGGGTACAAATATAACTTTAAAGTTTAACCTTGAACTTTAAAGCAAGTTAAAGATAAAAGCGTTGAGGCAGTGACCATGTGTGCGGGAAGTGTATCCAGCTGCAGCTACTGGCAGACCGCATTGCGGCGCTGGAGCTGCAAATGGATACAAACTGGAGCATTTGCGATGCTGAGGACGTCGTGGATAGCATGTTTGATGAGTTGGTCACACCGCAGGTAAAGGCTGCACAGGTTGGAAGGGAATGGGTGATCGCCAGGCAGAGTAATAGGCGCAGGCAGGTAGTGCAGGGGTCCCCTGTGGCCACCCCACTCTCAAACAGATATACTGCTTTGGATATTATTGGGGAGGATGGCTTATCGGGGGAAGGCAGCAGCAGTCAACTTCCTGGCACCATGGGTGGTTCTGCTGCACAGGATGGGAGGAAAAGAGGGGTAGAGCTATAGTAGTAGGGGATTCTATTGTAAGGGGAATAGATAGGTGTTTCTGCGGCCGCAAACGAGACTCCAGGATGGTATGTTGCCTCCCTCGTGCAAGGGTCAAGGATGTCTCAGAGCGGCTGCAGAGCACTTTGGAAGGGAAAGGTGAACAGCCAGTTGTCGTGGTGCATATAGGTACCAGCGATATAGGTAAAAAATGGGATGAGGTCCTAAAAGCTGAATATAGGGAGTTAGGAGGTAAATTAAAAAACAGGACCTCAAAGGTAGTAATCTCAGGATTGCTACCAGTGCCACGTGCCAGTCAGAGTAGAAATAGAAGGATATTTCAGATGAATACGTGGCTAGAGGAATGGTGCAAGGGGGAGGGATTCAAATTCCTAGGACATTGGGACCGGTTCTGGGGGAGGTGGGACCAGTGCAAACTGGATGGTTTGCACCTGGGCAGGACAGTGACCAATGTCCTAGGGGGAGTGTTTGCTAGTGCTCTGGGGGACGGTTCAAACTAAAATGGCAGGAGGTTGGGAACCTGTGCAGGGAGACAGAGGAAAGGAAAACAAGGACAGAAGCAAAAGACAGGAAGGAGAAAAGCAAAGGTGGCAGTCAGAGAAATCAAGGGTTTAAATCAAACATGGCCACAGTAAATAATAATTCTAAAAGGTCTATGAGTGTTAAAAAAACAAGTCTGAAGGCTTTGGGGGTGAAATTTGGTATCTTCCCATTTGGGCCGCAATTGGCGCAAATTATCGCCACCTACTGTGAAATTGGTCTGTCTCGCCCCTGGAGCCAATTGCAGCGCTAAATCAGACTCTCTTAAGGCGCTAAGCCGGAGGAGCGAGGCGCGAGCTCAGAGGGCGGGCGCAGCGCAGGTGCTGTCAGTTACCGATTGCACACAGACACGCTGGCGCCGGTCAGCTCTTAAAGGGGAGGGTCGATCTTGATTTGAAGCCGCACCCTACGTATCAGAGCCCTGAATCTCGGCCTGGACAGACCTGTTGCCAAATCCTGCAGCCAAAGACCATGGAGAGGGCCAGGGAGCGAGCGCAACGTTTCAGCGAGGGGGCCTTGGAGGCTCTGGTTGGTGCGGTGGAGCGCAGGTGATCTCTCCTGTCCCCGGAGAGTGGCAGGAGGCCTCTGCCCAGTGAGTACCGAAAAGTTTGGAGGGAGGTGGCTCACAGAGTGACCTCCAGCAGCATGGTGCATAGGACCCCGTGCAATGCAGGAAGAAGTTCAACGATCTCACTTGGGTCGCCAGGGTGAGTGCATTTTTCAGAAACCTCTTCATCCCTCCATCTGGACCTCGCTTTGTGGCCAAAGGGTCTTGAAAGCCCCAATGCCCAGCACTCCTCCAACACCTTTCGCCCTTTCAGGAAACTCACATGCACATTCAGCACTTTGCACATAGTAAGGGCTATTCCACCATGGGAGGCATTTCAGCCAAGGTCATGGCTGCACACAGTAAGGGCTATGCCACCATGGGAGGCATTTCAGCCAAGATCATGGCTGCACACAGTAAGGGGTTTTCGACCATGGGAGGCATTTCAGCCAAGATCATGGCTGCACACAGTAAGGGCTATTCCACAATGGGAGGCATTTCAGCCAAGATCATGGCTGCACACAGTAAGGGCTATTCAACCATGGGAGGCATTTCAGCCAAGATCATGGCTGCGTCTTTACTCAGACCCCGTCCTTTTTCTTGCAGGGCAAGCTGACACATAATAGGAGACAGCAGCAATGGACCGGGGGAGGCCGGCCTCACCTTCATACCCTGACCGATCTGGAGCAGCGAGTCCACCGGATTGTGGCAAGCCGGATGCTTGGCCCCGTCGCCACTGGAGACGCCGACCCCGTTCTGGCCAGCAATGGTAAGGTCATCACCTTTTCGACCTCTCTCCTTCCACTTGTTCCTCACAACAGCATCCTTTGACACTCTTGATCCAAATCAGTACATCGCTGCACTCATTCCTCCCTTGCTGCCACCCTGTCCTCACGCTAAAGCCACTCTTGTACCTCCCTGCTATCAGATGCTGATTCACCAGGTGAGGAGGTGGGCCCTCAAGCTGCCACTGGGAGTGAATCTGAAGGCGAGGAGGAAGAGGAAGCCGGACCATCAGCGCAACCCTCTGCCGAGGCAGCCCATGGCCATACTGGGGACACGCCTTCCCTGGAGGGGAGCGGGCGGGAATGGTCTGATGAGGGTGAAGCTCCAGGACACAGCGGGCTGCAGCAACGCAAGGGGGTAGGGAAGCTCGGAGGCCTTCTCCCCAGAGGGAGAGTATGGCCTCCAGTCCTGCTACAGTGAGCGCAGAAGAGGTGCGACTCCTCGCTGAAATGAGCGCCCAGGCGGAGCAAAGGCACACTGAGCTCATGGCTGCAGTGGCAAGGATGCCCGAATCTATTGAGTCACTGGCAAGGAGTGTCCAGGACTTCGGTGCAGCACAGGCGTCTGCCACGGAAATGCTAAGTGCTGCAATGCAGCCAGTGGGTGGTCTCATGCAGACGCAGATTGAGGCCACACAAGCACTGACTGCTGCCACCCTCGCTGGATCGGGCAGATTTCCCTGGGGCTCTCACCGCGCCGCAGCAGGCCAGCATTCAGTGCTCCCGCAGATTGCTGCGTATGCTGAAGTGCTGCCCCGTGGGAGTGCCAGTGTGTCGGTCGAGCGGGGAGTTGCTGTCCTCTCTCAGGATGACAGCATTCCTGCTGCCAGCACTGTCACTTCTCCACTGCAGTTGCCACCACCTGTAGGACAGACTGCTGCCGCCCATGCAGAGTTGGAGCAGTCAGCAGCCGGGCCCTCCAGGCCCAGAGCTGGTCCAGGCCGTCCCTCAAGGGCATCTGCAGTCTCAGTTTCTGACACTCAGCAGCCTTCCCCCAGCCTTGCTCCAGCCACTGGGGTCCCAGTGCGGAGGAGCTGCAGGGTGGGAAGGGGACAATTTCGCAAGGGAAGCAGATCACCCTCGAAGTGCAAGAAGTAGGAGGTGTGGCAAAAAGTGGTTCATTGTTTTTTTGAAGGCCGAGGATCGTGGTCATATCTTTGTTACCGCTTTGGACATTGTCTCCAGGTTGTGAGAGCCAGTTATGTGATTGACTGTTTCTTTGTGTCTTTCTTTCTATTACTTTGTCATGCGGGAAGGATACACAGTTTTGTTAATAAAGAAGTGTGTTAATTCAAAATGTGCATGTTTGCTCTTTGCACGCATTGTTGCCTTGACTGGCCTAGGGGTTGCGGCATGGTTCCATTCAGTTTCTTTGAATGGCAGAAGCCATTCCCTCAGAGGGAGCCGAGAAGCGACTTGCGATAAGCCTTTGACGGACGGCCCTTGCACTTTGTGCCTCCCTCCCGTCTTGGTGCTGCTGCTCCTCCTCCTCCTCCTCCTCCTCCTCTACTGGTGCTCCAAGGCCCACTGGCATTGGCTGGGTCCTGAAGATTGCCAGGTTATGCAGCATGCAGCAGACAACAACGAAGTGGGAGACTCGCTCAGGCGAGTACTGCAGGGCTGCTCCAGAGTGGTCCAGACAGCAGAACCGTTGCTTGAGCATGCCGATTGTGTGCTCAATGATGTTCCTGGTAGCTTGATGGCTCTCGTTGTATCGTTTTTCTGCAGGGGTACTGGGCGAATGGAGCGGGGTCATCAGCCAGGTGCACAGAGGATAGCCCTTGTCCCCGAGAAGCCAGCCTCTTGGGTGAAGCGGGGCCTCAAAAAGGACTGCCACGGAAGCCTGGTGCAGGATGAAGGCATTGTGGCTGCTGCCTGGAAATTGGGCATTGACAGCGAGTATCAGCTGTCTGTGGTCACAGAACAACTGGATGTTCAAGGAATGGAAGCCCTTTCGGTTGCGGAAATCCTCAGCATTCTCTTGCTGCGCCCGCAAACCCACATGGGTGCAGTCAATGGCGCCCTGCACCATGGGGAAGCCCGCTATTCTTGCAAAGCCCGCTGCGCGATCTTGCTGCTTGTCGGGGATCATCGGGAAGGAGATGTACTCTCGTCTCCTTTTAAAGAGGGCATTTGTGACTTGACGGATGCAGCAATGCACCGCGAACTGGGAGATATTGGCAATGTCCCCAGTAGCAGATTGAAAGGAGCCGGTGGTATAAAAGTTGAGGGCCACTGTTACCTTCACTGCCACCTCTGCCGTCTCTGTGCCCTCTCAATGTGATGGAGAAGCATGACGTGCCCATCTATTGCAGCCCCCATAATATGTGGGCAATCAAAGTTATGCTGGTGAAAAAGCAAAGCAACTACAAAGTTATGGGCAGAAGCCAAAACTACCTCAGACAGCGTTGACTCAATGCAGAAGTCTCTCTTTCTCTCTTTGTCTCTCAGCAAATCGCTCTCTCTCTCTCAGAACGAGTGGTCCAAAAATGGCTACCACACAGAAACCAGGAAGAGCCCCCTTTAAATAGCGCCCCCCCCAGCCCAACAGCGACTGGGAAGCGTTCCAGTCAACCTGTCGTTGGTAGCGACAGGCAGAAAGGAGGGGGGCGCCACTGAATTTCCGGTCCGGGGCACCTCAAGGGCGTTGCACTCTGGAATGGCGTCAAGATCTGCATGCACAGGAGAGTGGGCGGTAGGGTTAGCGCCGCCGCTAAATGTCCGCTCAATTTCGCAAGAGGCGCAGGGCTCGCCGCGCCCAGGCGCTAGTTGGTTAGTGCCCCACTTATCGCCCTCTTAAGGTGCTAATGGGTGGCGCTCACAACTGAATTTCTCCCCCTTTATGTCTTAATGCGAGGAGCAGTCGTAATAAGGTGGATGAATTAGCTGCGCAAATAGAGGTAAACAGATATGATATGATTGGGATTTTGGAAACATGGATCCAGGGTGACCAAGTCTGGGAACTCAACATCCAGGGGTATTCAATATTCAGGAAAGACAGGCAAAAAGGAAAAGGAGGTGGGGTAGCATTGCTTATTAAAGTGGGGATTAGCACAATTGTAAGGAAGGATATTAGCTCTGATGATGTGGAACCTGTATGGGTAGAACTGAGAAATACCAAGGGGCAGAAAATGTTAGTGGGAGTGGTATACAGACCCCCAAACAGTAATGCGGAGGTTGGGGATGGCATTAAATGGGAAATTAGAGATGCGTGCAATAAGCGCATAGCAGTTTTCATGGGTGACTTTAATCTACATATAGATTGGTCCAAACAAATTAGTAACAATACTGTGGAGGAGGAATTCCTGGAGTGTATATGGGATGGTTTCCTGGACCAATATGTCGAGGAACCAACTAGAGATCAGGCCATCTTAGACTTGGTATTATGTAATGAGAAAAGATTAATTAGCAATCTTGTTGTGCGAGGCCCCTTGGGGCAGAGCGATCATAATATGATTGAATTCTTCATTAAGATGGAGAGTGAAGTAGTTGACTCAGAGACTAGGGTCCTTAATTTAAATAAAGGAAACTATGATGGTATGAGGCGCGAGTTGGGTAGGATTGATTGGGGAATGTTACTCAAAGGGTTGATGGTGGATAGGCAATGGCAAACATTCAAAGATCGCATGGATGAACTACAGAATTTGTTCATCCTTGTTTGGCATAAAAATAAAACAAAAAAGGTGACTCAACCGTGGCTAACAAGGGAAATTAGGGATAGCATAAGATCCAAGGAGAGGACATATAAATTGGCCAGAAAAAGCAGTAAACCTGAGGATTGGGAGCAGTTTAGGATTCAGCAAAGGAGGACAAAGGGATTAATTAAGAGGGAGAAAATAGAGTAAGCTTGCAGGGAACATAAAAACTGACTGTTAAAGCTTTTATAGATATGTGAAGAGAAAAAGATTGGTGAAGTCAAGCATAGGTCCCTTGCAGTCAGGATCAGGGGAATTTATAATGGGGGAACAAAGAAATGGCAGACCAACTAAATACATACTTTGGTTCTGTCTTCACAAAGGAGGATACAAATAACCTCCCAGAGATGTCGGGGAACATAGGGTCTAATGAGAGGGAGGAACTGAATGAAATCAATATTTGTAGGGAAATTGTGTTAGGGAAATTGACGGGATTGAAGGCCGATAAATCCCCAGGGCCTGATAATCTACATCCTAGGGTACTTAAGGAAGTGGCCCTAGAAATAGTGGACGCATTGCTGGTCATCTTCCAAAGTTCTATAGACTCTGGAACAGTTCCCATGGATTGGTGGGTAGCTAATGTTACCCCACTGTTCAACAAAGGTGGCAGAGAGAAAACAGGGAATTATAGACCGGTAAGCCTGACATCGGTAGTGGGGAAAATGCTAGAGTCCATTATAAAAGATGTAATAGCAGAGCACTTGGAAAACAGTGACAGGATCGGACAAAGTCAACATGGATTTACAAAAGGTAAATCGTGCTTGACTAATCTACTGGAATTTTTTGAGGATGTAACTGGTAGAATAGATAAGGGAGAACCAGTGGATGTGGTATATTTGGACTTTCAGAAGGCTTTCGATAAGGTCCTGCATAAGAGATTAGCGTGTAAAGTTAAGGCACATGGGATTGGGAGCAAGGTATTGACTTGGATAGAGAACTGGTTGGCAGACAGGAAGCAAAGAGTTGGAATAAATGGGTCTTTTTCTGAGTGGCAGGCAGTGACTAGTGGCGTACCGCAGGGATCGGTCCTTGGACCCCAGCTATTCACAATATATATTAATGATCTAGACAAGGGAACTAGATGTAATATCTCCAAGTTTGCAGATGACACAAAGCTGGGGGGGCGTGTGTGCTGTGAGGAGGATGCCGAGAAACTCCAGTATGATTTGGACAGGTTGGGTGATTGTGCAGATGCATGGCAAATGCAGTATAATGTGGATAAATGCAAGGTTATCCACTTCGGTGGCAAAAACAGGAAGGCAGATTATTATCTGAACGGCAATAGATTGGGAGAAGGGGAAGTGCAACAGTGACCTGGGTGCCCTTGTGCACCAGTCGCTGAAGGTAAGCATGCAGGTGCAGCAGGCGGTTAAGAAGGCAAATGGTATGTTGGCCTTCATAGCGAGAGGATTTGAGTACAGGTGCAAGGATGTCTTGCTGCAGTTGTACAGGGCCTTAGTGAGACCACAACTTGAGTATTGTATGAAGTTTTGGTCACCTTATCTGAGGAAGGATGTTCTTGCCATGGAGGGAGTGCAGCGAAGATTCACCAGACTGATACCTGGGATGGCAGGAATGACGTATAAGGAGAGATTGGGTCGATTGGGCTTATACTCGCTGGAGTTTAGAAGAATGAGAGGGGATCTCATCGAAACTTATAAAATTCTAACAGGACTAGACAGACTGGATGCAGGAAGGATGTTCCTGATGGTGGGGGAGCCCAGAACCAGGGGTCACAGTCTAAAGATAAGGGGTAAGCCATTTAGGGTGACATGAGGAGAAATTTCTTCACTCAGAGAGTGGTGAACCTGTGGAATTCACTACCACAGAAGGCAGTTGAGGCCAATTCATTAAATATACTCAAGAAGGAGTTAGCTATATTTCTTAAGGCTAAAGGGATCAAAGGATATGGGGAGAAGGCAGGGACAGGGTACTGAATTTGGATGAGCAGCCAAGATCTCATTGAATGGCGGAGCAGGCTCGAGGGGCCGAATGGCCTACTCCTGCTCCTATCTTCTATGTTTCTATGTGACATTGGACCGTAATTTGCGGTCAGCAGCCAAGCAAAGGCGCTTGCCGCTGGCCTCGAAGAAAGCTGCCCACAGAGATCACGCGATCTCTGTGGCGAGAAGTTTGCCTTTTTTTAATGTGTAATTGATTGCAGTGCTCTGTCGTGAGGATTCCCAGCGAAGACCTGCTGTGACCGCAACAAGCTGTCGAAGCAGCCAAACACATTGAAGAATTCTCACAGACAGCAAACCAGGAATAGAGAAGCTGGTTTTGTCCAGACTTTTAAAAAATGTTACAGGGAGCAAAATAAAGATTGGGAGTTTTACATGTGGATAAGGTACAAGCTGAAATATCATGAAAAATCTTTTTTTTTTTAATTTTAAGTTTTAAATAAGTTGTAATTTTTATCGTAATGGAGAAATTTGACATTCCACAAATATAAAAATTAGTTTTTCAGGGCCAGAATGTTTGTATAGCAGTCAAATGGGATGTGGGCATCGCTGGGAAGGGCAGCATTTATTGCCCATCCTGATTGCCCTTGAGAAGGTGGTGGTGAGCCGCCTTCTTGAACAGTTACAGTTCTTGTAGTGAAGTTACTCCCATAGTGCTGTTAGGGAGGGAGTTCCAGGATTTTGACCCATCGATGATGAAGGATCAGTGATATGCTTCCAAGTCAGGATGGTGTGTCACTTGGAGGGGAACTTGGAGGTGGTGGTGCTCCCATGCGCCTGCTGCCCTTGGCATTCTAGGTGGTAGAGGTCACAGGTTTGGGAGGTGCTGCCGAAGAAGCCTTGGTGAGTTGCTGGAGTGCATCTTGTAGATGGTACACACTATGCCAGTGGTGGAGGGAGTGAATGTTTAAGGTGGTGGATGGGGTACCAATCAAGCAGGCTGCTTTGTCTTGAATGGTAGTTAGCTTCTTAAGTGTTGTTGGAGCGGCACTCATCCATGCAAGTGGAGAGTATTCCATCACACTACTTACTTGTGCCTTGTAGATGCTGGAAAGGCTTTGGGGAGTCAGGAGGTGAGACACTCACCACAGATTACCCAGCCTCTGACCTGCTCTTATTGCCACAGTATGTATGTGGCTGGTCCAGTAAAGTATCTGGTCAACGATGACCCCCCAGGATATTGATTGTGGGGGATTCGCCAATGGTAATGCCGTTGAATGTCAAGGGACGGTGGTTAGATGCTTGCTTGTTGGAGATAATCATTGCCTGGGACATGTGTGGCACGAATGTTACTTGCCACTTATCAGCCCAAGCCTGAATGTCGTCCAGATCTTGCTGCATGCGGGCATGGACTGCTTCATTATCTGAGGAGTTGCAAATGGCACTGAACACTGTGCAGTCATCAGCGAACATACCTGTGGTGTATGTAACCTGTTCCACCTTAAGAGAACTTAAGCCTGTTCCACCTTAAGAGATGTACTACTTTCTCTGGCTGCTGTATATGTAATACCGGTGGTGACCACCGGTATATAAGTACTGTGTAGTGATATTGCTGTTAGTATAGCCCTGACCTCCAACTAGTAAAGACCTGTTGAAACATTATTCTTGTAGTCTGTGTCAGTAATTAATCTTAAATACAACTAGAACACACAGACTTAACAGTGGCGACGAGTCCGATTCTTACCCTGCGGCAGTTTATATCCACGGCGGCTTCGTCCACAGAACGGGCGTCGAAGAGAGGCATCCACCCTCATCACCCTGCTGGAAGACACGTCGCGCGGCAGGCATCGAGAACCCGGAGTGCAGAAGATATCCTGAACTCGAAGCCTCCATCAGCAGCAGTCAGCTATCTTCCTTCTACCTCGGTGGTGGGTAAGCCGGTCAGCGACGCGAGCAGAAAGTCGGCTGCGTTGGCTGTACAGACGGGGAGGGAAGACGGAGGAATAAGGGCGGTGAGATCGATCGCGACCGGAGATAAGGGCCGGGCCGCATTCAGGCCGAAAGGCGCAGCGCGGGGACATCGATCGCGGCTGGTGATAAGGGCCGGGCCGCATTCGGGCCAAAAAGGCGCAGCGTCTGGGGCGACTGAAGGCGCGAGAGCCGCGGTGAAGGCGAACGCAGCCGGTGCTAATAACTGGGCTGCAAGAAGGGCTGCGAGGCGCGACATCGGGGAAGCGCGAATGCCCGAGGGAGCCGCGGTGAAGCGGAGACAGCGTCGGGGGAGTTACTAACCGCTGGGAAAGGGGAGCAGCAGCGGCACGCGAAACGCCATTGCAGGCAGCGGGTGAAGAAGGCGAGCGCGGGAAAGACTGCCAAGCGTGGGAAACCGCCATTTTGTAGGCGGAGGACGAAGACAAGCGTGGGAAGCCGCCATCTTGGAAAAAGGGAAATCACTAAAAAAAAAAAAAATTGCAACGATGCCTAAACATGGGAACATTAATACCTTTGAAAGCGACATCGAAGATTGGGCCACGTATGCAGAACGCATACAAAATTATTGTAAAGCAAATAAAATCCCAGATGATGAGAAAGCACTAACTTTATTAAACTTAATGGGTGCGAAGACATACGGGCAATTGAAACACCTTTTATCACCAGATGAACCGGCGGAGAAGACATTCGAGGAGATTGTTACTGTCCTGAGAAATCATCTAAACCCCACGCCGCTGATGCTAGCGGAACGATTTAAATTTTACAGCAGAAAGCAGCTGAAAGATGAAAGCAATGCTGAATATTTAATGGAATTGCGTAAGCTAGCAAAGTACTGTCAGTTTGGAACGGGACTAACAGATGTGCTAAGAGATAAATTTGTGTGTGGATTATTAAAAGAAGATACACAAAAGCGACTGCTCGAGGAGAATGAGCTGACGCTTGAGAAAGCGGTCACTATGGCAGCATCACACGAAGCCGCAGCAAGAGGCACGGCAGTAATGCAGCTACAGTCACCGGAACTCAGTACAAATCAATTGGTTTTGAGTACTGTAAAATGTTATCATTGTGGAAAGACAACGCACGATCAGAACCAGTGTTGGTTTAAAAACCAAGAATGCAGAACGTGTGGCAGGCTTGCCCACATAGCTAAAGTATGCCGGTCAGGAAAGAAGACCAGCAACAAAAAGTCACCGCAAGGAAAATACATAAAGGTACACAAGGTGACAAAGAACAGTTCGAACGAACAGAAGTCAGATTCAGACGCCAGCAGTAATGAACTGGGTAGCTTAAGAGTACACAATGTTGGTAAGGATGCAGATCTCCAGACAATTTGGGTCACTCTTCAGATAGCAGGCGTCCAAGTAAAGATGGAATTGGACACTGGACCGGCATTGACGGTCATGAATAAGAAAGATTACAAAAGGTTATTCCAACATATTCCCCTACGGGATACGGAGATTATATTGAAAACATACACGGGGCAAAGAGTGTACCCCATCGGAAAGATAGAGGTAAAAGTGGCCCACAAGGGCAAAGAAAACCAAGTAATGCACTTATATGTGCTACCTGAAGGAGGTCCACCACTACTGGGACGGGAGTGGACTAGGAAAATGAATATGGACTGGCACTCCTTAAAGGCACTAACGGTAGATTCCGGGGAAACAGATGTCAAACCTAAACGATTGTCCAGAATATTGGATGATGCTAAAGAGGTGTTCCAGCAGGGACTGGGAACACTGAGAGGAATTACAGCAAACATCAAGATTGATGAACATGAACACCCAAAATTTTTCAAAGCCAGACCGGTACCCTATGCAATACGACCTGCTGTAGAAGTGGAACTGGAAGCGCTAGAACGTTCAGGTGTACTGTCTAAGGTAGATTGGAGTGAGTGGGCTACGCCCATTGTTCCCGTTATGAAACGTCCTTCGAGCAACAAGCCAGGAGAACCAGGGAAGGTTCGCATCTGTGGAAACGTCAAGATCACCGTTAATCCGGTGCTTCACACGGTGCAGTATCCGCTTCCGCGGATTGAGGATATTTTTGCTTCATTGTCTGGCGGGAAGCACTTCACCAAGATAGACCTGGTGCAGGCGTACTTGCAGATGGAGGTTGAAGAAGAGTCACGCCAGTACCTCACGATCAACACGCATAGAGGTTTGTACCGGTATAATAGGCTGGTTTTTGGAGTGGCATCGGCTCCAGCAATTTGGCAGAGGGCCATGGAGCAGGTATTACAGGGAATTCCAGGCACACAATGTTACCTGGACGCTATTCTGATTACAGGAGATGGTGATGAAGAACACCTCGCAAACTTGGAACTGGTGCTCAACAGACTGAAAGAGCATGGACTTCGAGTTAATCGGCAGAAATGTGAGCTCTTTCAGAAGCGGATCTCGTACTGTGGTCATGTCATTGACCGGGAGGGGCTTCATAAGTCTCCTGACAAGATAGAGGCAGTTATAAAGGCTCCCGCTCCGGATAATGTCTCTCAGTTGAGGTCGTTTCTAGGATTGATTAGCTATTACCATAAGTTTCTACCGAATCTATCCACGGTACTGCACCCGCTGAACACTCTTTTACAGAAGGGGGTACCATGGGAATGGAGCGAAAACTGTAAGAAGGCATTTCGCAAAAGCAAAGAATTGATCACCTCAGAGGAAGTGTTGGCTCACTTCAAACCGACACTGCCTATTCGGTTGGCTTGTGATGCTTCTCCATATGGTATTGGGGCAGTACTTTCACACAAGTTGCCAAATGGCACGGAAAGGCCAGTCGCGTTTGCATCCAGATCATTGACCTCCGCTGAGCGCAACTATGCGCAGATTGATAGGGAGGTTCTCAGCCTTGTATGGGGAGTGAAGAAGTTTAATCATTACCTGCAGGGCCAAAAATTCACACTTCTGACAGACCATCAGCCGTTGGTATCCATTTTTAACCCTAAGAAGGGTGTTTCGGTGATGACAGCACAGAGACTCCAGAGATGGTCCCTTTTCCTAGGGGCACATCAATATCAAATAGAATTCAAAGGTACAAAGCAGCATGGCAATGCTGATGGGCTGTCGCGCCTGCCACTACCTGAAGAAGAAGAGACGACGAAAGTTGACCCTGTTGAGTTATTTCATTCGACCATCATCGAGTGTTTACCAGTCACCAATGCAAGTATTGAAAGAGAAACCAGGAACGACCCGACACTGTCCCGAGTCTACGAGGTGACAGTGAAGGGATGGCCAACACATGGTGATCCTCTGTTACCGGCATTCTCGGCAAGGCGAGACCAGCTGTCCGTCTGCCATGGTACTTTGATGTACGGGACAAGAGTGATTATTCCTCCCAAGTTAAGGGAAAGAGTTCTAAAGGAACTGCATGAAGGTCATCTGGGGGGAGTTAAGATGAAAGGTCTTGCTAGGGCTTATGTATGGTGGCCGGGTATTGACCAACAGGTAGAGGAGTTGACGAAAAGCTGCTCTGAGTGACAAAAAGTGCAAAATGCACCTCCGATCGCACCGCTACACCCATGGGAATGGCCTTCAGCCCCATGGCAACGCGTACATATTGACTTTGCTGGTCCATTCATGGACTCCATGTTCCTAATTGCGGTGGACGCACATTCCAAATGGCCAGAAGTGATCAAGATGAATACCACTACTTCAGAAAAGACAATTGCGGTGTTAAGAACAATATTCGCAAGGAATGGATTGCCAGAACAGATATGTTCGGACAACGGACCACAGTTCGTGTCGGAAGAATTCCAAAAATTCTTAAAGAAGAATGGGGTGAAACATTATACCTCTGCCCCATATCATCCGGCGACAAACGGGTTGGCCGAGAGATTTGTCCAAACATTCAAAAAGGCAATAAAGGCCATGAACGATGATCAGATTCCGCTACAACACAAGGTGGACAATTTCCTAATGGCATATCGAAACGCCGCTCATGCAGTAACTAACCAAAGTCCTGCCATGATGTTTTATAACAGGAGGTTGCGGTCCAGGTTGGACTTGTTAAAACCAAATGTGCGGAGGGAAGTGGAAAACAAACAGTTCCGGCATATTAATAACAAGACCACTCGAAGTTTCGACGTAGGACAACCAGTGTTGGCAAGGGACTATGGAAACGAAAAATGGCAGTCCGGAACAATTCGGGCCAGACAAGGACCTCTGATGTACACAGTAAATATTGGTAACAATGTGATAAGGCATCATGCGGATCAACTGGTAGAATCAAGAGCAAGGGTCGAACCCATGGTTGCGACAGAGACAACTGTGGAAGACGTTAATGAACCTGAAGCATCTACCTCGGCAGGGAATGTACCTGATGATGACGTCCAATACATAGGAAACCAACTAGAGGAGTCACCTCAGCAACAAGAATCAGAGACCACTGAAAGGCGTTATCCAACCCGAATCAGAAGGCCTCCTGAGAGACTGAACCTTTGAACTGTTTATACCTGAAGTTATATATATGTATATATGTTATTATGTTATGTTAAATGGGGATATGACTGTTAAGCTAAAAAGGGAGGATTGTGGTGTATGTAACCTGTTCCACCTTAAGAGATGTACTACTTTCTCTGGCTGCTGTATACGTAATACCGGTGGTGACCACCGGTATATAAGTACTGTGTAGTGATATTGCTGTTAGTATAGCCCTGACCTCCAACTAGTAAAGACCTGTTGAAACGTTATTCTTGTAGTCTGTGTCAGTAATTAATCTTAAATACAACTAGAACACACAGACTTAACAATACGCACTTCTGACCTTATGATGGAGGGAAGGTCATTGATGAAGCAGCTGTGGATGGTTGGGCCTAGTACACTGCCCTGAGGAACTCCTGCAGTGATGCCGTGGAGCTGTGATGATTGCCCTCCAACCATCACAACCATCTTCCTTTGTGCTAGGTATGACTCCAGCCAGTGGAGAATTCCCCCCCTCCCCCCCCCCCCACCGATTCCCATTGACATCAGTTTTGCTGGGGCTCCTTGATGCCACAGTCGGTGAAATGCTGCCTTGATGTCAAGGGCAGTCACTCTCACCTCACCTCTGTTTTCAGCTCTTTTGTCCATTTTTGGACCAAGGCTATAATGAGGTCGGGAGCCGAGTGGTCTTGGCGGAACCCAAACTGGGCATCAGTAAGCAGGTTATTGGTGAGTAAGTGCCACTTGATAGCACAGTAGGTGGTTTAGCAAGTTGTGAGGAGGACATAAAGAGTCTGTAAAGGGATATAGATAGGTTAAGTGAGTGGGCAAAAACTTGGCAGATGGAGTATAATGTGGGAAAATGTGAGGTTATCCACATTGAAAGGAAGAATGAGAAAGCAAATTATTATTTAAATGGAGTGGGACTACAAAATGCTGCGGTACAAAGGGATCTGGGGGTCCTAGTACATGAAACACAAAAAGTTAGCATGCAGGTACAGCAACTAATTAGGAAGGCTAATGGGATGTTGGCCTTTATGGCAAGGGGTATGGAGTATAAAAGTAGGGAAGTTTTGATGTAACTTTACAGGGCGCTGGTGAGACCACACCTGGAGTACTGCATACAGTTTTGGTCTCCATATTTAAGGAAGGATATATTTGCATTGGAGGTAGTGCAGAGGAGGTTCACTAGGTTGATTCCTGGGATGAAGGGGTTGACGTACGACGAAAGGTTGAGCAGGTTGGGCCTATTCTCATTGGAATTTAGATGAATGAGAGGTGATCTTACTGAAACATACAGGGGGGAAAATTCGGTATCGCCCCATTTGGGGCGCAATTCTCGGACGGGCACAAAGTTTTGCGCCCGGCGCAAATTAGCGCCACCTACTGCAAAATTGGTCTGTCTCACCCCTGGAGCTGATTGCAGCGCTAAATCAGGCGCTGCACGACTCTCTTAAGGCGCTAAGGCGGAGGAGCGAGGCGTTAACTCAGAGGGCGGGCGCAGTGCAGGTGCTGTCAGTTACCGATTGCACACAGACACGCTGGCGCCGGTCAGCTCTTAAACGGGAGGGTCGATCTTGATTTGCAGCCGCACCCAGCGCATCGGAGCCCTGAATCTCGGCCTGGACAGACCTGTTGCCAAATCCTGCAGCCAAGGACCATGGAGAGGGCCAGGGAGCGAGCGCAGCGTTTCAGCGATGGGGCCTTGGAGGCTCTGGTTGGCACGGTGGAGCGCAGGCGATCTCTCCTGTGCCCAGAGTGTGGCAGGAGGCCTCTGCCCAGCGAGTACCGAAAAGCTTGGAGGGAGGTGGCTCACAGAGTGACCTCCAGCAGCATGGTGCCTAGGACCCCGTGCAATGCAGGAAGAAGTTCAACGACCTCACTCGGGTCGTCAGGGTGAGTGCCTTTTTCAGAAACCTCTTCATCCCTCCATCTCGACCTCGCTTTATGGCCAAAGGGTCTTGAAAGCCCCAATGCCCAGCACTCCTCCAACACCTATGGCCCTTTCAGGAAACTCACATGCACATTCAGCATTTTGCATACAGTAAGGGCTATTCCACCATGGAAGGCATTTCAGCCAAGATCATGGTTGCACACAGTAAGGGCTAGTCGACCATGGGAGGCATTTCAGCCAAGATCATGGCTGCACACAGTAAGGGCTAGTCGACCATGGGAGGCATTTCAGCCAAGATCATGGCTGCATCTTTACTCAGACCCCGTCCTTTTTCTTGCAGGGCAAGCTGGCACATAATAGGAGACAGCAGCAATGGACCGGGGGAGGCTGGCCTCACCTTCATGCCCTGACCGATCTGGAGCAGCGAGTCCACCGGATTGTGGCAAGCCGGATGCTTGGCCCCGTCACCACTGGAGATGCCGACCCCGTTCTGGCCAGCAATGGTAAGGTCATCACCTTTTTGACCTCTCTCCTTCCACTTGTTCCTCACAACAGCATCCTTTGACACTCTCGATCCAAATCAGTACATCGCTGCACTCATTCCTCCCTTGCTGCCACCCTGTCCTCACGCTAAAGCCACTCTTGTACCTCCCTGCTTTCAGATGCTGATTCACCAGGTGAGGAGATGGGCCCTCAAGCTGCCACTGGGAGTGAATCCGAAGGCGAGGAGGAAGAGGAAGCCGGACTATCAGCGCAACCCTCTGCCGAGGCAGCCCATGGCCATACTGGGGACACGCCTTCCCTGGAGGGGAGCGGAGGGGACTGGTCTGATGAGGGTGAAGCTCCAGGACCCAGCGGGCTGCAGCAACGCGAGGGGGGTAGGGAAGCTCGGGGGCCTTCTCCCCGGAGGGAGAGTATGGCCTCCAGTCCTGCTACAGTGAGCGCAGAAGAGGTGCGGCTCCTCGCTGAAATGAGTGCCCAGGTGGAGCAAAGGCACACTGAGCTCATGGCTGCAGTGGCAAGGATGCCCGAATCCATTGAGTCACTGGCAAGGAGTGTCCAGGACTTCGGTGCAGCACAGGCGTCTGCCACGGAAATGCTAAGTGCTGCAATGCAGTCAGTGGGTGGTCTCATGCAGACGCAGAATGAGGCCACGCGAGCACTAACTGCTACCACCCTCACTGGATCAGGCAGATTTCCCCGGGGCTCTCACCACGCCGCAGCAGGCCAGCAATCTGTGCTCCCGCAGATTGCTGCGCATGCTGAAGTGCTGCCCTGTGGGAGTGCCAGTGTGTCGGTCGAGCGGGGAGTTGCTGTCCTCTCTCAGGATAACAGCATTCCTGCTGCCAGCACTGTCACTTCTCCACTGCAGTTGCCACCACCTGTAAGACAGACTGCTGCCGCCCATGCAGAGTTGGAGCAGTCAGCAGCCGGGCCCTCCAGGCCCAGAGCTGGTCCAGGCCGTCCCTCAAGGGCATCTGCAGTCTCAGTTTCTGACACTCAGCAGCCTTCCCCCAGCCTTGCTCCAGCCACTGGGGTCCCAGTGCAGAGGAGCTGCAGGGTGGGAAGCAGATCACCCTTGAAGGGCAAAAAGTAGAAGGTGTGGCAAAAAGTGGTTCATTGTTTTTTTGAAGGCCGAGGATCATGGTCATATCTTTGTTACCGTTTTGGACATTGTCTCCAGGTTGTGAGAGCCAGTTATGTGATTGACTGTTTCTTTGTGTCTTTCTTTCTATTACTTTGTCATGCGGGAAGGATACACAGTTTTGTTAATAAAGAAGTGTGTTAATTCAAAATGTGCATGTTTGCTCTTTGCACTCATTGTTGCCTTGACTGGCTTAGGGGTTGCGGCATGGTTCCATTCAGTTTCTTTGAATGGCAGAAGCCATTCCCTCAGAGGGGGCCTAGAAGCGACTTGCGATAAGCCTTTGGCGGACGACCCTTGCACTTTGTGCCTCCTTCCAGTCTTGGTGCTGCTGCTCCTCCTCCTCCTCCTCCTCTGCTGGTGCTCCAAGGCCCACTGGCATTGGCTGGGTCCTGAGGATTGCCAGGTTATGCAGCATGCAGCAGACAACAACGAAGTGGGAGACTCGCTCAGGCGAGTACTGCAGGGCTCCTCCAGTGTGATCCAGACAGCAGAACCATTGCTTGAGCACGCCGATTGTGTGCTCAATGATGTTCCTGGTAGCTTGATGGCTCTTGTTGTATCGTTCTTCTGCAGGGGTACTGGGCGAACGGAGCGGGGTCATCAGCCAGGTGCACAGAGGATAGCCCTTGTCCCCGAGAAGCCAGCCTCTTGGGTGAAGCGGGGCCTCAAAAAGGTCTGCCACAGAAGTCTGGTGCAGGATGAAGGCATCGTGGCTGCTGCCTGGAAATTGGGCACTGACAGCGAGTATCAGCTGTCTGTGGTCACAGCCCAACTGGACGTTCAAGGAATGGAAGCCCTTTCGGTTGCGGAAATCCTCGGCATTCTCTTGCGGCGCCCGCAAACCCACATGGGTGCAGTCAATGGTGCCCTGCACCATGGGGAATCCCGCTATTCTTGCAAAGCCCGCTGCGCGATCTTGCTGCTTGTTGGGGGTCATCGGGAAAAAGATGTAATCTCGTCTCCTTTTAAAGAGGGCATTTGTGACTTGACGGATGCAGCAATGCATCGTGAACTGGGAGTGTAATGAAATCTGTTTGTCTTGATCCTGTATTCGTTTTGCACTCATGTATATTACCCTCCCCCACTGTGTATCGTTTCACTTCCTCTTTCCCGACTAACCTGGGAGGTTCCAGGTCTTGGCTCTTGGCTCCGCCCCTGACTTCTCTTACATAAAGATCCCAGGATCTGTATGACTCATTCCTGTGAACCAGTCGGTGTGTTGAGATGTTAGCTCTGATCTTAGTGATTAAAAGCCAACGGGCTAGATTTTCAGTTGCTTGCGCCAGCAGTTAGCGCCTTAAGAGAAGTGATTTCCGGGCGCTATGCGTCTAGCGCCCGGGCGCAGCGCAGTTTGCGCCCCGCCCCAAATTAAGCTGCCCGTTAGCGCCGGCGCAAAGTTTAGCGCCCGCCCGGATGCGCGCGCAGAAAATGACGTCACATCCTCGTGCAACGCCCTTTGGCCGCCCCGATTGCAAACTTCAGTCGGACCGCCCCATTGTGCGGCGGGCGGCCGGAGCGTTTGGAAAAAGGAACGCAACACAACCAGCGCGGGCCCCGGGGGGCGCTAATTAAAGGGAACGTCCTCTCCAGTATAAAGGCCATCCTTTTTTCAGAAAACAGTCTTGTGCAACGCATTTCTGGAGACACAACAAGGAGGATAGCTAACTGGTTTCAAGCAGCAAGAGCCAGGTATTTTTGGACTCAGGCAACAGCGCTGCAAGTGGCCATTTGGAAATTAGAGTGTTTGCCAGGATTTGATGGGGGTTGCATGGGGTGCCAACGCGGAGCTGCAGCTCCATGTCCGTAGGGCTCGCAGACGCATTGTGAGAGGGGCAGCCCTGGCTAGAGGCAGAGGGGGCTACAGGCGTCGGCCACGTAGGCCTTACCCAGTCAGGCTATACCGCCAGCAGCGCTCCTACCTAAACATGAGTGCCGCGCGATGTGTTAAAAGGCTCCGATTCCGAAAGGGGGTGATTGCAGAGATCTGCCACCTGCTTCGCCGAGATCTGCGGCCAAAGCTCAGGTGCAGGACGTCTCTGTCGGTGGAAGTGAAGGTGACGGTGGCATTGAACTTCTATGCCACCGGCTCCTTCCAATACGCTGCTGGGGACATAGCAAACATCTCCCAGTACGGCGCGCATCGCTGCATCCGCCAGGTGACCGAAGCACTGTTCAGAAGGAGAAGCCAATTCATCTCCTTCCCCATGGCCCTGGAGAGCCAGCATCAGCACGCATTGGGATTTTCCAGACTCGGGGAATTCCCCTTGGTGCAGGGCGCCATTGACTGTACGCATGTGGCTTTGCGGGCCCCTCTGGAGCATGACGAGCAGTATCGCAACAGGAAGGGCTACCATTCTCTGAATGTGCAGCTGGTCTGTGACCACAAGCAGCGCATCATGGCAGTCAATGCCAGCTTCCCAGGCAGCAGCCACGATGCCTTTATCCTGCGGCAGAGTACTGTGCATGACATGTTCCAGGCACAGCCTCCCCCAAGAGGATGGCTACTCGGGGACAAAGGCTATCCTTTGTGCACCTGGCTCATGACCCCGCTCCGCGCGCCCAGGACCGCTGCTGAAGAGGCCTACAACGAGAGCCATCAAACCACCCGCAACATCATCGAGCTAACTATTGGGGTCCTCAAGCAGCGGTTCCGCTGCCTTGATCGCTCCGGAGGAGCTCTCCAGTATTCGCCGGACCGGGTCTCCCAATTTGTGGTGGTTTGCTGCATGCTACACAACCTGGCTATCCGCAGGACTCAGGCACTGCCACCTGACGTTGGACCAGCACCTCAGGAGGAGGAGCAGGAGGAGCATGAGGAGGAGGAGGAGGAGGAGGAGGAGGAGCAGGAGTACGTTCCCAGGAGGGAGCGACCAGGGCCAAGGGCCGCACGACGCCACCTTATTACACGGTACTTCTAAGCCCCCTGTCAGGGAATGGCCAGGGGCCATGAGGGAAGATGAATGCAGCCGCTCCGCAAGCCCTCAGCCGGCGAAGCCAACAAACACTAAGAAGAACAACCATGGAGACTGCATGAATAAAGATAATTTTTTTTTACACAAAAATGAAAAGCCCTTCCCACATGAATCCCCAAAAACAATAAACGGGCCCCACAAAAAGCCCAACAAACGACTCACTCCCACAAACTGGGGAGGAGCCACTCCACCTTTATTGAAACCGGGCCTCAACGTCGGCCTAACGCAAAAAAAAAGCCCTCCAAAAGCACAACCATGGGCAAAATAAAGATGGCCACCGCCATATTAAAGGAAAGCTGGCCACACCCTCTACTGAGTGGCCCGCGAGGGCGAGACCTTGGCCAGCATTTTGCCTCCCCTGCCCTGCCTGCTGCTCCTTCGCAAGCTCTGCCCAGTGGCTGCTGCGAGGCTGGGGGAAGGCGCCTGAGGCTCAGATGCCCTTCCGCCAGATGCCGCTGGGGGGCGGCCTACACGGCGTTTGGGCCTCGAGGGGCCGTCTCCTGAGTGGCGCACCTGAGCCTGGCCAGCATCAGCTGCAGCCGCTTGCCCTTGACGCCGCAGAGGGGGAATGGCGGCGACGGATGGCGCAATGTGGGCCAGCTGGCGTCTGGGATGCGCTGGCTGGTGCTGTGGCACGGTGGCACTCGGCCGGGCCCGCACTGCAGGATCCGCAGCAATCAGCCGACGGCCGGCTTGCTGGGATGGTCCAGCGCGGCGCCTGCCCTGGCGATGCCTGCCTGAGACAGCGCGTGTGGCAGCAGTGAGTGGCCCTGTGGTCCTGGTGTGCGCGCGCATCACATCCGCCAGGGTCTTGACGGCATCAGTTAGCATGCGGCCAGTCGCGGCAGTTGCTGCCCCGAACTCGCGCACACTGGTCGCCAGCGACTCGATGGCCTCAGGCATGCGCCCCACCACGCTCATGTGCTCCGTGTGCCGCCGGTCCGAGTCGTCGGCCATCTGATCGAGCTTCCGCACCTCCTCCGAAGTGAAGGTGTCCGGACTGGAGTCGCGACTCTCCCGCTGGGGAGGAGGGTCCGGACTAGGGGACCCTTGCCGCGTTGGTGACGGCGAGTGTGCCGAGCAGCAGCACTCCCCTCTGATCCTTCCCCCCTTTGGGGGGAAGGCCGCGGGCCACGCGCACGGCTGCTGGGTGGCTGGACGCCACTGGTCCCAGAAGCTGCATTGCCCTGCGACAGTTCCTCCAGGCACTCGTCCAGTGAGGAGGTGTCAAGCATTTCCTCCTCTCCTGCGGGACGTGACTGTTCCCCCGAAGGTCCGGCTTGCTCCTCCTCCTCCTCCTGGTTGGAGGTGCTGTCACTGGCAGCCTCAGGGTCCTGGTCGTCACCAGCTGAAAGCAGGAATGCACAAGAGTCGCTTCAGAGTGAGGAGACGGCGTCAGCGAGGGAGTTAGGACTGGTGGGATTCAGCGCATTGGTGGGACAGTGGCAAAGGAGGTAGCTCGGATGGGCCAGTGCGACGCGAGAGGGCCAAAAGGCGAGGTCCTTACCATTGCCGGGCAGTGGAGGGTCGGATACACCGCACGCTGTGGGGACAATCACACGGGCTCCCATGAGCACACACACGCGCTCCTCCAGCCGAGTGAGCTTCTGCAGCTTGGCGCGGCCACCCCTGGCACGGGCCTGGCGATTAAACGCTACTTTAGCCTGCAAGAGAAAGGACGGGCTGTAAGTGCGCAGTGAAGCCCTGATGTAGTGTGCACTGCCTCCCTTGGTGGAATAGCTTGGACAGAGTGAAGCCCTGATGTAGTGTGCACTGCCTCCCATGGTGGAATAGCTTGGACAGAGTGAAGCCCTGATGTAGTGTGCACTGCCTCCCATGGTGGAATAGCTTGGACAGAGTGAAGCCCTGATGTACTGTCCACTGCCTCCCATGGTGGAATAGCTTGGCCAAAGTGTAGAGTGCCGAATGGCCATTTGATGCTCATGACTGTCCCAATGCTGCTGGCTGAGGGCTGGCCAAATGGACTTTCAGGTCCCTTTGCCCATCATGTCAGGTGTACATGCAAGAATGAGGAGGAGACTGGAAAGGCTACTCACCCTCACAATCCTGGTCAGATCGTTGTATTTCTTATGGCATTGTGTGTGGGTCCTGGGGGCCTCGCCGGTGAACGTCACCCTCTGGGCGATCTGCTTCCAGGCTTTGGTGTAGTCGTGGTGGGTTGGATTCCTCCCACTCTCTGGAAACAAGATCTTGCGCCTCACCTCCAGAGCTGTGACCATTATGTCCAGATCAACCTCTGAGAAGCGCAGGGCACGCTGACGGGCCTTCTCTGGCGTTGCCATGACTCCCTAGGGCTGAGCAGTAGTGTTGAGGCCTCTTTGCAAGGCTGCAGTGTGCAGGGCGTGGCAGCAGACCAATTCGTCCCTTCCCCCTTTAAGAGCTGGTCGGCACCACGGGGTCTGCTGTCAGTGCAAAAATGACCGCACCCGTGCTGCGCCCCGCCTGGGCGCTATCCCTCTGGACCGCCGGCTTAGCGCCTAAAGAGAGTAGTGGAACGCCTCTTTTAGCGCTCCACCAACCTCTTAGGGCGAAGCCACTGAATTCCCGGCAACGGGGCGCTACTTTGGGGCGGGCGCTAACTTCGGGCGGGCGCTAAGGTTAGCGCCCCAAAACTGTCTATACTGAAAATCTAGCCCAACTTGTTTAAGTCTATAACTTCTAATTTTGTGATTATTGAAGGCCCATCAATTTTAATCACTAAAGAATACTAGGATGGATCGACTCCTAAAACCAGAGCGTCTGGACTTGGATCCACATTCTGCTGAAGCATCAAATCAATTTGGACACTGGCTCAAATGCTTCGAACTCTTCGCGGGGGCCTCATCCGCTAGCGAGGTAGATAAACTGAGTCTACTGACTACTCGCGTAAGTCATCGGGTTTATTCGTTCATCCGGGACGCCACCTCTTACACGGAGGCCATCACTATCCTGAAGGCCCAATACCAGAGGCCGGTAAACAAAGTGTACGCCAGACATCTGCTGGCTACACGCAGGCAGCGACCAGAGGAATCAATGGATGATTTCTTACAGGGCCTAAAGGACCTGGTCCAGGACTGTAACTGCAAGGCCGTGACGGCCAACGCGTACTCTGACGAATTGGTCCGCGATTCCTTCATCACGGGCCTCAAATCGAATTATATCCGGCAGAGACTGCTGGAGAACGAGGTCCTGGACTTAAAAAAGGCAGTGGCCACTGCACGATCGCTGGACGTGGCCCAGAGAAATTCTGACTCTTATTCTTCCGGCCATGCGGCCCTCACCGCCTCGTGCGCGCCGAGGGGGCCGCCATCTTCCCCATCCATGTCTCAGACCAGCTCTCCGCCGCCGGAGTCCCCACACAGAAGTTCACCCAGGAGTCCTACTACAGCGGCAATGTCTCGAGGCCCGAAATGCTACTTCTGCGGCCAGGCCAAGCACCCCAGACAACGATGCCCAGCGAAGGACGCTACATGCTTCAAATGTAAGAAAAAGGGGCATTTTAGCAAAGTCTGCAGGGGGAATCCGATTTCCAACTCCGTCACCACCTCGTGCGTGCTGTGCGGGCCGCCATCTTGGGATCCGCCATCTTTTCCCGACTCAACGGCCACCCAGGACCCAACAGTGGCTTCGATCACGGTGGATCAATCCAGGCCACACCCGTTGACAAAATCCATGATGGACATACAGGTAAACGAGAATTTAACGAAATGTTTAATTGACTGTGGGAGTACCGAGAGTTTTATCCACCCTAGCCTGGTACGGCGGCACTCATTAACGGTAACCCCTACATGCAGCAGAATTGCTATGGCTGCTAAGCCCCACACTTTGGACATTTTGGGCTACTGTGTGGTAACACTGACTGTAAAAGGCACGGACTACAAGGATTTTAAACTCCTCGTGATGCCAGAACTCTGTGTTAATGTAATCTTGGGCCTGGACTTCCAGTGCCACCACGAAAGTGTCACGCTAGCATATGGCGGGTCCCAGCCGCCACTCACAGTCTGTGGCCTATCAACCTTAAAAATCAGCCCGCCCTCTTTATTCGCTAATCTCGCTCCGAACTGTAGGCCCATAGCAACCAAAAGTAGACAGTACAGTCCGGAAGACAGACACTTTATCAAGGCGGAAGTGGACAGACTCCTGCGGGAAGGCATTATTGAATGCAGTACCAGCCCGTGGCATGCCCAAGTAGTCATAGTTAAAAATAGCGAAAAGAAACAGATGGTAATTGACTACAGCCAGACTGTTAATATTTATACCCAGCTGGACGCCTACCCTTTACCCCGCATATCAGAAATGGTCAACCAGATTGCGCAATACCGAGTCTTCTCGACTATCGACCGCAAATCCGCGTATCACCAGCTCCCCATTAGAACGGAGGACCGCCCATACACCGCCTTCGAGGCGAACGGGCGCCTCTACCATTTTCTCAGAGTGCCCTTCAGGGTAGCAAATGGGGTCTCGGTCTTCCAACGTGAGATGGACCGCATGGTTGACGAGAATAAACTACAAGCTACCTACCCCTATCTGGACAATGTCACTATCTGCGGGCACAACCAGCAAGACCACGATCTAAATCTTGCGAGATTTTTAACAACTGCCCTAAAGCTGAATCTAACCTACAACGAAGACAAATGTGTCTTCAATACAACCCGTCTCTGTATCCTCGGCTGTGTGGTGGAAGATGGGGTAATTGGACCGGACCCTGACCGATTACGCCCACTAAAGGAACTGCCCCTGCCACACAATCCCAAAGCTTTAAAAAGGTGCCTGGGATTTTTTTCGTATTATGCCCAATGGGTGCCCAATTACTCTGATAAGACCCGACCCCTCATTAAATCAACGTCCTTCCCACTATCAGCTGAAGCTCGGGAGGCTTTCACCAGTATTAAACAGGACATTGAAAGGGCTGCAGGGTGTGCAGTGGACGAATGCATTCCCTTTCAAGTCGAAAGCGATGCGTCAGACTTTGCCTTAGCTGCGACCCTCAATCAGGCTGGGAGACCTGTGGCCTTCTTCTCCCGAACCCTTCAGGGACCTGAAATCAGGCACTCTTCTGTCGAGAAGGAGGCACAGGCTATAGTGGAGGCAGTGCAGCACTGGAGACACTACCTAGCCGGCAAACGTTTCACCCTGCTCACCGACCAGCGGTCAGTGGCTTTCATGTTTAATAACAAACAAAGGGGGAAAATCAAGAATGACAAAATACTCAGGTGGAGGATCGAACTATCCACGTTCGACTATGATATTATGTACAGGCCGGGAGCCCTTAATGAACCCCCAGACGCCCTATCGCGGGGAATGTGTGCTAGCATTCATACGGACAAATTACAGGGTCTCCACAACGACCTCTGTCACCCAGGGGTCACCCGACTATACCATTTTATAAAGTCCCGCAATCTGCCCCACTCCATCGAGGAGGTCAGGGCAATGACCAGAGCCTGCCGCATCTGTGCAGAATGCAAGCCTCGTTTCTACAGGCCTGACCCTGCACACCTTATCAAAGCCACACGGCCATTCGAGTGCCTAAGTCTGGACTTCAAGGGACCCCTTCCCTCTGCCGACCGTAACGTATACTTCCTCAATATCATTGATGAATATTCCCGCTTCCCCTTCGCCATTCCCTGCCCAGACATGACCTGTGCCACGGTCATCAAGTGTCTCTGTAATCTATTCTGCATGTTTGGCATGCCGAACTACATACACAGCGATAGGGGGACGTCATTCATGAGTGACGAGCTGCGCCAGTTCTTGCTCTCGAAGGGGATAGCCACTAGCAGAACTACTAGCTACAACCCCCGGGGTAATGGGCAAGTGGAAAGGGAGAATGCTACTGTTTGGAAGGCTGTCACGTTAGCCTTAAAGTCAAAAGGCCTTCCGACCTCCCGCTGGCAGGAAGTCCTCCCAGACGTGCTCCACTCCATAAGGTCTCTGTTATGTACTGCCACTAAAGCTACCCCTCACGAAAAGATGTTCGTTTTCCCCCGGAAATCCACCTCGGGCATATCTCTACCCGCATGGCTGACGTCTCCGGGGACAGTACTATTGCGGAAGCACGTGAGAGGCCATAAAACGGACCCCCTTGTGGAAAAGGTACAGCTCCTCCATGCAAACCCTCAGTACGCCTATATCGAGTACTCTGACGGGCGAGAGGACACTGTTTCCATAAAAGACCTCGCTCCCTCGGGGAGTGGAGAGAACGATGGGAGACTACCCGATGAAGACCTACACCACAAAGGGACAGGACGCCCAGAGGTATCAATACCCAACTTTAACCTGGAGGACACTGCAGATAACCTGGAAGACACTGCGGAGGCCCAGACAGCGGAGGAACCAGAATCCACTCCCCTAGAGGCACCCCAACCGGCTTTGCGCCGATTACTGAGAACTGCAAAACCTCCTGACAGACTCACTTATACCAACTTTTAAGAAACATCACCCCGATGGACTAAATCTATAGAAGGGGTGAATGTAATGAAATCTGTTTGTCTTGATCCTGTATTCGTTTTGCACTCATGTATATTACCCTCCCCCACTGTGTATAGTTTCACTTCCTCTTTCCCGACTAACCTGGGAGGTTCCAGGTCTTGGCTCTTGGCTCCGCCCCTGACTTCTCTTACATAAAGATCCCAGGATCTGTATGACTCATTCCTGTGAACCAGTCGGCGTGTTGAGATGTTAGCTCTGATCTTAGTGATTAAAAGCCAACTTGTTTAAGTCTATAACTTCTAGTTTTGTGATTATTGAAGGCCCATCAGGGAGATATTGGCAATGTCCCCAGTAGCAGATTGAAAGGCGTCGGTGGCATAAAAGTTGAGAGCCACTGTTACCTTCACTGCCACCAACAGAGACGTCCTGCTCCTCAGTTGAGGTTACAGATCTGCCTGGAGGAAGTGGCAGAGCTAAGTGACCACCTCCTTGCTGAATCGCAGCCTTCACAAACACTGCTCCTCAGACATATTGATGTATGAGAACTGTTGTCGAAAAACCCTGGGACGGTAAGGTCTCCTGTACTGACGCCTGTTGGCCCTCCTCCTTCTGGCCATGATTGCCACTCTATCTCTGCGTCTCTGTGCCCTCTCAATGTGATGGAGAAGCACGAAATGCCCATCCATTGCAGCTCCCATAATATGTGGGCAATCAAAGTTATGCCGGTGAAAAAGCAAAGCAACTACAAAGTTATGGGCAAGAGCCAAAAGTACCTCAGACAGTGTTGACTCAATGCAGAAGTCTCTCTTTCTCCCTTTGTCTCTCAGCAAATCGCTCTCTCTCTCTCTCAGCACGAGTGGTCCAAAAATGGCCACCACACATAAGACAGGAAGAGGCCCCCTTTAAATAGCGCCCCCCCAGCCCCACAGCGACTGGGAAGCATTCCAGTCAACCTGTCATTGGTAGCGACAGGCGGAAAGGAGGGGGGCGCCACTGAATTTCCGGTCCGGGGCGCCCCAAGGGCGTTGCACTCTGGAATGACATCAAGATCTGCGTGCGCAGGAGAGCGGGCAGCAGGGTTTAGCGCCGCTGCTAAATTTCCGCTCAATTTCGCAAGAGGAACAGGGCTCGCCGCGCCCGGGCGCTAGTTGGTTAGTGCCCCACTTATCGCCCTCTTAAGGCGCTCACAACTGAATTTCTCCCCCAAAGGATTCTGAGCGGGATTGAGAAGGTGGATGCTGAGAGGATGTTTCCCCTAGTGGGTGTATCTAGAACTAGTGGGCATAGTTTCAGAATAAGGGGTCACCCATTTAAGATGGAGATGAGGAGGAATTTCTTCTCTCAGGGGATCGTGAATCTTTGGAATTCTCTACCCCAGAGAGCTGTGGAGGCGGAGTCATTGAATATATTCAAGGCAGAGATTGACAGACATTTGAACTACAAGGGAGTCAAGGGGTATGGGGAGAGAGCAGGAAAGTGGTGATGAAGCCAAGATTGCATCAACCATTGAATGGCGGAGCAGGCTCGAGGCGCCGATTGGCCTACTCCTGCACCTGTTTCTTATGTTCTTATGTTCTTAGACTGATGGGGCGGTAATTGGCCGGATTGGATTTGTCCTGCTTTTTGTGGACAGGACATACCTGGGCAGTTTTCCACATTGTCGGATAGGTGCCAGTGTTATAGCTGTACTGGAACAGCTTGGCTAGAGGCGCGGCTAGTTGTGGAGCACAAGTCTTCAGCACAGCAGCCGGGATGTTGTCAGGGCCCATAGCCTTTGCTGTATCCAATGCGCTCAGCCGTTTCTTGATAATGGCCCAGAAATTCGGGTCCCCACGTGTGAGCACTGGGTACTCCCGCATAGGCCCAACGAAGTGCCGGTTTTGTGCATGCGCGGGAAACCGGAACTTCTGTTCCCTTGAAAGAAGGGGTTGACAGGTGGAATGCGTGCGCCGGAGAGGCAGCGCGTGCGCATTGAACTTACGTTTTTTTTGCAGGTTTCTCCGGGAGGGTAAGTCTCCAGAATTACACTTTTAAAAAGCAGGCGCAAGGCCTGCTTTTAACAAGGTAAGTGGTGAATTAATTAAAATTAAAACATTTTTTCCACAGGTTTATTATTTTTAAATACTTTAAAGAAAGGTAAGTTTATTTTTAGACCCATTAGAAAATGTAATTAATTTTTTCAAAAATTTAAATTATTGTTTAAAATAGTTATTTCATGTAATTTATAGTTATTTTAAAAATGTGATTAAAAAAAAAAGTATTTGAAGTTTTAGTTATGTTTTGGGGCTTATAGTATTTATAGGTTTGACAGCTCTTCCTGTCAAATTTATGAATGAAGCATTCCCTGCTACGATTGGCTCTCCATGGCCTACGTGATCCCAGGGGACGCTTCAAACTAACTGCGCTCCTGGGATACGCAAGCACTGCGCGCCGGCAGTTGGAGGAGGCACAGGATCGGAATCCCACGCGGGCCCACAGCTCAACGGCCGGCGCGCTAGGTAAGTGCAGGTCAGGGGCTTGCACCCGCGGGAAGCCCCCGACACAAATTTCTGGGCGATCATGTGAAGTGAATCGAATTGGCTAAAGACTGGCTTCTGTGGTGGTGGGGACCTCAGGAGGAGGTTGAGATGGATCATCCACTCGGCACTTCTAGCTGAAGATGGTTAAAAGCCTAGTTACACCTATTCCAACAAGGCTTAACATTTAATGGGGTATTTAACAGCGACATTAGCATGGAAGAGCCCACGTTTTTGTCAGTTTCACTGATTACGCTGATTGCCAGATATGGGGGGGGAGGGTCCACAGAGCAGACAGTGTCGGAGTAGTGAATGATTAGCCACAACGTCAGGATTTCCGCATTAGGATGCACATGCACTAAATCCTGAAGTTGCGGTCAGTTTCAAAGGGGTAATTACAGCGAACGCTGATAGTTCGCCGTCATTGCCCCCTGCAAATTCTGGGCCATTGTCATATAATATATGCTGCTAATAAATGAGGCTTTGTTGATATGGATAAAAAGACCACACCTGAACTAAAAAGAACAAATGCTGGCAATGCACATCAGGTGAATTAGCATCTGAAAGAAAGGATTAATGTTTCAAATGTGACCCTTCATCAGGAATGGCAAAAGATATACTTAAAATATTGACCTAACTTTCCCTTTGTTGATCTGACATCTTTATTTAATATCCATCTACATTTTTACATTCTTAGTCTAAATATTCCAAAATGTATTTGCTAGTTAAACACTGCAAAAGCAAAATGAAAAAGTTTCCTAGCAAACATAAATTATTATATGCAATTGAATAATCATTCCAGTTGTATTAGGTATCTTTAGTAGCATCTCTTTGTATGAGCTCAGTGCTATGGTTGTTGTTTCTCAACATTAGCAAGTACAGCTGTTGTTGTAATGGACTGGCACCTCGGGAAAAAGCAGGCAGCGGGTGCCCTCTGCTGGATTGCTCTAAACAGTTCTAATTATAAGAAAACTAGCTGAAGTGCCCGGCGGTGCCGAGGGTCTTTTGAGGGCATGTTGTTGTTGGAAGAGAGAGAGAGAGCGACTGGGGGGAAGAGAGAGAGTGACTGGGGGGAAGAGAGAGAGCGACTGGGGGGAAGAGAGAGAGCGACTGGGGGGAAGAGAGAGAGCGACTGTGGGGAAGAGAGAGCGACTGGGGGGAAGAGAGAGAGCAACTGGGGGGAAGAGAGAGAGCGAGAGACTGGGGGGAAGAGAGAGAGCGACTGGGGGGAAGAGAGAGAGCGACTGGGGGGAAGAGAGGGAGCGACTGGGGGGAAGAGAGAGAGCGACTGGGGGGAAGAGAGAGAGCGAGAGACTGGGGGGAAGAGAGAGAGCGAGAGACTGGGGGGAAGAGAGCGAGAGATGGGGGAAGAGAGAGAGCGACTGGGGAAGAGAGAGAGCGACTGGGGGAAGAGAGAGAGCGACAGGGGGGAAGAGAGAGAGCGACTGGGGGGAAGGGAGAGAGCGACTGGGGGGAAGAGAGAGAGCGACGGGGGAAGAGAGATAGTGACTGGGGGAAGGGGGGAAGGGGAGGCGGGGGAGGAAAGGAGGAGGGGGGGAGGAAAGTGGGAGGAAAGGGGGAGGGGGCGAGGAAAGGGAAGGAGGGGAGGAGGGGAGGAAAGGGGGCGGGGGGAGGAGAGCGGGGGGGAGGGGGGAGGAAAGGGGGAGGGGAGAGGAAAGTGGGAAGGGGAGGAAAGTGGGAGGGGGGAGGAAAGGGCGAGGGGGGGAGGAAAGGGGGAGGAAAGGGGGAGGGGGGTGGAAAGGGGGAGGGGGAGGAAAGGGGGAGGGGGGGAAAGGGGGAGGGGGAGGGGGGAAAGGGGGGAAAGGGGGGAAGGAGGGGGGGAAGGGGGGAGGGGGGAGAAGGGGGAGGGGGAAGGGGGGGAGGGGAGGGGGAGGGGCGGAGGGGGGAAGAAGAGGTGGGGAAGAAGGGGGGGCAGGAGGGGAGGGGAAGGGGAGGGGGAAGGGGGGAGGGGAAGGGGGGAGGGGGAAGGGGGAAGGGGGAAGGGGAGGGGGGAAGGAAGGGAGGGAGGGGGAAGGGGGGAGGGGGGGAGAAGGGGGGAGGGGGAGGGGGGTAAGAAGGGGGGAGGGGGAGGGGGAAGAAGGGGGGAGGGAGGGGGGAGGGGGGAAGGGGGGAGGGGGAGGAGGGGGGACGGGGGAAGGAGGGGGGAAGAAGGGGGGAGGGTGAGGGGGGTCAGGGGGAAGGAGGGGGGGAGGGGGAGGGGGAAGAAGGGGGGAGTGCAGAGGGGAGGGGGAAGGGGGGAGGGGGAGGGGGGAACAAGGGGGGAGGAGGAGGGGGGAGAAGGGAGTGGGGGGGAAGGGGGTGGGGGGAGAGGGGTGGGGAGGGGGGAGGGAGGGAGGGGAGGGGAGGGGGGCAAGAAGGGGGTGGGGGGAGGGGGGGAAGAAGGGGGAGGGGGTGGGGGGAAGAGGCGGGGAGGGGGAAGAAGGGGGAGGAGGGGGGAGTAGGAGGGGGGAGGGGGAAGAAGGGGGAGGGAGGGGCGAGGGGGGAAGAAGGGGGATGGAGGGGAGGGGGGAAGAAGGGGGGGAGGGGGGAAGAAGGGGGAGGAAGGGGGGAAGAAGGGGAGGGAGGGGGGAAGAAGGGGGAGGGAGGTGGGAGGGGGGAGGGGGGAAGAAGGGGGAGGGAGGGGGAGAGTGGGAAGAAGGGGGAGGGAGAGTGGGAAGAAGGGGGAGGGAGAGGGGAGGGGGGAGAGGGGGGAAGAAGGGGAGGGGGGGAGAGGGAGGAAGAAGGGGAGGAGGGGGAGTGGGGGGCAGGAGGGGGAGAGGGGGGAAGAGGGGAGGGGAGCGCCCTGCCCCCCGGAGACCCACCCCCCGATCTCCCGAGCCCCGCCCCTGGTCTCCTGCGCCCCGCCCCCCCCGATCTCCCGAGCCCCGCCCCAGATCTCCCGAGCCCTGCCCCTGATCTCCCGAGCCACGCCCCCCGATCTCCTGAGCCCCGGCCCCCGATCTCCTGAGCCCCGCACCCCCATCTCCCGAGCCCCATCCCCCATCTCCCGAGGCTCGCCCCCCCATCTCCCGAGCCCCGTCCCCCCGAGCCCCGATCTGCCGAACCCCGATCTCCCGAGCCCGGCCCCCCGCCCGAGCTGACTTCAAGAGCAGAGAGAGAGTTGCCGCCGCGCAACCTACCGCGTGAGGCCCGGCCGGACTCAAGTCGCGTGCGCTGACTCCTGCCCCACCCGCCTTTACTAAGATGGCGGCGGTGGCAACGCTCGGCTCAGGCCTGCCCCCTCCAGCCTTCACAAAGATGGCGGCGATCGCGAGCCGCTTGTTGAGCGCGACGGGAGGTGCCTAGCTCGGGCGTGGCTGAGCAACAGAGGCCCAGGCTTACAGGCCTGGAAAAACAGTGAAAGGTAGGAAAATTAGAGAAAAGATTTACAAATTAATTAACTTTTTAAAAAAACAATTTGTGTTTTAAAAGCAACTTTTTTTTTGCTGGAAATGTAGATTTGAAAAGAAACACGCAGAAAGTGGGAAAAAGAAATGAACAGTTTGGAATCAAGATGGTGGCCACTCACCTCGGTTCAGAATGATAAGGCCCGCCCTCACACGCACCGATTGGTCAACCGTCAGGTCACTGAACTGTAGGATTGGTCAATCATCATGTCACTCAGCTGTAGGATGGCCCACCCGCACAGACAATGAACCCGCCCCCACTCGATGCAAATGAACGGATAATGAGAGGAATTTTGAACGTTTTTTGGATACCGTTGGCACAATTTTTGTCCGACCATCGGCACAATTTTTGTCCGAGCAAAAAGTAAATATGCCTACAAGAGTCCCCTAATGATGAGCTTTCTTTTGATGTAACATATGTGTAGGTACGCTCTATAACTTTTGATTGTATAGCCGGACAGAGAGACAGACAGAGAGACAGACAGAGAGACAGACAGAGAGACAGACATATCCTTTTATATATATAGATGCATCTTAGAACATGTCCTGACTACTGTTACTTATTCAGTGTCAGCATGTATTAGAAGATCTTTTTATTTGGATGTCTTATTCTCATACAGTGATCATATCATAATACTGAGCAGAGATAAATGATGAAAACAATACAGTAATGTACGCTGTTGGACTGTGTTTTATGGTGTGTTGTTTATGTAGTGGTGAAAAATATTGGGGCCAAAAGTCCTTGAGCGTGACCTTTGCTCCTGACACCGTGGGCTGAATTTTGCCGGCGCTCAGAGTGTGGATTTGGAGGCGGGTCCGCTGTCAAAATAGCAAAGATTGATAGCGGGTAGGAAACCCGCTGTCAACCTGCTGTCAACCCGCCTCCACGCGAGTCTCCCAGGTGTTGGGTCTGTCTGCGCACAACTGACCCGACACCAAGCGGCGGGGGAGACAATTTACATCATTAAATGGCTTGTTAACAGCCAATTTAATGCTATTTTTAACCTTCCTGTAATTTTTCGTGCTCCCCCACGGGTTACCTGCTGCTCGGGGAACACGCCAGATCACCTGGCGTGAGTTGAGTCTGCTTTGATTTATCTGATAACCTGACAGCTGCAGAAGTGGTGTAAAGGATGCCATGTTACAGCTCTTCAGTTTGAGAGCTCAGAAACTGTTGGTTGCTGCATTTCTAAGACATATAGGGCTAGAAATTCAGTAGACTTTGCGCCCAGTTTTCGCCCAAAGAGGGCTTTTGCGCCACTTGCTGAGCTTTCGCCGATATTCAGCACTGCGGTAATGGCGGCGCTAGCCAGTAGCACTGCGCCGCCACCGATGACGTCCTCGGTGTGCGCAGTGCCCCGCTACCGCCCCGCTACCGGCCCGACCGCCATATTGAGTTGCGGCCGCCTCTTCCGCAGCAGCCGCAAACAGCGATCAGAAAACGGGGCCGTACTGTAGCGTTAGTGGGGCGAGTTAAGGCGGAGGTGCGGCCGGCCGCTTTTTCGGCGGCCGCCTGCCCGCACCTCCTTCCCCGGCCTCCTCCACCACCCCCCCCCCCGCGGCATTGCCGGCTGTTTTCCGGGAGCCCGACACTTCTCCGTGGTGCCGGGCTTATTTGCCGGCACTAGCGAGCGGCGATCTCGCTGTTGCAGGCACCTCCCCCTTAAGAGAGGGAGGAAGGCCTGCAGTACCGCAGCCTGCCGCTCCGCAGCGGGTGGCGCTGTGGCACCTAGCGCGCCGATATTCAGTTTCAGCGCCCCAAGCGGGGGCGCCGAAACCCTTGAATAGCGGCCGGCTTCGACTTGGGGGGCTGAAACTGAATTTCCGGCGGGCGCAAGTGGCTCTGCACGCAGCGGTAACTTCTGGGCGCAACCGAGCTGGCGGGCCCAAACTGAATTTCTAGGCCATAGAGATTTCTGTAGCTTGCAAGTGTTTAGAGCCAACTGTATGTCCAGTGCCACCTCATTGGAGCAACCTCTCTCACCATTGACAGGTCACTTGTATCATCTCAACTGCAGTTGCCCTCTATTGCAGCAACATCGGTGTCCTTGGAAAAATCAATCCATGGTCCTCTGAATCCTTCCACGATCAGCCCCAACACCAACATCACCAGACACACCAACATCACCAACAACAACACCTGAAGGGATAATTACAAGTCCTAACCCTTTTTGGGCTACCCCAAATCAAGCGTATTCCCCAGATGTTCACCTTCAACTAAAGTTAAAGATAGCCGAATTTTATAAGATGCTTAATTGGGTCTAAAAGTTCAGACTATCTCTCTCTAAAGGAAAGGAACGTTGTGAAGATGTTATCGCCCTCTGGATAGCACGTTTAATAAGTTTAACTAGACTGTAACCTTCTGGATATTATGAGGGTCCGGAATACCCCCCAGAATTCTGCAACTCCTTACAAAAGAGTGTACAGAAATTGAGTTTGTGAGGTTGATACAGAAATACTCTGAGACAATTCTAAAAATATATAGTTTTATTTAAGAGCCGACATTCAGTTAACAGCTGTTGATTCAATCGCAACTTTTACAGTTCAAAATACAATTAGCCTTACACAATCTTATTCTCAGAAATCCTTATTCTCAAATCTTAACTTCGTTACATTTCCACTCTCCTACTTATTCTTAATCCAGAATATCCACCAAAATCAAATACCTTGATTACCCGAGACTCAAAGTTAAAAACTTACAGAGTGTGCCTGTGAAGTTGAGAAACGCTTGCCCTTCCAGCGACTTCTGACTTTCTGTTTGAAAAGCTCTTACTTTTATACCTTTTTTTGAATGGCATATTCTTTGAAGTTTTCTGCTGATGTAAGCTAATTATTTTTATTTATTCTTTGTGTTGACTTCTTTCTATTCTTACTGCCATTTCAGCTGCCAACTCTCAGACTTCTGTCTCTACCTTTAGGTGTTCAATAGTTATCATAAAAACAATATGACAGTAGTATTTATTTGATGTCATTCTTATCAAAGAACTTTCATTCAATTCTTAAGATTGGCTTAACTGTTTATTAGCTGACGTTGTGACTCCATGGTGTTCCAAGTCCAATACAAAAACCATGTGATTGCTTGGTGCATCTATTGAAGTCATATCTTCAAAGTACTCTGTTGGTATCATATTTACTACATGTAAATTAAAGACACTTCAACTAGGGTGGTTGATTTCCTAGCCATCTTAGTTGGTTATATTCCAGTCTTGTGTTTCCTGCCTTTCAAGTTTAACATAAAAACTATTTGTCCAGCAGGTGTTTCTTTTACTTGATTTCATCTTTTCAAAGGCACATGCCTCTTTTAATGTTTCTGTGTTCCTGTTCAATGTGTTAGTTTTTAACACTTTAAACTGGGCATTTCATTGTGTTCCCTCCAAACTCCAGACTCTCTGGAAGCAACAAACTGCTTTTTCAATAGGGCCATTGTATTAGCATATTTAACCAATTCCCATTTCAAAAGCTTGTGGTGTTTACAACTTTATTAACAACTGATCTTTATCTCAGAAGCCTGTATTTCTGTTTACAGCTTGTGTCTCTGAGGTTGTTTAGATTTTTAAACCCAGTTTCTCATGTATTAATAATGTCAGAAATCTATTCATATGATGGTGTATCTCTTGGAATATGGCTTATTCCGTCACACACCAACCTTCTCCACCACCACCTGATGCTGCACAGGGCACATGGCATCAGCACCTGACAAGGTTGCTACCTGGGAGGCCAGCGATGGCTTCACCATGGCCAGATTTACTTCACTTGACGCTGTACACCCTGGCTGCCACATGATGTGCCAGGTTGACACCATCCCACACCAGCACCATAAAGCATCCCTTTAATGTCCAAGCCATTCCTTGCACACTCATTACAATAGCGGGGGTGGGGGATGGAGTTATGTCTCAACATTCACTGGAACTCACTAAGACACTTCTCAAGGTGCGCACAGACCTGTACAATAAGGTGAAGTGTTGAAAATATAGATTTCAATGTATGACAACACATTAACAGAAACTTCACATGAACATTGGCTAAACCTTTCAAGTGCCTACCCTTATGTGTTGTTAGTTGGTATGCTTGCAGTAGGATGAGGGTGAGTGTATCTGGATTTTCAGAAGGCCTTCGATAAGGTCCCACACAAGAGGTTGGTGAACAAAATTAGGGCACATGGAATTGGGGGTAATATACTAGCATAGAATGAGAATTGGTTAACAGACAGAAAACAAAGAGTAGGGATAAATGGGTCTTTTTCAGGATGGCAGGCTGTGACTAGTGGGGTACCACAAGGATCGGTGCTTGGGCCCCAGCTATTCACAATCTATATCAATGATTTGGATGAGGGGACTAAACATTTCCAAATTTGCTGATGATACAAAGCTAGGTGGCAGTGTCAGTTGCAAAGAGGATATGAAGAGGCTTCAAGAGGATCACGACAGGCTCAGTGAGTGTGCGAGAACATGGCAGATGGAATATAATGTGGATAAATGTGAAGTTATCCACTTGGGTGGAAAAAACAGAAAATCAGAGTATTTCCTAAATGGTGAAAGATTGGGGAATGCAGATGTTCAAAGGGACCTGGGTGTCCTTGTACAGGAGTCACTGAAAGTGAATGTGCAGGTGCAGCAAGCCATTAGGAAGGCAAATGATATGCTGGCCTTCATTACAAGAGGATTTGAGTACAGGAGTAAAGAAGTCTTACTTCAATTATATAGGGCCTTGGTGAGACCACACCTGGAGTACTGTGTACAATTTTGGTTTCCTTACCTAAGGAATGATATACTTGCCATAGAGAGAGTGCAACGAAGGTTCACGAGATTGATTCCTGGGATGGCGGGACTGTCGTATGAGAAGAGATTGAGTAAATTACGCCTGTATTCTCTTGAATTCAGAAGAATGAGAGGGGATCTCATTGAAGCATACTAAATTATTACAGGCTTGATAGGATGGATGCTGGGAGAATGTTTCCCTTGGCTGGGGAGTCTAGAACTAGGGGCCACAGCCTCAAGATAAAGGGTAGGCCATTTAGGACTGAGATGAGAAGAAATTTCTTCAGACAGAGGGTGATGAATCTTTGGAATTCTCTACCCCAGAGGGCTGTGGAGGCTCAGTCATTGGGTATATTCAAAACAGAAGTCGATAGATTTCTAACTAGTAAAGGCTTCAAGGGATATGGCGATAGGGCCGATGAATGGAGTTGAGGCAGAAGATCAGCCAGGATCTCATTGAATGGCGGAGCAGGCTCGAAGGGCCAAATGGCCTACTCCTGCTCCTATTTCTTATGTTCTTATGAGTGTGAGGGGTGGCTAGTGAGATGGGGAAGTGATAATATAGATAGCGAGGGATGGGTGGAGGTGCAAGGTAAGTTGGTGTGAGTAAGGATGTGCAGGAGTAGGGTAGGAAGGCAGAGTGATGGGGATGTGATGAGTGGCACAGCAGGATGAGGTTGAGTGTGGCTTTGCAGTAACGTTTCGTGATCAACTGAGATCATTGAAAGGTTGGCGCCACTGCAGCCTGGTCCTCCTGATGACATCCCTGCTTGTGTCCTCCTGTGCAATGTGCAACCAAACTTTGCTGTTGTAGGTATGGGATAACAATTTGCACATCTACTGACCTTCTGACTGTTGAAGTTGACACCCGTCTGCAGTGTGTCATGAATGGAAATATTTCAGGCCAATTCGACTGTGCGCTTGCAAGATTGTTACCTCAAATGAAATCTATAGCAAGGGGATGGGAAACATTTAAGCCCTCTCATCCTGGTCATCATAATTGGAGGAGTAGCAGCCGTGTGGCTCAGCACAGATGTTCCTGGGAAGAGGAGTAGGAGGAGGACGCAGGGAGCCTTGCATGCCCTGTTGTGATCAATGCAGCATCCCTCCAGTTCACTGCTGCCCGTCAACCAGGGTATGCACACTGCCGTGCCACACTACCATAAGCTTACTCTTCAACCATAGGTGGCCACCATATGGCTCTGTAATTGCAGGCGACACTTGTCCAACATCATACTTCATCTCTGCTATACCCTTATTCCCTATCACTTTTACCATCAGCATTACAAATGCAAGCCGCCCTGAGCCCTCAATGCGCTTTTGCCATTTCCCAGAACACATAGGCCACACAATCAACTGTTTGACATAATTTATCTTTAACACATGACAAAATATACCAGCAAGAGTCAAAAAAGAAAGAAACATCACCCAAGTGAGTCCCCTTGTGATTATAGGTGCTTAATCTTTCTCTTACGTGTGCTTCCACGTGATGCTTCCCCTGTGGCCTCCACAGATGTAGAGGCACCTTCCTGACTAGGATGCTACGCCTGCTTAGATGCCTTTGGCGGGCGTCCTCTGGCTTTGGGACCCTGGGAGGGGTCTTTAACAGTCTGCTCTTCCTGCGGCTGTGCAGGGGCTGAAACAGCCATCTCAGTTGTCTCTGCAAAATGGGTCTCTGCAAAGTGGGTCTCCGCAGTGGCATGGTCATGCAAGTGCTTTGAGAGAAGCCCACACTTCCTCCTGTCCTGCCAACAACATCCTTCTCATGGGTCAGCCACACCTCAGTGCTGGCAAGTGGCAGGAGAGCACCTTGTTGCACTTCAGGTGGATCCGTATCTGCACTGGCAGTCCTCCTCAAAAGGACGTCCATGAAGCTCTGGTCTCTCTACTCAATAGCTGCTCATCGCTCCTCCAGAGATGTCATTCTATTCTCAACAGTCACCATGTTTTGTGACTCTGGCGATTTATTTCCTCCATGACTGTAACCATCCTTTCCACTGAGGTAGCCATCCTTTCCACAGAGGTTGCCATCCTATCCATGCATCATTGCCTCCACCATGGCAGTGCTGATGTTAGAGATGGACTCCTCCATTCTCTCCACACTCGCACTAACCCTGGAGGCAAACCCTTCCAGAGACACCTGCACTTGTTCCTGTATTCCACGAACCGCTCTTTTTCTAGATGGCCCCAGAGGCACAGCATCTGCATGTAGCTCAGCAGAGCTAGGAGAGTCCTGCGACCTCTGCAGAGGACTCTCCACTGCTGTCGCTGTCTCCACCATCTGCTGATGCTCACTTGTGTGCTGTAATAGACCAGGTGGTAACGCTACTCTAACTCACGTTGGCCCCACCGAGGTGTGCGTTGCTGTGCTGGTGCTGGTTGCACTGAGTCCTGGTGACGCTGGTGTGGTAAACCACTGTTTGTATTCCTGTTTGTCCTGTTTGTATTCCACTGTGTACATGCCTGGACATGCCTCGGCTGACTCCTCCCACAGGTCCTAGTATAAAGGTGACTGCTCCCCAGCCCTTGGTATCCTGGACCGGTCGACCACTCGAGGCAGACCTCCATTCTGTTGTTAATAAAAGCCTTTAGTTACTCTTCTAACTCTCAGTCTTTTATGAGTAATTGATAGCGCATCAGCTGGTCCCTCAGAGGCTTCAGGTTCCTCTTAGGAGTTGTCCGGCTCTTCATCCTGGATCGTGGGGAGGGGGGCGCTCGATGGTCCTGTGGAAAAGTAAAGGCTTGAATTAGACATCTGATATTGATGTAGCAGACACATCATTTTGAGCAGCTGATACAAAACGATTCTCTATGAACATCATATTCTATTGCTTTCTGAGCGGGATGAAAATCTATTATGTCACCAGCTTCCTCTAGTGTGCCCATCTCTCCGTCGCCCACTTTCAGGTCCTCGCCACCTCCAACAATCTCGTTTGCAGCCTCCTCAGCACTGGTCAATGTTGCTAGGGTAGGTGTTCCTCCTCCAGTCATTGCTCTCTCCCTCTTATTGTGGGCTACCTTTTATTGCAAGGAGGGACACAAGCGGTGTTTCTGCCACAGTACCATAGAAGCTTTGCGTGAGATGAAGATGGGGTAAGGTGCCAAGAGGAAGCTAGCTTCCTGTGCGTTGTTAGTTGTTGTCACTGCATGACAATGAGAGCGAGTCTAAGGGGTGCAAAGGCAGGATGCTGAAGTGATTCAGTACAGAGACAGAGATGGATAGGAAAGGTGCAAAGGAAGTAAGAGTAAAGTGTGATGTGAAGGAGGAGGCTTACAATGCAGAGTGCTGGTGATGAGAAGAGAAGGGAAGCAGAGTGAAGGCAAGTGAGATGGGATACTCACTTTTGATGTTCTCACAAGATCATTAAACCTTTTGCGGCACTGGATCCATGACCATGCATAAATGCACCTTGCACTCACCTCCTGAGCAATGCGCAGCCAGGCTTCCTTGGTCTGCTGAGGAGGCTTCCTCTGGCCATCAGGAGGGAAGAGAATCTCCCTGCGCCCTCTGAACACAAGAACTTGGAGGGACTCATCATTAAAACGAGGAGCTGCCTTGCCTCTGGAAGAAGTCATAGCTTTTAAAAGAAGTGCAGGAAACCACAATGGAAAGGCTTAGACTGAATGGCAGCTTTAAAAGCAGCTGCTATTATGACATCATCAGAGGCGGCCAGCCGACCCGATCCCAATCATTGGACCGGCCAGCACGCCTCCATGAAATTAACAAGAAGTGTAATAAAAATCGCAACTCTGCAGCTGTTCCCGTCGGAAGCGGCTCCCGAACCCGCCCACCACGCAACCCGACTCCAACCTGCCTCAGGAATTAAAATTGAGCCTTAAGACTCTAGTTTCAGATATGGAATGTCACTCTCAAAATTAAGGTGACATTTTATGATATTATGGTCACTTTGCCCCAGAGGATCCTTTATTATGAGATTGTTAATTAACCCTGTCTCATTACACAATACAAGATCTAAAATAGCCTGTTCCCTGGTTGGTTCCGTGACATATTGTTCTAGGAAACTGTCCCGAATGCATTCCATGAACTTGTCCTCCAAAGTACCTTTGCCACTTTAATTTGTCCAGTCTATATGAAGATTAAAGTCCCCCAAGAATATTGCATTACCTTTGTTGCAAGCTCCTACTATTTCTTGATTACTATTCTGTCCAAAGGTATAGCTACTGTTAGGGGGCCTTTATACTACTCCTACCAGTGTTTTCTGCCCCTTGTTATTCCTTATCTCCACCCATACTGATTCTACTTCCTTATCTTCTGAGCCGAGATCCTTTCTCGCTACTGTCCTTATGTCATCCTTTATTATAAGGGTAACTCCCCCTCCTTTTCTGTTCTGCCTGTTGTTTCAAAATGTCAAGTACCCTGGAACATTTAGTTCCCAACCTTGGCCACCTTGCAATTCCGCTGAATTTCGTGGGAGGTGTTAGCGGCGCCGCGCCCAGGCGCTATTTGCTTTGCGCCCCATTAGCGCCCTCGTAGAGCACTAACGGGAGGTGCAAATCAACCAAATTTTCCCCCATAAAGTCCTAAAAAGACTTACAGTGAAAAGCCTCTGTAATAACAAAGCTTATTCACTATGTATGTGTAATAAAATAATACATTGCTTTTATTTGTATTCTAGGGAGTAGAATAGAAATATTGGTTGCATTCTTTAAAATATGACAGATTAGTCTATTTTTACACTTTCATTTACCTTGCATACCCTTTCTGTCAACCGAGAAACATAATCGGAAACATTGCAGTTCACTTTAAGAAATCACGATTTCCTGCGAATGCAGGACAGATCCTTTAGACCCGTCCTTCGGCCTCCTGATTTTAACAGCAGAAAGAGCGCGTTGCACGGGAGCTTCTGCGCTGCGCTCCTTTAAATCAGCAGGCAAAATCCCGGTGCTGGCTGCGCTCTTTTTGCAGGCGGCTGTTAACCTTGGTCTGCAGTGGCACCGCCTGTTTTCGGGCTCAATTGAATTTCTAGGCCTAAATTTTTTTTTTAATTTTGTGGAAGTAAAACTTTCTGTAGAGTCAGAAGGAGCAGGAGTGCACTCCACAGGACTCTACAGTGTAGGCGATTACCACCCCCACCAGCACCCCTGTAGTGTATGTACCCGTCTACCTTTAAGGAAACTATTGTATGTAACCGTTCACCTTTAAGAGAACTACTTTAGGGGTGGCACTACTTGTTGGCTTCTGTATACTGTAATACCGATAGTGACCACACCAGTATATAAGTGTTGTGGCAGGATTGCTGGGGCAGATTCGCCCTGACCTTCGAATAGTAAAGACCTGTTTGTTTGTTACTTCTGAAGTCTGTGTATTTATTAACTGTACAACCCACAGACTTTACAGTGGCGACGAGTCCGATCGTACCCTGCGGCAAGACTACCAAAGCAACGAAGAGCGTCGAAGAGAGGCAACCGCCCTCGTCGTGCTGCTGAAAGAAAACACGAGGCTGCAGCAGGAGGAAGGAGGAAGACTTTAGCAACAAAAGCTTCCATCAGCAACAGACACTGACTACCCTTCTACCACGGTGCGGAGTGAGCCGATCAGCTGGAAACAAGGCGGCCGCGGAGACTGTGAGTAGGGGAAGGTGTAGAGAATATCCGGAGGATAAGGGCTGTGCACTCGACCACGGTCGAGGGGGAACGGAGCCGGTCAGAAAGTCGGGTCCAACGGCGTCGTGAGACAGTCGGACCTCGATCGGCGGGAAAAGCCGGGCAGCGACCGCAGCCACGAAGCGCTGAGACTGGGAGTAGGCGCGGGAAGAGAAACCCAGCCACAGCCGGGGAGGGAAATACCGGTCTGCGAGAGGGCTGGGAGGCGAACAGGAACCGTGCGGGTGGGAGAGAGAGACAGAGCCGAGCAAGGAGAGAGAGACTGCGCGAGAGCCAGTCCAGCGGCTGAGCTGTTCTCCACCAACGGGGTACCCAGAGCTGGTGGAACCGAACGTGCGGGAGAGAGAGCGACAGAGCCGGGTACAGAGAGAGAGACTGCGCGAGAGCCAGTCCAGCGGCTGAACTGTCCTCCGTTAACGGGGTGTACCCAGCGCCGGTAGAGCCGTGCGGGCGGGAGGAAAAGACAGAGCCGAGTAAGGGGAGCTGTGCGGAAGCCAGCCCAGCGGCTGAACCTGTCCGCTGTGGGGAAAGCGTACCCCTTCCACCAGGGAAGAAACGCGGGAAGCCGCCATTAGGCGGCGAAGACGACAGAAGCGGCAAACCGCCAGTGAAGTGGGCGGGGCGAGAAGGAAAGAGCGGGAAACCGCCATTTTCGCGGGAAAACCGCCATCTTAGAAATAAACAAATAAATAAGAATACTTAAAGAAATACTTGTGTTGTACCCAAGGAAAGGAAGATGCCTAAGCGGGCGGACATCAACGAGTTCAATTCGGAGATAGAAGACTGGGCCACGTACGTAGAACGTATTGAGATACATTGTAAGGCTAACAAAATAGCTAAGGATGAAAAAGCTTTGACCTTACTTAACATGATGGGTGCGAAAACATTCGGGTTGTTGAAGCATCTTCTCTCACCAGCTAAACCGGCAGATCAGACTTTCGATGATATGGTAGCAGTGCTGAAGGATCACTTGAACCCCACACCGTTGATGCTGGCTGAACGATTCAAATTCTACGCAAGGACGCAGAGGAAAGACGAAAGCAATGCGGAATACTTGGTCGAACTGCGTAGGCTAGCGAAATACTGCCAGTTCGGAGGGAATCTGACAGAGGCACTGCGCGACAAGTTCGTATGCGGATTGTCCAAAGAAGGAACGCAGAAGCGACTACTGGAAGAAAATGACCTCACACTGGACAGGGCTGTCCTCATAGCTGCATCGCACGAAGCCGCAGCGAAAGGAACGGCGGAAATGCAGCTAAAGGCGGTGGCACTAGGGGTGGACCAAATTACTTCGAGCACAACAAAATGCTACCGTTGTGGGAAGACAACACACGACCAGAATCAATGCTGGTTTAAAAACCAAGAATGCAGGAAATGTGGCAAGATCGGGCACATAGCTAAGGTATGCCGGTCAGGAGCAATGCACAACAATAAGGAGTCACCACAAAAATGGTACGGGAAGGTGCAAGAGGTGACTAAGAAGAGTCTGAGGGAACAGAAGTCGGTCTCACACTCCAAATGCAAAGGACTGGACAGTCTGAGAATTCACAACGTGAGCAATGAAGCTGACCGACAAACTATCTGGATAACGCTACAGATTGCAAAGGTCCAAGTAAAAATGGAAGTGGACACCGGATCGGCGTTGACGGTCATGAATAAGCATGACTATAAAAAAAATTTCAAGCATATTCCACTACGGGATACGGAACTAGTACTACAGACATACACGGGGCACAAAGTATTCCCCATCGGGGAGATAGAAGTCAAGGTGAGATACAAGGATAAAGATCATCACCGGTTGGACCTGTATGTATTGCCTGAGGGAGGACCACCACTTCTGGGACGGGAGTGGATCCGAAAAATAAAGTTGGACTGGCAGTCACTAAACACCATGACGGTGGATTCCGAAAAAGAGGATGTCAAACCTGAACGGTTGTCCAGAATATTGGACGAAGCTAAGGAGGTATTCCAGCAAGGACTGGGAACACTGCGAGGAATTAAAGCAAAGGTTAAGATTGCAGAAAATGCAAGCCCAAAGTTTTTTAAGGCCAGATCGGTACCTTACGCAATACGACCAGCTGTGGAGGCAGAACTGGAAGAACTTGAACGATCAGGGGTTCTGTCAAAAGTGGACTGGAGTGAGTGGGCCACGCCCATTGTTCCCGTCATGAAGTCCTCACCAAGTAATAAGCCAGGGGGACCGGGGAAGGTCCGTATCTGCGGAGATTTCAAGATCACTGTGAATCCGGTGCTTCACACGGTACAATACCCGCTTCCGCGGATTGAAGATATCTTTGCTTCGTTGGCTGGAGGGAGGCATTTCACGAAAATAGATCTGGCTCAAGCATATCTACAGATGGAGGTCGAGGAAGAGTCACGCCAGTACCTCACCATCAACACTCACAGAGGCTTGTATCGCTACAATAGACTGGTCTTTGGGGTAGCTTCGGCGCCAGCAATTTGGCAGAGGGCCATGGAACAGGTGTTACAAGGAATTCCAAGCACGCAGTGCTACTTAGATGACATTTTAATCACGGGAAAAGATGAGGAAGAACACCTCACGAATTTGAAACTGGTACTCACCAGGTTGAAGGAGTATGGCTTTCGGGTTAATCGCAAGAAGTGTGAGTTCTTCCAAAAACGGATCTCATACTGCGGTCATGTCATTGACCGAGAGGGACTGCATAAGTCACCTGAAAAGATAGAAGCGGTCGTGAAGGCCCCCGCTCCAGGAAACGTATCACAGTTAAGATCATTCTTGGGGTTGATTAATTTCTATCACAAGTTTCTGCCAAATTTATCCACGGTGCTGCATCCGCTGAATGACCTGTTGCGGAAAGAAACACCATGGAAGTGGAGTGAAGAATGCAAAAAGGCTTTTCGCAGAAGCAAGGAGTTGATTACCTCTGAAGAAGTGTTGGCTCATTTCAACCCAGCATTACCCCTTCGTCTAGCTTGCGATGCTTCCCCGTACGGAATTGGGGCAGTACTCTCGCACAGGCTACCAAATGGCTCGGAAAGGCCAGTGGCTTTCGCGTCCCGATCATTGACACCCGCGGAGCGAAATTACGCCCAAATAGATAGGGAGGCCCTCAGTCTTGTGTGGGGCGTGAAGAAATTCAACCATTACCTACAATGTAAAAAGTTCACATTGCTGACAGACCACCAGCCGTTGGTGTCCATATTCAACCCAAATAAGGCCGTTTCCACCATGACAGCACAAAGGTTACAAAGGTGGTCCGTGTTACTTGGGGCACACCAATACGAAATTGAGTACAAAAGGTCTAAACAGCATGGAAATGCTGATGGGTTGTCACGCTTGCCATTGCCGATGGTAGAAGAAGCGAGTATAGTGGACCCAGTAGAGTTGTTCCACTCATCCATAGTGGAGTGTCTACCGATAACAAACTCAATGATTGAGAATGAGACAAGGAATGACCCGACTCTTTCACGAGTCTATGATGTAACGGTGGAGGGATGGCCAGCACAGAGCGAACCAACACTGCAAGCATTTGCACAGAGGAAAGAACAACTGTCAGTGTGTCGAGGAACCCTGATGTGTGGATCTAGAGTGGTGATTCCACCCAAACTCCAAAAGAAAGTGCTAAAGGAGCTGCACGAAGGACATCTGGGTGGAGTAAAGATGAAGAATCTAGCAAGAGCGTTTGTGTGGTGGCCAGGCATTGATGGAGACATAGAGGAGATCACGAAGAGCTGCCTAGGATGTCAGAGGGTTCAGAACGCGCCACCCCAGGCTCCTCTGCATCCATGGGAGTGGCCCTCATCGCCTTGGCAAAGAGTACACATCGACTTTGCTGGTCCATTTATGGACTCGATGTTTCTAATAGCGGTGGATGCCCACTCCAAGTGGCCGGAAGTAATTAAGATGACCACCACCACGACGGAAAAAACCATCACAGTGTTAAGGACTATGTTTGCTCGGAATGGCCTGCCGGAACAGATCTGTTCTGATAATGGACCACAATTTGTGTCCGAAGAATTCAAGAAGTTCTTAAAGAGCAATGGGGTTAAACATTACACGTCAGCCCCATACCATCCCGCCTCCAATGGATTGGCTGAAAGGTTTGTCCAGACCTTCAAGAAGGCCGTAAAGGCCATGAGTAATGAAAACATAAGTCTACAACATAAGGTGGATAGCTTTTTGTTGGCATACCGAAATGCAACACATGCGGTCACAAATCAAACTCCCGCAATGATGTTTTGTAATAGATGCCTAAGATGCCGGCTGGATTTACTAAAACCAAACGTCAGAAGAGACGTAGAGAACCGGCAATTCCAGGGCATGAACAACAGGTTCTCTAGATCTTTCCAGATCGGTCAACGAGTTTTGGCCCGGGACTACCGTACTGAGAAATGGCAGCCTGGAACTATTGGGAAAAGGCTGGGGCCGTTGATGTACACCGTGGACATTGGAGACAATATAATAAGGCGTCATGTTGACCAAATCATAGGGTCCGCCACAAATGGGCAACCGACTTCACCACTTTCTCCGGGTAAGGTTGAGACTGAGATACCCAGAACACCTACTTCCGATCTAGTGATACTGGAGTCAGCTGAACCTGACACGGCTTTTCAAGCCGAATCGAACTTGCCAGAAGCACCTCCTAGCCCGCCTGAAATGACGACACCACTGCGGCGTTATCCTGACAGAATCCGGAAACCCCCAGAAAGACTGAATCTATGAACTGTCTTACATAAACCTGTATATATGTTAGAATGTATGTTCACTATGGACTTAGTATGTTGAAAGCTAAAAAGGGAGGATTGTAGTGTATGTACCCGTCTACCTTTAAGGAAACTATTGTATGTAACCGTTCACCTTTAAGAGAACTACTTTAGGGGTGGCACTACTTGTTGGCTTCTGTATACTGTAATACCGATAGTGACCACACCAGTATATAAGTGTTGTGGCAGGATTGCTGGGGCAGATTCGCCCTGACCTTCGAATAGTAAAGACCTGTTTGTTTGTTACTTCTGAAGTCTGTGTATTTATTAACTGCACAACCCACAGACTTTACAACCCCCACTCCCGTTGCCCGATCCAAGCTCCCCATCCCGGAACATATCTGTGGGCTATTGCCGCCAGCTCGACATTCATTTCTCTCCTGGAGCGAGCTGGTTGTGAAGCTCACCCCAAAAAATGTAGAGGAGGCTTGAGGACCAATTTCGGGACAGTCTCAGGCCTCTCTGTTCGGGCGTGCACTACTCACAGTAAATCTTTGTGTGCAGAGTGTTCCTGTACTGGCTGGTGATCTTTCAATGAAACACAAATATTAATTTTGGTACTTTTGCAGATGCTGTTAATTGTAGGGTGGAAGGACTAGGACTGATGTTTGACATGACTGTTAATGTGGGGAGTATGGATTGTTCCGCTGAAGTTCTCTTCAATGAGCTTTAGCTGCAAGCAGCTGTTGGACCAATCCCGCTTCCTTGCCATCCTCTATGTCATCAGTGTCCTCTCCCTGGTCTGCTGGGAATCAGACACCTGTTGCACATTAATAGAGTGGCACCTTTTGCAACTCATGAAGATGGTCACATTGTGTGAAGGAGCCAGCAAGGCGACGTGGGTTCACTGAATAATGTTAATTGTATTTAGGTGCTGGGTATTAATTGGAGACTCTCTTGTCTTCATATGTATGGGAGCAGGCTCGGGAAGTGGAAAAGCTTATCTTGGGGGTGCACAGTATGTATTGTGGGTCTCTGTAAATAAAGGCTTTTAAAGATTAGGCATGGGCACTGGAGAGACTGGAGTGCTTCATCACCCTCAGAAACAAAATTGTGATTTGATTTGTTAAGTTTCATTTAAATTTGGTTTAATTTGCGGTTTATTGGTTGTGTCCCATTAAAAGGGGGCACTTGCTTACTGTCTTATTGGTGATGGCACCAGCCATCAATCACCGAATTTCAACATAAAAGGTGTAAAGACGAGACTTTAGTATTCCTACTGGCTCTGCTGGAAAGTAGGGAGAAGGGGAACAATTTGCTTGCTTGCGTATTGTGAGAGGGAGAGTGAGAGAGAACCACAACTACAACAACGGGAAGAAAATAACATCTACTTGGTGTAATGATCAATAACATGTCATTCTATAGTGGACGCTAGGTGGAGCCGTAGAGCTGTGTAGAGCTGTATATAGCTGTATGTATATAAGACTACACTACCCAGCTGTATAGATATTAAGACTACATTACCCATGAGGCACTAGGCTACCCACAAGGCAACAGTCAAGATGGCAGCCTGTACACAGGAGCACACATGCTGCATCTCTACAGATACTGTACCTAGAGAACGTGTACTGGATAAATGACTAGCTAGAAGCTAGCTGTGTTCATAATAAGAATGTCTAGTTATTAATGAACATAAGATGGTACCAGGAGTGGGGTAGATCTGCTGAAAATTGTGAAAAGCGACATGGAGAATTTGAAGCCACCAGAGCGTTTGAAACTCACAGGAAACATCGACTACAATTGGCAGACTCTTAAACAACAATTCGAACTCTACATTGCAGCCATCGGATTCGGTACGAAGCCAGACGCAAGGAAGATAGCGTTGCTGCTTACGGTTGCAGGCCCACAGGCGATAGAGGTATTTAATACATTTGTATTTAATCCAGCGGAGAACAGAGACAAATTAGACGATGTGCTAAAGAAATTTGATGCACATTGTTCTCCCAAAAAGAATGAGACCTATGAAAGATACATGTTCTGTTCAAGGACACAGCAGCAAAATGAGACTTTTGATAGCTTTATAACTGATCTGAAACAGAAAGCACAGACATGTAATTTCTCTGAGCTCAAAGCATCCATGATTCGTGACCAGATTGTGATTGGTATTCATGATAAAAAAGTCAGAGAATGTCTGTTGAGAGAAACCGAACTAAATTTGGAAAATGCAGTGAAAATATGCCAAGCCAGCGAGCTAGCTCGAAAGCACGCGAAGACTTTCAGTGAAATCAATAATGATGCGATTGTAATGAGTGATAATGCTGCTGTCGGTGCTGTGTCCTACAAGGGGAAGAAACGTGGGCAGAACAGAAATGAATAAGAGTGGATAAACCTCAAAACAGTGCTGACAACCACACCTATACTCACCTTCTTTGACCCAACAAAAAGAATCAAAGTGTCAATAGATGCATCAAAAGATGGCCTAGGTGCGGTCTTGCTACAAGCAGAGGGTGAAGATTGGAAGCCTGTTGCCTATGCCTCCAGGTCTATGACTGATACTGAGTGTCGATACGCCCAGATTGAAAAGGAATGTCTAGGCTTGGTAGTTGGACTAGAAAAGTTTCATGGCTACATATATGGACTTCCCACCTTCACAGTTGAGACAGACCACAGCCCTCTGGTTGCCATCATAAAAAAGAACCTGAATGAGATGTCTCCAAGGATTCAACGACTCATGATGAAGCTGCAAAGATATGACTTTGAACTGATCTACACGCCAGGCAAATACATAGTGTTAGCAGATGCACTATCCCGAGCACCCACAATGAGTCATGTGAGCTCTACTGAAGAAGACGTGGATGTTCATGTGAGTATGGTCACTGCTGCGCTGCCCGTGTCAGACACAAAATCAAAGCAAATAGCAGAAGAAACAGTAAAAGATACAGTATTACAAACAGTAATAGAGAACATTCATCATGGTTGGCCAAAAGGTTCCTGTCCAAAATATTTTCACATAAGGTCAGAATTGAGTGTCGCAAGTGGACTATTACTAAAACAGAACAGAACAGTCATTCCACAGGCTCTATGTCAAGACATGCTCAAAAGGATTCATGAGGGACACCTCGGAATTGAAAAATGCAAAAGGAGGGCAAGAGACACTGTTTATTGGCCTGGCATAAATAAGGACATTGAGAACATGATAGGCAAATGTGAGACATGTCAGAAACACCAAAACAAACAAGCAAAGGAACCAATGATAGTAGCTGACATACCAACAGCACCATGGCAAAAGGTTGGTATGGACCTTTTTCATTTAAATGGTAAAGACTATCTAATAGTGATTGACTACTATTCTAACTATCCTGAGATGGCGCTGCTCTCAAGCACCACAGCAAGCAGTGTCATAATGCATGTGAAATCCATCTTCGCCAGACATGGAATTCCCAGGATTGCCGTTAGCGACAATGGTCCGTGCTTCAACTGTAAGGAGTGGCAACAGTTTGCAGCACATTATGACTTTCAGCACATCACATCCAGTCCTTTGTATGCTCAGTCAAATGGTAAGGCAGAGAAGGGTGTTCAAGTTCTCAAGCAGCTACTGAAGAAAGCGACAGAAAGCAAGTCTGATCCTTATCTCGCCCTGCTGAGCTACTGAGCCTCACCTTTAGACTGTGGTTCTTCACCTGCTGAACTACTAATGGGTCGCAAGTTGCACACCACACTACCCTGCTGTGCAAAAGAACAGCAAAGTGAGGAACTGAGACAGAGACTTCAACTGTTAAAGCTGAAACAGAAATCATACTATGACAAGTCATCCAAAACTCTAAAACCATTGACAAGGGATGATGTTGTCAGGATTGAGGATCCAGATGCATGGAACAGGAAAGCTACAGTTCTTGAGGAAGTAGGACCAAGGTCATACACTGTTAGAACTGAGGAAGGACAGATTCTCAGGAGGAACCGCCATTCCCTCCTAAAAACACAAGAGACTATTCAAGACCAGATTGATGACAATGCCGCAACTGCATCTTGTCATTCACCACCAGAACAATCTCATGAAGACACATCAGACTTACCCGTGTTGAGAAGATCCACACATGAAGTAAAAAAGCCTGATAGACATTGTACTTAATCTTTGAGTACAATGTAAAGCTTTGAAAATGTGTTGACTGTTTTGAAAATGTTTATGTTTATAGAGCACTAACAAAAGTGTTACTGATATTATCTTCATTGTTTTCTTGAAAGTTGATTGATATTGATTTTGTTAAACCTCAAAGAATGGGGGATGTAATGATCAATAACATGTCATTCTATAGTGGACACTAGGTGGAGCCGTAGAGCTGTGTAGAGCTGTATATAGCTGTATGTATATAAGACTACACTACCCAGCTGTATAGATAGTAAGACTACATTACCCATGAGGCACTAGGCTACCCACAAGGCAACAGTCAAGATGGCAGCCTGCACACAGGAGCACACATGCTGCATCTCTACAGATACTGTACCTAGAGAACGTGTACTGAATAAATAACTAGCTAGAAGCTAGTTGTGTTCATAATAAGAATGTCTAGTTATTAATGAACATAAGACTTGGAAGAAGGGAGACTAGTACCAACTAAAATTCAACATAAGGTGGGTGTTAGTGCACTTCCTCTTCAAGACCATTTCCTGTAGGTCGGGGGAGGAAAGAAGATAAAGGCTGAAAGGTCATGAGGGGTGTGTGAGCGTGCTCTTTCAAAATCACCTAGGCTGCACACACTTATAAATACCGCCCCCCCCCCGACCCCAACCATTGCCTGGCCTGGAACAGCTGGAGCTGTGAGGGTGAAGTTTCTTCTTACTTTCTCCCATTAACAAGACTTGGTGGAGGACTGTGCCTGGGCAGTTCCAGCTGTCCTGGGTGAAGACATCGCCTCCCCCTACAAGGAAGATCCTAAAGACTTGCATTTAAAATCTAGAAAGTGGACCCCTGCAACACACCCACCCACCCACCGAGGCCCGTTTGAGTGGTGACCCCACCTCTGCAGACTCCCTCCTTCCTTCCTTCCTTCCTTCCCTCTCTCTCTCTCTCTCTCTCACTCTTGAGAGGCAACCTTTCCCTTTGTTATTGTTGTATCCTTTACCTTTTTTGAGCCGAGGGGAGAAGGCGCCTCTCCCATCCTGACATCACAAGGGGAGGTGGGTTTTTCCCTTTTTCTAAAACCCCTGTGCTTGAAAGAGGCCATAATAATCTCAGGCCTAAAACTTGGGGTGAGCATAGCCCTTAATTAACAGTAATGGCGACTCAATCTTCGCCGGTGACGGGACAAGCAAGGACATATGTGGGCATGGCAGCTACAGCCTCTGCTGCTGCTCCTGCTGCCCTGTCACCTTTCACCCTTATCACCAAAAAACATGGGGTGTGGGATCCGTTCCTCCCCCCACAATGGTAAAAATTGGACTATGAAATATAAAAACCCCAGAACTGCAGAGCCTGCAAAAAGGGCTTGGCAATAAAGGGTTAATTCAAACATTGCAGCTGAAACTATGACTGGATCACAGACAATCTAAAATATGAATGCTTCTGAACAACAACATTCGCATATTCATTTACCTCAAGGGGTTACATTGTTAAAGAAGACCATGGCCCCCGAATAACTATTATCACTGCAGGCCGAGACAATGGGCCGGGCCTTAAACCATTTGAATACGAATGCTAACAGAAACCAACAACTTCACATATGCAAAATAACAACAGAAAATGCTGGTAAAACTCAGCAGGTCAGGCAACATCCGTGGAGAGAAATTTGAGTTGACGTTTCGGGTCGAACCCTTCTTCAAAACTGGAAAGAAAAGAAAATAGATCGAAGGCAGGGCTGTGATCGGACAAAAGAAGTGAAAGAGACAAAAGTAGTAGAAGAGACAATAAAAGGTGTTCGAAGCCAGATGAGATGGTAATAGGCTGAGATTAGGTGTGAAGTGTACTGGCAGGGCAAGAGATAGCTGCCAGGTGTGAGAGTGAAACAAAAGGAAAGGGGGGGTGGAAAGGAGTGGAAAAATTACAGGTAAAAAATTAATGGGGGCCGAGGTTATGATCTGAAATTGTTGAACTCGATATTGAGTCCGGAAGGCTGCAAAGTGCCTAATCGGAAGATGAGGTGCTGTTCCTCGAGTTTACGTTGAGCTTCCGTGGAACAATACAAGAGGCCAAGGACGGTGAGGTCCGAGTGGGAATGGAGTGGTGAATTAAAATGACAGGCGACCGGAAGCTCGGGGTCACCCTTACGGACTGAACGGAGGTGTTCCGCAAAGCGGTCACCCAATCTGCGTTTGGTCTCCCCAATGTAGAGGAGACCATATCGTGAGCAGCGAATACAGTATACTAGATTGCGAGAAGTACAAGTAAATCGCTGTTTCACCTGGAAGGGGTGTTTGGGGCCCTGGACAGTGGGAAGGGGGGAGGTATAGGGGCAGGTGTTACATCTCCTCTGCTTGCAGGGGAAGGTGCCAGGTGAAGGGGAAGGGCTGTTTGGGGTGATAGAGGAGTGGACTAGGGTGTCTCGGAGGGAGCGGTCCCTACGGAATGCTGAAAGGGGAGGGGAGGGGAAGATACATTTAGTGGTGGGATTACTTTGGAGGTAGCCGAAATGCCGGAGGATGATCCGTTGAATGTGGAGGCTGGTGGGGTGAAAGGTGAGGACAAGGGGAACCCTATCGTGGTTCCGGGAGGGAGAGGCAGGGGTGAGGACAGAAGTGCAGGAGATAGAACTGACACGGTCGAGGGCAGTGTCAACCACGGTAGAGGGGAATCCTCAGTTGTGGAAAAAGGAGGACATGTCTGAAGCACTGGTGTGGAAGGTGGCATTGTCGGAGCAGATGCCGCGGAGACGGAGAAATGGGAGAATGGAATCGAACATCAGGTATCGAACTTCACATATGCAGTCACCTTGGAAGGTTGCATTGTCAGAAAGGTATCTCTAATCAATGGACAAATCAAGGGACAATTCACACATTTTGAAATGGCCATCGTATGCTCAGGAGGAGGCCAGGAAATGTGTTTCAAGATTGCAAGATTGCAAGTTGGTTTTGGTTTAAGTAAAAGATCACTTCGAAGACAGTGGTGTGGGAAGCCAATGGTAGAACAGCGAGCAGAAAGATTCTGGCCTACAATCAACTCCAAGAGACAGCTGATCGGGAGTGGTGATTGTATGTTTCAGTCAAATCATAGAGGGGGCTTTTGTGATTGAGTCTGAGTAAGTTTGTGAGTTTCAGTCAGATCACAATAAGGGTTTTGTGATTGAGTCTGGGTAACTTTATATGCAACAGTCAAATCGTAGACGGGTTTAACTGTGTCATATTATGTCGATGTAAATGACGCTTGCGTAGAGGTTTGTATTTTGGGGTTGTTAGCCTGATATAAATCGTAGGGATTTATACTGGAGAAGTAATTGTGTGCGTGTGTTCAATAAACGAACTAATCAAAGGCTGAGCCAAAACCCTGCGCCGTGTGTATTTTGTTATTATAAATCTTGATGTCCAAGAACTGTGTGTAATGGGGGACCAGTACCGGAGAAAACCCCTTAAAGAATCTGGCGACTGCGGCAGGACGTCGAGTTTTAGAACAAAATTATAGACAGGGTTAAGTGCAAGAAACGCGTGATGGAGGATAGGATATCCTCGTATGTGTTTGGGAAAGTAAACATTTCCAAGCACTGGGTCGGTAGTGGGGAAAATGCTAGAGTCCATTATAAAAGATGTAATAGCAGAACACTTGGAAAACAGTGACAGGATCGGACAAAGTCAACATGGATTTAAAAAAGGTAAATCGTGCTTGACTAATCTACTGGAATTTTTTGAGGATGTAACTGGTAAAATAGATAAGGGAGAACCAGTGGATGTGGTGTATTTGGACTTTCAGAAGGCTTTTGATAAGGTCCCGCATACGAGATTAGCGTGTAAAGTTAAGGCACATGGGATTGGGGGCAAGGTATTGACTTGGATAGAGAACTGATTGGCAGACAGAAAGCAAAGAGTTGGAATAAACGGGTCTTTTTCCGAGTGGCAGGCAGTGACTAGTGGGGTACCGCAGGGATCGGTCCTTGGATACCCACTCAACACTTCACTTGGTAAGAATATAACTCCATTACAATGATGCTCCCGTGGTCTCTGAACAAATGTTAACAAAATTTACAGGAAAATTAATTCCATTGCCATCTCGATCGAACTGGTAATTGATATTGATATTGTCTTGAAACCGACGTCCACCAAAAAGCCGCTTGGCTTATGTCAGTTCATTTCAGCATTTTGTTGCTGAAATATGTCAAATGGGTTCCATGAGAGCCCAGTAAATGGGAACATCTTGATATTCTTTTAACAAAAATGTTAAATAATCTGGAACACAATTAGAACAACTATTGAGATGTTACCTTTTGATTCTATAGAATGTATAAATGGGTTAAATACGTGATTAGGAAAATTTTGCAGAGCTGTGGGAAAAGAGCAGGGGAGTGGGACTAATTGGATAGCTCCTTCAAAGAGCATACACGATGGAGCCAAATGGCCTCCTATGCCATATCATTCTATGATATAGAAAATAGTGAATCTTCCTGTAATCCATTATTGAAAACTATTGTGTTTTGTGAGGTCCTATGCCACAGTACATTATAAAAGATGTAATAGCAGAGCACTTGGAAAACAGTGACAGGATCGGACAAAGTCAACATGGATTTACAAAAGGTAAATCGTGCTTGACTAATCTACTGGAATTTTTTGAGGATGTAACTGGTAGAATAGATAAGGGAGAACCAGTGGATGTGGTCTATTTGGACTTTCAGAAGGCTTTCGATAAGGTCCCGCATAAGAGATTAGCGTGTAAAGTTAAGGCACATGGGATTGGGGGCAAGGTACTGACTTGGATATAAAACTGGTTGGCAGGCAGGAAGCAAAGAGTTGGAATAAACGGGTCTTTTTCCAAGTGGCAGTGGGGTACCGCAGGGATCGGTCCTTGGACCCCAGCTATTCACAATATATATTAATGATCTAGACAAGGGAACTAGATGTAATATCTCCAAATTTGCAGACGACACAAAGCTGGGTGGGCGTGTGTGCTGTGAGGAGGATGCCGAGAAACTCCAGGATGATTTGGACAGGTTGGGTGATTGGGCAAAAGCATGGCAGATGCAATATAACGTGGATAAATGTGAGGTTATCCGCTTTGGTGGCAAAAACAGGAAGGCAGATTATTTTCTGAATGGCAATAGATTGGGAGAAGGGGAAGTGCAACGAGACCTGGGTGTCCTTGTGCACGAGTCGCTGAAGGTAAGCATCCAGGTGCAGCAGGCGGTTAAGAAGGCAAATGGTATGTTGGCTTTCGTAGCGAGAGGGTTTGAGTTCAGGAACAAGGATGTCTTGCTGCAGTTGTACAGGGCCTTCGTACTGGTCTCGCTAGACGTGCTCCTATCTAGTTATCCAGCAAGTTAAACACTTATTCAAATAATTCCTCGTGAAGCCGTTTCACTGTTTGAAGCTTCACTTGAACAAATTTGTGAAACTGTAAACAAAGACAAAGTATGTTTTGTACATAAACTGAGTAGTATACATTAGATATTACATAAGATATAAACATATTTACAACAATAGAATAGACTAATTGTATAACTAACTAACATTTGGACTGTACTTCTCTAAATATCAACTATTACTTCTTATAAACATAGTATTGTCAAAATACTACACTGGCAAAATTGTTATTATGCTAACAAACAAAGATACTCACAGATATTGCGCCTGGCCTAACATATAAGATCAGATTACATTGGCTTGAGGATCCCTCATGGAAGATCCTCCATTACTCAATTAGGTTCTTCCTGGAATTCTACTTCCTGGGGCAAACAGGAATAAAGGTAGAAAGGTCAAATGACCTCTGCTGCATACAAACACTGCTAACACAATAACCACCACCAGAGGGTGCTGTCAGCATGTAAAATGTCCATAATGTCCATAAGTCCAGAACACTCCCCGTCTGGGGTTGTTAACGACTCCACATAGTCCGAACTCTACTTGTCACTGGAGTCCTCTGGCGACAAAAGAAGAACCACCTCAGAGACAGTCCATCGGTGTCGACGATAGGATGCAGCTTCCGTAGACTGCTATGAGGGGGTAGGTTGCGTTCTGCTGCGCACAGTTCCAATCTGGGTATGGTGAGGTCTGGCTGGGGTGCCAACTTGCCCCTATCAAAGACGAAGCCAATTTTGCTTTGTCCATCTTGAGTAGTGACCTTCAGATAAGCCACACTTGCAATGGCCTTAGCGGATGCGTCTGCAAAGACACAAAGCTCTTTGAATTGGGCATTTAAGGGAGAGAAAGACATATAGCAGCGAGGTATTCGGATCTTCTGTAAGTCTTGGAGTGAGTCTCTCCATCTGTCCCACTCTGCTTCCATCTCTTCAGGGAGAGGTGAATCCCACTCTTCAGCGCGTGTGGAGAGTTCCCTGAGGAGCAGCCTGCCTTGTATGGTGACAGGGGCTAAGAAGCCGAGAGGGTCGTATAGGCTGTTGACTGTAGAGAGCACTCCTCTACGTGTGAAGGGTTTCTTGGCATCTAAGACTTGGAACGTGAACGTGTCTGTTGCTTTGTTCCAAGATACTCCTAGGCTATGCTGTAGGGGGAGGTCATCAGTGAAGAGGTCTAGATCCTTGACGTCCTTAGCACGATCTTCAGGGGGGAATGCCTCCATCACTGCTGGTCTGTTAGAGGCTATCTTGTGCAGCCTGAGGTTGGATAGTGCAAGTAGTTCCTGAGCTCGTCCGACGGTACTGATGGCCTCTGCTTCGGTCGGGAATGACTTCAGTGCGTCGTCGACATAGAACTCTCGTTCGATGAACCCTCTCACATCACTGCCAAAGTCGTCATCTTCTTCCTTGGCAGCCCTCCTCAGTCTGTATATGGCGACAGCAGGGGACGGGCTATTCCCGAATACATGGACATGCATTCTGTAGTCCACAATGTCTCTGTTGGGGTCGTTGTCCCGATACCACAGGAAGCGGAGGAGGTCTCTGTGGTCTTCTCTCACCACAAAGCAATGAAACATGTGCTGGATATCGGCAGTGATGGCGACGGGCTCTTTCCTGAATCTCATGAGTACTCCCAAGAGGCTGTTGTTAAGATCGGGCCCCATGAGGAGTACTTCGTTGAGAGAGACTCCCTGATATGGTGCACTGGAGTCAAACACCACGCGGATCTGTTCCGGCTTTTTGGGGTGATAGACTCCGAAGGAAGGGAGGTACCAACACTCTTGGCCTTCCTGGAGTGGAGGAGCTATCTCTGCATGATCGTTGACAAGCATTTTCTTTACAAATTCTAGGAAGTGTGCTTTCATCTTTGGCTTCTTCTCTAGTGTGCGACGGAGTGAGTTAAGACGATTATAGGCATACTCCCTGTTGTTTGGCAGCCATCGTCTGGGGTTCTGGAAGGGTAAGGGTGCAACCCAGCTGTTAGAGCTGTCACGAGAGACCTCATTGTCCATAATCTGGAGGAACCTCATGTCGTTGATCGATGGAGCAAGTTTGTGGTCGTTGGCGGTGCGACAGAAGACTGACTGACCCGGGTTCTCTCCAGTGAGCATCATCTGTGTGCTGTCTGTGGAGATCAGCGCCGGGGTTTTCTGAGGCTGAGCCGTATGACTGAACTTCTCTGTCACTCGGATCTGACTACTGCATGGGGTAAGGTAGCTTGGACGACCATTCTCCAAGATGGAAGTCTTGAGTGTGCTCACCTGAGGTGGCTTGTGAGCACCCTTGAGGCACACATCTCCAACAACGACCCAGCCGAGGTCTAGCCTTTGGGCGAAAGGGGCGTCATGTGGACCGTTGATCTGTTTCCTTATCTTATGTACCCTCAGGATGTCCCTTCCCAACAACAGAAGTATGCTTGCATCTGGATCAAAAGGTGGGATCGCATCTGCAATGCGTCTCAGATGACGGTGATGACAAGCTGCATTCGGAGTGGGAATCTCAGAACGGTTGTCGGGGACTTAATTACATTCGATGAGTGTAGGAAGGGGGAGGCTAATCTTCCCGTCGGCTGACTCAACAACATAACCGCAGGCCCTCCTGCCGGCTGTCTCTGAAAGTCCAGCACACATCTTCAGCATGTAAGGCGACGGACTTCCTTTGACCTTGAAGATGTTGAAGAACTCGGATCTTGCTAGAGAACGATTGCTTTGTTCGTCTAATATGGCATACATCTTCTCAGATTCTTGGCGGCGTCCTACAGGATACATATTAACGAGGCATATCTTGGAGCATGCTCTTGCACTCACTCCTTCTCCACACACCTCGGTGCACCTGGATGTAATCTCTGGACCGGCAGCTCCCTCTCTCTCCCCGCCGTGCTCTGAGGCGGTAGGAGGCGACTCTGACTTCCAAGGAGCTGGGCCTGGGTGGAGTGCTGAAATGTGCCGATCACTTTCACATTCTGTGCATTTTGCATCTACCTTGCAGTTCTTGGCGAGATGGCTCGTGGAAGTGCAGCACTTGAAACATATAGGCCTAGAAATTGGGTTGGGGCACCAAAGTGGCGCAAAAGTCGGCAGAGCGCAGGATTTAGCGTAGCGATCGGAGTGATACCGATCGCCAGAAATTCAGTTTCAGTGCCCCTCGAGGGACACGGGGCGAGGCTCGAGGCGCTCCGCGTCCCTCTTAGGGCGCTGAAACTGATTATCGCAGTGCAACGTGCCGCAGCGCCACATGCTGCGGCACAGCACGCTGCGGTACTGCAGGCCTTCCTCCCACTGTTAAGGGGGAGGTGCCTGCAACAGCGCAAGCCCCGATCGCGAGTGCCGGCAAATGAGCCCGGCACCAAGGAGAAGTGCCGGGCTCTCGGGAAACAGCCGGCAATGCCGCGGGGGGGGGGGTGTTAGGAGGCCGGGGGCGGAGGTGCTGGCAGGCGGCAGCCGAAAAAGCGGCCGCCCCGCACCTCCACCTTAACTTGCGCCACTGCCGGCAGAGTAAGGCCCCGTGAACTGGGCGCGGGTAGCGAGCAGCGCAACAGTGGCGTTCGCTACCAAATATCGCGAATGGGGCACGAATGGGGTGCTGCGCACACCGATGATGTCATCGGTGGCGGCGCAGCGCAAATGCCTAATGCCACCATTAGCGCCCCTACTGAATATCACCGCAGACGCAGCCAGTGGCGCTATAGCCACTGACTGCCTCTTTAGGCGCTAACAGGTGGCGCTACTCACCCAATTTCTCCCCCATAAAGTTCTCTTTAAGATATTGTTTCCGATCTTCCAGGGACATCTCCCTGAAGCCTCTGCACTTCTTTAAAGGATGGGGCTTGTTGTGGATAGGGCATTGTTTGCTCATAGCCTCAGGTTTCTTCTGAATCTTTGTGGTCTCAGTTGAGGACACTTGCATTTTGTGGACAGATATTGGTGTCTTTCCATGTCTGTCAAACTTGTCTCTTCTGGCAAGTGCTGGGTGGGAGGAGAAGAGGTTGAAGCTGGGGTCGTTCCTGGCTTTGGCTTCTTTACGGATGAACTTGGCAAACACAGAGAATGGTGGGAAGGCCACGTTGTGCTTTAGCTTGAACTTTGATCCAAACGTTATCCACTTCTCCTGCAGGTTAAGTGGAAGCTTCTCAATGATGGGACTTACCCCTCTGGAAGTGTCTAAGTACGATAGACCGGGTAGGTAGCCATCCTGCTTTGCGGCTTCGAGTTCTGACAGCAGATCTCCAAGGTCACGGAGCTTCTGGGGTTCCTTACTCGTCAACCTCGGAAAGTTTTCCAACCTGTCAAAGAGAGCCCTTTCAATGGCTTCAGGGGAGCCGTAGCTTTCTTCCAGCCTCGCCCAAGCCGTCTTCAACCCCGCTGGCAGATGTCCCACATTGGCCGCTTTTATCCTGCATGCCTGTCCGGCGGACTCTGGGCCGAGCCATTTGATAAGGAGTCCGAGCTCTTCTCCTGCCGACAGGTCTAAGCCCGATATGGCATCGTGGAAGCAGGACTTCCAAGCCCGATAATTCTCCGGCCTGTCATCAATCTTGGTTAACCTTGTAGTCACCAGCTGGGTGCGTGCAAGGTATTTGGTGAGATCGTAGGTACTGGGACCTGTGCCAGGGTTGCCCTGAATAGGGGTTCTGTTAGGGGTCTCAAGGAAATGAGAGGGGGTTCGCTGCTGACTTTCTCTATCCAGCGTTCTTTTCCTCTGCACCGTGTCTTCCGTCCTGCTGGGGGAGACTCTGCGGCTTGAGGCACGCTGTCTACTTTGACCTTGGTTGGCAACTTGGGGCATGTTATATGAAGTGCTTGCGTCTGTAGAGATGTGCGGGCCTTCATCCCTTTCTCTTGTAAACTGTATGTCGGCATGGTCGCTCACGTAATCTATGGTGCGCTGTCGTCGACTCTGCCATGAAACGGGAATTAAAGGTTTGTAAGCTGTCTCGGGATCAGCTCCCTCCAAAATTGCCTCGAATACTTGTGTCTCAGCTAATGCAGCATCTATCTCTTTTTGTTGCTGCAGAGCGTCTAATGTGGCTTGGAGACGGGCCTGTTCAGCCTGGCGTTCCACTTGGTGACGGGCCTGTTCGGCTTGGAATTCAGCTTGGAGTCGGGCCTGTTCGGCTTGGAGTCGGGCCTGTTTGGCTTGGGGTTCAGCTTGAAGACGGGCCTGTCTTACTTTTATTTCTATTTCACTGTTCGCATGTGCAGCTCTGGCTTGAGCTGCTATTAGCTTAGCCCGTGCTCTGGCGATGGCCACGCTTACTCTAGAACCACCTGATGACCGTGAACCAGCTTGCGATCTGAAGTAACCGGAGCTTATAGACCGATTGTCACATTCTACAGTTTCGTCTACCTCTTTAAGGTCTTCTCCTCGCTGCAAAGCATTTTCGTCATTATCTTCTGACATGTTGATGTGAGGTAGGTGTGGTCTACGAGGTTAAGGCACACTCTGAGTTCCTGCTGCTCCACTCTTCACAGCTAGCCGTATTGCTATTTTTTCACTGCACTGGCCTCACTAGACGTGCTCCTATCTAGTTATCCAGCAAGTTAAACACTTATTCAAATATTTCCTCGTGAAGCCATTTCGCTGTTTGAAGCTTTACTTGAACAAATTTGTGAAACTGTAAACAAAGACAAAGTATGTTTTGTACATAAACTGAGTACTATACATTAGATATTACATAAGATATAAACATATTTACAACAATAGAATAGACTGATTGTATAACTAACTAACATTTGGACTGTACTTCTGTAAATGTCAACTATTACTTCTTATAAACATAGTATTGTCAAACTACTACACTGACAAAGTTGTTATTATGCTAACAAACAAAGATACTCACAGATATTGCGCCTGGCCTAAAATATGAGATCAGATTACATTGGATTGAGGATCCCTCATGGAAGATCCTCCATTACTCAGTTAGGTTCTTCCTGGAATTCTACTTCCTGGGTCAAACAGGAATAAAGGTAGAAAGGTCAAATGACCTCTGCTGCATACAAACACTGCTAACACAATAACCACCACCAGAGGGTGCTATCTGCATGTAAAATGTCCATAATGTCCATAAGTCCAGAACAGCCTTGGTGAGACCACATCTTGAGTATTGTGTGCAGTTTTGGTCACCTTATCTGAGGAAGGATGTTTTTGCCATGGAAGGACTTCAGCGAAGATGCACCAGGCTGATACCTGGGATGGCAGGAATGACGTATGAGGAGAGATTGGGACGATTGGACTTGTACTCGCTGGAGTTTAGAAGAATGAGAGGGGATCTCATTGAAGCTTATATAATTCTGACAGGACTGGACAGACTAGATGCAGGAAGGATGTTCCCGATGGTCGGGGAGTCCAGAACCAGGGGTCACAGTCTAACGATAAGCGGTAGGCCATTTAGGACAGAAATGAGGAGGAATTTCTTCACCCAGAGAGTGGTGCACCTGTGGAATTTTCTACCACAGAAGGCAGTAGAGGCCAATTCATTAAATATATTCAAGAAGGAGTTGGATATATTTCTTAAGGCTAAAGGGATCAAGGGGTATGGGGAGAAAGCAGGGACCGGGTACTGAAATTGGATGATCAGTCATGATCGCATTGAATGGCGGAGCAGGCTCGAGGGGCCGAATGGCCTACTCCTGTTCCTATCTTCTATGTTTCTATGTTTCTATGTTGCACTCTGACAGTCCATATGAGAAAGCGATAGCGTGGACAGGTAGTAGCATACATAAGAAATCGAAGGAAAAGGCGATTTGGCTAATATGTATGCAGAAACAAATTCAAATGCTCACGGAGAAAGCTGAGCATTTAGGAAAAGAGAAAAAGGAATCAGAAAGTAGAGCAGGAGAGAGAGAGGCCGTAGTGAACTGGCTGACAGAAGATTTGAGCTTTGAAAGGCAGAAGAGAAAAGCGCAGGAAGAAACAGCTAGAAACATGTTAGAGTACCTGCAATGTCAGGTCACCGAAAATAGAAGGCAGTGTCAGGCTCAGCGTGAGGAAGGTAATAGGAACTCAGAGAGAGCTGACAAGGCTGAGGAGCAGTTAAAAGATATAAAGGTGGCATACAGGGTAGCCAAAAATCGGGTACATGAAGAGGCCGATCACAGGCCCTGTAATGAAAAAATCCATAAGTTGACCCTAGCATTATCCAGGGCCAGGGGTATGGCTTGTCTCATGGCACCATGGGAAGTTGGGATAGACTGGGATGAGGAGGAAAAGGAGCCCAATGTTGGGATCCAGTATAGAGAGGTTCGACCAACTCCTGAAGCACAGGGACCACCGGGACCGATGTGTCCCCTGCAACAGCAAAAGTTTGGTCCACCCCCACAAGACAGCAGTCAGGGGCCATTGCAGAGTGATTATGTGCTTCCCTGTAAGTCCCTTCAGTTGCAGGAAATGCTGGCCAGTGTGCTGAAACTGAAGCATGGAGTGGATGCCTCTGTTCATTTTACCAATGTAGAGCAGATAGGGGGAATCAATAATTGTGACGCCGACGAACGGAAAAAGCTGATACTGTTCTCTCTAGATGGGAAGCTGTACCAGGGTTTGTCGGCAGCCACTAAGTTAGGAGGGGGTACCCTGGATGGGGTAAAGGATGAAATTTTAGTGGCGCTGGGACATAGCCAGGACAGCCCGTTCTTGCAGGTCGAGCAGGCCAGACAGCTGGTTGGCAAGGCACCGGATGCATTCACAGACAGGTTGTGGCCCGTGTATCTGAAAACGACGGGGAGAAATCTAGCCTGAGCACAATTGTTAGGGGTTCCCAGGAATCATTGGTTGAGGACCCTAGTGGCTAACAGCCTGCCACGGATCAGGGCTAGGGCGGAATCATGGTTCGACTCCAAGGATGTTAATAATACAGAGCCAGGTGTGTTAAGGAAACTGACTCTGGCTTTTAAATCTGACTGGGAGGAGGAGAATAAACAAAAGGGAAAAGTACACGAGATAAAGGGAAGCGTGGCTGGTAGAAAAGAATGGAAGCAGGAGGGGGTAAGGTGGACAGATCCCAGGCGTGCTTTAACTGTGGGCGAATGGGACACTGGAACAGGGAGTGCCAGTTCCCAAAAAGGGAAAAACCAGGATACAGGGGACAGCAAGCAGAAAGTTTCGAGCCTACAATCAACTCCAAGAGACAGCCGATCGGGAGTGGTGATTGTATGTTTCAGTCAAATCATAAAGGGGGCTTTTATGATTGAGTCTGAGTAAGTTTGTGAGTTTCAGTCAGATCACAATAAGGGCTTTGTGATTGAGTCTGGATAACTTTATATGTAACAGTCAAATCGCGGACGGGTTTAACTGTGTCATATTGTGTCGATGCAAATGACCCTTGTATAGGGGTTTGTATTTTGGGGTTGTTAGCCTGATATAAATTGTAGGGATTTATACTGGAGAAGTAATTGTGTGTGTGTGTTCAATAAACGAACGAATCAAAGGTTGAGCGAAAACCCTGTTCCATGTGTGTTTTGTTCTTATAAATCCTGACGTCCAAGAACTGTGTGTAATGGGGGACCAGTACCGGAGAAAACCCCTTACATGGGTAAAGAGCTACACTCACCCCGACATGACCATTGAGGCGTGCGTCAAAGCCATGGCTGGGGTTGGCGGCCCTTCAGCCATCGTTGTTGCCTCAAATGTACGGGAAGGCTATTTTCTTCCTGGGGTTGCAGCGGGCAGTGTTCCTGGCCCTTAATAAGGGGCTCACAGTGGGTGGGATCTTGCTGCTGGTGGATCCTCTCAAGGCCACTGTGCAGCAAATTAATTTATCACATGTCCCGCCCTTTATCCCCAGTGAGCTCCTCCTCCGCCACGTAAGGCATCTGGGGGAGGTGAGGTCAGGGATAGCACCGATCCCACTTGGCTTCAGGGAGGCCAGCCTCCGTCATGTCTTCTCCTTCCAGCAGCAGCTTTATGTTCAGCTGGCGAGGGAAGAGGACACGGAGAGTGGATTCATAGTTAACCACCAGGGGACTCCCTACAGCGTCTTTTGGATGTCGGATAATGTGCGGTGCCATGCCTGTAAAGAGGTGGGGCAAGTACATAAAAACTGCCCCGCCTCCAAGGCCGCCAAAACAACTAAAGCAGCCAATGCTGGCCCCCCACCCGCCCCCCGTCCCCATGCCAGTAACACCAAATGCGCAGTCGACATCGGAGGTCAATATCATCGTGACCTCCAGCGGGTAGTGGGGAAAAGGAAAGAAGGTGCAGAGGAAGAGTAAACACCTCGGGTCGAGTCCCCGGAGAGTACATACGATCCCATACCTGCACTCATTCCGGATCCTGATCTCTTGCCCGCAATCGTACCCGCTTCTGCGGAAAACTTATATCCCGCGGTCCGGCTCAGGATCGGGTGTATCCCTCCGGGAGGAAGAGACAAAGGCGCCGCTCCTTGGAAGTGGAGGAGGACCCATGTCCCTCCGTGGAAGAGGTGACAGCGCCTATCGTGAGTCCTGTGGCGCCTCCCCCAGCACCATGCACAGTCGGCGGGAGTCACCCATTCCTCGGGAGGGTGAGACAGATCTGTCCGTCCAGCCTGTGCCTCCCGGTCCGCTGCCAAAGCCATTGAGACGCTAAAAGAGGCACTCAACCATGACTCCACTATGTGTGTCGAGGAGGCTAAAGCACGTGGAGTGATCCCATCCAAGCTGATCGGCGCCGAAACCTCCCTCAGGAGCTGGCACCTCACAGCTTGAGTCATCTCTCGGATTAACAGTGCAAATAGATGTAAATGGATACGATATAATTACGATTACGGAGACATGGCTGCAGGGTGACCAAGGATATTCGATATTTAGGAAGGACAGTCAAAAAGGAAAAGGAGGTGGGGTGGCATTGTTAGTAAAGGATGAAATCAGAGCAATAGTGAGAAAGGATATTGGCTCAGAAAATCAAGATGTAGAATCAGTCTGGGTGGAGCTAAGAAGCACCAAGGGACAGAAAACATTGGTGGGAGTTCTCTATAGGCCCCCAAACAGTAGTGGTAATGTAGGAGATGGCATGAAACAGGAAATTAGAGATGCATGTAACAAGGGTACTACAATAATCATGGGTGACTTTAATCTACATATAGACTGGCCAAACCAAATTAGCAATAATACTGCGGAGGATGAATTCCTGGAGTGTGTACGAGATGGTTTTTTAGACCAGTACGTTGAGAAGCCAACTAGAGAACAGGCTATCCTAGATTGGGTATTGTGCAATGAGAAGGGGTTAATTATTAATCTTGTTGTGCAGGGTCCTTTAGGGAAGAGTGACCATAACATGATAGAATTCTTCATTAAGATGGAAAGTGAAGAAGTCCAATCCGAAAATAGGGTCCTATATCTAAACAAAGAAAACTACGAAGGTATGAGTGAGTTTGCTATGATAGATTGGGGAGCTTCATTAAAAGGCATGACGGTGGATAGGCAATGGCTAACATTGAAAGAATGAATGCATGAATTGCAACAGTTATACATTCCTTTCTGGTGCAAAAACACAAATGGAAAAGCGGCCCAACCATGGTTAACAAAAGAAATTAAGGATAGTATTAGATCCAAAGAGGAATCATATAAAGTTGCCAGAAAAAGTAGCAAGCCTGAGGATTGGGAGCAGTTTAGAGTTCAGCAAAAAAGGACCAAGAGATTGATTAAGAGGAGAAAATAGAGTATGAGAGTAAACTTGCAAGGAACATAAAAGTGGACTGTAAAAGCTTCTACAAGTATGTCAAAAGAAAAAGATTAGTGAAGACAAATGTAGGTTCCTTACAGTCAGAAACGGGAGAATATATAATGGGGGAACAAGGAAATGGCAGAGCAATTAATCAAATACTTTGGTTCTGTCTTCACGGAAGAGGACACAAATAACTTCCCATGAAATGTTAGGGAACCAAGGGTCTAGTGAGAAGGAGGAATGAAAGGAAATTAGTATTAGTAAAAAAAATAGTGCTGGAGAAATTAATGGGACTGAAAGCCAATAAATCCCCAGGGCCTGATAATCTGCATCCCAGAGTATTAAAAGAGGTAGCCATGGAAATAGTAGATGCATTGGTTGTCATCTTCCATGTTGGGGTAAAAGAGAAGTCTTCCCTCCTCTCAAGCAGACCCCCTGAGATAAGGGGTCGACACTTACACTATAGCAACCACAAATTCACCAGTCGGACACATTGGATAAGTTTCACGATCTTTATTCATGCATATGCATGGGGAAAATCTCAGTCTCATCCCAGAGAAAGGAATCTTCCACCGAGCATCAAATACGTACAGCAATTATACCCTAACTTGAGGCGTGCACCCCTCGTGCACCCACCTTCTACGATCATTGATTGGTCTACAGAATAGGCGAAGGGCTGTGTCCATTCGATGCCCCTTATCAGGGAGGTTGCTGAATGATTCACAGAAACCCATCTTTACAGCATTCGTGGGCTAATTTATCTGTTCCTGCTCTGGACAGGAGTGCTTACCTCATCCCATCTGTATGTCCTGCCTTATCTTAAGCAAGGACAAAAGACCAGCTTATTAGTTTTACAGTTCCTGTCTTATCAGGGTTCCACATTCCTAAACAAGGATAGGAGACAAACTTATTTCCCACTATTTTAATTCTAAGAAGTTATAGTTACTTCTAACTTTTAATTCTAAGAAGTTATAGGCCTAGAAATTCAGTATCGCCACGTTTGGGGCGCTATAGCCGAGCGTGCGCTAAATTTAGCGCCCGGCGCAAATTATCGCCACCTTCAGCGAAATTGACTTGCTTCGCCCCAAGAGGTTCTTGGTGCGCTAAAGCAGGCGCTGCACGACTATCCTAAGGCGCTAAGCCGGAGAGGCGAGGCGCTACCACCAAGGGCGGGCACAGCGCAGGTGCGGCCAGTTAGCGATTGCAGGCAGACACGCTGGTGCCGGTCACCTCTTAAATGGGGAGGGTCGATTTGGCTTGCAGCCACGCCCTACACATTGGAGCCCTGGTTCTCAGCCTGGACAGACCTGCTGCGACATTGTAACGCCTAGGACCATGAAGAGGGCCAGGGAGCGAGCGCAGCGGTTCAGTGAGGGGGCCCTGAAGGTTCCAGTTGGCGCAGTGGAGTGCAGGCGATCTATCCTGTTTCCGGACAGTGGCAGGAGGCCGCTGCCCAACGAATATCGAAAAGCTTGGAGGGAGGTGGCACACAGAGTGACCTCCAGCAGCATGGTACCTAGGACCCCTGTGCAATGCAGGAAGAAGTTCAACGACCTCACTCGGGTTGTCAGGGTGAGTACCCTTTCCAGTATCCTCTTCATCCCTGCATGTGCACCTCACTTTATGGCCAAAGAGTCCTGAAAGCCCCAATGCCCAGCCCTCATCCAACACCTATGGGCCTTTCATGAAACTCACATGCACATTCACCACTTTACACACTGTAAGGGCTATTCGACCATGGGAGGCAGTACAGCCAAGATCAGGGCTTCACACTGTAAGGGCTATTCCACCATGGGAGGCAGTGCAGTCAAGATCAGGGCTTCACACTGTACTGAGAGCCTGTCCTTTCTCTTGCAGGGAAAGCTGGCGCACAATAGGAGGCAGCAGCAACGGACCGGGGGAGGCCGTCCTGAACTTAAAGACCTCAGCGATCTGGAGCAGCGAGTGGAACGGATTATGGCAGGCCGGATGATTGACCCCCGTCGCCACTGGAGATGCCGACCCCATTCTGGGCAGCAATGGTAAGGTCATCACCTTTTCGACCTCTCTCCTTCCACTTGTGCCTCAAACCAGCATCCTTTGCCACTATCGAACCAATACAGTGCATTGCAGCACTCATGCCTCCCTCGCTGCCGCCCTGTCCTCACGCTAAAGCAACTCTTGTACCTCCCTGCTTTCAGATGCTGATTCGCCAGGTGAGGAGGTGGGCCCTCAAGCTGCCACTGTGAGTTATTCTGAAGGCGAGGAGGAGGAAGAGGAAGCTGGACCATCAGTGCCACCCTCAGCCGAGGCAGCCCATGGCCATAATGGGGACACGTCTTCCCTGGAGGGGAGCAGGGGGGAAGGGTCTGAGGAGGGTGAAGCTCCGGGGCCCAGCAGGCTACAGCAACGCGGGGGGGGGTAGGGAAGCTCGGCGGCCTTCTCCCCAGAGGGAGAGTCTGGCCTCCAGTCCTGCTACAGTGAGCGCAGAGGAGGAGCGGCTCCTCGCTGAAATGGGCGCCCAGGCGGAGCACAGGCACACTGAGCTCATGGCTGCAGTGGCAAGGATGCCTGACTCCATAGAGTCACTGGCAAGGAGTGTACAGGAATTCGGGGCAGCACAGGCAAGGAGTCTGCAGGACCTCGGTGCAGCACAGGCAAGGAGTCTGCAGGACTTCGGTGCAGCACAGGCGGCTTCCACGCATGTGCTTAGTCGTGCCATGCAGTCAGTGGCTGGCCTGATGCAGACACAGATTAGGGCCACACGAGCACTGACTGCTGCCACCCTCGCTGGATTGGGCAGGATTTGCCGGGACCCTCGCCGCGCTGCAGCAGGCCAGCAGTCTGTGCTTCAGCAGATTGCTGCGCATGCTTCAGTGCTGGCCCGTGCGAGTGCCAGTGTCTCGTCCGACCAGGGAGTGCCTGTGCTCTGTCAGGATGGCAGCATTCCTGCTGCCAATACTGTCACTCCTCCACTGCAGCTGCCACCACCCGTAGGACAGACTGCTGCCGCCCATGCAGAGTTGGAGCAGTCAGCAGCCGGGCCCTCCAGGCCCAGAGCTGGTCCAGGCCGTCCCCCAAGGGCATCTGGCGACTCACTTTCTGACACTCAGCAGCCTTCCCCCAGCCTTGCTGCAGCCACTGGGGTCCCATTGCGGAGGAGCTGCAGGGTGGGAAGGGGCCAATCTCGCAAGCGAAGCAAATCACCCTCGCAGGCCAAAAAGTAGGAGGTGTGGCAAAATGCTGTGAATTTTTTTAGTGAAGGCCGAGGATCATGGTCATTTTTGGTTAACTCTTTTGTTCATTGTCTCCAGGTTGTGAGAGCCAGTTATGTGTCTGACTGTTTTTTGGGGGGTTTCTCTGTATTTGTTTGTCATGCGGGAAGGGCACAGAGTTTGTTAAATAAATAATTGTCTTTATCCAGATTGTGCATGTTTGCTCTTTGAACTATTTGTTGCCTTGGCTGGCTCAGGGTTTGCGGAATGGTTCCATTCATGTTCTTTCAATGGCACAAGCCATTGCCTCAGAGGGGGCCGAGAACCGACTTGCAATAAGCCTCTGACGGACGGCCCTTGCACTTTGTGCCTCCCTCCCGTCTTGGTGCTCCTCCTCCTCCTCCTCCTCCTCCTCCTCCTCCTCCTCTGGTGGTCCTCCAATGTCTGCTGGCAGTGGCTGAGTCCTGAGGATAGTCAGGTTGTGCAGCATGCAGCATACTGCAACGAAATGGGAGACTCACTCAGGCGAGTACTGAAGGGCTCCCCCGGAATGGTCCAGCCAGCGGAACCATTGCTTTAGCACGCCAATTGTGTGCTCAATGATGTTCCTGGTCGCTTGATGGCTCTTATTGTATCGTTCTTCAGCAGGGGTGCTGGGCGCATGGAGCGGGATCATCAGCCAGGTGCACAAAGGATAGCCCTTGTCCCCGAGAAGCCAACTTCCTGGGTGAGCCGGGGCTTCAAAAAGGTCTGCCACAGAAGTCTGGCGCAGGATGAAGGCGTCGTGGCTACTGCCTGGAAAGCAGACATTGACAGCTAGTATCAGCTGTCTGTGGTCACACACCAACTGCACGTTCAACGAATGGAACCCCTTCCAGTTGCGGTAATTCTCGGCATTCTCTTGAGGCACCCGCAAAGCCACATGCATGCAGTCAATGGCGCCCTGGACCATGGGGAAGCCCGCTATTCTTGCAAATCCCATTGCGCGCTCTTGCTGCTTGTCCAGGGTCATGGGGAAGGAAATGTACAGACGTCTCCTTTTGAAGAGGGCATTCGTGACTTGGCAGATGCAGCAATGCACCGCGAACTGGGAGACATTGGCAATGTCCCCAGTAGCGGATTGGTAGGAGCTGGTGGCATTGAAGTTGAGAGCCACTGTCACCTTCACTGCCACCGACAGAGACGTCCTGCTCCTCAGCTGAGGCTGCATAAGAACATAAGAACATAAGAAATAGGAGCAGGAGTAGGCCAATCGGCCCCTCGAGCCTGCTCTGCCATTCAATAAGATCATGGCTGATCTGATCCTAACCGCCAATCTACTATCACAGAAACCATCTCCTGAATCTAACAGAATTAGACACACGAACTAGGAGCAGGATCAGGCTACATGGCCCCTGGGCCCGCTCCGCTACCCACAGGGCCATGTCCGATCCGAACCTAGACTCATGTCCAAATTCCTGCCCGCTCCCCGTAACCCTTAATTCCCTTTACTTCTAGGAAACTGTCTATTTCTGTTTTAAATTTATGTAATGATGTAGCTTCTACAGCTTTTTGGGGCAGCATATTCCATGGACCTACCACCCTCTGAGTGAAGTAGTGCCTCCTCATCTCAGTTTTGAAAGAGCAGCCCCTTATTCTAAGACTATGCCCCCTAGTTCTAGTTTCACCCATCATCGGGAACATCCTCCCCGCATCCACCCGATCCAACCCCTTCACAATCTTATATGTTTCAATGAGATCGCCTCTCATTCTTCTGAACTCCAATGAGTAGAGTCCCAATCTACTCAACCTCTCCTCATATGTCCATCCCCTCATACCTGGGATTAACCAAGTGAACCTTCTTTGTACTGACTCGAGAGCAAGTATGTCTTTTCTTTAAGTATGGACACCAAAACTGTACACAGTATTCCAGGTGCGGTCTCACCAATACCTTGTACAACTGAAGCAATACCTCCCTATTTTTATATTCTATCCCCCTAGCAATGAAAGCCAAAATTCCATTGGCCTTCTTAATCACTTGCTGCACCTGCATACTAACCTTTTGAGTTTCGTGCACCAGGACCCCCAGATCCCTTTGTACTTTAGTACTTTCCAGTTTCTTGCCATTAAGATAATAACTTGCTCTACGAATTTTCCTGCCAAAGTGCATAACCTCACACTTTCCAGTATTGTATTCCATCTGCCAAATCTCTGCCCACTTATTTAGCCTGTCTATGTCCCCTTGCAGGTTTTTTATGTCCTCCTCACTCACGACTTTCCCTCCCATCTTAGTATCATCTGCAAACTTTGATATGTTACACTCGGTCCCCTCCTCCAAATCGTTAATATAGATTGTAAAGAGTTGGGGACCCAGCACTGACCCTTGCGGAACACCACTAGTTACTGATTGCCAGTCTGAGAATGAACCATTTATCCCAACTCTCTGCCTTCTGTTAGATAGCCAATCCTCTATCCATGCCAGAATATTACCCCCAATCCCGTGATTTTTTATCTTAAGCAATAATCTTTTGTGTGGCACCTTGTCAAATGCCTTTTGGAAGTCTAAATACACTACGTCCACTGGTTCCCCTTTATCCACCCTATATGTTACTTCCTCAAAGAACTCCAGCAAATTTGTCAAACATGACTTCCCCTTCATAAAACCATGCTGACTTTGTCCTATTAAGTTATGATTATCCAAATGTCCTGTTACTGTCTCCTTAATAATGGACTCCAAAATTTTACCTACCACAGATGTTAGGCTAACCGGTCTATAGTTTCCAGCCTTCTGTCTGCTGCCCTTTTTAAATAAGAGTGTTACATTAGCAGTTTTCCAGTCTGCCGGGACCTTTGCTGAGTCCAGGGAGTTTTGGAAAATTATTACTAATGCATCCACAATCCCTACCGCCACTTCCCTCAAGACCCTAGGATGTAAGCCATCAGGTCCAGGTGATTTATCTGCCTTGAGTCCCATTATTTTACCGAGTACCACTTCCTTAGTGATTTTGATTGTGTTTAGCTCCTCCCCCCCTATAGCCCCCTGTTTGTCCAGTGTTGGGATATTCTTAGTGTCCTCTACTGTAAAGACTGATACAAAATATTCATTCAGTGTTTTTGCCATCTCCATATTTCCCACCATTAATTTCCCAGTCTCATCCTCTAAGGGACCAACATTTACTTTAGCCACCCTTTTTCTTTTTATATAACTATAAAAACTCTTACTATCTGTTTTTATATTTTTTGCTAATTTACTTTCATAATCTATCTTCCCTTTCTTAATCAATCTTTTTGTTATTTTTTGCTGCCCTTTAAATTTTTCCCAATCCTCTATCCTCCCACTAGATTTGGCTACCTTATATGCCCTTGTTTTTAGTCAAATACTATCCTTAATTTCTTTACTTAGCCACGGATGGCTGTCTTTTCTTTTACACCCTTTTCTTCTCAGTGGAATATATATTTTTTGGAAGTTGTAAAATAACTCCTTAAATGTACACCACTGATCATGTATCGTCTTACCCTTTAATCTATTTTCCCAATCCACTCTACTCAATTCCGCTCTCATACCGTCATAGTCTCCTTTATTCAAGCTTAGCACGCTTGTTTGAGATCCAACCTTCTCACCCTCTAATTGAATATGGAATTCAACCATGTTATGGTTACTCATTCCAAGGGGATCCTTTACTAGGACATTTTTAATTAATCCTGTCTCGTTACACAGGACCAGATCTAAGGTTGCTTGCCCCCTGGTCGGTTCAGTTACATACTGCTCAAGAAACCCATCCCTAATACACTCAATGAACTCATCCTCAAGGCAGCCTTGCCCAATTTGATTTGTCCAATTAATATGATAGTTAAAATCCCCCATAATTATAGATGTTCCCTTATTACAAGCCTCAACTATTTCCTGATTGATACTCCGTCCAACAGAGTTGCAACTGTTCGGAGGCCTATAGACTACGCCCACTGGTGTTTTTTTCCCCTTATTATTCCTTATCTCTGTCTGAAGCAGGTGGCAGAGCTCAGTGACCACCTCCGTTCTGAATCGAAGCCTCCGAATACACTGCTCCTCAGACATGTTGAGGTATGAGAACTGCTGGCGGTATACCCTGGGAGGGTAAGGCCTCCTGTGCCGACGCCTGTTGGCCCTCCTCCATCTGGCCATGATTGGCACTCTCTCTCGGCGTCTCTGAGCTCTCTCAATGCAATGGAGAAACCCAACGTTTCCACCCATTGCAGCCCCCATAATATGTGGCCACTCAAGGCTATGGCACTGAAAAACCAATCCAACTGCAAAGTTCTGGGCTGAAGCCAGAAGTACCTGTGCGAGCGCTGACTCAATGCAGAAAGCTCTCTCCCTTTGTCTCTCTGCAAATCTCTCTCTCTCTCACACAGAAGGAGTGGTCCAAAAATGGCTACCACTAAGAAGCCAGGAAGAGCCCCCTTTAAATAGCGCCCCCCCAGCCCCACAGCGACTGGGAACTGTTCCAGTCAACCAGTCGCTGGGAGCGCCAGGCGGAAAGAAGGGGGGCGCCACTGAAGTTCCGGTTCGGGGCACACCAAGGGCGTTGCACCATGAAATGACGTAAGGATCTGCGCGCGCAGCTGAGCGGGCATTGCGGTTTTGCGCCGCCGCTAAATGTCCGCTCAATTTCACGAGAGGCGCAGGTCTCGCCGCGCCCGGACGCTAGCCGCTTCGCGCCCCACTTATCGCCCTCTTAAGGCGCTAGCGGCTGGTGCTAACAACTGAATTTCTCCCCCATAGTTTCTTCTAACTTTTAATTCTAAGAAGTCATTTTTGTTCCCTTACATTCCAAAATTCTATAGATTATGGAACAGTTCCTGCAGATTGGAGGGTGGCACATGTAACCCCACTATTTAAAAAAGGAGGGAGAGGGAAAACAGGAAACTACAGATCGGTTAGCCTAACATTAGTAGTAGGGAAAATGCTAGAGTCTATTATAAAGGATGTGATAACAGGACACTTAGAAAATATCAACGGGATTAGACAAAGTCAACATGGATTTATGAAAGGGAAATCATGTTTGACAAACCTACTGGAGTTTTTTGAGGATGTAACTGGTAGATTGGATAAGGGAGAACCAGTGGATGTGGTGGATTTGTATTTTCAGAAGGCCTTTGATAAAGTCCCACATAAGAGGTTAGTGTGCAAAATTAAAGCAAATGGGATTCGGGACTCGCAAGCTGCCTGCAATTTCTGCGGCCTGGAGGAGTCCGTGTCTCATGTATACACAGAATGCGAGAGGTTGCAGCCCCTCTTCCAATTTTGGAAGGGGCTGCTCCTCAATTATTGGTTACACTTCAGCCCCACACTCCTGATCCTTGGGCACCCGATATGGAGGGGAGCAGCCAGATCAGAGGACCTCCTTGTTGGACTGCTCCTGGGACTGGCCATGGTGGCCATTAACAGGTCCAGGCAGCGGGCAGTCTAGGGGGTCATTCGGCCCAACCACCTGCCTCTCTTCCACGGCTATGTACGCACCCGGGTGTCCCTGGAGATGGAGCATGTAGTGTCCGCCGGCACGCTCGGGGCCTTCCGCGACCGGTGAGCTTGGAGTGCTTCATCACCCCCGGAAACAGAATTCTGATTTGATTTGTAAAGTTTCATTTAAATTCGGTTTAATTTGCGGTTTATTGATTGTGCCCCTTTAAAAGGGGGCACTTGCTTCCTTCTTTATTGGCGACGACACCTGCCATCAATCACCAAAATCAAAATAAAAGGCGTATGTAACTGAAAATTAGGTTCTTCTGTTCTATCCTTCACCACCTGGCTATCCGACATTTACAAATGATGCCTTGGATTCGGGGAAAATCTTGCAGATGGTGTGAACCCCAGATTCCCAGCTTGCTGCTTCTAGATGTCTACGGGGAAACTCTAGCAAACAAGGCATGAGTCATCTGTTTAATACAAGGATGGATTGCAGGCTGACTGACGTTGCTGATACCCCATCTGGCAGCCTGGAAGGAGCCAAAGGAAAAGAAGTTCAGGACTGTAGTGACTTTCACTGCAACAGGCAATGCGGTGCCAGCTGCAGCAGTTGGCTATAGGTTTTCATGCAGGATGTGGCACATCTCTGTCACAGCCTCCATGGATATTCAAAGCCTCATTACACATTGTTCCTTGGAGAACTGCTGGAATATTGTTCTGGACCTATAAACTCTGCCAGGAGGGTACGGATTCCTCTGAGAATGCCTCCTTCTATTTGCTCTCCCTCCAGCTACAGCTCTGTTTATTCCTTCCTCCTGTTCCTCTTTCCCATCCCAGAGTGTGATTCCTAGAAGGACCCCCACAAAGAAACAATTGCAATGCCAGGCGATGTTTTACTGTTCAGAGCTTACAATAGCGACTACAAGCACTTTTAACCCTTTTAAAGTCAAAAACCTACAAGCTTCTGCAAGAAAAATGTCTCCAAAAGCTCTATACTGCTTTAGCTGAGAGCAGTCGAGGATCCCTTAAAATAGCCATTCTTTTCCTGCCCAGCAATTTCGTAAGTAGCATTAACCAGGCGATAATGTTGGAATATGGCATCAGTGCTGTAATGATGTCATGTGACCCTGATTTAAATATATTATGAAGTTCAGTTAGGGGCTCTGGCTACCAGCAATTACATCAAATGGCAAATCAGTTGAATTCTAAAAGCAGCATTAATGGGGTGGAAGAAAGTGACAGTCAATTTTCCACTGGCTACTGCCCTGTTTTCAAGTTTTCGAGTGAAAATTTGTAAGGAGAACAAAATTGCCACCATGATTTCTGTGACTAGAGGCCCGCTGCCAAACACATGAGGAAAATTTCTTCTGTGCCCATTTCCCCAAGGGGCAGCATGTAGATACATAAGAGAAGGGAGTCAAGGATAGATCCTGAGGTGACACTGCAGGGGTGGGAAGAGAAGCCATTGGTAGAGATGCATTGGCTGCAATTAGATAGGTAAGGCTGGAACTAATTGAGGTCATTCCTACCAAGCTGGGCAACAGAAGAGAGGTATTGGAGGAGGATGGTGTGGTCAACCGTGTCAAAGACTGCAGAGAGGTTGAGGACGATGAGAAGGGATAATGCACCATAGTCACAGGCACAGAGAATGTCAATCTTGACTTTGGCAAGGGTGCTGCGTCCATATGCGAATATCTGATTGGAAAGATTCAAACATGGAGTTGCAGGAGAGGTGGGCTTGGATATGGGAGGCAACAACACATTCAAGGACTTTAGAGGGAAAAGGGAGGTTGGAGATGGGGTGAGAGTTTACAAGGACAGAGGGGTCAAGGAGGGGGACAAGGCTGCCAGTTTTGAAAGGCTGGGGGACAGTGCCCGATGACAGAGAACCATTTACAATGTCAGCTAGCATGGGGGTCAGGAAGGGACATTGTGTTAGTCAGAGTGGGGTCGAGGAAGCAAGATGTGGGTCTCTCTGCTTATGCCTCTTTGGATGGAAAAGTTGTGGAGCCTGCAGCAAACTGCAATGATCTCGGAGACTCTGGTGAGTCTTTATTGTAAGATGCCCATTTATCTGTCCATGTATCTGAAGCACTGCTTCAAAATGCCTATAAATTATTTGTTAATGATTCTGGGGCATTGTGGGTCTCATTTTATCTACACTCAGATGCTGCTCACCTCTCAGAGTTGTCAGGATCCAGGTTTGAAAAGGCTAGCCTAGGTCATGTAAGAATTATCCTTGATTAAGAGTGCATTGCCTTAAAATTAACACTGGGGCAAATTTTGACTTTGTGCGATAGTGTAAAATGGATGACAGCGAATCAGCAGCTGGGTTTGCATTTCTCCCAATTTTTATTTCCACTGTACTATCGCAGGAAAGTCAAACTCTACCCGATTATGACTGTTGCCTGGGGAGTGGGCATTCACCTGCACAATCCTATTTTCATTGAATCATAGAATGGTTACAGAACAGAAGAATTCAGCCCGTCGAGCTTGTGCCAGTTCTCTGCAAGAGTATTTCAGCTAGTCCCACTCCCCCGCCCTTTCCCCGTAGCCTTGCAATTTTTTTCCTTCAGGTACTTATCCAATTCCCTTTTAAAAGCCATGATTGAGTCTGCCTCCACCATTCTTTCAGGCAGTGCATTCCAGATCCTAACCACTCGCTGCGTAAAAACGTTTTCCTCATGTCGCCTTTGAATCTTCTGTCAATCACCTTAAATCTGTGTCCTCTGGTTCTTGACTCTTCCGCCAATGGGAACAGTTTCTCTCTATCTACTCTGTCTAGACCCCTCATGATTTTGAACACCTCTATCAAATCTCCTCTCAGCCTATTTTGATAGGCAAAGGTGACCTATTTTGATGGAATAGAAGCATAATGGGAATGGAATTTTGTCAGGGAGTCCATACGGTCCCATCAATGATGTCCTGGACTTTGGGAAATCCTGCCATCCAAAAAACATACATAGACTTCTCCTTTGGCTGCCAGTTCCCATGGGGAAACAAGTGCTGAAATTGTTTGCCCAGGTAAATTACACATCAGTCATCTGCTTGATAAATCTGTGAACTGTGGATTGACCAATACTGCTGATATCTTCTGTAGCAGCTTGGAATATGCAAGATGTATAAAGTTTAGGAGCGCAAAATTCGGTTGCTTTGTGCCTGGATCGGCCCTGCTAACACCTCCCACAAAATTCAGTGAGAGGTTAGCGGCAGTGGTAGCTGGTAAGGCCCCGCGGCGCTGCGCCTCCAGCGATTACATCATCGCCGTGCCAAGCGCCCTGCTCGTGCCCCGGCCACAAACTTCAGTTGCACCCCCTGACGTACCACCGGACGCTATGTCCAACAGGGTCAGGGGGGCGTACGTGCGGCCGGGGCAGTGCTTTTTAAAGGGGAGGTGCCGGGTGGCTATTTCTTTTGCTGGCCACCTGCCAGCACCTGCCACTCTGCTGTCTCCCTGTGGGGTGCCGCCCGGCACTCCTCTTCTGGTACCCCACTCCCTGATGGCCCAGCTGGACCCCGGTTCATGCTGCGCAAGGCCCCTCCCCTTTAATCAAGGGAGGGAGGCCTGCATTACTGCGACACGATGAGCCGGCACGCGTGGCGCTGTGGCATGTAGCGCTGTGATATTGGGCTGGAGCGCCCCAAGATGGAGGGGGAGCACTTCCAGTAGTGCCCTGCCTCCTGCTTGGGGCGCTACCATCGAATTTCAGGCACAGGGGTGCTAACTTTTTTGGGGTGCTACAAGAAGCACCCCAGCGAAGTTAGTGCCCAAAGGGGGCGCGACCCAGTTTTTGCCCCAAGGTCTTTCTTGACCTTTACAGCCACTGGCAGTGCTGATTCTGTGACGGATATTGGCCACAAGGCCAGATTCTAAGACACAGCATATCTCTGTCACCACCTTCCGAGTAAAACGGAATCTAGTTATTATCCTCTGCTTCCACCTGTAGGTCCAGCTCTGTGATTAAGAATGAGTGTAGATGCAGGGAATCTATAATTCAACCTCCCTTGCATTTCTCCTTTCATCATTCAAATAATTAAATAGAGAGGAATCCTCATTGGAATGCTTGTTTTCTAAATTATAATGGCAGTAACTAATAATCTGGCAACCAAAACTCATGGGCAAAACCTCAAAAATAACTGGACAAAAAAATTAACAGTGGCACGAAGCAAAACATAAAACATGCTGACTTGTTGTCAGCTCCGGTGCCTGGCCCCAGCAGCTGCTTCTCATGGTGACTTGTTGTCAGCTCCGGTGCCAGCCTGGCCCCAGCAGCTGCTTCTCATGGTGACTTGTTGTCAGCTCCGGTGCCGGTCTGGCCCCAGCAGCTGCTTCTCATGGTGACTTGTTGTCGGCTCCGGTGCCTGGCCCCAGCAGCTGCTTCTCATGGTGACTTGTTGTCAGCACCGGTGCCGGCCTGGCCCCAGCAGCTGCTTCTCATGGTGACTTGTTGTCAGCTCCGGTGCCTGGCCCCAGCAGCTGCTTCTCATGGTGACCTGTTGTCGGCTCCGGTGCCTGGCCCCAGCAGCTGCTTCTCATGGTGACTTGTTGTCGGCTCCGGTGCCTGGCCTGGCCCCAGCAGCTGCTTCTCATGGTGACTTGTTGTCAGCTCCGGTGCCGGCCTGGCCCCAGCAGCTGCTTCTCATGGTGACTTGTTGTCAGCTCCGGTGCCGGCCTGGCCCCAGCAGCTGCTTCTCATGGTGACTTGTTGTCAGCTCCGGTGCCGGCCTGGCCCCAGGAGCTGCTTCTCATGGTGACTTGTTGTCAGCTCCGGTGCCGGCCTGGCCCCAGCAGCTGCTTCTCATGGTGACTTGCTGTCAGCTCCGGTGCCTGGCCCCAGCAGCTGCTTTTCATGGTGACTTGTTGTCAGCTCCGGTGCCTGGCCCCAGCAGCTGCTTCTCATGGTGACTTGTTGTCAGCTCCGGTGCCTGGCCCCAGCAGCTGCTTCTCATGGTGACTTGTTGTCGGCTCCGGTGCCTGGCCCCAGCAGCTGCTTTTCATGGTGACTTGTTGTCAGCTCCGGTGCCTGGCCCCAGCAGCTGCTTTTCATGGTGACTTGTTGTCAGCTCCGGTGCCTGGCCCCAGCAGCTGCTTTTCATGGGTGAATTCAATGCACAGTGGATTGTCAGTGAGAAAAATGCAAAATTGTGCATGTGCTAATATGCACAACATTAAAGTACATATGTGTAAAGTCTGTGGGTTGTACAGTTAATAACGACACAGACTTCAGGAATAACAAACAAACAGGTCTTTACTATTCGAAGGTCAGGGCGAATCTGCCCAAGGAATCATGCCACAACACTTATATACCGGTGTGGTCACCGTCGGTATTACAGTATACAGAAGCCAAACAAGTAGTGCCACACCTAAAGTAGTTCTCTTAAAGGTGAACGGTTACATACAATAGTTCTCTTAAAGGTAGACGGGTACATACACTACAATATGAACTTGAGGTTCCTCCCTGTTTTTGTTCAGAACTCCTGAGGTTCACCTTAAGGCCTGACCAGAAGGTGAGATGCAGTGAGATCTGACAGTTCACCCAATCCTCGAGGAAATTTGGGGCCAAATGGTGCCATTGAAATAAGCACATGAATTAACTTCATCCTTTTTCATTCCCATCTTAATCAACAAGAGATGAATGAAGCAGACTATCTTTAGTTCATCCTTTGACAAAGGAGCTGCTGCTGACAATATCTAAAAGTCCCATTTAAAAGTCATTACATCTGTTCCTAAAATAATATATCACTTTATTATGGATTCTAGTATTAATCCAGTGCAAAGCCTTGCCTGTACAGTGTGATAACTTAAGGCCGAAATTTTGGTTCACAAGACTCAGAATTCAAACACTGTGGCCTAGAAATTCAATTAAGCCCGAAAACGGGCGGTGCCACCGTGAGCCATGGTTAACGGTCGCCTGCAAAAAAAGAGCGCAGGCAGCACCGGTATTTTGCCTGCTGATTTAAAGGAGCGCAGCGCAGAAGCTCCCGTGCAACACACTTTTTCCAGCGGTAAAATCAGCAGGGGGCCGAAGGTCGGGTCTAAAGGATCTGTCCGGCATTCTCAGGAGATCGCGATTTCTTAAAGTGAACTGCTTTGTTTCCGGTTATGTTTCTCGGTTGACAGAGCGGGTATGCAAGACAAATGAAAGTGTAAAAAGAGACTAATTTGTCTTACTTTAAAGAATGCAACCATAATGGCCCAGAAATTCAGGTTGGAGGCTTCCCGCGGGTGCAAGCCTCCGACCTGCACTTACCTAGCGCGCCGGCCGTTGCGCTGTGGGCCCGCGTGGGATTACGATCCTGGGCTTCCTCCAACTGCCGGCGCGCAGTGCTTGCGTATCCCAGGGGTGCAGTTAGTTCAAAGCGTCCCCTGGGATCACGTGGGCCATGGATAGCCAATGGTAGCAGGGAAATGCCCATTCATAAAATTGACAGGAAGAGCTGTCAAAACTATAAATATTATAAGCCCCAAAACATAACTAAAACTTCAAATACATTTTTTAAAAATCACATTTTTAAAATAACTATAAATTACATAAAATAACTATTTTAAACAATAATTTACATTTTTGAAAAAATTAATTATATTTTCTAACGGGGTTAAAAATAAACTTACCTTTCTTTAAAGTATTTAAAAATAATAAACCTGTGGAAAAAATGTTTTAATTTTGATTAATTCACCACTTACCAAGGCCTGCTTTTTAAAACTGTAACTGCTGGAGACTTACCCTCCCAGAGAAACCTGGAAAAAAAACGTAAGTTCCAGGCACATGCGCTGCCTCTCCGGCGTACGCGTTCGACCTCTGAACCCCTTCCTTTAAGGGAACGGAAGTTCCAGTTTCCCACGCATGCGCAGTGCATGCACGAAACCAGCACTTCCGTTGGGCCTACGGGTGAGTACCCAGCGCATACTCACCCGTGGAGACCCGAATTTCTGGGCCAATATTTCCGATTCCACTCCCTAGAATACAAATAAAAGCAATGTATTCTTTTACTACACATACATAGTGAATAAGCTTTGTTATTATAGAAGCTTTTCACTGTAAGTCTTTCTAGGAATATATCTCTCTAGAAATTACCCAGATAAGTATTTTGAAAGGGCAATGGTGTACTGGAATTGGGAGATTTGTTTGCAATACTGGATATCAGAGCTGGCATAGGTGATCCATGATTCCTCCCTGAATACACCAAGAGATGTGAAAAGTTTACTGGATACCTTGAACACCTGAATATCGATACGAGCAAATGCAGATGTACAAATTCCTTCAGAAACAGGAAAAAGTCATTAGGTCTCCTTTCATTGAAATAGTAATAAGCATACACCTGTTACTTCAGAGGAACAGGATACATATTCAATACGGATGTTTGGAACAATAACAGTAAACACTTACAAAGCCCAAATATAATTTCCAGTTTACTGACACAACAGCAAGTGACAGTAATGGATCAGGCCTTCAGATGCAGTACAAGTCCCCCAGACTGTTTGTAACCAGATGCTGTTCTGTTCACATTACGTGCCAGAACTCACTGACCTGCTCTGGTTGAGTGCTGGCAACTAAAGTGTATAGAACAGGCATTCAATCTGCCGATGAGTTTCTGCCGCAATCACCATGAGCTATCTCACTGGACTGGACATACTCTGCAGAGTTATTGAAGACTTTGGCGGGGATCTATCGATCTCCGTTGCTTTCTCCTGGCTCTGTGTGCTGTCAACGGCTGCATATATGGGCATGCTTTAGAGAGGGCGGTAAGAGGAGCGGTGGCATCCAAAATAGCTGAGCATGCATCAATTTGACGTTGCACGCGCTCCTGGTAATTAAAATACTTGCAGCAAGCGCAGTTAACGGCATCGCTGCTGACCTGCCCAATATGGCGGCCATCACGTTCTGCAAAGCGAGGCAGCTGCCATTTTTTCTTCAAAACCAGCCTTAACGGCTGACGCTAATAGTTACAATTTCTAGGCCTGTCTACCCCTACCAACCACTCTTCCTCCCATGAGTCCCACAGTTAGGCCTCCCCTATTAACAGCTTTTCCCATCAGGCTTCTGTTACACAGACCTTTAACACCTTTCCAAGGGCTTCATCCTCTTTCCAAATCCTCATGCATTAGCTTTCCTGCTGCCTGTCGACATCAACTGTTTTGCCAATCACGCTCACTATAATTACCAGCAGCCCTTTCAAGCAGTGACTTTTTAATACCAATAACTACTTTCTCCGCCAAATCATTTTGCTCGTCAAGTCTTGAACTCAATGAAGTACCTGCCTGTATATTCTCTGAATTACAGAGAATCTACAGCACAGAAACAGGCCATTCAGCCCAACTTGTCCATGCTGGTGTTTATACCTCACACAAACCTCCTCCCACTCTAATTACTATTCTCACCCTATCCCATATCTCTCTATTCCCTTCTCCCTCAGGTATGCACCAAGCCTCCCCTTAAATGTATCAATACTATAGTAATCTGGGATGTAATGCTTAAGTTATCCACCAGATGGAGACAAATAGTAAGGGATCATATTTAACAGTATTAAGGTAATGTCCTGGCACACCACTTATTAAGGTAGTGGCATTGCATTCTGGGTATGACTCAGAGGTTCATCCTCCATCTTTGTGATCGCACAGTAAGAAATAGAGTGTGTTTGCTGCAGCCTGTAAGAGCTATGTTCTCTGCTAATCGTATAACTAAACAGTTAAAGTTTTGGTTCCTGAAGTCTGGCTTATCTCAGTTCTTGACCTTACCACTCGGATATCACATTTAGCGACGAGGATAGTACGCAGACATGTGGATCAGATACTGACCAGACAAAGGGAAACTGAACTGGTGGTTCCAGAGGAGATGTCGGAGGACAAGTTGGCCCCCAGTTATCCAAATGCATTGGTGGTACCAATTGTAATCTATATACCTTTAAGGGGGGAACTACTTTTTACAGCTCATGTATACTGTAGTACCGGCAGTGACCACACCTGTATATAGCACTGAGTAGTAATCTGTACAGTTCAGTTCCAGAGTGAGCCACGTTGAGTAAACACCTGTTGTACCGTTCTCCTGCAGTCTGTGTCTTACTACTGACGGACACAACATTGGCAACGAGGCAAATTTGACCCTACCTGCAACTCTGCATCACCTCCCAGGGATTCGTTCCTGGAGACCAGTAGATTGGAGGTCAAGGCCAGAGACATGGGCGTCGACCACAAGCAACCGCCCAGTCATCCAGCAGAGACTCGAGAATTGCGGGGAGGCTGTTGAGAGCCAGGCTTGGCTTTCCAGTCGCGGTGGTCCAGCGAAACGGGCTGGCAACAGGTAGTGCGCAGACCCTTCCTGGACAGTGGTGGGCTAGAGCCCGACCGAGCGGCACAGCAAAGGGCCGAGCAGCGTCGACGGGAGAGAGAGAGAGAGAGGGCAGAGCGCACAGGGCGCAGCCGGTGTTCAGGGGCCGAGCAGCGTCGAGGAGAGGGAGAGAGACGTGCAGAAACCTGCGAGGCACCGCCATTGCCACGAGGACTGCTGAGAGCGGCGTTGGCAGCAGCGCAGGAGAAGCGCGTGAAACCTACAGGGCGCCGCCATTGCCACGAGAACCGCCGAGAGTGGCGTTGGCAGCAGCGGGGGAGGAAGGAAAGCACGGGAGATGCCATTTTAAGCCATTTTAAACCACACCCAAAATGCCGAAGAGTGGCAGTATCACCGCATTTGACAATGAAGTCAAAGATTGGACTACATATGTTGAACGAATAGAGGTATACTGCAAGGCAAATGAGGTGTCAGATGACAAGAAAGCGCCGGTATTGTTAAATTTAATGGGTGCAAAGACGTATGGCTTATTACGAAATCTAGTAACCCCAGCAAAGCCAGTGGAAAAGAGTTTTGGAGACATAGTGACGATACTACAGGAACATTTAAACCCCACACCGCTGCTGATAGCAGAGAGATTCAAGTTTCACAAACAGAACCAGCATAAGGACGAAAGCAATGCTGAATATTTAACAGAACTGCGCAAACTATCGAAACTATCAAAACACTGCCAGTTTGGAACGGGACTGGCAGATATCTTAAGGGACAAGTTTGTGTGTGGGCTTCAAAGTGAAGGAACCCAGAAACGGCTTTTATCTGAAAAGGACCTTAAGCTGGACAAGGCTTTCAGCATTGCGGTATCATATGAAGCAGCAGCACGGGGCGCTGCAGAGATACAACAGAGACCGCAAGAATATGGCACAAACGAAATGTCATACAGAACAGAGAAGTGCTAGCGCTGCGGCAGAACAACACACGACCACAATGATTGCTGGTTCAAAGACAAAGTGTGCAGACAGTGTGGAAAAGTAGGACACATAGCACGAGTCTGCAGGTCGGGAAAGAAAACCAGCAATAAGAAATCTCCAAAAGAAAAGTACAAGAAGGTACATAAGGTGACGGTGAATAGTTCAGACGAACAAAAGAGTGATACTGACTCCGAAAGCAGGGAGCTGAGTTGTCTGAAACTGTATAATGTGATCAAAATGGAGGATCACCGAACCATTTGGGTCACTCTCAAGATAGCAGGGGTCCAGGTAAAAATGGAATTGGACACAGGATCAGCCCTAACATTCATAAACCGACGGGACTACGAGCGGCTATTCTCACACATACCCTTGAGAGAAACAAAAATTATTTTGAAGACGTACATGGGGCAAAAAGTCTACCCCAAAGGAAAAATAAGGGTGACCATTATATATAACGGTAAGGAAACACCAAAACTAGACCTGTATGTATTGCAAGATGGAGGACCACCATTACTGGGACATGAATGGATCCGGAAAATACAGCTGGATTGGCATTCCATACAAGCACTGACTGTGGCTGCCAAAAAGGATGACGACGTCACACCTGGGCGACTGTCAAAGATCCTAACCGACACTCAAGAAGTGTTCCAGCAAGGACTCGGAACACTAAAAGGCATGACAGCAACAAATAAAATCGAAGAAAACGCAAGCCCAAAATTTTTTAAGGCCAGACCGGTACCTTATGCGATCCGCCCAGCTGTCGAAGCAGAGCTGGAGAGTTTGGAACGTTCAGGAGTACTGTCCAAGGTAGATTGGAGCGAGTGGGCTACACCCATCGTCCCTGTGATGAAAAAGTCGTTGAGCAGCACGCCTGGGGAACCAAGTAAGGTTTGCATCTGTGGGGACTTTAAGGTAACAGTGAACCCGGTCCTTCACACCGTACAATATCCACTTCCGCGGATTGAAGATATTTTTGCCTCGCTATCTGGAGGGAAAAGCTTCACTAAGATTGATCTGGCCCAGGCGTATCTGCAAATGGAGGTAGAAGAAGCATCAAAAAAATACCTCACAATCAACACCCATAACGGTCTCTACCAATACAACCGGCTGGTATTCGGGGTAGCATCAGCTCCGGCTATTTGGCAAAGGGCAATGGAACAAGTCCTTGCAAGGGATCCCAGGGACCCAGTGTTATTTGGATGACATCCTGGTCACGGGCGAAAATGACAGTGATCACCTCGCCAACCTGGAGCAGGTGCTCACTAGATTGGAGGAATATGGGCTCCGAGCTAACCGCCCCAAATGCGAGTTTTTTAAAAAACAGATCTCGTATTGTGGCCACGTTATCGATAAAGAGGGGTTACATAAGTCCCCAGAAAAGATTGAGGCAGTAGTCAAGGCTCCAGCACCGGAAAAGGTGTCACAACTGAGGTCGTTCCTCGGGCTGGTAAACTACTACCATAAGTTCTTACCAAATTTGTCTACATTACTACACCCACTGAACACCCTACTGCAAACTGGAGTGCCATGGAAGTGGAGTGACGATTGTAAACGAGCTTTCCAGAAGACCAAAACACTAATCACATCGAAAGAGGTATTGGCCCATTTCAACCCAGCACTACCAATTCAGTTGGCGTGTGATGCGTCACCCTACGGCATTGGAGCGGTGCTGTTGCACAAATTCTCGGACGGCTCAGAGAGGCCAATAGCCTTTGCGTCACGATCACTAACCTCAGCCGTGTGTAACTACGCCCAGATTGACAGGGAGGCCCTCAGCCTAGTGTGGGGAGTGAAAAAGTTCAATCACTATCTGCACGGGCAGAAATTCACCTTGCTGACTGACCACCAGCCTCTTGTTTCCATTTTTAATCCGACGAAGGGCGTTCCGGTGATGACTGCGCAACGACTACAAAGATGGTCACTCTTTCTAGGGGCGCACCACTATGAGATTGAATATAAGGGCACGAAACAACATGGAAATGCTGATGGGCTATCACGCCTGCCACTGCCTACTGCGGAGGAAGCACCAGCAGTGGATCCTGTCGAAACATTTTATTCGACTATAGTTGAATACCTACCGGTAACTAACGCTCGTATAGAAAAGGAGACCCAAAATGACCCGACACTGTCTCGGGTATATGATTTGACGGTGAAGGGATGGCCAGCACATGGCGACTCACTGTTGCCAGCATTCTCAACAAGAAGTGAACAGCTGTCAGTGTGCCGGGGGAATTTGATGTGTGGATCCCGAGTGGTAATTCCACCCAAGTTAAGGGATAGAGTGCTCAATGAGCTTCATGAGGGTCATCTGGGAGGGGTAAAAATGAAAAGCCTTGCCAGGGCTTATGTGTGGTGGCTGGGAATCGATCAACAAATCGAGGACCTGACCAAGAGCTGCTCAGGATGCCAGAAAGTCCAAAATGCACCACCACATGCCCCTCTACACCCATGGGAGTGGCCCTCATCTCCATGGCAACGGGTGCATATTGATTTTGCTGGTCCATTCATGGACTCAATGTTTTTAATAGCCGTGGATGCACACTCGAAATGGCCTGAGGTGATCAAAATGTCTTCCACCACCACGGAGAAAACTATTGCAGTCCTACGGACCATTTTTGCCAGGAACGGCTTGCCAGAACAGATTTGCTCCGATAATGGACCACAGTTTGTGTCCGAACAGTTCCGGAGGTTTATGAAGAAGAATGGGGTAAGGCATTACACATCCGCCCCGTATCATCCAGCCACAAATGGATTGGCTGAGAGGTTCGTACAAACCTTTAAGAAGGCAATAAAGGCTATGTACAATGACAACATTCCGCTGCAGCATAAGGTGGACAATTTCCTGTTCGCCTACCGGAATGCGACACATGCAGTCACCAACCAGGCCCCGGCCATGGTGTTCTTTAACCGAAGGTTAAGATCTCGCCTGGATTTGCTCAGACCAAACGTACGAAGAGATGTTGAGAGTAAGCAATTCCAGCACATCCATGAGAAGCCAACAAGGAGCTTCAATGTAGGGCAACCAGTCTTGGCCCACGACTACCGAACAGAAAAATGGCAGCCAGGAACGATATGCACACCTCAGGGCCCACTAATGTACACAGTGGACGTTGGGGAGAACATCATGAGACGCCATGCTGACCAGATCCTAGAGTCACAGGAACAAGTCAACCCCATGCCGCGCCCATACGTACCTGGTGAGGAACCCGACGTACAGGTCGCATCTACTCCAGAAACAGTAGCATCGGAAGCTGATGACCCAACCGACGACAGGGTGCCAGAATCACCTCCGCACCAAGAGCGAGACACTCGGGAAAGGCGCTATCCAGAAAGGATCAGAAAGCCTCCCCAAAGACTGAATATATAAATGGACTATTTTCAGCTAACGTTGTATGTTAAAGTGTTAATTGCAATTAGTTTGATATTTAATTGTTAAATGAGTGTTATGGTACTGTTAATCTAAAAGGGGAGGAACTGTAATGTATATACCTTTAAGGGGGGAACTACTTTTTACAGCTCATGTATACTGCAGTACCGGCAGTGACCACACCTGTATATAGCACTGAGTAGTAATCTGTACAGTTCAGTTCCAGAGTGAGCCACATTGAGTAAACACCTGTTGTACCATTCTCCTGCAGTCTGTGTCTTACTACTGACGGACACAACACCAACACCACGAACAGAGCCAGTTATACCTGGACCCCTTAGTCAAGAGGAAACCATCGTAGCAGAGTCAGATACTCTGAGTACTGCTCAGGAGCAGCAGGTGGCTATATCACAACCAAGCAGGGACTTGACTGTAAGACGTTCAACAAGGACTCACAAGCCGCCAGAGAGATTGATCACGACCTGCTAGGTTTGTTCAGTATGGACTATCGTTAAAGGAGTTTCCTTATGGACTTTTTAAGAAGGTTGTTAAGAAATTATTGTAAACATAAGAGGGGGGGATATAGTAATCTGGGCTGTAATGCTTAAGTTATCCACCAGATGGAGACAAATAGTAAGGGATCATATTTACCAGTATTAAGGTAATGTCCTGGCACACCACTTATTAAGGTAGTGGCATTGCATTCTGGGTATGGCTCAGAGGTTCATCCTCCATCTTTGTGATCGCACAGTAAGAAATAGAGTGTGTTTGCTGCAGCCTGTAAGAGCTATGTTCTCTGCTAATCGTATAATTAAACAGTTAAAGTTTTGGTTCCTGAAGTCTGGCTTATCTCAGTTCTTGACCTTACCACTCGGATATCACAAATACTGTCTGCATCAACCACTCCATGTGGCAGTGAGTTCCACATTCTCACTACTCCGTGTGTTAAGAAATTCCACCTAAATTCATTATTTGATCTATTTGTAGCTATCTTATAACCCCTTGTTCTGGAGACACCCACAAATGGAAACAGTTTTTTCACATCTAGCCTATCGAACCCCTTCATAATTTTAACAGGTCTCCGCTGAATCTTCTCTTTTCCAAAGAAAAGTGACACACACAGCCTGCTCAATCTTTCCTGATATTTGCATCCTCTCAATTCTGGTAACATCATTGTAAATCTTTGCTGCACTTTTTCTAGTGCTTCAATATCTTTTTTGTAGTATGGAGACCAGAACTACGGAAAGTACTCCAAGTGTGGCTTAACCAAGATTCTATATACATTTAACATTACCTTACCAGATTCTATTCCTCTACAAATAAACCCTAGTACATTGTTTGCACTCTTTATGGTCTTATCAACTTGCATTGCTATTTTTAGCAATTTATGGGGGTGAAATTCATTTTGAAATCAATGGAAAAGAAATCGGGCAGAGTGTAAAACCGGCAGAATTTCACCACACAATGTATCAGATTTCTCAGCTCCTCCACCTTCATTTAGTTTCTTACCTACCAAGGAATAAGTGGTTTCCTTATTCCTCCTACCAAAAGAAATCACCTTTCACTTTGCTATTATGGCCCGGATTTTGCGTTAAGCATAATGGTGAGGCTATCAGCGTTATTATGGAGTAAATCGGACATAAATATCCGGAGTCCACCCATGCACAGTTAAACATGGAAATCTGGAAGTTGCTGTCCGATTTGCCCTGCTCTTCCACAAGCTTTGCTCCACCAGTACCTCGGTGAGAGATTCAGCATTAAAATCCATGTAAAGGTGTGAATTGCTGTACTTGCCCACTAGTTACCCACTAAACACCCCCGAAAAAGTTAAGGCTGGTGCATTCAAGTGTGAATGAATTTTTAACGGCGTGATAAGTCTTAATTATTGCCAAAAAGCCTCTTTGGCACTGAAAATTTAATTTTACAAGTGTGAAGTCTCATTCCTTCAGAATTTAATTATTGTTGGAGAGTTTAAAAAAAAATTTAATTACAAATTTTTTTTACTTTTTCTTTCTGTCTCTTTTATCTCTCTCTCATCATCCCATCTTTCTTTCCCTCTCTTTATTTTGCTTTCTGTACATAATTTTACAATTAATTAAATATTCTAACTTATACTTCCTGGTAGCTAGCCAATAATCACAACGTGCGTGGATTCTTTAGCGCAGTCAAGACCACCAACGTCCCAAGCACCCAAAGTCCTACCCCACGCCAAGAATGGAGAGGTACTCATTAAGGACAGAGAGGCAGCCAGTGCCCACTGGAAGGAGCACTTCGAAGGTCTCCTTAATCAAGGCTCTGTCTTCGACACAAGTGTCCTCAACTCCATCCCACAGCATGCTACCTGCCACCACCTCAGCACAACCACAGCCCGGCATGAGGTTGTAAAGGCCATCCAACAACTGAAGAACAACAAGGCCTCAGAAGCAGATGGAATCCCCGCCGAGGCACGAAAACATGGCGGAGAAGCACTACTGGCATGAATACATGAACTAATTTCTCTTATTTGGAAGGAGGAGAGCATGCCAGGGGATCTCAGAGACGCCGTAATCGGGACCATCTTCAAGAAAGGTGACAAGTCCGATTGTGGTAATTACAGAGGAGTCTCCCTGCTGTCTACCACAGGGAAAGTCATCGCAAGAATCCACCTCAATCACCTTCTCCCAGTGGCTGAAGAGCTCCTCCCAGAGTCGCAATGTGGATTTCGCCCACTAAGGGGACAATGGACATGATCTTCACCGCGCATCAACTACAAGAGAAATGCAGGGAACAGTACCAACTGCTGTACATGGCCTTCTTTGACCTCACAAAGGCCTTCGACACCATCAACCATGAGAGATTATGGAGTGTCCTCCTCAAATTCGGCTGCCCTCAAAAGTTTGTCTCCATCCTCCGCCTGCTTCACGACGGCATGCAAGTCATGATCCTGACCAACAGATCCACCACAGACCCAATTCCCGTAGGGTCCTGGGTCAAGCAAGGCTGTGTCATCGCACCAACGCTCTTCTCGATCTTCCTGGCTGCAATGCTCCATCTCCTCCTCAGTAAGCTCCCCACTGGAGTGGAGCTAATCTACAGAACAAACAGGAAACTGTTCAAACTCCGTCACCTCCAGTCCAGATCCAAGGTCATCCCCTCCTCTGTCATCGAATTACAGTATGCAGATGATGCTTGCGTCTGCGCACACTCTGAGGCCGAACTCCACACCATTGTCAACACCTTCACCGAAGCATACGAGAGCATGGGCGTTACACTAAACATCCGTAAGACAAAGGTCCTCTACCAACCTGCCCCCGCCACACAGTACTTCTCCCCGATTATCAAAATCCATGACGAGGCCTTAGACAACGTGGACCACTTTCCATACCTCAGGAGCCTACTGTCAACAAGGGCAGACATCGATGACGAAGTCCAACACCACCTTCAGTGTGCCAGTGCAGCCTTCGGTCGCCTGAGGAAGAGAGTGTTTGAAGACTAGGACCTCAAACCCAGCACCAAGCTCATGGTCTACAGAGCAGTAATGATACCCGCCCTCCTGTATGCTTTAGAGACATGGACCATGTACAGCAGGCACCTCAAAGCACTGGAGAGGTACCACCAACACTGCCTCTGCAAGATCCTGCAAATCCATTGGCAGGATAGGCGCACCAACGTCAGTGTTCTCGCTCAGGCTAACATCCCCAGCATCGAAGCTTTGACCATGCTCGATCAGCTCTGATGGACAGGCCACATCGTCCGCAAGCCCAATACGAGACTCCCAAAACAAGCACTCTACTTGGAGCTCCCACATGGCAAGAGAGCCCCAGGTGGGCAGAGGAAACGCTTCAAGAACACCCTCAAAGCCTCCTTGAAAAAGTGCAACATCCCCACCGACACCTGGGAATCCCTGGCCCAAGACCGCACAAAGTGGAGAAGAAGCATCCGGGAAGGCGTCGAACACCTCAAGTCTCTTCGCCGGGAGCAAGCGGAAGCCAAGCGCAAGGAGCGCACATCAACCCAAGCACCCCACCCACCCACCCCTTCAACCACTGTCTGCCCCACCTGTGACAGAAACTGTAGGTCCCGCATTGGACTCATCAGTCACCTGAGAACTCATTTTTAGTGTGGAAGCAAGTCATCCTCGGTTCCGAGGGACTGCCTAATAAAAAGAAATGCTGTCCACTGTCGTTCAGCATCTTTGTCAGTTTTTTTCTCCAGTTTACCTCCTTTAGTTGGCTTTTTTCCAATATATTACTTTGATCTTGGTACTACCTATATCTCTCTCAGTCATTATCTTAATCCTTATTATATTGTGATCACCACTCCCTAGATTTTCTCCCATGCTTATTTTGCTTACCTGCTCTGGTTCATTTCCCAATTATTGGCCCTATTAGATGATGAATATCCACCTTCATTCCCCTTCTCTGCTCTGCAATGAGTAGTACTTACTTGTGTAATTGCAGCACTGAGATTACTGTCTGAAAGCGTTTCATAAAATAAAACATTCTTAGTTAATGCTAGTTTTGCTACAGGTTGATCTTGTTTAGGTGGCTCTAATTTTCAACACTTGAAAACATACCCCAGGGTAACCTGGGGTATGAACCCAGATTCTTCTGTAGGGTGACTTGTAGCATAGTCCCCTATTCCATAATATAACATATTTGAATTTCACAAGAAATACCTCGGTTTATGTGGGATAATTCAACTCTCGGGACAAGAACTTGTATTAGAAGAATGAAAATGATGCCTTGAATGAGAGCTTACATAGTTAATCTGTGTCACGGTAGCTTGCTGCAGTGAGTGTGAGTAGAGTGATTAGAGGAAGAATAAAAATGAAGCTTTATTGCCATGTTGGCTAGCCTTACCTTCTTGAGGCTATTAACGTCTCTCCACAGCCTCTGGTTGTTTAAAATACTGCATTGACTTTGGTAGTTATTGCCTACCAAGCAGCCTGAATATTTCTTCTGTAAGGACAGTGTCCTGGATGCCAAGGAGGACCATCTCCTTTGAGGCATTTTTTCACAAGCGTCTCCAAACATGCCTCATAAAATGGATATTATCTATACTTTTCTCCAGCCATTTGTCCTTTTGTGGTCAGCAACAGAAAGAGCCCCTTTAAATAGTAGCTGTGCATTATTTCCCACAGTTTCCCACTGCCAGCAAGCTCCCACAGGCTGTCCTAATCTATTGAAATGTTGTTGAGCAACCTCCCCCAATCTATTTGCTTTCTTTTCCCCTCATTTCATTGGGTTTAGCTCTTTTAAAGTTGAAAAGCTGACTCCTGGTCTTAGGTATTTCTGAATTTCAAATCATGTTAAATTTGGTCATTCTGTCATTCACTATCCCCCACTGTGGCTTCCATGTTGTGTACATTTTCAGGGTCAAATACGAATACCAGATCAAGATGAGCATTGCCTCCTGTAGCTTCCTTGATGCTCAGGATCATGAAGCAATCATGCATCACATTTACCAACTCCGGGGCTGAAATTTTTTGGCCCTCCCAGTATACTTCCATTGTGACTCTGGGATACTTTTGGTCCCAAACTGCAGTGGGTGTTCCCATGGGGCCAAGGGCAGCAATTATCGACATTCCTGCAATGTTGGTCTTGCATAAGAGCATCTTCGGGGGCCAGTACACCCAGTGAGCAGAGGCACATCAGCCTCTTTCCTGGTGGAAGTAGAACCCATCTGAGCGCCCAGCCCAGGAAATGCTATGGTGAGAATTTTTACAAAGGTGGCAGAGGGGGCACTGCTTGCAGTTTTCTGTTGGAGGATTGACATTTCTCTCCCCACAACCACCCCTCCCCCCACCCCCTGCACCCCCCGTCCCATACTGGAAGCTAATGTTGCATTTTGCAGCATCTCAGGACAGTTAGGCACTTGAGAGCAGTGATCAACAAAGCCAATAGGATGAATTACATAGCCAAAATAGAAGAATATAGAATTATAGAATCATAGTATTGTAGCGGTTCGTGTAGATCGCCACTAAATAAGAGAGTTTGACTTCGACGAACTATCAACAAGTTGTTTATTTACAGGAACAGACTAATTACAGCAGGTAAGACAGCAGGTAAGATGGCTGACTGTAGGAGCACCGTGGTGTAGGTCTTGTCCCAGCGGGGACTCCACGAGGACTGAGTTCGCAGTCCTGTGGGGAGCGTGATGACGTCATCGCGTTTGTGTTGTGACGTCATCACGTTGTTCGCGTTTCCCGCACTTAGGGCGTTTCGTGACGCGCATCGTTGCGTCGCTGGCCATTGAGGCCGAAGTCGCGAGGCTGGGCTGTGCCGGTGCGTGCTGCAGGAGCGGAAGATCGCGTCGCTCCTGTCGGCTGGCCGTTGAGGCCGAAGGCGCTAGGCCGGGCTGTGCCGGTGCTTGCCGCGGGAGCGGAAGATCGCGTCGCTCCCGTCGGCTGGCCGTTGAGGCCGAAGACGCTAGGCCGGGCTGTGCCGGCGCACGCACATCACGTTTTACGTGACGTGACGTCAGCGCGCTAGGGCGCGTCTTAAAGGGGCAATGGCCCCAACAGGTAAGTTAAAAGGGCAACGGGCCCAAAAGGTAAGTTAAAGGGAAATATGTGTCTCAATATAAGGGACAACCAGTGGTACCGCCACATAGGCCCCCCCAGAATTCGCTTTAATGAAAGTCCAAGGATGAGATGGTCTGACGAGCTGGTGGTCACGGCGGTCATGCTGTCTCGACTTGGTAGGCGAGGTATGAAGATGCTGTTCGTGAGCGAATCCTTACGCACGTCGTGGCGAATAAAACGTATCCGTCAGGCGAAGGACCGTGGAGACGTGCGAAACAGCAGGCCTTGTCAGAGTGACGGGCAGGTTGGACGGACGCGGGCGATGTCTCCGTTGGCTGGTAAGTGAAACCTTCGGGAGGCTGGAACGCACGGAACGGTGCGTGCCATAGTGCTACGACGTGAACACAACGGAGGGTGAAGAGTTGCTGCGTTGATCAGTGATCGGTGAGGCTAGCAACTTTCACTTGGCTGATCACGGCCGCAGGATGCCCGTTGGACCCGTCCTCGATGTGTGCAGCTTCAGTCGACATTTGCGTTTGTTAAAGGAAAAACTGGAGAAAGGGCGGCAACGGTCCAGGTTGTTGTTGCTTTCAGGAGGGGTTAACTCTGCCTGGAGGGCGGCAACAGTTGTAACAGTTGTAGATTTAGGAGAAAACAGCCGGGAGGGTGGCACGTTTTTTGTTCACGCCGAATCGTGTAGTAGGTAACACAACCAGCAGGCTGAAGGGCTGGTGCCTCGTCGGCGGAGAAGGAGTCGTCGGTGTTCACGAGAGATGTGTCCTCGTGCGCGAGGAGTGTGTCCTCGTGTTTTGCGGGGGTGAGTCCTCGTGGTATCCCCGCAGGGCGCGCTCCGATCTTGTGGGCCCGAACATGCTGTACCCCGCGCTTGGAGGGATGTACACTTGCTGTTGCTTTGGACGTAGAGGCAGACGATCCGTGTGGCGGTAGAAGAGTCGAATACAGAGACCGTGAGCACGTGCGTGGTCTGTGCCGCATCGATGTTCTCAGCGAACGGGGCTTCTACCATCATAAAGCACGAGGGAGACTGTGGCTCCCTGGATTGCGGTAGCGACAGCAGAACGACTGATGCTTCCATAGCGTGCTTCGTTTGTGAAAGACGTTCACAAACCCACCAATTGTAGCGCTGGTGGACGACGGTTGCCGTTGGTCGTGCTCTACCTCTGTAAGATTGTTTGTGAAAAACGGGCTCACCTCCAAGCTGCGCTTCCTTTGCGAAGACGTTCGCAAAGACGGGGTCGCTTTTGGTGGAATCGGTGTTAGGCGGTTACTGTTCCGTGGTTGTTCGTCGGTTGTGCGTTGGTCATCTTGAGTGAAGGCGAGGTTCAGGCGCGCGTTGCTACCATGAAAATCGTTCACGGATACGGGTTCACCAATTGTAGTGTTGGAATTGATGAGCTCCTGTACTCACGTCGTGGGGTCACCAATGTAGCGGTTCGTGTAGATCGCCACTAAATAAGAGAGTTTGACTTCGACGAACTATCAACAAGTTGTTTATTTACAGGAACAGACTAATTACAGCAGGTAAGATAGCAGGTAAGATGGCTGACTGTAGGAGCACCGTGGTGTAGGTCTTGTCCCAGCGGGGACTCCACGAGGACTGAGTTCGCAGTCCTGTGGGGAGTGTGATGACGTCATCGCGTTTGTGTTGTGATGTCATCACGTTGTTCGCGTTTCCCGCACTTAGGGCGTTTTGTGATGCGCATCATTGCGTCGCTGGCCGTTGAGGCCGAAGTCGCGAGGCCAGGCTGTGCCGGTGCGTGCTGCAGGAGCGGAAGATCGCGTCGCTCCTGTCGGCTGGCCGTTGAGGCCGAAGACGCTAGGCCGGGCTGTGCCAGTGCTTGCCGCGGGAGCGGAAGATCGCGTCGCTCCCGTCGGCTGGCCGTTGAGGCCAAAGACGCTAGGCCGGGCTGTGCCGGCGCACGCACATCACGTTGTACGTGACGTGACATCAGCGCGCTAGGGCGCGTCTTAAAGGGGCAATGGCCCCAACAGGTAAGTTAAAAGGGCAACGGCCCCAAAAGGTAAGCTAAAGGGAATTATGTGTCTCAATATAAGGGACAACCAGTGGTACCGCCACAGTATCATAGAATTATACAGCACAGAAGCAGGCCATTCGGCCCATCATGCATGTGCTCTTTGAAAGAGCTGTCCAATTAGTCTCACTCCCCTGCTCTTTCCCCATAGCCCTGCAAAAGTTTCCTTTTCAAGTATTTATCCAATTCCCTTTTGAAAGTTACTACTGTATTGAATTTGCTTCCACCACCCTTTCAGGCAGTGCATTCCAGATCATAACAACTCGCTAATATCTGTCAGGGAGGTAGTGATCAAACTCTATAGTGCTCTGGTCAGAGCATACCTTGAATGCTGCCTCCAGTATTTGTTAACAAAAAACAAACACAACATTTAGAACTGATGGCAGTGTAGAGAAGAAACATAAGGCTGATCGCCAGTGCTCTTCCGAGCCCCATCAAAAAAAAATGGACATTTCCTGAGCTGCTTTTTGAGTGGCCTCCAGTGGTCTCTTTAAGGGCTGCTCATTAGGCCGCTCAGCGCCTGGTACAGATGGACTGATGTGCAAGGCGCACTCTCTGTCCGTTTGGACCTTGAAGTTGCAATCAGGGTCCAATGTACGTTATACAATCCCAATTTGCATATCACCTGTGTGGAACAGGCAGGTGCTCCAACCACCCATCTCAGGACCCTACTGAAGGTGGCAGCAGCCAGAGTGGCAGCATAAGTGACCCAACACCATTTTGTGTTGCTTATGCTAGATAGAGTGAGTTAAAATTGATACTGTTCAGTCAAAGTAGGCAGAAGCTCATGAGTCCTGGCTGCCTGTAGCAGCCAGCACTGAAGAGTTAAAGATATCCACTCACAAGGGATTCACAAGTAATTCATTAATCAGTTACATGACACAACTTGGGTGTTTGTCTAAACCAAAAATCTACATGGGCAAATAACTGATTCCCATTTGCAGTCTACCAGAGGGAGAACTAAAAGGAGGATATCAACCCTCTGCTTGTAGACAATATAAATTGTTTTGACAGCAAGATTTTGATGGACTCATTGCAGATGTTGCACTGAGTCAAGTAGCAAGGACTGGATATGCATAAGTCACATAACATCATATAGGCATAGCTTTCATTGATGATGGTGCGAGGTGAGCAATCAGTTCTTTTCCTAGGGGATATGTTAAAGTATTTTTTAATGATTATTATTTCAAGGGAACAGCTCCTATGAGGTTTATAACTGCACATCTCCAATAATAACTACATTCTCTACATTTCAACTTCCCCCACATTGCTCCTTTCTGCTGCTAGGAAGGCAGGACAGTCTGAGCCATGGGCTTCTCCACATTCAATTTTACTCTTTGATCTGCTGATAGGAAGCATGCTTCAACAGGATCTGGCTGCTCCTGACAGGTTTATCTCCCTAATAAGTGACAACTCTGCCATCATATAGTGTTCCAACTAGCAGCTTGGATAAGAATTGACAACAGACAATTTCAAAGGTGACTTGAGGCAAGTTGTCAAACTTGCGACTCCCTGGGTTGAAACTCTAAGGCATTTCACAAAAACTGCTGATTCCGGAATATCCTATTGCGAGGAAACTGCTGTAATCCTCAGAAGGACTATGTCAATTTGCATGCAATCCCAGCTTGAGTAGTCGACTGTCAAAACAGACTTTCTACTGATGTTATAGAAGCCATTTGGTTTCTTTCTGAAAGTTGTGATGCAAAATGTTCTTCGTATACCATGAGCTAAATTATAAAATGGTTCATACCAGTGCACTGTTCTAAAACACACATTTCTAAGTTTAATATTGTGCAGTGGACACACTTTATGTTACAAAGGAGAAAAATAAGCAAAACCTTCAAGAGAAAAAATATGGCACTGCATACAATGCAAATTTATTACTCTAAATTTATTTAATAAATTAAGCTATTTTAGAAGGATAGGGTCATTAATTTTGCATTGGTAGGATTTTTTTTAATTCAATATATAAAATATACTGGATAATTACAGGGTGGGTACAGTAGCATTTACATTTGGGATCCCATTCACAATATCCAAGTGATAAGCACAGGCATATAACGACATAGGAAAAGGATAGGAACTGTGATCAATTTTAAAATAGGACGGTCTGTCATCAATTCTCTTGATTCATTCTAGCAAATGTGGAAATCATTCAATGAATTCCTCCCCACTCCTGTTCATGACTACAAAAGACATATAGACAGGAATTCATTCTAGTTGAGCCTTATTGTAAACATCATTTTTTCCGCCTGAGCTATTCTTAACAGTGACTGGAGCCAAGCTTCTGAAGAATGCTGCAAATAGTAGGAAACCAACACATTTACCCATGTAAGGAATCAATGAGATTTTGAAGCATAGGTCCAATAATAGAGCCTTTTGTTTTGAAAGGTAACAACATTACCCATTAGCATCATATCTCCTCTTTACAACTCAAAAACAATTGACTTCTAAAGACTTCATGAACTGAGATTTATTTTTTCCCTTTTTTCTGGACAGTTGTCACTAAGTTGTTGAAACCATGACTGAAAAGATTGCAGCAACCCAGGTATTTGTAATTTTATATGGTTAACTTACAAGTATCCATTGCAATGACTTGCTGTGACATCGGGCTGGATTTTGCCAATGGGGAGCTTTTGGAGGTGAGACTCCCACTTGTCGGGTTTCAGTCCTGCCTCTATCAACTTCTGGCCAACCCACGCTATTTTCCCTTGATTGACCTTGTTAAACCCGCCCAGCGGGCTTAGCAGGCCAATTAAGGGAAAGCCAGTTACAGAGAACATCAATGTATGACGTTTCATCTGTGAAGCTGTCAAACACTGACATTCTCTGTAGTTTGATGAGTTCTTGAATTCAAGACCTCATCAAACCTCTTTCTTTTGCAGAAATGAGATGGTTGTTGCATTGGAGAATGCAACGGCCATCTGTCATCTCTACCGCGGAGGTGCGAGGCTCTCCGCATCCCCACCGATTGAAGCCTGCAGGAAGAAACAAAGGTAAGTACACTTTTTCTAATACTTTCCACTTACTTCAGATACTCACCTCTCCACACTTCCACCCATCACTCACCTCCACAGCACACTTTTGGACCCCTCCGACCCCCGCAGACCCACTACTCACCTCGGTGACCCTGGCGGGTTTCGGAGCCTTCGGGAAGCCTGCACTTGTGTGGGGTTGGGCACCCGCCCCCAAATTCTGCCATTTTCCCGGCAGTCCCGCCTCCAAAACCGCCTCCCCAGGGCAAAATCCAGCCCAACTTTTCACAATTACTGGTTCTACCACTTGTCTGTATGGTGAAATAAAACAGATTTACACTGTATGTTAGGTGTTACAAAAGAGTACAACTGATTAGTGATTTCACTACACGTATCACACAAAAGAAAACCTAACTCCCCAAATGTAGCCAAAACTCAACACACAATATTCATAGCAACATCTCATTAAACTTTTAATCAATTTTAGTGTTATACTTCCACTCAGACCCAGTTCAAACACTGCACTCAGAGCAATAAGAATATAAGCTTTTGTTTTATTACTATCACTACACCAACGCACCTCTGTGGATTGGGCTCAGGACTTGGGTGGTTTGGAGCAGGTGTTTTCAACTTCTATTCCAATTTTTCACTCATAGTAGGTTCTACAATTCCTGCCTCAGCAAGATTACATCCGATTATGAGGCAGCCACTTAAGTTTGGCTGGACATACAGTGCGATTTTTATTCTGTGAATTATCTCTGGGATTGTAGTGTATGTACCTTTAAGGGGAGAACTACTTTTTACAGCTCCTGTATACTGTAGTACCGGCAGTGACCACACCTGTATATAAACCCTGAGTAGGGATCTGTACGTTTAGTTTTAGAGTAACCCTCATCCAGTAAATACCTGTTGATTGTTCCTGCAGTCTCGTGTCTAGTTATTGAAGGACACACAACATCAAAAATACACGGATCTAACAGTGGCGATGAGGCAGACTCGAACCTACCTGCAACTCTGCATTACCTCCCAGGGATTCGCTCCTGGAGAACAGTGGAAGAAAGTTGAGGCCAGAAGCACGGGCGTCGACCACGAGCAACCGCCCAGTCATCCAGCAGAGATTTGAGCATCGCAGGGGAGGCTGTTGAGAGCTGGGCTTGGTTCTCCAGTCACGGTGGTCCAGCGAAACGGGCTGGCAACAGGTACGGCGCAGACCCTTCCCAGACAGTGGCGGCTAGAGCCGACCGACGGCACAGAAAAGGCCGAGCAGCGTCGACGGGAGAAGAGAGAGGGTAGAGCGCACAGGGCGCAGCCGGTGTTCAGGACCGAATGGCGTCAACGGGAGAAGAGAGACAGGTGCGAAGGAAAACGCGTAGAGTGCAGCCAGTGTTGAAGGGACGAGCAGCATCAGCGGGGAAGAAAGGGAAATGCGCAGGGCGCAGCCGGTGTTCAAGGGCCGAGCAGCCGCAGCGGAGAAGAAGGGAGAGCGCGGGAAAACGCCATTTTGAGCCAGTCTAACCACAGCCAGGGATGCCGAAGAGTGGCAGTATCACAGCGTTCGACAATGAAGTCGAAGATTGGACGACATATGTCGAACGCATAGAAGTGTACTGCAAGGCGAATGATGTGCCAGATGAGAGGAAAGCGCTGGTATTGTTGAATTCCATGGGTGCAAAAACATATGGCTTACTGCGAAACCTAGTAACGCCAGAGAAGCCAGTGGACAAGGATTTTGGAAACATAGTGTCAATCCTACAGAACCACTTAAACCCCACACCGCTGCTGATAGCAGAAAGATTTAAGTTTCACAAAAGGAACCAGCATAAAGATGAAAGTAATGCTGAGTATTTAACGGAACTGCGCAAGCTATCGAAACACTGCCAGTTTGGAACGGGTCTAGCAGATACTTTAAGGGACAAGTTTGTGTGTGGGCTTCAAAGTGAAGGAACCCAGAAACGGCTTCTATCAGAAAAGGATCTTACGCTGGACAAGGCTTTCAGCATGGCAGTATCACACGAAGCAGCCGCACGGGGCGCTGCAGAGATACAACGGAGGCCGCAAGAATATGGCACAAATGAAATGTCATACGGAACAGTGAAGTGCTATTGCTGCGGCAGAACAACACACGACCATAATGATTGCTGGTTTAAGGACAAAGTGTGCAGACAGTGTGGAAAAGTAGGACACATAGCAAGAGTCTGCAGGTCAGGAAAGAAAACCAGCAGCAAGAAATCTCCACAGGAGAAGTACAAGAAGGTACATAAGGTGACGGAGAGTAGTTCAGACAAACAGAAAAGTGATACAGACTCCGGAAGCAAGGAGCTGGGTTGTCTGAAACTACATAAGGTGATCCAAACAGAGGATCATCAAACTATCTGGGTCACACTCAAGATAGCTGGAGTCCAAGTGAAAATGGAACTGGACACAGGATCAGCCCTAACAGTCATAAACCGAAGGGACTATAAGCGGCTATTCTCACATATACCCTTGAGAGATACAGAGATTGTCTTGAAGACGTACATGGGGCAAAAAGCCTACCCCAAAGGAAAAATAAGGGTGAACGTTGTATATAACGGTAAGGAAACACCAAAAATGGACCTATATGTATTGCCAGATGGAGGACCACCACTACTAGGACATGAATGGATCCGGAAAATACAGCTAGATTGGCATTCCATACAAGCACTGACTGTAGATGCCAAAAAGGATGATGACGCCACACCTGGACGACTGTCAAAAATGCTAACTGATGCAAAAGAAGTGTTCCAGGAGGGACTTGGAACACTAAAAGGCATAACAGCGATGATCAAAATAGAGGAAAGTGCAAGCCCAAAGTTTTTTAAGGCCAGACCGGTGCCTTAAGCGATCCGCCCAGCCGTCGAAGCAGAGCTGGAAGGTTTGGAACGTTCAGGAGTACTGTCCAAAGTGGACTGCAGCGAGTGGGCCACACCCATTGTTCCTGTAATGAAGAGGTCATTGAGTAATACGCCTGGGGAACCAAAGAAAGTTCGCATCTGTGGGGACTTTAAGGTGACAGTGAACCCAATCCTTCACACGGTACAATATCCGCTTCCGCGGATTGAAGATATTTTCGCCTCGCTATCTGGAGGGAAACGCTTCACTAAGATTGATCTGGCCCAGGCGTACCTGCAAATGGAGGTAGAAGAAGCCTCGAAACAGTACCTCACGATCAACACACATAAAGGTCGCTACCAATACAACCGGCTGGTGTTCGGGGTAGCATCAGCTCCGGCTATTTGGCAAAGGGCAATGGATCAAGTCCTGCAAGGGATTCCAGGGACCCAGTGTTATTTGGACGACATCCTGGTCACGGGCAAAAATGACAGTGCTCACCTTGCCAACCTGGAGCAGGTGCTCACTAGATTGAAGGAATATGGGCTCCGAGCAAATCGCCACAAATGCGAGTTTTTCCAGAAGCAGATCCCGTATTGTGGCCACGTTATTGATGAAGAGGGGTTACATAAGTCCCCTGACAAGATTGAGGCAGTAGTCAAGGCTCCAGCACCGGAAAATGTGTCACAACTGAGGTCGTTCCTCGGGCTGCTGAACTACTACCATAAGTTCTTGCTGAATTTGTCTACAGTATTACACCCACTGAACACCCTACTGCAAACGGGGGTACCATGGAAGTGGAATGACAAATGTAAACGAGCTTTCCAGAAGTGCAAAGAATTGATCACATCAAAAGAGGTGTCGGCTCATTTCAACCCAGCACTACCAATTCGGTTGGCGTGTGATGCATCACCCTATGGCATTGGAGCGGTGCTGTTGCACAATTTCCCGGACGGCTCGGAGAGGCCGGTAGCCTTTGCGTCTCGGTCACTAACCTCAGCCGAGCGTAACTACGCCCAGATTGACAGGGAGGCCCTCAGCCTAGTGTGAGGAGTGAAAAAGTTCAACCACTATCTGCACGGGCAGACGTTCACCTTGCTGACGGACCACCAACCACTTGTCTCCATCTTTAACCCAAAGAAGGGCGTGCCGGTGATGACTGCGCAACGGCTACAAAGATGGTGGCTTTTTCTAGGGGCGAACCAATATGAAATCGAGTATAAGGGCACGAAACAGCATGGAAACGCTGATGGGCTATCACACCTGCCACTGCCTACTGCAGAGGAAGCACCAGCAGTGGACCCTGTCAAAATATTCCATTCAACTATAATTGAACGCTTGCCAGTAACTAACGCTGATATAGAGAAGGAGACCCGAAATGACCTGACACTGTCTCGGGTATATGACTTGACGGTGAAGGGATGGCCAACACATGGCGACTCACTGTTGCCAGCATTCTCATCCAGAAGAGAACAGCTGTCAGTATGCCAGGGGACCTTGATGTGTGGATCCCGAGTGGTAATTCCACCCAAGTTAAGGGAGAGAGTGCTCAATGAGCTTCACGAAGGCCACCTGGGAGGGGTGAAAATGAAAAGCCTTGCCAGGGCTTATGTGTGGTGGCAGGGGATCGATCAGCAAATCGAGGACCTGACAAAGAGCTGCTCAGGATGCCAGAAGGTCCAAAATGCACCACCACATGCCCCTCTACACCCATGGGAGTGGCCTTCATCTCCATGGCAACGGGTGCATATTGATTTTGCTGGTCCATTCATGGACTCAATGTTTCTAATAGCCGTGGATGCGCACTCGAAATGGCCTGAGGTGATCAAAATGTCGTCCACCACCACGGAGAAAGCTATTGCAGTCCTACAGACCATATTTGCAAGGAACGGCTTGCCAGAGCAGATTTGCTCTGATAATGGACCACAGTTTGTGTCCAAAGAGTTTCGAAGATTCATGAAAAGGAATGGGGTAAGGCATTACACATCCGCCCCGTATCATCCAGCCACAAATGGATTAGCTGAGAGGTTCGTACAAACCTTTAAGAAAGCAGTAAGGGCCATGTGCAATGACGACATTCCACTGCAGCATAAGGTGGACAATTTCCTGTTAGCCTACAGAAATGCGACACATGCAGTCACCAACCAGACCCCAGCCATGATGTTCTTTAACCAAAGGTTGAGATCTCGTCTGGATTTGCTCAGACCAAATGAACGAAGAGATGTTGAGAATAAGCAATTCCAGCACATCAATGAGAAGCCGACAAGGAGCTTCAATGTAGGGCAACTAGTCTTGTCCCGCGACTACCGAACAGAGAAATGGCAACCAGGAACGATATGCACACGGCAGGGGCCACTAATGTACACAGTGGATGTTGGGGAGAACATTGTGAGACGCCATGTCGACCAGATCCTAGAGTCACAGGAACGAGTCAACCCCATGTCTCGCGCACCTGGTGATGAACCCGACATACAGGTAGCATCTACCCCAGAAACAGTAGCATCGGAAGCTGATGAACCAACTGACGACAGGGGGCCTCCGCACCAAGAACAAGACACTCAGGAAAGGCGCTATCCAGAAAGGATCAGGAAGCCGCCCCAAAGACTGAATTTATAAATGGACTATTTTCAGTTAATGTGCATGTTAAAAGTGTTAATTGTTAAATTAATGTTATGGTACTGTCAATCTAAAAGGGGAGGAATTGTAGTGTATGTACCTTTAAGGGGAGAACTACTTTTTACAGCTCCTGTATACTGTAGTACTGGCAGTGACCACACCTGTATATAAACCCTGAGTAGGGATCTGTACATTTAGTTTTAGAGTAACCCTCATCCAGTAAATACCTGTTGATTGTTCCTGCAGTCTCGTGTCAAGTTATTGAAGGACACACAACATCAAAAATACACGGATCTAACAGGGATCATTCAGAAATCCAAGCTTCTTTGACAGGTGATGCTTTTCATTATTCACATCACATTGATCTATTGCTCCATTCACATTTTTTACTTTTTACAGAGCATAAAGGTGATGATTTTTTTATATATTTCAGGTCCACCAATTTATTTCTACATTTAAAGTCTTTCTTTGGTCTTTAGGAATGTGTCAAGGATGGAAGTTATTTTCACAGTTTCTGTTGTGGGGGACAAGTTGACTTCATCGCTTTATGATATTTTGCTTTATATGGGCATTGTGAGCTCATCTAGGTGATGAACTCCTTGTCTTCTCTAATTTTAGCAGAAAAGTGGACTATACTGCATTGAAAAATGTTTTTTTGCTCACATCTACTTTATCACAGTATTTTAAAAAAATAGGAAGTTCCCTAACCTATTCTCTGTGAGTGGTTGGTGAGTGAACTGGTGACACTCAGTAATCATGTGTAGGAGAACCAACTTAAAATTTTGCAGCCAAACAATTATCTGCCAGTTCAGCTACACCAAAATATACAGAGATTATGCAGTTTGGTTCTGTATTCCAGTTTTGTGGTGCTCGATAATGTTCCTGCAGCTTGCAGACTGAATCAAACATATTTGGAACATAGGAAGAGAAATGATGTGTTCTCTCTATCTTTATGAAATTTACAGTCATGGGTTCCTGTCATACGTTATTTTGTCTGGTGCATCATCAAGGATCTATGATGCAGTTTCCCAGTGTGGCTATTGTGGGCTGGGCTGGTTTAGTCTGCAGATTAGGAGATTTTGCTTTGTGCCTTTCTAGGCAGCCCTCTATATTAAACCCTTGAAGTTTTTGCCCCCTCTTTTCTCCTGCCTCAATTATTTTGCCCTCCTTTCATGTAAACAAATGTTTAGATTTAATTTGTTACATCTCCATGTTAACATAAATAGACCAGGAACCTATCTAGTGTGAAATCATGGGTGTGAATTAGTACACAAAGGCACAGAGTTGTTGAGCAATGCTCTCTCTCCAACACAATGCTGCCCTGCTATTCTCTCTATGAATGCAGTAACTGCTATTTATTCGACACAATATATAAAGTATATATAATTCCATTCATTGCAAATAAAGTCCACTGCACCCAGGCAGGTATAAATTCAATTACAGAACCCCAAAAACCTAAACTCAAATAATTCTCAGCATAAAACTTCGAAATAATGCTCTGGATATTTCTAAAGGGGCTTTTTATTCTTCATGTTAGACATGTGATATTCCATGAGACCGTTTCATCCACGAACAGGAATCGTACTTGTTAATCAACAGACCCAGTTGTGCTACAGCAAATAATGCAAACCTCGTGTCAGCATTTAGTGTGATGATTTTGGCTTTGCTGAACATTTCAACACTTATTCTTGTATAAAACCTAAAAGGTCAACTTGATAAGTAGAGCTTTTTAACAGGAAGTTAATATCAACAGGTATGGTATTTTTCAGCAGTTCCACACTTTTCTTTCTCAACACAGTTACTCGCTTATCGGTTGAAAGAGTCCTTCAGAGAAAGTTAAGCAGTTAGAGGAAGAGGAATTAAAACATTCTTGTTATTTCAATTAACCGCATTAGGAAAACTATATTTAAGTTTTTAAAGTCAGCACAATTTGGCATTGTATTTTTAATTATTCTTCCCACAATGAACCAAAGCTGAAAAAACGAAAACATAAACGGGGTTATTTTGGTGAAAGGGTGAAAACAGGCGCTAAATGCATACTGTGCTAATAAGACACACCTGTTTGGTCCTAATTGCTGAGTGCCATCATTTGAACTTGCCTGGAGGGACCAAAACAGACGCCTGCAAGTTTAGCACTCAAGCGCTGATTGGATGCAATTTTCGTGGAGCAGTATAGGTGGGCTCCACACATTCATTTCCACTGAACATGTTGAGTGTGCTGGCTGACACACAGCAGCATGTTTCAGGATGGCTCAGAGGGAGAGGGCGCACAGGTTCTTGGACACGGCACTGGAGGTCCTGGTGGAGGAGGTCCAGAGGAGGAGGGATGTCCTGTATCCACAGGGAGGCAGGGGAGGAGTCCACTTCGCCCTCCTGTTCCCCTCTCCTGCAGCAGCTGGTGCTGCTCTGCCTGGACTCACGTCCTCCTCACATTCCTCCTTCAGACCATAGGGGACCCCTAGCAAGATGCTCATGATCAAGCACCCCCCTTCTCCTGATGACTCCTATAAGGTATCCAGTAAGGTAGAGTAGCACAGTAATTACTCTTTTTAGGTGAAGTCCTCAGAGAATTTCCAGAATAAATGTTCATAGAGTGTTGGTGAAGTCTTGACAAAGTGTCCCAGAAAGTCTCCCAATGAGTTTCAAAAGTCCTCTTCAAACCTCCAGCAGCAAGTGAACAGTAAAAGGTGATACACCTTTAAGTATCGCTTGAAATCCTCAGCATCGACTAGTTTACTCCTAAGCAGCTAGTCGCTGTTAGGAGAGGGCATTAGGTCAAGCGCTAACCACCAAAATGCCAGGCAGCCTGCTTAATGAGCGCTATTTAATTGTCAATCAGCCCCTTAACAATCCTACAGGCGGCCATTCCTAGCGTGCGCTTCAACTCCTCTACCAAGATGGAGTCTTGCGCTAAATGCGAGCTAAACCAGCGTTTCAGTTTAAGACCCCATCTTGGCCACCTCAGAGGCTCTTTAGCTCCTAAGTTATCTGGGAAAAATTGGCCCCGTACTGTACTGTTCTACTGAAAGTCCTAATGAAGAAATATTTTAAACCTTACTCAATAGAATAACAATGCAGTCTGCTCTATTTAAGTGTGCACCCGATAAGCATGCGCCCGTTACTGCTATGTCATTTTTAAAGCAATTTTTTCTCAACTATGGAATCTCTCTTTCTAAGTGTTTAGTTTTAATTTGAAGGCTAGAATTTCATTATCATTAATGAATATGATGACACTACATGGATGACTGGATGACATTTTCATCCACCTAACCACTCGATATATCTTATTCTGAGCATTTAAATTGAGATTACTACTGACATAAAACATTTTTGGAAATAATTTTTTTTAAGCTGCAATATATTTTAAAAAAGAACTTGCATTTGGTGCATTACCACATTTCTCTGGATGTCCCACATGCAAAAATGAGTTTCAAGCGCTTTCACTGTTGGTATGTAAGCAATGTATTACTTGGTACCGACTGCTCCTGAGTGTATTTATTTACTGCTGTAGTGGCGCTTCTTAGTTTCCAAACAGGCAGGCCACTGGGCTGTGGGGCTTTTAACATCGAGTAGACGCGTGTCGAAATAAAACGTTCCCAAACGTAGCTTTGTCTTTTAAACAGTTTACTATAACACTTAACAAACAGAATTACAAAGCAAACACGTATAAACGAACACGGTCAAAAACTGTACTGCTCCAAACCTCACAGCTTCTGCCTCTTTCACCACGTGCAGTTTAAAACTGTAAGATGGCTGCACCCATGTGTGGCTTAGGGACTGTTCCATTGTGGCAAGAATGAAGGGGGTGTCGGACTATACTACTGGAGCAAGAAAATAGGGGGTTTCTTAATACAATAAGTCGTTCAGGTAAATTAACCGTATTATGCCATTTAGCCACTATTTTAAAGTATTTTCTTAAGCTTTTATGGCTCTTACAACTGCATATATAAAGATTGTGGTAAATCAATTCTACAATTAACAGGGATGGCCAGTATAACTATAATATCTGGACCAGACATTTTCTATTGTATAGATAATAAAGCAATAGCATTTATGACCACTAAAAGAAAACAAAAATAAAATGAAAAAAACGTTATAAATTTAAATAATTGATTTTTAAACTGGTACGGAAAATCCGGGATAGTTCCTCTGCTTGCTATTTGTAGCAGAATGCATGTATAAAGAACAGGTTTATGTATTGTACAAATATAATAGTGAACAAAGGAAATCTTCCCCGGTGTATTGTATACTGTGTGAAACAATACACTACCTCCATCTTCAGACCAGAAAGTTAACTACATCAGGAATTGGCGCACTCTTTCAGCACTGGAATTAAAAAAGAAAGAAATAACTTGCATTTATATTGCGCCTTTCACATCCTCAGGACATTCTTAAACATTTCACATCCAATTAATTACTTTTTTAAAAATGCAATCACTGCTATTATGTAGCAAATGCAGTAGCCAATTTGCACACAGCAAAGGCCCTGCAAATAGTAACTGACTTTAAATGATCAGTTTATCTGTTTTGGTGATGTTCGTTGAAGAACAAATATTGGCCAAGACACTGGGGAAACCCCATTCTCTTCATTGAATTGTACCGTAGGATCTTTTACATCTACCTGAACAGGCAGAAGAAGCTTCATTTAACTATCTCAGTGAAGTGACGGCCTAGATTATGTGCTTGAGTCCTGAAGTGAGGCTTGAATCCACCATATTATGGCATAAAACCATAAGTACTACCAGCTGTGCCAAACTGACCTGTAGAACTTGTTAAAAGCCAAACACAAACTGGCAGAAATCCAAGAACTAGCAACTCTTGATATTATGGCCATCATTACTCAAAGTGTCCCAAAAAAACACATCAAAATCTGTCATGGGTTTTACAAAATCATTATCCCCGCAAGGAACGTCTGAGCAGCAGACTCCTTTTAATGGTGGGACCTTCAGCGGGCTTGAGCTCCATTGGACTTACCAGGTAGTGAAATGGCTGAAATTCCTGGAGTAGCATTGGAACACCCAGAAATCCAGAACATCCAGCATCTGCAGTATTTTGCTATCGTTGGAACACCCAGAGATGCCTCCAAAGTGGTCCATCTTTGCAACAGGAGCAGGTCTAAGAAGTGTGCACAATTTCCAGCAAGAATTATCAGGGTGGAAACCATCAGATCCAGGTTCAATTTCAAATTACTGTATAGCCTTCCCACCAAGATTGTGCTGCATTTCCATCCTCCCCAGCCTACGGAATTTTTGGCTCGTACATTCCCAAATTGTCACTATTACGGTGGCACTATTTCTTCATGAGACTGTTTGTCCAATAGTTGAAAATGCATGCATCTACTCTTGTGTCAGTTTTCAGGTACTTCACTGCTGTAGGACTGGCCTGCTTTATGAATGGTAAAAGTGTCTCTCTGTAGTGTCTGCAGCTGAGGATAAATTTGAAAAATTGTTTTAATTCTTTGTATTTATGTCATTAAGCAAAAAATAATAATCCGAGTTCTCTCATTCACCAGAGAAACAAATTGTATCTGCGACAAAAACAGGCCCACAGTATGAACATTTAATCCTTACTTAGGGATTAGCAGGCTCATGTCCAGGTGGGGTCGTCATAGAATTGGCAGGATTTCACATAGCTTTGTATGGAATATAAACAGTTTTTTGTGCTTTTAATTTTCTTTGTTAAGACCAGATAAAAAGGTGAAAACTCAAATTATAGAACTATAAAACCACACAAGTGTTACAAGTATGGCATTATTGTTACTCATGAGCTAGACCACAACGCACTTTTGGCTTTGTTGCTTGCTATCAAATTTGCCTTGTTTATGAAAATAGAAATCTAATTTCGCTGTTCTTCATACCATGTTCCTTGTTGCAATCTCCTAAATTACTTCGATTTCTTTTCTATTACCTACACATTAGTCAATATTTATTAATAATTAAACAAACATAAACAAGTGATGTGCTGTAACCGCTAGCTGAATAAGACATAAATTCAGTGAAAAGGTAGTTTTACTAATTATTTTGGCTACATTAATATAGATCAAAAGGAGACAAATCTGCTAGCCACTACAATTCCCTTTCAGAAAGACCTCCTGTGTGCGGAGGAAGATGGGTTACAATAACTGTTATATCATAAAGGAAACTTTCAATTAATTCTTTATCATAAATATATATAAGAATCTTCCAAAATGAAAAGAACTTTTTTACAACTTCCGATAATCTATACTGACACATTTTTGAAGAAACATTTATGCCCCCCCCCCCATTCTTTTTAATGATTGACTGCTAAATTCTGATTAGGTAAACTTTGGTTTATCCCAACCAAAGTGAGAGATAAAATTTTGCACTTATGTAGCACTACTGTTATCCCCAATGCAAACTTACAGTGATTTCTTATACACCATTGCTAGTGCTAAAGACAGATCATCCTGGCCTCTTCTTATACTGGGAGTGTTAGATCCGTGTATTTTTGATGTTGTGTGTCCTTCAATAACTAGACACGAGACTGCAGGAACAATCAACATGTATTTACTGGATGAGGGTTACTCTAAAACTAAATATACAGATCCCTACTCAGGGTTTATATACAGGTGTGGTCACTGCCGGTACAGGAGCTGTAAAAAGTAGTTCTCCCCTTAAAGGTACATACACTACAATTCCTCCCCTTTTAGATTGACAGTACCATAACATTAATTTAACAATTAACACTTTTAACATGCACATTAACTGAAAATAGTCCATTTATAAATTCAGTCTTTGGGGCGGCTTCCTGATCCTTTCTGGATAGCGCCTTTCCTGAGTGTCTTGTTCTTGGTGCGGAGGCCCCCTGTCGTCAGTTGGTTCATCAGCTTCCGATGCTACTGTTTCTGGGGTAGATGCTACCTGTATGTCGGGTTCATCACCAGGTGCGTGAGACATGGGGTTGACTCGTTCCTGTGACTCTAGGATCTGGTCGACATGGCGTCTCACAATGTTCTCCCCAACATCCACTGTTTACATTAGTGGCCCCTGCCGTGTGCATATCGTTCCTGGTTGCCATTTCTCTGTTCGGTAGTCGCGGGACAAGACTGGTTGCCCTACATTGAAGCTTCTTGTCGGCTTCTCATTGATGTGCTGGAATTGCTTATTCTCAACATCTCTTCGTACATTTGGTCTGAGCAAATCCAGACGAGATCTCAACCTTCGGTTAAAGAACATCATGGCCGGGGCCTGGTTGGTGACTGCATGTGTCGCATTTCTGTAGGCTAACAGGAAATTATCCACCTTATGCTGCAGTGGAATGTCGTCATCGCACATGGCCCTTACTGCTTTCTTAAAGGTTTGTACGAACCTCTCAGCTAATCCATTTGTGGCTGGATGATACGGGGCGGATGTGTAATGCCTTACCCCATTCCTTTTCATGAATCTTCGAAACTCTTCGGACACAAACTGTGGTCCGTTATCAGAGCAAGTCTGCTCTGGCGAGCCGTTCCTGGCAAATATGGTCCGTAGGACTGCAATAGTTTTCTCCGTGGTGGTGGACGACATTTTGATCACCTCAGGCCATTTCGAGTGCGCATCCACGGCTATTAGAAACATTGAGTCCATGAATGGACCAGCAAAATCAATATGCACCCATTGCCATGGAGATGAGGGCCACTCCCATGGGTGTAAAGGGGCATGTGGTGGTGCATTTTGGACCTTCTGGCATCCTGAGGAATCCCTTGCAGGACTTGATCCATTGCCCTTTGCCAAATAACCGGAGCTGATGCTACCCCGAACACCAGCCGGTTGTATTGGTAGAGACCTTTATGAGTGTTGATCGTGAGGTACTGTTTCGAGGCTTCTTCTACCTCCATTTGCAGGTACGCCTGGGCCAGATCAATCTTAGTGAAGCGTTTCCCTCCAGATAGCGAGGCGAAAATATCTTCAATCCGCGGAAGCGGATATTGTACCGTGTGAAGGACTGGGTTCACTGTCACCTTAAAATCCCCACAGATGCGAACTTTCTTTGATTCCCCAGGCGTATTACTCAACGACCTCTTCATTACAGGAATGATGGGTGTGGCCCACTCACTCCAGTCCACTTTGGACAATACTCCTGAATGTTCCAAACCTTCCAGCTCTGCTTCGACGGCTGGGCGCATCGCATAAGGCACCGGTCTGGCCTTAAAAACTTTGGGCTTGCATTTTCCTCTATTTTGATCGTCGCTGTTATGCCTTTTAGTGTTCCAAGTCCCTCCTGGAACACTTCTTGTGCATCAGTTAGCATTTTTGACAGTCGTCCAGGTGTGACGTCGTCATCCTTTTTGGCATCTACAGTCAGTGCTTGTATGGAATGCCAATCTAGCTGTATCTTCCAGATCCATTCACGTCCTAGTAGTGGTGGCCCTCCATCTGGCAATACATATAGGTCCATTTTTGGTGTTTCCTTACCGTTATATACAAGGTTCACCCTTATTTTTCCTTTGGGGTAGACTTTTTGCCCCGTGTACGTCTTCAAGACAATCTCTGTATCTCTCAATAGTATATATGAGAATAGCCGCTTGTAGTCCCTTCGGTTTATGACTGTTAGGGCTGATCCTGTGTCCAATTCCATTTTCACTTGGACTCCAGCTATCTTGAGCGTGACCCAGATAGTTTGATGATCCTCCGTTTGGATCACCTTATGTAGTTTCAGACAACCCAGCTCCTTGCTTCCGGAGTCTGTATCACTTTTCTGTTCGTCTGAACTACTCTCCGTCACCTTATGTACCTTTTTGTACTTCTCCTGTGGAGATTTCTTGCTGCTGGTTTTCTTTCCCAACCTGCAGACTCTTGCTATGTGTCCTACTTTTCCACACTGTCTGCACACTTTGTCCTTAAACCAGCAATCATTATGGTCATGTGTTGTTCTGCCGCAGCGATAGCACTTCACTGTTCCATATGACATTTCATTTGTGCCATATTCTTGCGGTCTCCATTGTATCTCTGCAGCACCCCGTGCGGCTGCTTCGTGTGATACTGCCATGCTGAAAGCCTTGTCCAGCGTAAGATCCTTTTCTGATAGAAGCTGTTTCTGGGTTCCTACACTTTGAAGCCCACACACAAACTTGTCCTTTGAACACCGGCTGCGCTCTGCGCGTTTTCCTTCACGCCTCTCTCTCTTCTCCCGTCGACGCCGTTCGGTCCTGAACACCGGCTGCGCCGTGTGCGCTCTACCCTCTCTCTTCTCCCGTCGACGCTGCTCAGCCTTTTCTGTGCCGTCGGTCGGCTCTAGCCGCCGCTGTCCGGGAAGGGTCTGCGCCGTACCTGTTGCCAGCCCATTTCGCTGGACCACCGTGACTGGAGAACCAAGCCCAGCTCTCAACAGCCTCCCCTGCGATGCTCAATCTCTGCTGGATGACTGGGCGGTTGCTCGTGGTCGACGCCCGTGCTTCTGGCCTCAACTTTCTTCCACTGTTCTCCAGGAGCAAATCCCTGGAGGTAATGCAGAGTTGCAGGTAGGTTCGAGTCTGCCTCGTCGCCACTGTTAGATCCGTGTATTTTTGATGTTGTGTGTCCTTCAATAACTTGACACGAGACAGCAGGAACAATCAACAGGTATTTACTGGATGAGGGTTACTCTAAAACTAAATGTACAGATCCCTACTCAGGGTTTATATACAGGTGTGGTCACTGCCGGTACTACAGTATACAGGAGCTGTAAAAAGTAGTTCTCCCCTTAAAGGTACACACACTACAGGGAGTTCATGCCATTTTTTAAAAACTCACATTTGTAGCTGCTTCATTTTGATAGCTCTCTACTGTTAAGAGTAATTCAGTACTGAATAAGAGGAATATAAGGCAACCAACACAATGAGAACTAACTAATTTTTCTCTCAATTATCCTATCCACCTTCCACACACAATCTTCATATGCTATCTTTTTGAGCAGCGCTCCATGGTCAGGAATTTCCTTGGCGCTGCTCCTGCTTTGCCACCATAAGTTCACGGAAGTGTGGCAGAAACACTGTTTACACCCAGGTTTACACCCAGAATTTTATCTGTTCCCTAGTTAACCATAGCCACTAAAAGTTCCAAATCATCTCTCTTGCCTAATTTCTTTTCTACTTACAACATTTAGTAGTTTAAGTTAAATTCTTATCAACAACAAAAACAACTTGCATTTATATGGTGCCTTTAACATAATAAAATGTCTTATGGTGCTTCACAGGGGCATGAGTCAAAAAATACTCACTAAGCTAAAGAATGAGATATTAGACAGAGTGACCAAACATTTGGTTAAACAAGTAGGTTTTAAGATGGGTCTTAAAGGAGGAAAAGGAAGTGGAGAGGTGGAGTGGGTGTAAGGAGGGAATTCCAGAACGTGAGGTCTAGGCAACTAAAGGCACAGCTGCCAGTGGTGGGGCAAAGGGATGCACAAAGACCCAGAGTCAGAGGGACAGAGAGTTTGGAGGGGGTGTTGTAGTGGAGGAAGTTACAGAAATAGGGAGGGGCAAGGCTATGAGGGTTTTAAGCACAAGGATGTGAATTTTAGATTTGAAGCATTGAGGACCAAGAGCCATCGTAAATCGGTGAGCACAGGAGTTATGGGCAAGTGGGACTTGGTGTGGGATCAGATATAGACAGCTGAGTTTTGGATGAGCTGAAGTTTTCAGAGGCTTAAGGCTAGGAGGCCGGTCAGAAGAGCATTGAAATATTCGAGTCTGGAGGTGATAAAGAAATCAATGCGGGTTTTGGTGGCAGATGGGCTAAGGTGGGGGGAAGTGGGCAATGTTTGGAGGTGGAATTAGGCAGTTTTTGTGAATGGAGAGGATTTGGGTTCGGAAGCTTAACTTGGGGTTGAATGGGATGTTGGACAAGCAGTCTGATGGCACAGGGCAATGAAGGGAGGTGAGAGGTAATGGAGAGGTAGCGAGTTCGGTATCATCACTTTTTATCAATTTTTTTATAATTAACAAAGAGTATGCTAAATATTTCTTTCATTTTTTCTGTTATTACTTGGTATTGAGTTCCAGCAAAAATATGAACTCTTTATTTCAATTGCCCTGAAAAGGAGAGGTTGGTGATGGCCAATTGTTTTTACAAATGAGTGACTCCTAGGCCACTTCTGACAGTATTAGGAGTCATGTGTAGACCAAACCAGGGAGCAAACCAGGTGGGTTTTTACAACATTTCTTTCATGGCCTATTTTTTTTTGGCACCAGTCAACAAATTGCCAGATTTATTGAATTTAATTTTGCAACTTGTGATGGGGGTAATTTGAACTTCCCATCGTCACTCTGTTAGTCCAGTATCATAACCACTATGTTACTCTACCTATTTTCTTAATGCAAGGAGGTTGCTGATTCCAGCACAACATTTCTTGAGAAATTACTTGTGTGCTAATCAGGATTCAACTGTAGGTGAGAGACCAATCCCGCAAAAAGAATAACCAGTAGATGGAGCTGTGGAAATGCATAAGTGGAAAAACGCTCCATCTACATTAAAGTTATATTTTGCTATTCTCTACACAATACTGACTAGGTTAAAAGCATGAGTCAGCCACTGCCTAAAGATTAGCTACCAGTATTTTTGTATTAAATAGCATGTTTACTGATGTAGAGAAGTAACATTTCTCCAGCACTTTGATGTAATAAATCACTAGACTGTCAACAATGCAGATCTTATAAATCTAAGTTTGGTTTATATTACTCCCTAATTCTTCTTTTCCTTTGGCTTTGCACAGAATCCTTCAGTCAGGGCAAAGGGTTTGGCTGAGCTGTTGTTTTCCCCATGTTTTTCAAAATGCAGCTCCAAGAACCGTTGAACGGAAGGTCATTGTAAGGAACCAAGAAAGGGAACCTCCATTTTTTACGCACAAGATATGTTTTCTATCAAGGATGGGGTTACTGTAGAATCTATATTCAAAGCTAAATAAATTAATTGATTTTTAGCTAACAGATTTAAGTTACCTTATTATGATTCAGGATTTCTCACAACACTTTTGTTTGTGCTCCGGGTTATTCCCTGTTCCTGGTACAGTCAGTGATTTGCTCTGGGGTTTGGTCCAGTCAGTGATTTGCTCTGGGGTTTGGTCCAGTCAGTGATTTGCTCTGGGGTTTGGTACAGTGATTTGCTCTGGGGTTTGGTCCAGTCAGTGATTTGCTCTGGGGTTTGGTCCAGTCAGTGATTTGCTCTGGGGTTTGGTACAGTCAGTGATTTGCTCTGGGGTTTGGTACAGTGATTTGCTCTGGGGTTTGGTCCAGTCAGTGATTTGCTCTGGGGTTTGGTACAGTGATTTGCTCTGGGGTTTGGTCCAGTCAGTGATTTGCTCTGGGGTTTGGTACAGTGATTTGCTCTGGGGTTTGGTACAGTCAGTGATTTGCTCTGAGGTTTGGTACAATGATTTGCTCTGGGGTTTGGTCCAGTCAGTGATTTGCCCTGGGTTATTCCCTGTTCCCAGTACACTCAGTGATTTGCTCTGGGTTATTCCCTGTTCCCAGTACACTCAGTGATTTGCTCTGGGTTATCCCCTGTTCCCAGTACACTCAGTGATTTGCTCTGGGTTATTCCCTGTTCCCAGTGTACGGATAACCGTATCTGTCATAAAGACAGCGGGGTTTGATTGACAGCTGGTTGACAGCTGATGTCATATCTGGGGGCGGGATCCGACGCCATGTTGGCCATGCTTGAGGTACTGTACTAGGGGACACAGAGTCAGGACTGAATAAATAGCACTCCACTACAACTGCTTGGGAGACTCGTAATTACATTATTAAGATAACATTACATGGTACCAGGATTTATAGAACTCACGATAAGGACATACTACAACAATGGAAGGAATAAAACCTCCGGCTAGCCTGCAACTAGAAGGAAATGTGGATGAAAATTGGCATGTCTTCAAGCAACGCTTTCTTCTCTACCTCACAGCGATTGACGCGTCGACTAGCTCTGGAACACGTAAAGTAGCTTTGTTGCTAACAGTGGCTGGCTCGCAGGAAATCGAGCTGTTTAATACATTTACGTTTACAGCCAAAGATGATAAAAATGATCTGGACAAGGTGATAGAACGGTTCGACGAATACTGCACTCCAAAAAAGAATGAAACGTATGAGAGATTCGTGTTTCGCTCCCGCGTGCAAAAGCAAGGAGAATCCTTTGATGTTTTTTTGATGGACTTGAAAATAAATGCACAAACATGCAACTTTAGGGACCTGAAGGAATCGATGATACGCGATCAAGTCGTTTTTGGAATACTCGACAAGAAGGTGAGGGAGAGAATGCTTAGAGACAATGACCTAAATTTGGATGCAGCAGTGAAAATATGTCATGCTAGTGAACTCTCAGCCATGCACACGAAAACTTTCGAAGGGAGCAGCACAGCAGCGGGCGGGAGCGCCCTGGGGCTGAAAAACCTGCCGATGGATGTGGTATACAAAAGGGACACAAGAAGGCCCACGGAGTTCAAGATGATGATGCCTTACAAATGCAGACGGTGCGGTAATAAACACATAGCCAGACAGTGTCCTGCTTATGGGAAGAACTGTGCAAAATGTAAAGGCAGGAATCACTTTGCCAAGATGTGATTTTGGGAAGAGAAAACTGAAGGTAAAAAGACAGTGCATGCTATTGAGACTAAAGAGACAGGAGCAGAGACTTTGTTTGTTGGAATGGTGCAAAATCAGTCAAAACAGGGCAAAAATGCTAATGAAGTGCACTCTGTAGGACCAAAGACTGAAGTTTGGATAGCTCCCTTGCTGGTAAATGGCACCATTGTTCCCTTTAAGCTAGATGCAGGTGCTAAGGCAAACCTCATAAGTTGGAGTGATGCACGGAATCTCAAAGTGCGACCTAAAATACTGAACAAGACAGTGTCTTTGAAGGAATACAATGGACAAAACATTGAAACAAAAGGAATGTGTAGGCTGAATGTTAAGGTAAAAAATCACATTCACCCTTTGACCTTTGTTATAGTGCCTGAAGGACATGAGTCACTGTTGGGGGATAAGGCCTGTGTGGATTTGGGCTTGGTAAAACGAGTCTATACTATCAATGAACTGAACTGTGTGCAGAGTGCCCCCAAAGATAGTACAAATCTGACTCATGAGACTATAGCACACAAATATGCAGATGTATTTCAGGGTTTCTGAGCACTGCCCTTTACATACTCCATCAAACTGAGAGAGGATGCACAACCTGTGATTCATGCACCCAGGAGAGTTCCAGTGGCTCTCTGTGAAAAACTGAAGAAAGAGCTAGACCGCATGGAGGGACTAGCTGTCATAAAGAAGATTGAGGAACTGACTGACTGGGTAAATTCCATGGTCTGCGTCAATTCAAAGAAAACTGATAAATTGCATGTCTGCATGGATCCCAAGGACCTTAACGCCAATATCAAAAGAGAGCACTACCAAATTCCAAAGAGAGAGGAAATAGTCAGCGAAATGACAAAAGCGAAAGTTTTCTCCAAAATGGACGCCTCGCATGGTTTCTGGCAGTTGAAACTTGATGAAGAAAGTGCTAAGCTGTGCACTTTTAACACCCCGTTTGGTTGATACTCCTACCAGCGTCTGCCCTTTGGTATTGGCTCCACCCCAGAAATCTTTCACAGAGCAATGGAGCAAATCATCGAGGGCCTGGAGGGAGTGCGGGTGTACGTGGATGATCTGGTAGTATGGGGCTCCACTCAGGGGGAGCACGACACCAGACTGGAGAAAACACTTCAGAGAATACAGCAGTATGGACTCAAACTAAATAAAGACAAATGTCAGTTCAGTGTCAATTAAATCACATTCCTCGGAGACAAGATCTCTACAGAGGGGATTCAGCCAGACAAGTCAATATCGAGTTCAACAATTTCAGATCATAACCTCGGCCCCTATTACTTTTTACTTGTAATTTTTCCACTCCTTTCCGCCCCCCCCCTTTCCTTTTGCTTCACTCTCCCACTTGGCAGCTATCTCTTGCCCTGCCAGTACACTTCACACCTAATCTCAGCCTATTACCATCTCGTCTGGCTTCGAATACCTTTTATTGTCTCTTCTACTACTTTTGTCTCTTTCACTTCTTTTGTCCTATCGCAGCCCTGCCTTTGATCTATTTCATTTTCTTTCCAGTTTTGAAGAAGGGTTCGACCCGAAACGTCAACTCAAATTTCTCTCCACGGATGTTGCCTGACCTGCTGAGTTTTTCCAGCATTTTCTGTTGTTATTTCGGATTTCCAACATCTGCAGTATTTTGCTATCGGACAAGAAAGGGGTTCAGCGGGCCCTTGGCATGGTTAACTACCTAGGAAAATTCATTCCAAATCTAGCAGTGAAAACTGTTCATCTGAGAAAACTGCTGCACCAAGAGACAGAGTTCCAATGGGGACATGAACATGAGAGAGAATGGAAGGGGCTGCTACACATTCTAGCAAGTGAACCCCTACTGAAGTTCTTCTGCCCTAAAAAGAGGACAAAAGTGTCCACAGATGCCTCTAAGAATGGATATGGGGCTGTCCTTCTACAGGAAGATGAAGGAGAATGGCGACCAGTGACGTATGCGTCACGCTCCATGACGGCTACAGAGTGCCGGTACGCGCAAATTGAGAAGGAGTGCCTTGGCTTGGCATTTGGGTGTGAAAAATGTCATACCTACATCTCAAATCAAATCAAATCAAATCAACTTTTATTGTCATTGTTAGTGCACAAGTGCAGTACAACGAAATGTAGGCTTGCGGCTCCCGAGAGTGTACAATTTGGATTAGGACACTTAAACATTTCAACATACATTTGTACATATATATTAGCATAAATATGACCATAATAAAGGTCTTCCCAAGGTTATCCTAGAAACAGACCATAAGCCACTGCTAGGGATCGCAAAGAAGAATCTGTGTGACATGTCACCACGGATACAACGCCTAATGATGAGACTTCAATGTTACAATTTTGAGCTAACATATGTGCCAGGGACACAAATGTTCATTGCAGACACACTATCCAGGGCTGCGCCTTACGCCACACAAAACAGTGAATCAGAAGAGGATGTGGCTCTTCATGTGGATATGGTCTACGCAGCATTGCCCGCCACACAGGAACAACTATCAGTAATAGTCACAGAGACATCAAAGGACCCAGTCCTGAGTAAAGTAATGAGAAATCTTCAAGAGGGCTGGAAGAAAGGGTCATGTAAACAATATTATCACATTCAGTCTGAGCTCTCTGTGGTCAATGGACTACTGCTTAAGTGTGACAGGATAGTAGTGCCCACCTCTATGCAACAAGAAATGCTCAACAGGATACATGAAGGGCACCTTGGGTGCAGAAAAGTCAAAAAGGAGAGCACGTGAGGCACTCTACTGGCCAAACATGAACTCTGATATTGACCAGTTGATCAGCGAGTGTGCTACATGTCAGGAGTATCACTACAAGCAAACAAAAGAGCCCCTCATTACCACAGAGCTCCCATCACAACCTTGGGAAAAGGTCGGAACTGATATATTTCACTATGAAGGAAAAGACTATTTGTTAGTTATTGATTATTATTCCAATTATCTAGAGATGGCTCTCTTGTCCAGTACCACATCAAGAGCTGTGACAACTCACCTGAAGTCAATCTTTGCCAGGCAGGGCATCCCTCTAACCCTGGTCTCTGATAATGGCCCTCCCTATGCCAGTCATGAGTTTCAGTCATTTGCTTCAGAGTATGAGTTTAATCATGTAACCTCCAGTCTGCTCTATCCTCAGGCTAATGGAAAAGCAGAGAAGGGGGTACAGATTGTGAAAAGACTATTAAAGAAAGCAGCACACAGCAACACTGACCCATGTCTGGCCCTGATGTCGTACAGGGCGGGCCCGCTAACAAGTGGCAAGTCTCCAGCTGAGCTCTTACTGGGTCGGAAAATCCGTACACGACTTCCCAGTTATGTCGCACCTGACCACAGAGATGAGGTGTGGGCAGACAAGGCTCGGAAACTACAACAGAAACAAAAAACACTTCATGACCGCACAGCCACTACACTGGTGCCTCTACAGGAGAAGGATATAGTTCGCATTGAAGGGCTTGAGTCATGGCCTACAAGAGCCACAGTTCTACAACAGGTCACCCCCAGGTCATACAGTGTCATGACAGAGAACGGCAATGTGTTTAGCAGAAACAGGAGGCACCTACTGAAAACCACAGAGAACTTTCAGCCTCAGGAGCACAGAGAGGATGACGAGATGAGGGAAATGCCACAAAGTGACGAAGGACACAGTAGTGATAATGTGACAAGGGACCTGTGTGGTACAGACATGAACTTAAGGGATACAACTGGGGTGGTTCAGCAAACACCCGTTCAGCCACGCAGGTCACAGCGCACCAGAAAGCCTGTAGTTAAACTTGACCTGTAGACAGGGATTGATAAGACTGTAAACAGTTAATGGACTCCTGGGTGTGTTAAGTCTGTGTGTTCTAGTTATTGTTAATAAGAATCACTGCACACAGACCACAAGAATAAATTCAACAGGTCTTTACTAGTCGAAGGTCAGGCTGAACTGCCCAATAAATCATTACACAGCACTTATATACCGGTGTGGTCACCACCGGTATTACAGTATACAGCAGCCAAGATAAAGTAGTGCATCTCTTAAAATAGTTCTCTTAAAGGTAGAACGGTTACATACACCACAATCCTCCCTTTTTAGCTTAACAGTATATATTCCCCATTTAACATAACATAATAACATATATACACAACTTCATGTAAAAACAGTTCACAGATTCAGTCTCTGAGGAGGCCTCCTGATCCGAGACGGATAGCGCCTTTCAGGGGTCTCTGGTTCTCGTTGCTGGGGTGACTCATCTAGTTGATCCCCTATGGATAGGACATCATCATCAGGTATATTCACTTCTGAGGTAGATGCTTCAGGTTCACTAACTTCCTCCATGGTTGTCTCTGTCGTAACCATGGGCTCGACCCTTGTTCTCGATCCCACCAGTTGGTCAGCATGATGTCGCATTACATTTTCACCAACATCTACCGTGTACATCAGGGGTCCTTGTCTGGCCCGAATTGTTCCAGATTGCCATTTCTTGTTTTTATAGTCCCTGGCTAACACCGGTTGTCCTATTTCAAAACTCCGAGTGGGCTTGTTATTGATATGCTGGAACTGTTTGTTTTCGACTTCCCTCCGCACATTTGGTTTTAACAAGTCCAACCTGGACCGCAACCTCCTGTTATAGAACATCATGGCAGGACTTTGGTTTGTTGTTGCATGGGTGGCGTTTCGATATGCCAGTAGGAAATTGTCCACCTTGTGTTGCAGTGGAATCTGATCTTCGCTCATGGCCTTTATTGCCTTTTTGAACATCTGTACAAACCTCTCGGCCAGCCCATTCGTAGCTGGATGATATGGGGCAGAGGTATAATGTTTCACCCCATTCTTCTTCAGGAATTTCTGGAATTCCTCTGACACGAACTGTGGTCCGTTGTCTGAACATATTTGCTCTGGCAATCCATTTCTTGCAAATATCGTTCTTAGCACCGCGATCGTCTTCTCCGAGGTAGTGGTAGTCATTTTAATCACTTCTGGCCATTTAGAATGTGCGTCCACCGCAATTAAAAACATGGAGTCCATGAATGGACCAGCAAAGTCAATATGTACACGTTGCCATGGGGTTGAAGGCCATTCCCATGGATGCAGCGGTGCAATTGGAGGTGCATTTTGGACTTTTTGGCACCCTGAGCAGCTTTTCGTCAGATCCTCTATCTGTTGGTCGATACCCGGCCACCACACATAAGCCCTAGCAAGGCTTTTCATCTTGACTCCCCCCAGATAACCTTCATGTAGTTCTTTTAGAACTCTCTCTCTTAACTTAGGAGGGATAATCACCCTTGTTCCATACATCAATGTTCCCTGACAGATGGACAGCTGTTCTCGTCTTGCTGAGAATGCCGGTAACAGTGGATCACCATGGGCTGGCCATCCCTTTACTGTCAATTCGTAGACCCGGGACAGTGTCGGGTCATTCCTAGTCTCCCTTTCAATATTTGCATTGGTGACAGGTAAACATTCGATGATGGTCGAGTGAAATAACTCCACCGGGTCAACCGTCGGTGCCTCCTCCTCTGTAGGTAGTGGCAGGCGCGACAGCCCATCAGCATTACCATGCTGCTTTGTACCTTTGAATTCTATCTGATATTTTATTTGCCTTACAATAAATCTCTATGCGTTCTACATACGTGGCCCAATCTTCAACATCGGCATCGAAATCGTTGATGTTACCACGCTTAGGCATCCTCGCAATCTTCTTGAGAAGCAAAAAGAAATTTTTCTTTTATTTTTTTTTCAAAATGGCGGTTTCCCGCGCTTGTCTTCTTCCCCCGCCTACGAAAATGGCGGCTTCCCGCATTTGCCTTTCTCCCCCGCTGGCTGTAATGGCAATTGCCGTATTGCTGCGTTCGCCCTCCCCAGCGGTTCTCAAATCGTGCCTCCCAGCCCCTCTTGCAGTCCGGTCCTTTCCCCCGGCTGCGGCTGAGTTCTCCGCGGTTTTTTTTAATTTTTATTTTCTCCCGCGCCTCGCGGCCTCGGTAGCTGCTCGGCCTTTTTCCCCGGTCGCGGTCGAGCTCTCTCTCGACGCTGTTGCGTCTCCCAGCCCGCTTGCAGCCCGGTCTTTTACACCGGCTGCGTTTGCATTCACCGCGGCTCCCGTGCCTTACGCTGCCCCAGTCTCAGCGCTTCTGGCCCCGACTTCTGCCCGGCTCTTTTCCCCGGCCGTGGTCGAGTTCTCCGCCCTTATATCCTCCGTTTTTCCCTCCCCTACTTCACAGCCAACGTGGCCGACTTGCTGCTCGTCGCTGATCGGCTTACCCACCACCGTGGTAGAAGGGATGATCACTGCCTGTTGCTGATGGAAGGCTTCGTGTCAGAATTCTTCCTTGCTCTTCAGACCCGAGTCTTTTCTCAGCAGGATGATGAGGGCGGATGCCTCTTCTCGACGCCCGTTAAACTGCCTTGGATATATCTCTGCCGCAGGGTAAGATCGTCATCGTCGCCACTGTTAAGTCTGTGTGTTCTAGTTATTGTTAATAAGAATCACTGCACACAGACCACAAGAATAAATTCAACAGGTCTTTACTAGTCAAAGGTCAGGCTGAACTGCCCAATAAATCATTACACAGCACTTATATACCGGTGTGGTCACCACCGGTATTACAGTATACAGCAGCCAAGATAAAGTAGTGCATCTCTTAAAATAGTTCTCTTAAAGGTGGAACGGTTACACACACCACAGGGTGTGGGTAAGGTTTATACCTACCTGCAATTAGTTCAATGGTGTAAGTACACTGACTGTTTCTATATGATGTTAACAAGTGTTCTATGTGTTATGTTATGTTATGTTGTTACTGTGTTATGTCTTCATTGAAGGGGGAAGATGTACGGATAACCGTAGCTGTCGTAAAGACAGCGGGGTTTGATAGACAGCTGGTTGACGGCTGATGTCATATCCGGGGGCGGGATCCGACGCCATGTTGGCCATGCTTGAGGTACTGTACTAGGGGACACAGAGTCAGGACTGAATAAATGGCACTCCACTACAACTGCTTGGGAGACTCGTAATTACGTTATTAAGATAACATTACACCCAGTACACTCAGTGATTTGCTCTGGGTCATTCCCTGTTCCCAGTACACTCAGTGATTTGCTCTGGGTTATTCCCTGTTCCCAGTACACTCAGTGATTTGCTCTGGGTCATTCCCTGTTCCCAGTACACTCAGTGATTTGCTCTGGGTTATTCCCTGTTCCCAGCACACTCAGTGATTTGCTCTGGGTTATTCCCTGTTCCCGGTACACTCAGTGATTTGCTCTGGGTTGTTCCCTGTTCCCGGTACACTCAGTGATTTGCTCTGGGTTATTCCCTGTTCCCAGTACAGTCAGTGATTTGCTCTGGGTTATTCCCTGTTCCTGGTACACTCAGTGATTTGCTCTGGGTTATTCCCTGTTCCCAGTACACTCAGTGATTTGCTCTGGGTTGTTCCCTGTTCCCAGTACACTCAGTGATTTGCTCTGGGTTATTCCCTGTTCCCAGTACACTCAGTGATTTGCTCTGGGTTATTCCCTGTTCCCAGTACACTCAGTGATTTGCTCTGGGGTTTGGTCCAGTCAGTGATTTGCTCTGGGGTTTGGTACAAGAGAAATGCAGGGAACAGCACTAACCGCTGTACATAGCCTTCTTTGATCTCACAAAGGCCTTTGACACCGTCAACCGTGAGAGATTATGGAGTGTCCTCCTCAAATTCAGCTGCTCTCAAAAGTTTGTCACTATCCTCCGCCTGCTTCACGACGACATGCAAGCCGTGATCCTGACCAACGGATCCACCACAGACCCAATTCATGTACGGACCTGGGTCAAGCAAGGCTGTGTCATCACACCAACGCTCTCCTCGATCTTCCTGGCTGCAATGCTCCATCTCAGCCTCAGTAAGCTCCCCGCTGGAGTGGAGCTAATCTACAGAACAAAGGAGAAACTGTTCAACCTCCATCACCTCCAGTCCAGATCCAAGGTCGTCCCATCCTCTGTCATCAAATTACAGTATGCAGACGACGCTTGCATCTGCGCACACTCTGAGGTCGAAGTCCAAACCATCGTCAACACCTTCACCAAAGCGTACAAGAACACAAGCTTTACACTAAACATCCGTAAGACAAAGGTCCTCTACCAACCTGCCCCTGCCACACAGTACTGCTCCCTGAATAGGAAAATCCATGACGAGGTCTTGGACAATGTGGACCACTTTCCATTCCTCGGGAGCCTACTGTCAACAAGGGCAGACATTGGATGACGAAGTCCAACACCGCCTTCAGTGTGCCAGTGCAGCCTTCGGTCGCCTGAGGAAGAGAGTGTTTGAAGACCAGGACCTCAAACCCAGCACCAAGCTCATGGTCTACAGAGTAGTAGTAATAGCCGCCCTCCTGTATGCTTCAGAGACATGAACCATGTACAGCAGGCACCTCAAAGCACTGGAGAGGTACCACCAACGCTGCCTCCACAAGATCCTGCAAATCCATTGGCAGGATAGGCGTACCAACGTCAATGTTCTCGCAAAGGCCAACATCCCCAGCATCGAAGCTTTGACCACGCTCTATCAGCTCTGATGGACGGGCCACATCGTCCGTGCTGCTCAGATTTCGCTAGATGTTTAAAAGATCGAACAAATAGGTTCGCAATTTTCCTTTTAGGGTTCAAATATAAGTTTGGTCTGAACAAACACACAGGCAACAGATTTCGCGTATAAAGATTTATCTTTAATAAATGCTTAACAAACACCGTTCATAGTTTAAAGTACAATTCCAAAATATAAGACACACAACTTATATAGATATTACTCTGATTTGGTCCGAGGTGATGAATCTCTGCCCAACCCTTTACGTAGGGTTTTGTCCCCATGTCCCTGCTGTCGAGTGTTGCTCCTAGGTCTCTTGGTGCCAGGCTGTCGCTCCCAGGTTGTCGCTCTCTATCTCGGGTTTTTCCTCCTGGTTTATACTATCCTATAATCTGTCCCATCTCTTTGGTTACACATTTGTTACTGTTCCTGCATCCTGATGATTAGTTTACCCTATTCCACATCCTGTCTCATCTCCTTGATTAGTTTACGTCTTACTTCATCCATTTTCTCTAATTGACCCATTGTTTGCTAACTGGCTTCTGTAGTGACCTCACTCGTGTCTGACGAGGTTATCTATGAGCCCTCTGTTTAGAACATTCCTGAACCTCTGCATTATTTATCCATTATCCCTTACACATTTTATTTCAGTTTTCTTACATAGCTTCCATTTCAACAGTCCGCATGCCCAATACGAGACTCCCAAAACAAGTGCTTTACTCGGAGCTCCGACACGGCAGGAGAGCCCCAGGTGGGCAGAGGAAACGCTTCAAGGACACCCGCGAAGCCTCCTTGAAAAAGTGCAACATCCCCACTGACACCTGGGAATCCCTGGCCCAAGACCACACAAAGTGGAGGAGAAGCATCCGGGAAGGTACGGAATACCTCGAGTCTCTGTGTCGGGAGCAAGCGGAAGCCAAGCGCAAACGGCGGAAGGAGTGCACATCAACCCAAGCACCCCACCCACCATCTGCCCCACCTGTGACAGAGACTGTAGGTCCCACATTGGACTCATCAGTCACCTGAGAACTCATTGCTAGTGTGGAAGCAAGTCATCCTCGGTTCCAAGGGACTGCCTGAGAAGAGAAGAAGGTTTGGTACCGTGATTTGCTCTGGGGTTTGGTCCAGTCAGTGATTTGCTTTGGGTTATTCCCTGTTCCCGGTACAGTAATTTGCGCTGGGTTAGTCCCTGTTCCCGGTACAGTCAGTGATTTGCTCTGAGTTATTCCCTGTTCCCGGTACAGTACTTTGCGCTGGGTTATTCCCTGTTCCCAGTACAGTCAGTGATTTGCTCTGGGTTATTCCCTGTTCCCAGTACAGTCAGTAATTTGCTCTGGGTTATTCCCTGTTCCCGGTACAGTCAGTGATTTGCTCTGGGTTATTCCCTGTTCCCGGTACAGTCAGTGATTTGCGCTGGGTTATTCCCTGTTCCCGGTACAGTCAGTGATTTGCTCTGGGTTATTCCCTGTTCCCAGTACAGTGATTTGCTTTGGGTTATTCCCTGTTCCCAGTACAGTCAGTGATTTTCTTTGGGTTGTTCCCTGTTCCCGGTACAGTCAGTGATTTGCTCTGGGTTGTTCCCTGTTCCCGGTACACTCAGTGATTTGCCCTGGGTTATTCCCTGTTCCCAATATAGTCAGTGATTTGCTCTGGGTTATTCCCTGTTCCCAGTACACTCAGTGATTTGCTCTGGGTTATTCCCTGTTCCCAGTACACTCAGTAATTTGCTCTGGGTTATTCCCTGTTCCCAGTACAGTCAGTAATTTGCTCTGGGTTATTCCCTGTTCCCGATACAGTCAGTGATTTGGGAGTCTCGTATTGCCTCAGAGCGGCGAGAGCGGACCTGGGTGAGGCGGTGGCGGCAGAGGAGCGGCGGTGATAAAAAGTGCAGCAGGGACCAGGTAGTCCTCAGAGCGGCCAGAGCGGACCTGGGTGAGGCGGCGGCGGCAGAGGAGCGGCGGTGATAAAATGCGCGGCAGAGACCAGGTAGTCCTCAGAGCGTACTAATCTCCAATCTCCGAGCTCAGAGGGAGGGAGAGAAGCTAAAAGTAATCGAATGTGACGTCACCAGAAAGCAGGTAAGTGATTGGTTGGCGAGTATTTCTCTCTTTTTAACTTTAACTCTGTGGTTTATAGTTTTTAAGCTCTCTGTGGTGTAGCGGGGACTGTTGGTAAACCAGGGCCCTTAAATATACCATTTAACTGTAGTGTAATTGGTGGGATTGATTTGATTTAATTTAATTTCAATTAATTAAACGGTAAGTCATGACAGGAGAGCCCGGCCCCGTGGTATGCTCCTCCTGCGCTATGTGGGAACTCAGGGACACTTCCTGTGTCCCTGACGACCATGTGTGCAGGAAGTGTGTCCAACTGCAGGTACTGGCAGACCGCATTGCGGCACTGGAGCTGCGATTGGATACATACTGGACCATTCGCAATGCTGAGGACGTCGTGGATATCACGTTTGAGCAGTTGGTCACACCGCAGGCAAAGGTTGGACAGGCAGAAAGGGAAGGGGTGACCAACAGACAGAGTACTTGGCGCAGGCAGGTAGTGCAGGGGTACCCTGTGGACATCCCCCTCTCAAACAGATACACCACTTTGAGTACTGTTGGGGGGGATGGCTTATCAGTGGAAGGCAGCAGCAGCCAACTTCCTGGCACCAGGGGTAGCTCTGCTGCACAGGACGGGAAGAAAAGAGGGGTAGAGCTATAGTAATAGGGGATTCTATTGTAAGGGGAAAAGATAGGCGTTTCTGCGGCCGCAAACGAGACTCCAGGATAAGAACATAAGAACATAAGAAGTAGGAGCAGGAGTAGGCCATACGGCCCCTCGGGCCTGCTCTGCCATTCAATAGGATCATGGCTGATCCGAACCTAGACTCACCTCCACTTCCCTGCCCGCTCCCCGTAACCCTTAATTCCCTTATCAGCTAGGAAACTGTCTATCTCCGTTTTAAATTGATTTAATGTCGCAGCTTCCACAGCTCTCTGAGGTAGCAAATTCCATAGATTTACTACCCTCTGAGTGAAGAAGTTTCTCCTCATCTCAGTTTTGAAAGGGCAGCCCCTTATTCTAAGATTATGCCCCCTAGTTCTAGTCTCACCCATCAGTGGAAACATCCTCACCGCATCCACCCGATCAAGCCCCCTCACAATCTTATGTTTCGATAAGATCGCCTCTCATTCTTCTGAATTCCAGTGAGTAGAGGCCCAACCTACTCAACCTTTCCTCAGAAGTCAACCCCCTCATCTCCGGAATCAACCGAGTGAACCTTCTCTGAACTGCTTCGAGAGCAAGTATATCTTTTCTTAAATATGGAAACCAAAACTGTACGCAGTATTCCAGGTGTGGCCTCACCAGTACCCTGTATAACTGCAGCAAGACTTCCCTGCTTTTATACTCCATCCCCCTTGCAATAAAAGCCAAGATTCCATTGGCCTTCCTGATCGCCTGCTGTACCTGCATACTAACCTTCTGTGTTTCATGCACCAGGACCCCCAGATCCCTTTGTACTGTAGCACTTTGCAGTTTCTCTCCATTTAGATAATAACTTGCTCTTTGATTTTTTCTGCCAAAGTGCATAACCTCACACTTTCCAACATTATATTCCATCTGCCAAATTTCTGCCCACTCACTTAGCCTGTCTCTGTCCTTTTGCAGGTTTTTTATGTCCTCCTCACTCACTGCTTTCCCTCCCATCTTTGTATCGTCGGCAAACTTGGATACGTTGCACTCGGTCCCTTCCTCCAAGTCGTTAATATAGATTGTAAAGAGTTGGGGTCCCAGCACTGACCCTTGCGGAACACCACTAGTCACGGATGGTGTGTTGCCTCCCTGGTGCAAGGGTCAAGGATGTCTCAGAGAGACTGCAGAACATTTTGGAAGGGGAGGGTGAACAGCCAGTTGTCGTGGTGCATATAGGTACCAACGATATAGGTAAAAAAACGGGATGAGGTCCTAAAAGCTGAATATAGGGAGTTAGGAGGTAAATTAAAAAATAAGACCTCAAAGGTAGTAATCTCAGGATTGCTACCAGTGCCACGTGCTAGTCAGAGTAGAAATAGAAGGATATTTCAGCTGAATACGTGGCTAGAGCAATGGTGCGAGGGGGAGGGATTCAAATTCCTGGGACATTGGAACTGGTTCTGGGGGAGGTGGAACCAGTTCAAACTGGACGGTTTGCACCTGGGCAGGGCCGGGACCGATGTCCTAGGGGGAGTGTTTGCTAGTGCTCTGGGGGAGGGTTTAAACTAAAATGGCAGGGGGTTGGGAACCTGAGCAGGGGGACAGAGGAAACGGAAACAAGGATAAAAACAAAAGATAGGAAGGAGAAAAACAAAAGTGGCAGTCAGAGAAATCAACGGTTTAAATCAAACGTGGCCACAGTAACTAATAATTCTAAAAGGTCTAAGAGTGTTAAAAAAACAAGCCTGAAGGCTTTGTGTCTTAATGCGAGGAGCATTCGTAATAAGGTGGATGAATTAGCTGCGCAAATAGAGGTAAACGAATATGATTTGATTGGGATTAAGGAAACATGTCTCCAGGGTGGCCAAGGCTGGGAACTCAACATCCAGGGGTATTCAATATTCAGGAAAGATAGGCAAAAAGGAAAGGGAGGTGGGGTAGCATTGCCGGTTAAAGAGGGGATTAACACAATTGTAAGGAAGGATATTAGCTCTGATGATGTGGAATCTGTATGGGTAGAATTGAGAAATACCAAGGGGCAGAAAACGTTAGTGGGAGTGGTATATAGACCTCCAAACAGTAATGCGGAGGTTGGGGATGGCATTAAAAGGGAATTTAGAGAAGCATGCAATAAGGGCACAGCAGTCATCATGGGTGACTTTAATCTACATATAGATTGGGCTAACCAAATTAGTAACAATACTGAGGAGGAGGAATTCCTGGAGTGTTTACGAGATGGTTTCCTCGACCAATATGTCGAGGAACCAACCAGAGATCAGGCCATTACTTTGTAACGAGAAAGGATTAATTAGCAATCTTGTTGGACGAGGCCCCTTGGGTCGGAGCGATCATAATATGATCGAAATCTTCATTAAGATGGAGAATGAAATAGTTGACTCAGAGACTAGGGTCCTAAATTTAAATAAAGGAAACTACGATGGTCTGAGGTGCGAGTTGGGTAGGATTGATTGGGGAATGTCACTCAAAGGGTTGACGGTGGATAGGCAATGGCAAACATTCAAAGACCGCATGGATGAACTACAGAATTGGTTCATCCCAGTTTGGCATAAAAATAAAATTAAAAAGGTGACTCAACCATGGCTAACAAGGGAAATTAGGGATAGCATAAGATCCAAGGAGAGGACATATAAATTGGCCAGAAAAAGCAGTAAACCTGAGGATTGGGAGCAGTTTAGGATTCAACAAAGGAAGACAAAGGGATTAATTAAGAAGGGGAAAATAGAATATGAGAGTAAGCTTGCAGCGAACATAAAAACTGACTGTAAAAGCTTATATAGATATGTGAAGAGAAAAAGGTTGGTGAAGTCAAGTGTAGGTCCCTTGCAGTTGTAGGGGTTGTTGGTTGGGTGGTCGGTTTGGCCCGGGCCTGACCCAGTGGACGTTTTCGAGGCATCCCCACACTCCCACTTAGTTCTGACACTGGGATCCAACCAGGCAGCTGATGCGCAGAATAACAAGCTCAAGACAGACAAGCAGGGGAAAGGTTAAAATAATAACGGTTTTATTGAGAGAAAAATAAAACAAAACAAGCAAGCAGAGAAATTAATTGGTTCAACGATACTAAACCAAGGCTACAGCTCTATACACTTTAAAAAGAAAAAAAAAAGGAATACTATATATTCAAAACAGAGGGCACGCAAGTGCGGGAAGGAGTACGACACATCGAGGGGTATCACACATTAACACTCCCCTTAGCCTTATCCCCACCTCCTACACTATCCCTAACCTAGGTCGAACTAAAGGGGGGGTCAGACTCTCATGCTCACCCAACGCATTGGAACAAAGGCCTTTAGGTTGTCCTGGGACTGCAGCTTTAGTTGGTCTGGCCTGGTAAAGTTCAGTGTGCACTGGCCACACACTCTCCCGTCAGTCAGGTAGTGGATCTTCCTCCTTGGCTGGGCGAAAAGGCTTCCCTCCTGGGTCGGGCTGCGCCGTTTAGCGAGGCCCGCTCTGGGCTCCGGTCCGTACTGGGATGGTGCACTCCATCCCGTGTCTTCCTGGTTCCACTCTGAATCCCTGCCTGAGGTGGTGGGCACGGGGGCGGGGGGGAACAGTCAGGTTTAAATCGGGAGGCAGTACGGACCGGGAGCTTCGCCTGCTTACCAAAGCATGGGCCTGCTGCGCATAGCCTTCCCCGTCTTGGAGACTGCTTCTCCCAGTAGAGTCCTTGAAGTTTCCCTTTTGCAGCGAAGTCCCAGGATGAAATCGAAGTGAAGTGTAGAAGCTGTCTCTCCCGAAGTGTGTTCCAAGTCGAAGTGTCTCGAACTGCTCTTTCTGTCTGCTTACTAAATACAGTTATACTCTCTCGATCTGCCTTGCCTCCTCCAGATCGAGAGGTGTCCCAGGTTACTTCGTTAACTGTAAATGGCTGCAAAACGGCCGATTTCCCACTAATGGCCTTATCACCGGCCCTCATTGTTTTTGGTTTGTCACACAATGGTGTCTCTGGTGCCTAGTCCTCTAAAACGGTTTCTGATATGATTGGATCTGTTAGGATGGGCCCGATGATAGTTTTAACTAGCTTAACCCTGATTGCAGTGCAACCAGGTTCATTGTTCTTACCGGCCTACTGGCGACTTGCTATTACATATTCAATTCCATGTCTGGCCTGGAATCCACATAGGGACTGTGGAATTCCAGGCCCTGTCTCCAGTCTTGTTGCTGGGGAGAAAAATGACTCGCTTCCAGCAGCTTTCTGGTCACGTGTCCCAGAACTCCATTTTGTACGTTTAAAAAGTGGCCAACTTTGTTTGATTCGGAAAGCAGGCGAGGTGGGGGAATTTTGCAAACTCCCTACACCCCCCTGTGATACATAATAATTTTTCTTGAAAATTCCATTACGTATCATAATTCTGGCCCTCCTTAGTCGACCTTCCCCTTAGATTAATCTCTCCCCTCTACAGATACCCGCGATACATCGCACTTCCCATAACGCGAGACCGTGGTGTACACAAGCAGCTAGAAAAGGAAAAATCAACCAAGTACATTACATTACTTACATCCAAACATGGAGGGGCTCCGATGTCCCTGCTCAGTTCGGTACATTCATCATTCACAATCTTTATTAACAACCGCGCCGCAAGAATTCTCATAGTACGGAGAGTCCCTTGTGAGGGTTTACGCAGACGAATCCCCGTTGATTCCCACGTAGTGTTCCTGCCAAGTTCTTTGGTTGCGGAACTGTGTCAGCCGACCCTTCCCTCTACACTGCACGCAGACTAGGTACAGTACGATCCCTATCTGACACACCACCAGGATGTGGGAGGCCAGACGGATCCACGAGGGGACCTCTATACTCTCAAAAATGTCCCACCACGGTGGAACCGCTATATCCAAAATCTTGGACCCCATATCTATCGTCTTTTGCTCTAGGGTGTAAAAGTGTTTTTGGGAAACCACTACGGCCTTCAGTAGCTTTGCGAGGTGTTCAGGGAGAGGGGGAATCTCGTAGCCGAAGTGTGCTACATACTGTAACAAGTTGGTTACATTCTCTTTAACAGTGAGGTGAACGGTGGAGGGCTCCGGGATGGGGACAATTCGTTCCTGGGCCGCTTGAACTTCTGCCTCGGGTTTGAAACAGAAACTGCTATCACTCACCGCACACCAGCTGTGCTGTCCGTGCCGGTAGTGGGACGCGCCGGTGGTGACACAGTAGGCCCCACTTCCTATATATGCCACCTGGGGGGGAACGTGGCCTTGTGCCATCGCCTCCATGGTGCAATTTATAGGCTTCGCGCCAGCAGCTCTGAACCCACACTGCGGTCTTAAAAAGGCATTCAAGTGCTGGGGACACAGGATTATGTGTGCTCCCCGGCTCCGGCACCCTGAAAGGTCCGTGCCTGTCATTTCGTGCTCCCACTTGATGACGTAAGGCGGGACCACGGCGAAATGAATGTGCGCACCCCCTTGGATCACGCCAATATTCTCCACCCTGTACACCGGTGCGGGTCGGGCTGTCCTACCCATAACCGGCATCCTAACAACCACCCCCATGACTGTGTGGTTAGACCGACCACAGTCCACGGGAACTGGATAAGCCTCGGAGGCTAGCCGGAGTTGGCACGGGCTCAATGCGTTCTCATACGGGTGGAGGGCGGCGAGGTGTTTGTTACTGATCCAGGAGGGGACCAAACCCTGTTTCAGGTCCTCCAGATTACTGCGGCCCTCGCCCAGTAACCATGCCCCATACAGTACGCACACCGCGCTCTGCGCTGCTTGGTCAAATGCATTCCTGTCCTCCCGTATGAGAGCATTTACCGTTTTCGCATGCTTCTCCAACTCTGCTATGATTTCCTTCAAATGGACCGTCATAGCCTGGTCCTCATGCAACTCCGAGCTCACTACTTTGTTCTCATCCATGAGAATCCCCTTTAGCTGTGTTTTCAGCTCATTTATCTGGGTCTGTAACTCAATGTCGTCTAAAGAGTTGATGACAGAAGTCCCAGTATTAAACGCGGTGAAAGTATCACCCAAAATACCCCTTCTCTGTCTCCCCGTGTCGCCCAAAAACTCGCGTGGTGTAGTGTAGAGTTCAGTCCTATCCCCACTAGAAAAATCAAATTCGTAAAACCTCCCGAACATGTCCTTTAAGAGGGCCTGGTATAACTGTTCTGTTTCCTTGGGGCACCACTCGGGTAGATGTACCTCGGTGAGATTTAAGATCACCGAGGCCACCGCGTAGTGTACCCCCTGGTACAGCACCTGATCGGTAGGCACTAGTACCAGTCCATTCCCAGGTCCCTTAGTGGTGGTAGGGCACCCTTCCCGGGGTGTCCTATTAGGTGGATTGGTGGGTAACGGCTTGCGGGTGCGCGTCACCAGTTCCGTGGCTTTAACTGGGGCTGCCCCTTGAAAAACCACGCATGAACATATGTGAGAGCCCCACCTTATCCCCTTCCCCTGGTCCTGCCAGGCGGCAGAGAAGACAACTGAGATTCCTGCGGGGCAGGCCTCCTTCGATCCCCACATACACACATAAATCCCTTGCTCGGATTCCCACCATTTGTCCCAACAGACACTTGTCCTTTCTGCCGTAGCAGTGACAGTTCGGTGGGTGTCATTGTCCATTCGCACCCACGTGGATGAAGCATCTTTTAAGTCATTCTTTAACTTGCGGATCCACCACCATCGCGCGGCCGGGATCCTTCCGGTGCAGGTCAGGCAGATCTTCTTGCCAACGATGACTCCCACATGCGCAGCCACTATTTCCACCGTGGGACACATTAGGGATGCCTCGCCGTAGGTGAAATCGGGCTGGTCAGAATACCAGGTGGAATTGGACCCGACCCATCCAGGCCAGCGCCCCTGGTGCGTGTAGGTGGCGGGTCCCTCGGAGTCTCTCTCACAGCTCCCTGCAGTGACGACCGGAGCTCTCGGTCCGGAGCACCCAAAAACATGGGAGTCTTCTACGTCTCCCCGGAGTCCTCTGCTCCCCTCGATTAGGGCGAGCAGGATGGCCAGCTGCCATGCGCAAACGCCTCTCTGTAAAACAAAAAGGAACATGCAGCCAGGTCTCTCCGGAGATGCTCTGGCCTGGGTTAAGCGGTGGTTGGGTCCCTCGACCTCGAACCCAAACACATACACTGTGAGCAACAAGACTTACTTAACCACTAAACTTATAAACCTAACTTAACTTATAATATACTATATACATCCGCCGCCCGTCTCCGGACGGCTAAGTCAGTCCCTGGTAGGGCCCCGGCTTGCCATTGCTTCTGGCGGGCCGGCGGTGTCCCTACCTATGGCCCCTTTGCGGTCTGTGGCTGGCCGCTGGGGACCCCTGTCCTCAGCTTTCCTAATCCTCGGGACGGTTCTGGGCAAATGGAAGACGGGTGACCACGTCTCCTTGGGCTGGGGTGTGCGGGAAGACCTCCTGAGGGCGGGTGGAGCTTTCCTGGCCGGTGGTCCCCTGACTCGGGCCGCCGCTCCCTTGCATCCATCCCCCCTCCTACCGTTGGGACAAACGCCCCGCTGCAGCCTACTGCTGCGACCCGCAGGTCTCCGCCCCCTGTTCCCACGACAGGGTCCGGGGCGGGGTTCCTGACCTCAGGTCCCTCCTTCCCTACACCTGAGCTAGGGGCGGGGCTACTCTCCTCGGTCTCCCCCCCCTCCTCATCCGAACTGAGAGCGGAGGCGCTGCCCTCGGGCTCCTCCCCCTCTATACCCGAGCTGAGGCTGGAGACGCCGCTCTCGGGTTCCTCCCCCTCAGCCACATCCCACAGAAGGGGTGGTGCAGGGGGGGAGGGCTTTAGTTTCCTGGATCACTGGGTCTGCTTCTGGGAAAGGTGGGACTTGTACAAGTCGGACGGTTTACACCTGAACCAGAGGGGAACCAATATCCTTGCGGGGAGGTTTGCTAGCACTGCTGGGGAGGGTTTAAACTAACTTGGCAGGGGGTTGGGGTACAGAGTGGAGCTATAGTAGGGGGTGATTTATGGCCAAATACAGAGGGAAAAACAAGTCAGCTGGGAAGGCAGAGCAAATATGTGAAGGCAAAAGAGAATATGGCAGGGCTGGAAGGCATTTATTTTAATGCAAGGAGTCTTGCAAATAAGGTGGATGAACTGAAGTTGTTGTTGAACACATGGGAGTACGATGTTGTTGCTATCACGGAGACATGGTTGAGGGAGGGTCAGGACTGGCAGCTCAATATTCCGGGGTATAGAATCTTCAGGCGAGACAGAGGGGGGTGTAAAAGGGGAGGGGGTGTTGCAATATTAATTAAGGAGTCAATTACTGCTGTAAGGAGGGATGATATATTAGCGGGTTCCTCTAATGAGGCCATATGGGTAGAACTTAAAAACAAAAAGGGGGCAAGCACTTAGCTGGGAGTGTACTATAGGCCCCCAAACAGTCAGGGGGAGATAGAGGAACAGATATGTAGGCAAATCTCAGAAAAGTGCGAAAATAATAGGGTAATAATAGTGGGGGATTTCAACTTCCCCAATATAAATTGGGACAGTCAGAGTGTGAAAAGCTTAGAGGGTGCAGAATTCTTAAAGTGCATCCAGGAGAGCTTTTTGAGCCAACATGTAGAAAGTCCTACAAGAGAGGGGGTGGTACTGGACCTAATTCTAGGGAATGTAGCCGGGCAAGTGGTGGAAGTGTCAGTAGGGGAGCATTTTGGCGACAGTGACCATAATTCGGTGAGATTTAAGGTGGTCATGGAAAAAGACAAAGACGGCCCGGAAATAAGGGTTCTAAATTGGGGGAAGGCCGATTTTAATATGATAAGGCAGGATCTGGCCAAAGTGGACTGGGAGCAGCTGCTTATAGGAAAATCCACATCAAAACAATGGGAGACTTTCAGAAGGGAAATTGAGAGAGTACAACGCCAACATGCTCCTGTAAAGGTCAAGGGTGGGACCAACAAGCAAAGGGAACCTTGGATGACAAGGGATATACAAAAATGCATTAGAAATAAAAGGGGGGCTTTTGGCAGTTACAAAAGACTAAAGACGGAGGAAGCCCTAGAGGAGTATAAAAAGTGCAGGGGCATACTTAAAAAAGAAATTAGGAGGGCGAGGAGGGGCCATGAAATAACACTGGCGAGCAAAATAAAGGAAAATCCTAAGATGTTTTATAAGTATATTAAGGGCAAGAGGATAACCAGGGAAAGGGTAGGGCCCATTAGGGACCAAAGTGGCAATCTGTGTGTAGAGCCAGAGGATGTAGGCGGGGTTTTAAATGAATTTTTTGCATCTGTGTTCACTATGGAGAAAGACGATGCAGACATAGAAATCGGGCAAGGGGACTGTGACATACTTGAACATATTAGCATCGAGAGGGAGGAGGTGCTAGCGGTTTTAGCAGGCCAAAAAGTGGATAAATCCCCAGGCCCGGACGAGATGTATCCCAGGCTGCTGTGGGAGGCAAAGGAGGAGATTGCAGGGGCTCTGACACTAATTTTCAGAACCTCTCTGGCCACAGGGGATGTACCAGAGGACTGGAGAACAGCTAACGTAGTACCATTATTCAAGAAGGGTAGCAGAGATAAACCAGGGAATTACAGGCCAGTGAGTCTAACATCTGTGGTGGGGAAATTATTGGAAAAAATTCTGAGGGACAAAATTAATCTCCACTTGGAGAGGCAAGGATTAATCGGGGATAGTCAGCATGGCTTTGTCAAGGGTAAATCATGTCTGACAAATCTGATCGAATTTTTCAAGGGAGTGACTAGTGGGGTGGATGAGGGAAATGCTGTGGATGTGGTTTACATGGACTTCAGTAAAGCTTTTGACAAAGTCCCGCATAGGAGACTGGTCAAGAAGGTAAGAGCCCATGGGATCCAGGGTGCCTTGGCGCGTTGGATCCTAAACTGGCTGAGTGGCAGGAGGCAGAGGGTGATGGTTGAAGGTTGCTTTTGTGACTGGAAGCCTGTGTCCAGTGGGGTACCTCAGGGATCGGTGCTGGGTCCCTTGTTGTTCGTGATCTACATAAATGATTTGGATGAGAATGTAAAAGGTATGATCAGTAAGTTCGCAGATGACACGAAAATTGGTGGGGTGGTAAATTGCGAGGAGGAAAGCCTCAGGCTACAGGATGATATAAACGGGTTGGTCAGATGGGCGGAAAAGTGGCAAATGGAATTTAACCCTGAAAAGTGCGAGGTGATGCATTTTGGACGGACAAATAAGGCAAGGGAATACACAATGAGTGGTAGGACCCTAGGAAGTACAGAGGGTCAGAGGGACCTTGGTGTACATGTACATAGATCCCTGAAGGCAGCGGAGCAGGTAGATAAGGTGGTTAAAAAGGCATATGGGATACTTGCCTTCATTAGCCGAGGCATAGAATATAAGAGCAGGGAGGTTATGATGGAGCTGTGCAAAACGCTGGTGAGGCCACAGCTGGAGTACTGTGTGCAGTTCTGGTCGCCTCACTATAGGAAGGATGTGATTGCTTTGGAGAGGGTGCAGAGAAGATTCACCAGGATGTTACCTGGGATGGAGCGCCTCAGCTATGAAGAGAGGCTGGACAGGCTGGAGTTGTTTTCCTTGGAGCAGAGAAGGCTGAGGGGGGACCTGATTGAGGTGTACAAAATGATGAGGGGCATAGATAGGGTAGATAAAGAGGAACTTTTCCCCTTAGTGGGGGGGTCAATAACAAGGGGGCATAGATTCAGGGTAAGGGGCAGGAGATTTAGAGGGGATTTGAGGAGGAATTTTTTCACCCAGAGGGTGGTTGGAATGTGGAACTCAATGCCTGAAAGGGTGGTAGAGGCAGGAACCCTCACAACATTCAAGAAGCATTTGGATGAGCACTTGAAATGCCATTGCATACAAGGCTATGGACCAAATGCTGGAAAATGGGATTAGACTGGACAGGGATGGATGGGCGGCGCAGACACGATGGGCCGAAGGGCCTCTTTCTGTGCTGTAAAACTCTATGACTCTATGACTCTATGACTCTAAGTGGAGGAACGCCCCACTCGCCGGTGGCTCCTCCCTTCAGACACGTCACTGCGGTCTGTGACCTGGTTCCCATATCGGGCTGGGGATTTCTATTCCCCAACCCCTGACCAGCCAGCTGTCCAGCCCTGCTTGGCTTAAACAGCGTGCACTGGTTGATATGAAACCACTTTGTACGCCGGGGCATTTTCACGGCGTACACCATGGGGCTGGCTTTGTCTACCACACTAAAGGGCCCCATGTACAAAGGCTCCAAACTTCCTACTCTGGCATAATTCCTGACCATGACCTGGTCTCCCACTTCCCATTCTTGGTGCCCTTTCGGTTCCAGCAGCAATCGGTTACTCTGATGCTGCCTCCCCATGTTCCCCGCTGCCTGCCCATGGACCTGCTTCAGGTGCTCATAGAGGGTTCGGGCGAACTTGTCCCGATTCACCTCCCGGAGTTGCCCCTCCGTAAGCAGCAGCGCTAACACATGGGTGGGGGTCCGCATGACCCTGCCTGTCATCAGCTCGTACGGGGAGTACCCCGTGCTTTTTGACTGGCTGGCCCGGATCCCCATCAACACTAACGGCAGGATCTCGGCCCATTTGCGGGGCGAGTCCACCGTCTCCTTTCTCAACTGTTCCTTGAGGGTCCGGTTCATGCGCTCCACAATCCCGGATGACTGTGGATTGTGAGCTACATGCCACTTTCCCTCAATGCCCAACAGCATAAGGGCCGTCTGCATCACCTGTCCGGTGAAGTGACTCCCCTGGTCGGACTCCACATACTGTGGTAGTCCCCACCGCGAGAACACCTCTCGGACTAGGATCCTTGCAGTTCCCAGAGCTGTGGCATTTCTACAGGGGAAGGCTTCCACCCACTTGGTGAACACATCCACCAGGACTAGGCAGTACTTAAAGCCTCCCTGGGCGGTGGGCAGGGGCCCGATGTAGTCGACCTAGATCGACTGCCATGGTCCCTCTACCCGCCTGATGTGTCCGATGGGCACCTTCCTTTTCCGGGGGTCAGGGTTGTTTGCAGCGCACATGAGACAATCTGCACAGAACTCGCGGACGTCCTCCTTGAGTCCTGGCCACCGTCCCGCCTGTTCCACCCGCTGCCAGGTGGCCTCGGGCCCGGGGTGTCCCGCTCCTGGTCCCTCATGGGCCAGTTGCAGGAACTCCCTCCGGTGCTGTTGCGGCACAATCCACTGGTCCCCCCTGAATAGCATGCCCTCTTTAACGGAGGGGGTCGCTGTCCCATACGACCCCTCTACCCTCCTGCCCTCAATGACTGCGCTGAGGACAGCCTTCAGGGCCGGTCCTGAGCCTGGACGGACTTAAGGTCCGGGGCTAATGCTACCCCTACCCTCCTTTGTGTCCCGTCCCTACCTCTGACCGCTGCCACAGGTCCGGACCCGAATGGATCCCAGAAAATGCCGGTGCGGGCACCCTCCTTGGCAAGCAGGTCAGCCTGCTGGTTACCCTGACCGCGGGGTTCTGTGGAGGAATGAGCTTTCACCTTATGGATGAACACGTCCCCTTCCTCCCCCACGGCTGCCAGAATCTTTTCCAGCAAGGGCTTCACTGTGAGGGGTCTCCCGTCAGCGGAGGTGTATCCGCGGCGGGACCAGATGGCCAAATATTCCGTACACGAGTTGCACGTGAACATGCTGTCCGAGCAAATCGTGTAGGGGGTAGGGAAGATTTCGGGGTGTGTAACGACATACACCACCGCGGACAGTTCAGCCTGCTGGGCACTCATGGTGCTGGGGAGTTTAATTGCTCGGGCAATGCTTGCCGTAGGGTCATAAATCCCACATCCCATGAGACGCTTGCCAGTGGACACCGTGCTGGAACCATCAACATAGATTTCGCGGCCTGTGGGATGTATCCCGGCCCGTAAACCTATGTTCACCTCCCAAACCCCTTCTACGGAACACCGATGGGCTGTTCCCGGGTAGACCAAATTGGCCGCGAGCTTTGGCTCGCAGAGACCCTTCACCCTCAGATCCATCTGGGAGAGGAGCAAGGTCCAGCGAGCAATGCGGGCACTGCTCACTGTCCCATCCTTAATTCTCCCATCCAGTAGCATCTGAGTCGGCATGTGATGCGTGAGGAGGGTGATGGGAGAGGTGCCTGTGAAGATTAGGGACCTCTTCACAGCCCAATGCGTGGCTAACAGATGCCTCTCACAATTGGAGTAGCTCCTCTCAACATCAGTGAGCACCCTGGAGGAGTATACCACGGGCCGCAGCCGGCCGTGCTGCTCTTGAAGCAGCACTGAGCTCAGGCTGTCCCCGCTGGCTGCTACCTCCAGAAAAAACTCCTTTCCCTCATCTATGACTCCCAGGGCTGGTGCGGTCTGCAGATTCTCTTTGAGCCCGACAAACGCTGCCTGGCACTCCTCATCCCAACGCCACTCCACTCCCTTGTGCAGGAGTCGGAGCAGAGGAGCTGCCGAGGCTGCATAGTCCTCAATAAAATCTCAACAGCAACCGGTCAGTCCTAGAAACGACCTCACACCCGATACTGTTTTTGGGATCGGTAGCTCTTGCACCGCCTCCCTCCTGGCCTTATCTATGGCCCTTTCTCCAGCGCGCACGGTCAGGCCCAGGAATTTTACCTCCTGCCGGCCGATCTGCGCTTTCTTGGGGTTAACTTTAAACCCCTTCTGCCCTAACAGCTCCAGCAACTCGGCCAATAGTGGGCCATGCTCCTCCTTTGAATCGGTGAAGAGGAGTAGGTCGTCCACATATTGGACTAGTTGTCTGGGCTGGCTAAACTCCTTGATGCTACCTGCCATGCACTGATGGAAGATGCTGGGGCTGTTGTGAAAGCCCTGTGGCAAGCAGTTCCAAGTGTACTGTTGCCCCCTAAACGTAAAGGCAAACGTGTACTGGTCCTCCCTCCGTACAGGGATGGACCAAAACCCGTTTGAAATATCCAGTACCATGAACGTGGTCGCGGATGCTGGGATACTCCCAATTAGGTCAGCGACTGCTGCCATGGTGGGGGCGCAGGCAGGAATGTTACTATTGAGGACCCGATAGTCCACCGTGGCTCTCCAGGCACTGTCCGGTTTCCTCACCGGCCACAATGGAGAGTTCACGTGGGTTGCTATAGGTCTCAGAACTCCCTGCTGCACTAGGGAGGACATGGCTGCTTCCATGTCTGGCTCAGCTTCCCTGGGGAAATTATACTGTTTCTGTGGTCTGGCCATGGGATCCCCATCTACCGTGACCTCAAACCCCGTGACCCCACCACAGTCGTGCTGGTGAGTGGCAAACGTGGCCAGGTGCGCCTTCACGAATGCCCGAAACTCCTCGGGGACACCACTGACCATAAGCCCGAGGTCGTAGCCTCCCTTTGGCTTCATGGTGCAGAGAGTCCCCTTCCATTCCTTTCCCGGGATCACTACTACCTCACCATCCTTTATTCCACCTGCTCCCCACAAGCAGTGGTTCCTTAGATCCACCAGAATCCCGTGACCTACAATGAAGTCGGCCCCCAGGACTCCCCTTCCACCCTCCACCTCCCACCTCATCAGGATGCACTTCCATGTGGTGTGGAGTGGTCCCAACTTGATGGAAAGCGGGATGGACACCGACCCAGCCTGTTCCTTCCCTGTAAATCCCGATAGACTGTAGGGGACCCCGCTGGAGAGGGGCGAGGCGGCGGGGTTATCTGCATAGATTACGGTGCTTGATGCTCCCGTATCCAGCAGATAGGTCCCCTTCAGCCTCTCCACCTCCATCTCCACGAGGGGTCTCCCCCACTCATCATAGCGGACAGAGCACAGGTGGACTGGTTGCGTTCTTGCTAGTCAGGGTTGGGAATTGGCTGGGGCTGCCGGAGTAAGAGCGCCGGTGGCCATTGCTACCTTCCCCTGGCCAGACAATACAGACCGTACGGCGTCCAGTATTATCTCGACCTGGCTGGGTCCTGCCCCCGCCGGTTGGGCTGGGGCAGTGGGCACCTTCCCCCTGGTCTCTTTCCAAGGGTTTCTACACTCCTTCCGCCAGTGGCCATCTTTACCACACCCGTAACAATTAAGTTTGGGGTGTGTTGGGGTAGTCCCTTCCTGGCGCCACTCCTTCCTACCCGGCCCGGGTTTTGCCTCATGCAGCTTCCCTTTCGCTGGGAGCGCTTCGGCTGTCCGACCATTCTTGTAGGCTAGGGTGAGCTGCCGGATCACCTCGGCTTCTGTGGCCCTGGGGTCCTTGGGGTCGAACCAAACTTCCGCTTTTGCTCTAACTTGCGGCAGGCTGTTCGCCACCAAGCAACGGAGCCAATGGGTCAGGAGATCTCCATTCAGGAACGCCCGGTTGGGTGTCCCTGGGCAAGCTCTCCGGTACACCGGCCACAGCCGGTTCGCGAAAGCTTGCGGAGTCCCTTCCACCAATTGGACCGTTTTCTCCACACAGGAGAACGGACTACCCTCATCCATGCCCAATGCCTCTAAGACTGTGTCCTTGAGCTCCTCGTACCCACTCTGACCTCTTTTATCCCCATCAGAGAGGGACTGGAGGAGGCTGCTTTCTAGGGAAAATAGCAGCATTTTGGCCTGCTCAGCGTCATTACAGTCGTTGACGCTGGCTGCCTGCTCTACCTCTCTAAAATGAACCGAGGGATCTCCCTTCTGGGAGAGCTTTGGAATATGGCTCACCATACTCCTAAGCTGTTGGGTATTAAAAGGGACCACAAACTGGTTCTGGAGAGGCCCTTCCCTGTCCCCTTCGGCGGGCGGACCTAACCTCAGCTGCCGGGCCGGGCACATGGGCCCCGCTCCCGTCCTAGCCGGGGCCTGGACCACCTCCGCCTTCACCTCCCCTTGGTGCCACACTTCCCCGAAACTCGGAGTAGTGGGTGGTGGATGCGTGGTTTCCTCTCTTTCCTCTATTGCTTCCCTAGGTACCACTTGGGATGGTGAAATGGTCCTACCCTCGTTCCCCAGAAAATCCGCCTGACCCACCTTCGGATTCATCAGGCATACCATGCCCTTGGCCTTCCGGAGGGCTCGGCTAAGACTCTCTATCTTCTCCTGACAGGGGCTGTGGTCAGCTTCCCCGAACCCCTGTTCACTGGCCAGCTTATAGGCTGCCTTCACTTCCCTGACTTTCTCCTCCTGTTCTTTTACTTCCTTTACCAAGCGGGCACTTTTGTCCCGCAGCCTAAACTCATTCCCCTTGGCCTCGGTGACTTGACACCGCAGGTATTCCAACTGGGAATTATAATCCCCTAAGAGCTGCACCCTCTCCTGTGCGAGAGCCTGCAGCACCACAACTAACTTCTCTCCTGCCTGAGCCTTCTCCTGGACTTCCAGTTCCAGCTCCTTTAACCTGGCTGCCTGGGCTGCGACGAGCCCATCCAGGAGCTGTACCTGCTTTTTGTAGCAGCACAGCCACACAGCCTTTTCAAGAGACCTCTTGTGTTCCCTCCCCTGCGTCCACTGAGCTGCGGCGTCCACATAGGGACTGTGGAATTCCAGGCCCTGTCTCCAGTCTTGTTGCTGGGGAGAAAAATGACTCGTTTCCAGCAGCTTTCTGGTCACGTGTCCCAGAACTCCATTTTGTACGTTTAAAAAGTGACCAACTTTGTTTGATTCGGAAAGCAGGCGAGGTGGGGGAATTTTGCAAACTCCCTACACAGTCAGAATCAGGGGAATTTATAATGGGGAACAAAGAAATGGCAGACCAATTAAATACATATTTTGGTTCTGTCTTCACAAAGGAGGACACAAATAACCTCCCAGAGATGTCGGGGAACATAGGGTCTGATGAAAGGGAGGAACTGAAAGAAATCAGTATTTGTAGGGAAATGGTGTTAGGGAAATTGATGGGATTGAAGGCCGATAAATCCCCAGGGCCTGATAATCTACATCCTAGGGTACTTAAGGAAGTGGCCCTAGAAATAGTAGATGCATTGCTGGTCATCTTCCAAAATTCGATAGACTCTGGAACAGTACCCATGGATTGGAGGGTAGCTAATGTAACCCCACTATTCAAAAAAGGTGGTAGAGAGAAAATGGGGAAGTACAGACCGGTAAGCCTGACATCAGTAGTGGGGAAAATGCTAGAGTCCATTATAAAAGATGTAATAGCAGAGCACTTGGAAAACAGTGACAGGATCGGACAAAGTCAACATGGATTTACAAAAGGTAAATCGTGCTTGACTAATCTGCTGGAATTTTTTGAGGATGTAACTGGTAAAATAGATAAGGGAGAACCAGTGGATGTGGTGTATTTGGACTTTCAGAAGGCTTTTGATAAGGTCCCGCATAAGCGATTAGCATGTAAAGTTAAGGCACATGGGATTGGGGGCAAGGTATTGACTTGGATAGAGAACTGGTTGGCAGACAGAAAGGAGAGTTGGAATAAACGGGTCTTTTTCCGAGTGGCAGGCAGTGACTAGTTGGGTACCGCAGGGATCGGTCCTAGGACCCCAGCTATTCACAATATATATTAATGATCTAGACAAGGGAACTAGATGTAATATCTCCAAGTTTGCAGACGACACAAAGCTGGGTGTGCGTGTGTGCTGTGAGGAGGATGCTGAGAAACTGCAGGATAGAAACATAGAAGATAGGAGCAGGAGTAGGCCATTCGGCCCCTCGAGCCTGCTCCGCCATTCAATGAGATCATGGCTGATCATCCAAATTCAGTACCCTGTCCCTGCCTTCTCCCCATATCCCTTGATCCCTTTAGCCTTAAGAAATATATCCAACTCCTTCTTGAATATATTTAATGAACTGGCCTCCACCGTCCTCTGTGGCAGAGAATTCCATAGGTTCACCACTCTCTGGGTGAAGAAATTCCTCCTCATCTCAGTCCTAAATGGCTTACCCCTTATCCTTAGACTATGACCCCTGGTTCTGGACTCCCCGGCCATCGGGAACATCCCTCCTGCATCTAGTCTGTCCAGGCCTGACAGAATTTTATAGGTTTCGATGAGATCCCCTCTCAATCTTCTAAACTCCAGTGAGTATAAGCCCAATCGACACAATCTCTCCTCATACGTCATTCCTGCCATCCCAGGTATCAGCCTGGTGAACCTTCACTGCACTCCTTCCATGGCAAGAACATCCTTCCTCAGATAAGGCGACCAAAACTGCACACAATACTCAAGGTGCGGTCTCACCAAGGCCCTGTACAACTGCAGCAAGACATCCTTGTTCCTGTACTCGAACCCTCTTGCTACGAAGGCCAACATACCATTTGCCTTCTTAACCACCTGCTGCACCTGCATGCTTACCTTCAGTGACTGGTGCACAAGAACACCCAGGTCTCTTTGCACTTTCCCTCCTCCCAATCTATTGCCATTCAAATAATAATCTGCTTTCCTGTTTTTGCCACCAAAGTGGATAACCTCACATTTATCCACATTATAGTGCATTTGCCATGTTTCTGCCCAATCACCCAACCTGTCCAAATCGTTCTGGAGTTTCACGACATCCTCCTCACAGCATACCCTCCCACCCAGCTTTGTGTCGTCTGCAAATTTGGAGATACTACATCCAATTCCCCAATCAGATCATTAATATATATTGTGAACAGCTGGGGTCCTAGGACCGATTCCTGCGGTACCCCACTAGTCACCCAAACTGTCCAAATCAGGTATAGGTAAAGAACGGGATGAGGTCCTAAAAGTTGAATATAGGGAGTTAGGAGGTAAATTAAAAAATAGGACCTCAAAGGTAGTAATCTCAGGATTGCTACCAGTGCCACGTGCTAGTCAGAGTAGAAATTTCCCTTGTTAGCCACGGTTGAGTCACCTTTTTTGATTTATTTTTTGCCAAACTGAGATAAACAAATTCTGTAGTTCATCCATGCGATCTTTGAATGTTTGCCATTGCCTATCCACCATCAACCCTTTGAGTGACATTCCCCAATCAATCCTACCCAACTCGCGTCTCATACCATCATAGTTCCCTTTATTTAAATTCAGGATTTAGTCTCTGAGTCAACTACTTCACTCTCCATCTTAATGAAGAATTCTATCATATTATGATCGCTCCGACCCAAGGGGCCTCGCACAACAAGATTGCTAATTAATCCTTTCTCATTGCATAATACCCAGTCTAAGATGGCCTGATCCCTAGTTGGTTCCTCGACATATTGGTCCAGGAAACCATCCCGTATACACTCCAGGAATTCCTCCTCCACAATTGTGTTAATCCCCTCTTTAACCAGCAATGCTACCCCACCTCCTTTTCCTTTTTGCCTATCTTTCCTGAATATTGAATACCCCTGGATGTTGAGTTCCCAGCCTTGGTCCCCCTGGAGCCATGTTTCCGTAATGCCAATCATATCATATTCATTTACCACTATTTGCGCTGCTGATTCATCCACATTATTACGAATGCTCCTTGCATTAAGACACAAAGCCTTCAGGCTTGTTTTTTTAACGCTCTTAGACCTTTTAGAATTATTATTTACTGTGGCCATGTTTGTTTTAAACCCTTGATTTCTCTGATTGCCACCTTTGTTTTCTCCTTCCTGTCTTTTGCTTCTATCCTTGTTTCCCTTTCATTTGTCTCCCTGCTCAGGTTCCCAACCCCCTGCCATTTTAGTTTAAACCCTCCCCCACAGCACTAGCAAACCCCCCCCCCCCCCAAGGACATCGGTCCCGGTCCTGCCCAGGTGCAGACCATCCGGTTTGTACTGGTCCCACCTCCCCCAGAATCGGTTCCAATGTCTCAGGAATTTGAATCCCTCCCCCTTGCACCATTCCTCTAGCCACGTATTCATTTGAAGTATCCTTCTATTTCTACTCTGACTAGCACGTGGCACTGGTAGCAATCCTGAGATTACTACCTTTGAGGTCCTATTTTTTAATTTACCTCCTAACTCCCTATATTCAGCTTTTAGGACCTCATCCGGATCTTTACCTATACCTGATTTGGACAGGTTGGGTGATTGGGCAGAAGCATGGCAGATGCAATATAACATGGATAAATGTGAGGTTATCCACTGTGGTAGCAAAAACAGGAAGGCAGATTATTATCTGAATGGCAATAGATTGGGAGAAGTGGAAGTGCAACGAGACCTGGGTGTCCTTGTGCACCAGTCGCTGAAGATAAGCATGCAGGTGCAGCAGGCGGTTAAGAAAGCAAATGGTATGTTGGCCTTCGTAGCGAGAGGTTTCGAGTACAGGAACAAGGATGTCTTGCTGCAGTTGTACAGGGCCTTGGTGAGACCACACCTTGAGTATTGTGTGCAGTTTTGGTTGCCTTATCTGAGGAAGGATGTTCTTGCCATGGAAGGAGTTCAGCGAAGATTCACCAGGCTGATACCTGGGATGGCAGGAATGATGTATGAGGAGAGATTGGGTCGATTAGGCTTGTACTCGCTGGAGTTTAGAAGAATGAGAGGGGATCTCATTGAAACTTATAAAATTCTGACAGGACTGGACTAGATGCAGGAAGGATGTTCCCGATGGTCGGGGAGTCCAGAACCAGGGGTCACAGTCTAAGGATAAGGGGTAAGCCATTTAGGACAGAGATGAGGAGGAATTTCTTCACCCAGAGTGGTGAACCTGTGGAATTTTCTACCAAAGAAGGCAGTAGAGGCCAATTCATTAAATATATTCAAGAAGGAGTTGGATATATTTCTTAAGGCTAAAGGGATCAAGGGCTATGGGGAGAAGGCAGGGACAGGGTACTGAATTTGGATGATCAGCCATGATCGCATTGAATGGCGGAGCAGGCTCGAGGGGCCGAATGGCCTACTCCTGCTCCTATCTTCTATGTTTCTATGTTTCTGGGTTGTTCCCTGTTCCCAGTACAGGCAGTGATTTGCTCTGGGTTATTCCCTGTTCCCAATATAGTCAGTGATTTGCGCTGGGTTATTCCGTTCCCAGTACACTTAGTGATTTGCTCTGGGTTGTTCCCTGTTCCCGGTACACTCAGTGATTTGCTGTGGGTTGTTCCCTGTTCCCAGTACAGTCAGTGATTTGCTCTGGGTTATTCCCTGTTCCCAGTACACTTAGTGATTTGCTCTGGGTTATTCCCTGTTCCCAGTACACTCAGTGATTTGCTCTGGGTTATTCCCTGTTCCCAGTACACTCAGTGATTTGCTCTGGGTTATTCCCTGTTCCCAGTACACTCAGTGATTTGCTCTGGGGTTGTTCCCTGTTCTCTGCTGCGCTCCTCCAGTTTTAGGCCCCGGAACAGTTGCGCTGCTTTTGGGACCGGACGGATCGGTTTGACTGCGACACCGGAAGTGAGGACTCGGCTGGAACACGCGTTAAATCAGGTAAAACAAATAAACCGAGTTTGACCCGGGCCCCTCTTACTGCAGAGACAGTCCGGGTCCACACTTACACCCCGGGTATTGACTCCGCCCTCAGCTCGGGAAGCGGCTTCTTCACTGACCATTCCACAGAGTCAGCTCCATCCACAACTGCTGGAAGGAGCAGCCCTCATCATCCTGCAGCAGGCTCTGGACTGACGGGACAGGTAACATTGGTGCCAGGGTAATGACCACCTCGAACAAGAGAAAACCTCCCCGTCCCCCCGCAACCTTCAGTGGCACCGTCAGCGCCGTCTCCCCCACTATCAATATCTTGGGGAACGCCATTGACCTGAAGCTTAACTCGGCCAGCCGTATCAACATTGCGGCTACAGTAGCAAGACTGGGTGCTTTGCGATGAGCGGCTATCACCTCAAGGTCTCTGCATGCATCATCAAAAAGACTAGTCATAAGTGTGATTGAATAAAGAAAGACTTGCATTTACATAGCGCCTTTCACAACCCCAAGACTTCCCAAAGTGCTTTACAGCAATAAAGTACTTTTGAAGTGTAGTCACTGTTGTAATGTAGGAAACGTAGCAGCCAATTTGCACAAAGCAAGGTCCCACAAACATAAATGTGACAATGACCAGATTCTCTGTCTTGCTGATGTTGGTTAAGAGTTAAATATTGGCCAGGACACTGTGGAGAACTCCCTTGCTCTTTGAAATAGTGCCTTCAGATCTTTTATGTCACCGAGAGGGCAGGTGGGACTTTGCTTTAACATCTCATCCGATTGACAGTACCTCCTATAGTGCAGCAATCCCTCAATCCTACTGTGGTATCTTGAGGTGGCCATAGATGGAGACGGACACAGGTTAACGCCGTAACATGGTTTAATCAACACTTGCACATAAAAGCTTCTGCCATGAGGCAGCAAAAACAGAGAGTACAACCAGTACCGACCAGACTTAACTCAGGCGACCAATTGCCACAGCACCACCTGGTGGATCAGGTTACTCATAACCTCCCAGGTTACTACACTCCTCCCCCCTTAAGATTGCTGTATGCAATTCTTAAACAATAACCCTTACTAGGTACTACATTTTAATTAACCAGTATGCTCTAACCATGGTTAACCCCTGACTAATTTAACAGGTTTGTATAAGTCTTTCTGGTTGCTTGCGAATCCTTTGTGAATGTCTTAATTCCACTTGTGGATTCTCAGATTCACTCGCACTTGAGATTGGAGTAGTCTCTAATGTTGGTTTTACTCTGTCCCGCTGTGGCCTGGCAGTACCAGTGTCCACTGGCACCTTATAAGCCGTGCTGGGTCCTGGAACAGCCTCCTCTACTGCCCTTTGTTCCATCTGAGGCAGTTCCCCCTGCTGCCGGCTGAAAAGCTGATCCACATGCCGACAAACCCCTCGACCATCCCCTAGTAACACGGAGTACGACACAGGTCCTGTAATGTCCTGGATTAGTCCTGGTATCCATTTAGGTCCATAGCCGAAGTTCCGGGTGTACACAGAGTCCCCTATGGCGAAATGGCGCGCTTTAGTATGTTTGTCATGGTACGCTTTTTGGTTTGTTTGTTTTGTCTCAACCTTGCTTTTGAGATCTGGGTGTATCAGGTCTAACGTGCACCGCAATTTTCTCCCCATCATCAACTCAGCCGGAGAAAGCCCCGTGGTAGCTTGGGGTGTTATACGATAACTAAACAAGGCTCTATTGAGCTTGGTCTCCAGGGTGTCACCTGAACTCTTCCTCATGAGCTCCTTAAAAGTCTGCATGGCTCGCTCGGCTAACTCATTTGAGGCTGGGTGATATGGAGCCGAGGTGACATGTGTGATTCCATTCCTTACCATGAATTCTTTGCTCCCTTCACTAACAAAACACTGTGCATTGTCGGATACAATCATTTCTGGAATACCATGCGTGCTGAAGCTGTTCCTGAGACAATTCAGTGTGGCATCAGTCGTTGCAGAGCTCACTGGATAAACGTCGATCCACTTTGAGTGAGCGTCAACCAGGACCAAAAACATTTTGCCCATAAAAGGTCCCGCATAGTCTGTGTAAATTCTCCTCCAGGGTTTGCTGGGCCACTCCCAGGGATGGAGTGATGCCCCGGCAGGTGCTTTCCTCTGTTCCTGACATACAGTGCATGACTTTTGTTAGATCTGTGATTCTGAGAGTATGATGTTTTTCAATAACCACACGGATGCTGTAACTTAATCAACAGGTATTTACTGGAGTAGGGTAGTCTCAAGACTGGGGTACAGAGGCATGCTCAAGGCTTATATACAGGTGTGGTCACTGCCGGTACTACAGTATACAGGAGCTGTAAAAGTAGTTCTCTCTTAAAGGTACATACACTACAATTCCTCCCCTTTTTAGATTAGTAGTACCCATAATATTCAAATAACAATTAACACTTTAACATGTACATTAAACAACAATAGTCCATTTATAGATTCAGTCTTTGGGGCGGCTTCCTGATCCTTTCGGGATAGCGCCTTTCCTGAGGTTCTTGTTCTTGGTGCGGAGGCGATTCTGGCCCCTTTTTATCGGTTAGTTCATCGGGTTCCACTGCTACTGGTTCGGAGGTAGATGCTACCGGTATGTTGGGTTCATCCCCAGGTACGCAAGACATGGGGTTGACTTGTTCCTGTGACGCTAAGATCTGATCAACGTGGCATCTCACAATGTTCTCCCCGACATCCACTGTGTACATTAATGGCCCCTGCCGTGTGCATGTCGTTCCGGGTTGCCATTTCTCTGTTCGGTAGTTGTAGTGTATGTACCTTGAAGAAGGAACTATTTTCTGCAGCCCCTGTATACTGCAGTACCAGTAGTGACCACCCCTGTATATAAGCCTGTGTAGTAACTTTGTATAGTAGTTCCAGTTTTGTCTCCATTCAGTAAACACCTGTTATAACCAACTTCTGCAGTCCGTGTCTCAATTACACACGGACGTTACATTGGCGACGAACAGATCCGAACTTACCTACAGTTCTGCACCACCTCACGGGGATCCATCCCTGAAGCGAAGTTGTTCGAGGTCGAGGCCAGAAGGAAGAAATCCAAAAAGAAAAGAAAAAAACAAACAGAAGAAACGGGCGTCGACCGTGGGCAACCGCCGTCTGATTCATCGAATTCGAAGATTTGCAGGAGAGGCTGTCGAGAGCGGGGCTTGGTTATCCAGTCTATGGTGTTCCAGCTAATCGGGCTGGTGGCAGGTAGTGCACTGATCCTTCCTGGGCTGCGGCGGGCTAGAGCTCGATTGGGTGGCTTTTCAACGGGGCTGAGCAGCGTTGTCGGGACGAGGAGAGAGAGGGTGGAGCACACAGGGCGCAGCTGGTGCTACGAAGCCGGGCAGCGTACAGACCCGAGAAGAGGGAGGAAAGTGTCCCATAGGGTCTGCTCTGACGACGGGAACAGTAATTAAAATAAAATAAATTAGAAGCGCAGAAAGCCGCGAGGAGCTGCAGTTTGCCACGGGGACCGCGGAGAGCGGTGCTGGCAGCAGCGCGGGGGTAAGTGCGCGAAGACCATAGGGCGTCTCCATCAAGGCATAAAAACGCTTGCAACAGCCCTGGCAGCAGCGGAAAAGACAGAAAGCGCGGGAGGCGCCATCTTAATCCAGCGGGGAAGAAGGCAAAGCGCGGGAGGTGCCATTTTGTTCAATCGGGGAAGAAGGCAAAGTGCGGGAGGCGCCATCTTAGATCTCCAAGATGCCGAAGACTGGCAATATCACTGCCTTCGATAATGCAATAGAAGACTGGACCACGTATGTGGAAAGAGTCGAAGTATATTGCAAGGCAAATGAAGTAGCCGATGAGAAAAAGGCATCGGTACTACTAAACTTAATGGGCGCAAGAACGTACGGCCTATTGCGGAACCTGATCACTCCAGTCAAACCGATGGAGAAGAGTTTTAACAAAATTGTTGATATCCTACAGGAACACCTAAATCCTACACCGCTGCTGATAGCAGAAAGATTTAAATTCCACAAGAGAAATCAGCATAAAGATGAGAGCAATGCTGATTACCTTACGGAACTACGCAAGCTATCAAAGCACTGCCAATTTGGAGCAGGACTGGCAGATACCCTACGGGACAAATTTGTCTGTGGACTCCTGAGTGAAGGAACCCAGAAGAGGTTACTCTCAGAGAAAGAGCTGACGCTAGATAAGGCTTTCAGCGTGGCAGTATCGTACGAAGCAGCAGCAAGGGGAGCTGCGGAAATACAGCAAAAGCCACAGGAATACGGCACCCATGAAATGACACGGGGATTTGAAAAATGTTATCGCTGCAGCAGAACAACCCATGACCAGAAGGACTGATGGTCCAAGGACAAAACATGCAGGCAATGCGGAAAGATGGGACACATTGCACGAGTTTGTAGGTCCGGCAAGAAGACTAATGACAACAAAAAGACTACTAAGGAAAAGTACAGGAAAGTACAAAAGATGACGGACAGTCGTTCCGAAGACCAGAAGAGCGATAGTGAATCCAGGAACAAGAGACTAAGCTGTCTCAATACACAACGTAATCACAAAAGAGGATCACCGAACCATTTGGGTCACCCTCACGATAGCAGGGTCCCAAGTCAAAATGGAATTGGATACAGGATCAGCCCTGACCGTCATGAATCGACGAGACTACGAGCGGCTATTCTCACACATACCCTTGAAAGACACATCCATTGTCTTGAAGACATATACGGGGCAGAAAGTATACCCCAGAGGGAAAATAAGGGTGCCTGTCGAATACAACGGCAAGGAAATACAGAAATTGTATCTGTACATACTGCAAGATGGTGGACCACCGTTATTGGGACGTGAATGGACCAGAAAGATAAGTTCAGACTGGCACTCCATTCAGGCACTGACTGTGGCTGGTAAAAAGGATGACGATGTCACACCTCGACGATTGTCAAAAAATCTTGGCTAACGCTAAAGAGGTATTTCAACAAGAACTGGGAACTCTTAAAGGCATAACCGCCTCGATAAAAATAGAAGAGAATGCAATTCCCAAGTTTTTCAAAGCCAGACCGGTACCGTATGCAATTCGCCCAGCCATCGAGGCAGAGCTGGAGAATCTGGAGAATGCAGGCGTGTTATCTAAGGTAGACTGGAGCGAGTGGGCGACACCCATCGTTCCTGTCATGAAGAAAACGTTAAACAATAGTTCTGAGGAGCCAAGGAAGGTTCGCATCTGTGGGGACTTCAAGATGACTGTGAACCCAGTCCTTCACACAGTACAGTATCCTCTTCCGAGGATAGAAGATATTTTCGCCTCACTATCTGGAGGGAAATGTTTTACAAAAATTGACCTAGCGCAAGCATATTTGCAGATGGAGGTTGAAGAATCCTCTGGGAAATATCTCGCGATAAACACTCACAAAGGTCTTTACCAGTATAATCGACTGGTATTCGGAGTTGCATCAGCTCCGGCTATATGGCAAAGAGCGATGGAACAAGTCCTGCAAGGGATTCCGGGGACTCAGTGTTACTTGGACGACATCCTAGTGACAGGTGAAAATGACAGTGAACACCTTGCCAACCTAGAGCAGGTGCTCACTAGACTAAGAGAACATGGGCTATGAGCCAATCGCCCCAAGTATGAGTTTTTTAAGAAACAAATATCGTATTGTGGCCACGTGATTGATGAAGAGGGGTTGCATAAGTCCCCTGACAAAATTGAAGCGGTAGTTAAGGCTCCAGCGCCTGAAAATGTGTCGCAACTGAGGTCATTCCTCGGATTGGTGAATTACTACCATAAGTTTTTGCCGAATTTGTCCACAATTCTGCACCCACTGAACGCCCTGTTACAAACTGGAGTAGCATGGAAATGGAGCGATGAATGTAAGCGGGCCTTTCAGAAGAGTAAGGACCTAATCACTTCAAGAGAAGTATTGGCTCACTACAACCCATCACTACCGATAAGACTGCCTTGTGATGCGTCTCCCTACGGCATTGGAGCGGTACTGTCACATAAATCCCTTGATGGTTCAGAGAGGCCGATAGCTTTTGCGTCACGCTCGTTAACTGCAGCCGAGCGTAACTACGCCCAGATTGACAGAGAGGCCCTCAGGCTGGTGTGGGGGATGAAGAAGTTCAATCACTACCTGCACGGACAGAAATTTACTCTACTAACTGATCATCAACCTCTTGTCTCCATTTTCAACCCTAAGAAGGGCGTCCCGATAATGACAGCACAACGGCTATAGAGGTGGTCCCTTTTCCTAGGGGCACACCAATATGACATCGAGTACAAAGGAACTAAACAGCATGGGAATGCTGATGGATTGTCGCGCCTACCGTTGCCGACGGTGGAAGAAGCACCTGCAGTGGATCCTGTGGAGATATTCCACTCGACCATAGTCGAATGTCTACCTGTGACGAATGCAAACATAGAAAAGGAAACACGAAATGACCCAACGCACTCCAGGGTCTATGATTTAACGGTGAAGGGATGGCCAGCACACGGTGAACCACTGTTGCCAGCATTCTCGCCGAGAAGAGAACAGCTATCAGTGTGCCGAGGAACCTTGATGTGTGGATTCAGAGTAGTAATTCCACCCAAATTGAAGGATAGAGTGCTCAATGAGCTTCATGAGGGTCATCTGGGAGGGGTAAAAATGAAGAACTTAGCCAGAGCGTTTGTGTGGTGGCCGGGAATCGACAGAGAAATCGAAGAGATGACCAAGAGCTGTACAGGATGCCAGAAGGTCCAAAACGCCCCACCACAAGCCCCTCTACATCCATGGGAGTGGCCCTCATCTCCATGGCAAAGGGTACACATTGATTTTGCTGGTCCATTTATGGACTCGATGTTTTTAATTGCGGTGGATGCACATTCAAAGTGGCCAGAGGTAATAAAAATGTCCTCAACCACCACAGAAAAAACTATCACAGTCTTACGAACCATATTCGCCAGAAATGGGCTGCCTGAACAGATTTGCTCTGACAATGGACCACAGTTTGTGTCTGAAGAGTTCCGGAGGTTCTTAAAGAACAATGGTGTTAAGCATTATACATCCGCCCCATATCATCCAGCCACCAATGGATTGGCTGAGAGGTTTGTTCAAACATTCAAGAAGGCTAACAAGGCCATGTGTAATGAAGATATACCCCTACAACACAAGGTGGATAACTTCTTGTTTGCCTACCGGAATGCGACACATGCGGTTACCAACCAAACTCCAGCCATGATGTTCTTCAATCGAAGACTAAGATGCCACTTGTATTTGGTTAAGCCAAACATCAGAAGAGATGTGGAGAACAGGCAGTTTCAGAATATGAATGAAAGGCCAACCAAGAGTTTCAAGATAGGTCAACCAGTTTTGGCCCGGGACTACCGCACAGAGAAATGGCAGCGAGGAACGATCTGCACACGGCAAGGACCTCTAATGTATACCGTGGACGTTGGAGAGAGCATTATAAGACGCCATGCTGACCAGATTCTAGAGTCACTGGAAAACGTCAAATCTACAGCACGATCCTATACACCTGGTGATGAAACCGAAGTATCAATTGCATCTACCTCAGAATCGGTGATATTGGAAGCAGACGAACCAAACAACGACGTTGATCCCGAATCAACTTTGCCAGAAGAACCTGATACCCCAAAGAGGCGTTATCCGGACAGAATCAGGAAGCCTCCTCAAAGACTGAATTTATAATTGATTAACTTCAGCTAATGTATATAGCAACTTTAATTGTAAATATGTTATTTAATTATTAATCGAATGTTATGTACTGTTTAGCTAAAAGGGGAGGAATTGTAGTGTATGTACCTTGAAGAAGGAACTATATTCTGCAGCCCCTGTATACTGCAGTACCAGTAGTGACCACCCCTGTATATAAGTTTGTATAGTAGTTCCAGTTTTGTCTCCATTCAGTAAACACCTGTTATAACCAACTTCTGCAGTCCGTGTCTCAATTACACACGGACGTTACAGTAGTCACGGGCCAAGACTGGTTGTCCTACATTGAAGCTGCTTGTCGGCTTCTCATTGATGTGCTGGAATTGTTTATCCTCAACATTTCTTCGCACATTTGGTCTAAGCAAGTCCAGACGAGATCGCAACCTTCGGTTGAAGAACATCATGGCCGGGGTCTGGTTGGTAACTGCATGTGTCGCGTTTCGGTAGACTAATAAGAAATTGTCCACCTTATGCTGTAGTGGAATTTCATCGTCGCACATGGCCTTTATCGCCTTCTTAAAGGTTTGTACGAACCTCTCAGCCAATCCATTTGTGGCTGGATGATACGGGGCGGATGTGTAATGCCTTACCCCATTCCTTCTCATAAATTTTCGAAACTCTTCGGACACAAACTGTGGTCCATTATCAGAGCAAATCTGCTCTGGCAAGCTGTTCCTGGCAAATATGGTCCATAGGACTGCAATCTTTCTCTCTGTAGTGGTTGAGGACATTTTTATCACCTCAGGCCACTTCGAATGAGCATCCACTGCTATTAAGAACACTGAGTCCATAAATGGACCAGAAAAATGAATATGCACCCGTTGCCATGGAGAGGAGGGCCACTCCCATGGGTGTAGAGGGGCATGTGGTGGTGCATTTTGGACCTTCTGGCATCCTGAGCAGCTCTTGGTTAGGTCTTTGATTTGTTGATCGATTCCCGGCCACCACACATAAGCCCTAGCAAGGCTATTCATTTTCACTCCCCCCAGATGACCTTCATGTAGCTCATTTTAGCACTCTCTCCCTTAACTTGGGTGGAATCACCACTCTGGATCCACACATCACTGTCCCCTGGCATACTGACAGCTGTTCTCTTCTGGATGAGAATGCTGGCAACAGTGAGTCGCCATGTGTTGGCCATCCCCTCACTGTCAAATCATATACCCGAGACAGCGTCGGATCATTGCGGGTCTCCTTCTCTATATCCGCGTTCGTTACTGGCAATCCTTCAATTATTGACGAATAAAATATCTCGATAGGGTCCACTGCTGGTGCTTCCTCCACAGTAGGCAGTGGCAGGCGCGATAGCCCATCAGCGTTTCCATGCTGTTTCGTGCCTTTATATTCTATTTCATATTGATTCGCCCCTAGAAACAGGGACCATCTTTGTAACCGTTGTGCCGTCATTACTGGAACGCCCTTCTTAGGATTAAAGATGGAGACAAGTGGTTGGTGGTCAGTCAGCAAGGTGAACTTCTGCCCATGCAGATAGTGGTTGAATTTTTTTACTCCCCGTACTAGGCTGAGGGCCTCCCTGTCAATCTGGGCATAGTTGCGCTCGGCTGAGGTTAGTGACCGAGATGCAAAGGCTACTGGCCTCTCCAACCCGTCTGGGAATTTGTGCGACAGCACCGCTCCTATACCATAGGATGATGCATCACATGCCAAATGAATTGGTAGTGCTGGGTTGAAATGGGCCAACACCTCTTTTGATGTGATCAATTCTTTACACTTCTGGAAAGCTCGTCTACGTTTGTCATTCCACTTCCATGGTACCCCTGTTTGCAGTAGGGTGTTCAGTGGGTGTAATACCGTGGACAAATTTGGTAAGAACTTATGGTAGTAGTTTACCAGCCCGAGGAACGACCTCAGTTGTGACACATTTTCCGGTGCTGGAGCCTTGACTACTGCCTCAATCTTTTCAGGGGACTTATGTAACCCCTCTTCATCGATGACGTGGCCACAATACGAGATCTGCTTCTGGAAAAACTCGCACTTGTGGCGATTAGCTCGTAGCCCATATTCCTTTAATCTGGTGAGCACCTTCTCCAAGTTGGCGAGGTGATCACTCATTTTCGCCCGTGACCAGGATGTCGTCCAAATAACACTGGGTCCCTGGAATCCCTTGCAGGACTTGATCCATTGCCCTTTGCCAAATAGCCAGAGCCGATGCTACCCCGAACACCAGCCGGTTGTATTGATAGAGACCTTTATGAGTGTTAATCGTAAGGTATTGTTTCGAGGCTTCTTCTACCTCCATTTGCAAGTACGCCTGGGCTAGATCAATTTTGGTGAAGCGTTTACCTCCAGATAGCGAGGCGAAAATATCCTCAATTCGTGGAAGTGGATATTGTACCGTGTGAAGGACTGGGTTCACTGTCACCTTAAAATCCCCACAGATATGGACCACCTTTGATTCCCCAGGCGTATTACTCAACGACCTCTTCATTACAGGAACGATGGGTGTAGCCCACTCGCTCCAGTCTACTTTGGACAGTACTCCTGAACGTTCCAACCCTTCCAGCTCTGCTTCGACAGCTGGTCTGATCGCATAAGGCACTGGTCTGGTCTTAAGAAACTTTGGGCTTGCATTTTCCTCTATTTTAATCGTTGCTGTTATGCCTTTTAGTGTTCCGAGTCCCTCCTGGAACACTTCTTTTGCGTCAGTTAGCATTTTTGACAGTCGTCCAGGTGTGACATCGTCATCCTTTTTGGCCTCAACCTTCAGTGTCTGTATGGAATGCCAATCTAATTGTATCTTCTGGATCCATTCACGTCCTAGCAGTGGTGGTCCTCCATCTGGCAATACATATATATCCATTTTAGGTATTTCCTGGCCTTTATATATCACTTTCACCCTTATTTTTCCTTTGGGGTAGACTTTTTGCCCTGTGTACGTCTTCAAGAGAACCTCTGTAGCTTTCAAGGGTATATGTGAAAATAGCCGCTTGTAGTCCCTTTGCTTTATGACTGTTATGGCTGATCTTGTGTCCAATTCCATTTCCACTTGGACTCCGTCTATCTTGAGTGTAAGCCAGATAGTCTGGTGATCCTCCATTTTGGTTACCTTGTGTAGTTTCAGACAACCCAGCTCCTTGCTTCCGGAGTCTGTGTCACTTTTCTGTTCGTCTGAACTACTGACCATCACCTTGTGTACCTTTTGTACTTCTCCTGTGGAAATTTCTTACTGTTGGTTTTCTTCCCAGACCTGCAGACTCTTGCTATGTGTCCTGCTTTTCCACACTGTCTGCACACTTGGTCCTTGAACCAACAATCCTTCTGGTCGTGTGCGCCTTTCCCGTTTCCGCCGCTCGGTCCTGAACCCGGCTGTTGCTTTACCCTCTCTCCGTTTTGTTTTTCCTCGACGCCGCTCGGTTTTCAACCCCCGGCTGCGCCCTGTGCGCTTCACCCTCTGTCTTACCCCGTCGATGCTGCTCGGCTTTCTCTCGGCCGTCGGTCGGCTCCAGCCGCCGCTGTCCGGGAAGGGTCTGCGCTGTACCTGTCGTCAGTCTATTGCTGATCGTCGTGGCTGGGGAACCAAGCCCGGCTCTCCACAGCCTCCCCTGCGATGTTCACTCTCTGCCAGACGACTGGGCGGTTGCTCGTGGTCGACGCCCGTGTTTCTGGCCTCGACTTTTTTCCACCGCCCTCCCGGAGCGAATCCTCGAAGGGAAATGCAGAGTTGCAGGTAGATTTGAATCGACACTCGAATCCGTGATTCTGAGAGTATGATGTTTTTCAATAACCACACGGATACTGTAACTTAACAATCAACAGGTATTTACTGGAGTAGGGTAGTCTCAAGACTGGGGTACAGAGGCATACTCAAGGCTTATATACAGGTGTGGTCACTGCCGGTACTACAGTATACAGGAGCTGTAAAAGCAGTTCTCTCTTAAAGGTACATACACTACAATTTTACCTTTGACTCAATTTCAGCATCCAAGTTAGGCCACCACAGGTAGCTCCTAGCCAGTCCTTTCATTCTAGTCATTCCTGGGTGCGATTGATGCAACTGTTCCATCAAAGTAGAGCGTCCCCGCTCTGGGACTATGATACGTGCTTCCCATAGCACACATCCATCTTGGACACTGAGCTCGTGCTGTCTCTGTCTGTACGGTGCGAACTCCGGTCCCTCACGGTGATCTGGCCATCCTTTCAACACATACTCACGGACCCTTGACAGAACGGGGTCCTTGGCTGTCCAGCCCTGGATTTGCGCTGAAGTCATCAGGGGACTGATCTCCTGATCCAGCATCAGGAGGTGCTCCTCAGGGGAAGTACTGCAAGGAGATTTTGAGAGGGGCGGGCGGCTGAGAGCATCAGCGTTCCCGTTTTCCTTGCCGGCTCTGTACGTGATCACATATTCATAGGCTCTTAGTATTACTGCCCATCTCATTATTCTCTGTGATGCCATTTGAGGCACCGCTTTCATCTCATTCAGTAAGCTAATAAGAGACTTGTGGTCAGTACTGATTACAAACTTCCTCCCATATATGTACTTATGGAATTTCTTTACTCCAAATATAATGGCTAACCCCTTTTTATCAAGCTGTAAATAGTTATTTTCCGCAGCTGTGAGCGTGCGTGAAACAAACCCGATGGGCCTTTCTGCTCCATCAGGCATGCGGTGGGCCAACACTGCCCCCACTCCATAGGTTGATGCGTCACAGGACATTATCAGCTCCTCCTTCTCGTCGTAATGCACTAACACCCTGCTGGACTGAAGTAGCTCCTTTGACTGCTGAAACGCTTTCGCTTGCTCTGGCCCCCAACGCCATGGCTCCTCCTTTCTCAGCAGTTTGTGCAGGGGTGCCAGCAGCATCGGTAAGTTTGGAAGAAACCGGTTATAATAATTCAGGAGCCCTAGATAGGCTTTCAGTTCAGTCACTGAGGTGGGTGCAGGTGCATCCTGCACTGCCCGCACTTTCCCTGGTGATGGATGGAGGCCTGTGGCATCCACCCGATGTCCCAGGAATGTAACTTCCTTCTCCATGAAACTACACTTACTCCGTTTCAGGCGTAGCCCCGCCTCTTCCAGCCGCTGTAGCACTTTGTCCAGTGTTTTTACGTGATCCTGATCGTCACTTCCTGTTAGCAGAATATCATCCAAGTACACGGCCGCCTTTGGAATGCCCTGCAGAATGCCCTCCATAGTCCGTTGGAATATGCTGGGCTAGAACTGACACCAAATGGTAACCTGGCATACGTGAACAGCCCCTTGTGCGTGTTCACCGTGGCAAACTTTTTTGATTCTTCATCTAGCAATATCTGCTGATACGCATGACTCATGTCCAGTTTGCTGAATCTTTCTCCCCCAGCGAGCGATGTTAACATGTCCTCCATTCGCGGAATGGGGTACTGTTCCAGTGATGATACTCTGTTCACTGTTAACTTATAGTCGCCACACACCCTTACGTTACCGTCGGGCTTCAATACCGGGACTATTGGTGCCGCCCAGTCTGAAAATTTCACTGGTTCTATTACTTTGTCCTTTAGCAGGCGATCTAGTTCCGCCTCAACCTTGGTTTTCATTGCAAAAGGTACCGACCTTGGTTTAAAGAAACGAGGCGTGGCATCACTGGCTACATGAATCTTGGCTGTGGCTCCCCTTAAGGTGCCCAGTTCGTCCTTGAACACTAACTCATGCTTCATCAGCACTTCTTGCAGTGCCTCTGTATTGTCCTCCATTTTATTCATTGCCTGCCAGTCCACACTCAACTCACTGATCCACCCTCGCCCTAACAGGTTTGGCCCTGACCCTACTACCACCGTAAGCTCTTTGGTGACTCTTTTGTGTTCCACTTGTACTTCGGCCGCCCCCAAAATGTCCACCTTCTGTCCTGTGTAGGTTTTGAGACTAATGGGGCGTGTACCTAGCTCTGGTACTTTTGCTTCCCCCCATAGCTTGGCGTACTCAGCCTGCGACATTATGGTTACACTACATCCGGTGTCAATCTCAAACTTTACTTGACCTCCGTTCACTATCAAATACTGAGTGAGAGGGGGTACATTGGGCCTTGAAGTGTCTATACTGTATATAGTGAAAACCGACTCACTAGACTCTTCCTCCTCTTGTATGTAATTTGCCCGCTTTGTGTACTTCTCCCTCCCCCCCCTTTAGCATGCTTTGCCCCTTTAGCACTGCTTCTCTCACTGCCCTTTTACAGACTTTCTGTAAGTGCCCTATTTTTCCACAATTGTGGCACTTTGCCTTTGCAAACCTGCAGTCCTTTGCATAATGGCTCATCCCGCCACATTGGTAGCAATCCCCAACCCCGACTGGTGGACTTTTCGCGCCAGCTTCCATCTTGAAAACAGCTCCTCCCACTGGTTGCTCGTACTGTTTAAGTCCTTAATGTCCTTGTTAGCCGTCTCCATGGCTTGTGCTTTTTTAAGTGCCGTCTCAAACGTTAATCCTTCTTCTGACAGCAACCTTTGCTGTATACTGTCGTCGTTAACTCCGCATACTAGTCTGTCCCTTAACATGACTGAGCGTATTTCCAAAATTACAGTCCTGTGCGAGCTTCCGAAGCTCCTCCACATACTCAGTAACGCTTTCTTCCGGCCTCCTAATCCTCAAATTGAATTTCCATCTCTGTACTATTTCACTAGGTTTCGGATTGAAATGATTCTTTAGTAGACTCACCAACTTGTCAAAAGATTTTTCTCCTGGCCGCTCCAGGCTCAGCAGATTTCTCATCCGTGTATAGGTTTGCGCTCCCACACAATTCAGTAAAATGGCCCTTTTCTTTTCAGCACGGTCCACCTCGTTTGCCATAAAGAAATGGCTCAGTATTTCACAATACTCCTCCCAAGACTGCGACTTGCTGTCAAAAGGTGCCACGGAGCCTACCGTTCCTGCCATCCTTGGAGTCCGGTCACTTCAGCCCAAAAAATCAAACTTCGCTTCGACTCCCGCGGCCTAGCCTCGTGCTTTTCTGACTAGTTTGCTAACCAACCCGAGCACCTCTTCCGAATTCTCCATAACTATGACTGATCCACCAAAACTTTTCCGTCCTTTATTCTCGTCGCCATATGTGGTATCTTGAGGTGGCCATAGATGGAGACGGACACAGGTTAACTCCGTAACATGGTTTAATCAACACTTGCACATAAAAGCTTCTGCCATGAGGCAGCAAAAACAGAGAGTACAACCAGTACCGACCAGACTTAACGCAGGAGACCAATTGCCACAGCACCACCTGGTGGATCAGGTTACTCATAACCTCCCAGGTTACTACACCTACACTGAAGTGTCGGCCTGGATTATGTGTTCAAGTCTCTGGAGTGGGACTTGAACGCACAATCTTCTGAATCAGAGGCGAGAGTGCTACCCACTGAGTCATGGCTGAAACATTGTAGAGGGAGAATGTTAGCATGTAATTGATGGGAAGAGTGCCAGCATGAACTTGGGCAGGGGAAGAAGAGTGCCAGTTTAAATTTGATGGGAGGGGTTGAAAAGTGTCGGCATGAACTGAGAGGGGAAGAAAGTAGCATAAGATTGCATTTTAATACATCTCTCAGAAATGTCCCAAAACTCCTCGCACAAAATTGGTTTGATGTTTAGTCAGTATTTTGTAGGCAAAAGTGGCAGTCAGTTTGCAAACTGCATGCTTCCACAAATGACATTGAGAAGAATTATCACTTAATCTTTCTTTGGTGATGTTGGTTGAGCTTCCAGGGGAATAAGCAGATGTGCCTCAGTTTAACATCTCATCTAATCGCCAGTGTCTACAACAATGCAGTGTTCCATCAATACAGCACTGAAGTGTCAGCTGAGATTGTGAAGTCCTAAAGTGAGTTTTGCTCTCTCAGCCTCCTGACCCAGAGAAAGGACTTGAGCCTGGGAAGGGAGGAAAGTGCCTCCATATCACTGGCAATCATATAAATAATTTTACAATAGATTTAACAACAGAGTACCAATATAAAACTATAACATCCTGCAATTTCTCTGCAAGAAATGAGGTAAACCCCCCATAATTTTTGTCACAATCATCCCCAATACAAATGATGGCACAGGTTTGTCAGCTATGCCCCATTGCACTTTCAGTATATATGTCACAGGCTCTGTCCAAGACTGTTTTTGAGGATGTGTTTTCCAGGTTGTCCAGATGTCATAGAATCATGCAGCACAGTAGGAGGCCATACTAGCCATTGTGTCTGTGTCGGCTCTTTGAAAGAGCTATCCAATAAGTCCCATTCCCCTGCTCTTTCCCCACGGTCCTGCAAATGTTTCCTTAAGTTCTCAGTTCTCAAATCTGGATAATTCTGTGTTTTGGTAAGTGGAACTGAAATTTCTTGTCACTGGCTGACGGGCATTAGTAGAAAAACCCTTTCATGGGTGAAAGGTAGCTATAATTTGTACTTGTAGCCGATTTGTGCCTATTCTAATGTTATGGGTGGTTGGAATGGTATCCCTCCAGTTTTCTCCCCAGCTCCCCTGAAATCAGTGATTCATGGGCACGAATAACACTATCTCATCCAAATGGCCACTGTATGAGCCTAGGCAGTAGCAGCTAACAAATGAATCATGGGGGCATCAAAGGAACACTTGACCCTGTAGATGTTTACATCACTGCTGGATTGCCAGATATCTCCAGTTATTGCCAAAATAATTTCTGACCGGCATTTAATGACAATCCTGCAAGATGATCATTAGACTTTACGAGAAACCCATAAATCAATGCCATTTTTTTAATGGTAACTGAATAAGTCAAATTCTGTTTTTATTATTCTCTTGCACAGTGTGATTGTTGCGCTAAAACTTTATGGTGCTCATTTTCATTAAGCATTCTCTTACTCTGCATTATCATAGAAAGAAAGCAATGACACGTTGGGCTCGTGCCAATAACATCCACAAAAAGAAGCTCCCGGAAGCTACACCATGGAGTCAGATGAAACAGAATGGTGACAATGGCCCAAGTAAGACAAAAGCAAAACAACGATGGGGTAAAAAACAGCCAGCCAGGGATGAGAACATGCCGGAAAAATTTAAACGCAAGGAAAGCGAATGGTACCACAAGAAAGAAGAGTATCAGAGTGAAGACGTTAATGGGTTCATGGATTACCTGAAAGAAACAGGTCAGGTTCTCCACAAAGGAACAGTGGTGTCAGTGGAGAGTGAAAAGGTAAAGGTTGATGCAACACTAGCTCTGAAGAAGGACCAGAGACGGGAGAACAGGAGGTTGAAGAGGCAAGTTCAGAAGAAAAATACCATGGTAATTTTCAAGTGTAAACGTTCATCCAACTTGAAATAGGCTTAAAGATTGTAGTAAGAACAATGTCATAATTGGGCTGTCATTCGTGCATCATAGAAACATAAGAACATAAGAACATAAGAAATAGGAGCAGGAGTAGGCCAATCGGCCCCTCGAGCCTGCTCCACCATTCAATAAGATCATGGCTGATCTGATCCTAACCTCAAATCTTCTATCACTCTGCATCCACCCGAACCCATGTGATCTCCCGGGAGAGGCGAAAAACCAGATAAAGACCCAATGGCCAATTTGGGAGAAAAAAATCTGGGAAATTCCTCTCCGACCCATCTAGGCGATCGAAATTCTTCCAGGAGATCACTCTGTCCCTATATTTTCTACAGTACTTACCTTCTGTAAAGGCGATCTCCACCCCAGCCAGGAACAGGAATAAAACCATCTCCTGAAATCTAACAGAATTAGAACACGGTAGGAGCAGAACAAGGCTACACGGCCCCTGGGCCCGCTCCACTACCCACAGGGCCATGACCATTCCGAACCCAGACTCATGTCCAATTTCCTGCCCGCTCCCCGTAACCCTTTATTCCCTTTACTTCTAGGAAACTATCTATTTCTGTTTTAAATTTATTTAATGATGTAGCTTCCACAGCTTTCTGGGGCAGCAAATTCCACAAACCTACCACCCTCTGAGTGAAGAAGTTTCTCCTCATCTCTGTTTTGAAAGAGCAGCCCCTTATTTTAAGATTATGCCCCCTAGTTCTAGTTTCACCCATCATTGGGAACATCCTCACCGCATCCACCCGATCAAGCCCCTTCACAATCTTATATGTTTCAATAAGATCGCCTCTCATTCTTCTGAACTCCAATGAGTAGAGTCCCAATCTACTCAACCTCTCCTCATATGACCACCCCCTCATCCCCGGGATTAACCGAGTGAACCTTCTTTGTACTGACTCGAGAGCAAGTATGTCTTTTCTTAAGTATGGACACCAAAACTGTATGCAGTATTCCAGGTGCGGCCTCACCAATACCTTGTACAACTGCAGCAATACCTCCCTGTTTTTATATTCCAACCCCCTAGCAATAAAAGCCAACATTCCATTGGCCTTCTTGATCACTTGCTGCACCTGCATACTAACTTTTTGAGTTTCGTGCACCAGGACCCCCAGATCCCTTTGTACTACAGTACTTTCCAGTTTCTTGCCATTAAGATAATAACTTGCTCTCTGATTTTTCCTGCCAAAGTGCATAACTTCACACTTTCCAGTATTGTATTCCATCTGCCAAATCTCTGCCCACTTACTTAGCCTGTCTATGTCCCTTTGCAGGTTTTTTATGTCCTCCTCACTCACTACTTTCCGTCCCATCTTTGTATCATCTGCAAACTTTGATATGTTACACTCGGTCCCTTCCTCCAAATCGTTAATATAGATTGTAAAGAGTTGGGGACCCAGCACTGACCCCTGCGGAACACCACTAGTTACTGGTTGCCAATCTGAGAACGAACCATTTATCCCAACTCTCTGCTTTCTGTTAGAGAGCCAATCCTCCACCCATGCCAGAATATTACCCCCAATCCCGTGATTTTTTATCTTGAGCAATAATCTTTTGTGTGGCACCTTATCAAATGCCTTTTGGAAGTCTAAATACACTACGTCCACTGGTTCCCCTTTATCCACCCTGTACGTTACTTCCTCAAAAAACTCAAGCAAATTTGTTAAACATGACTTCCCCTTCATGAAACCATGCTGAGTTTGCCCTATTAAATTGTGTTTATCCAAATGTCCCGTTACTGTCTCCTTAATAATGGACTCTAACATTTTACCAACCACAGATGTTAGGCTAACAGGTCTATAGTTTCCAGCCTTCTGCCTACTACCCTTTTTAAATAATGGTGTTACATTAGCAGTTTTCCAATCTGCCGGGACCTTTGCTGAGTCCAGTGAGTTTTGGAAAATTATTACCAATGCATCCACAATCCCTACCGCTACTTCCCTCAAGACCCTGGGATGCAAGCCATCAGGTCCAGGGGATTTATCCGCCTTGAGTCCCATTATTTTACCAAGTACCACTTCCTTAGTGATTTTAATTGTATTTAGTTCCTCCCCCCCTAGAGCCCCCTGTTTGTCCAGTGTTGGGATATTCTTAGTGTCCTCTACTGTAAAGACTGATACAAAATAATTGTTCAGTGCTTTTGCCATCTCCATGTTTCCCACCATTAATTTCCCGGTCTCATCCTCTAAGGGACCAACATTTACTTTAGCCACCCTTTTTCTTTTTATATAACTATAGAAACTTTTACTGTCTGTTTTTATATATTTTGCTAATTTACTTTCATAATCTATCTTCCCTTTCTTAATCAATCTTTTTGTTATTTTTTGCTGTCTTTTAAAGACTTCCCAATCTTCCATCCTCCCACTAGATTTGGCTACCTTATATGCCCTTGTTTTAGTCGGATACTATCCTTAATTACTTTACTTAGCCACGGATGGCTATCTTTTCTTTTACACCCTTTTTTCCTCAGTGGAATATATTTTTTTTGGAAGTTGTAAAATAACTCCTTAAATGTACATCATAGAAGATAGGAGCAGGAGTAGGCCATTCGGCCCCTCGAGCCTGCTCCGCCATTCAATGAGATCATGGCTGATCATCCAAATTCAGTACCCTGTCCCTGCCCTCTCCCCATATCCCTTGATCCATTTAGCCTTAAGAAATATATCCAACTCCTTCTTGAATATATTTAATGAATTGGCCTCCACTGCCTTCTATGGTAGAGAATTCCACAGGTTCACCACTCTCTGGGTGAAGAAATTCCTCCTCATCTCTGTCCTAAATGGCTTACCCCTTATCCTTAGACTGTGACCCCTGGTTCTGGACTCCCCGGTCATCGGGAACATCCTTCCTGCATCCAGTCTGTCCAGTCCTGTTAGAATTTTATAATTTCCACGAGATCCCCTCATTCTTCTAAACTCCAGCGAGTATAAGCCCAATCGACCCAATCTCTCCTCATACGTCATTCCTGCCATCCCAGGTATCAGTCTGGTGAATCTTCGCTGCACTCCCTCCATGGCAAGAACATCCTTCCTCAGATAAGGCGACCAAAACTGCACACAATACTCAAGCTGCGGTCCCACCAAGGCCCTGTACAACTGCAGCAAGACATCCTTGTTCCTGTACTCAAACCCTCTCGCTATGAAGGCCAGCATACCATTTGCCGCCTTAACCGCCTGCTGCACCTGCATGCTTACCTTCAGCGACTGGTGCACAAGGACACCCAGGTCTCGTTGCACTTCCCCTTCTCCCAATCTATTGCTGTTCAGATAATAATCTGCCTTTCTCTTTTTGCCACCAAAGTGGATAACCTCGCATTTATCTACAGTATACTGCATCTGCCCAATCACCCAACCTGTCCAAATCATACTGGAATTTCTTGGCATCCTCCTCACAGCACACATGCCCACCCAGCTTTGTGTCATCTGCAAACTTGGAGATATTACATCTAGTTCCCTCGTCTAGATCATTTATATATATTGTGAATAGCTGGGGTCCTAGCACTGATCCCTGCGGTACCCCACTAGTCACTGCCTGCCACTCGGAAAAAGAGCCGTTTATTCCAACTCTTTGCTTCCTGTCTGCCAACCAGTTTTATATCCAAGTCAGTACCTTGCCCCCAATCCCATGTGCCTTAACTTTACACGCTAATCTCTTATGCGGGACCTTATCGAAAGCCTTCTGAAAGTCCAAATACACCACATCCACTGGTTCTCCCTTATCTATTCTACCAGTTACATCCTCAAAAAATTCCAGTAGATTAGTCGAGCACGATTTACCTTTTGTAAATCCATGTTGACTTTGTCCGATCCTGTCACTGTTTTCCAAATGCTCTGCTATTACATCTTTTATAATGTACTGTGGCATAGGACCTCACAAAACACAATAGTTTTCAATAATGGATTACAGGAAGATTCACTATTTTCTATATCATAGAATGATATGGCATAGGAGGCCATTTGGCTCCATTGTGCCTGCTCTTTGAAGGGGCTATCCAATTAGTCCCACTCCCCTGCTCTTTTCCCACAGCTCTGCAAAATTTTCCTAATCACGTATTTAACCAATTTATACATTCTATAGAATCAAAAGGTAACATCTCAATAGTTATTCTAATTGTGTTCCAGATTATTTAACATTTTTGTTAAAAGAATATCAAGATGTTCCCATTTACTGGGCTCTCATGGAACCCATTTGACATATTTCAGCAACGAAATGCTGAAATGAACTGACATAAGCCAAGCGGGTTTTTGGTAGACGTCGGTTTCAAGACAATATCAATATCAATTACCAGTTCGATCGAGATGGCAATGGAATTAATTTTCCTGTAAATTTTGTTAACATTTGTTCAGAGACCACGGGAGCATCATTGTAATGGAGTTATATTCTTACCAAGTGAAGTGTTGAGTGGGTATACACGTTTCTCTAAAGCTTTACCCAGACTAGTATTTAGGGTAGAGAATTGTGACAACTCAAAAATATAGTTTGACCTGACCTTTTCGGCTGTCCTTCATCCAATAGAAGTTCTCACGTAGGCCATTTTTAATCGTAACTTCTGCACACAGCGTATAAATGCAGAATTCACCAACTTATGAAGTGTTCCCCACAAATCATAAAAAAGTGGTATCTTACTCTTACCCCTTAAGAATTTCCTTTCAAGAGTTTTAAAAGATTACCTTTTTTCCCCCAAATTTTGTGTAGACCCTTTTCACCAGTTTTCAAAAGTTGGAAATCTCTAACCAGGAAAGCTTATTTAAATGCAAAATACTTGTTGCGTATGATAAAACATAAACATCCAATGGTCTGAATAATCCACAAGTTATCAGTGTGTTCTATTGAGTCCACTCAGCACCTCTCCAAATTATCAAACTGAGATCAGGAACTCTTGGAGAGTTATAAATACAAACCCGTATCTTACCAGTCAGTGAAGCAGAAGAAAAAAATCTCTGATGTAACCTTTAAAGCACATAATGTGTTGAAAATTGACAGCCAAGGTTTCAGAAGGAATCAGAAAAGACCACGTGAACACTGAATGTATGAGAGGCTGTAAACAAACCCAAATAGTTCATGACTTCTAACGTTAATAATTTAAGTTAGTCACCTTTTATCAGTTGTGTGAGTGAAATTCAGTACATCTTGTAGTCTGTAATAACATGATTAGACCTCCCAAGACGCAAATAATCATTTAAATCCAACAAATTACACTGTCGAAACAATACTGACGTCCTGCAGGCGACTCCACCACTGAACATGCCGATAATCATTTAGTAGTAGTGAACTATATAGCAGCCCTCGAACTAAGCTTGAAAGTTAGTACAGTTGTAAATAGAATTATTTGTGCAGTGTGGAAAATAGTGAAATTGACTGTAAAAAAAACCCGTACAAAATCATCAAATTTCTGGGCAATTTTCCTCAGCAAACCTAGACGAATGACCAAGCCTGTAATGCAGGACACAACCAAGACTGAAATAAAGTAGGAGAGGAGGTGGCGGGGTAAATAAGAACATAAGAAATAGGAGCAGGAGTAGGCCATCCGGCCCTTCGAGCCTGCTCCGCCATTCAATGAGATCATGGCTGATCTTCTGCCTCAACTCCATTCACCGGCCCTATCACCATATCCCTTGATGCCCTTACTAGTCAGAAATCTATCGACTTCTGTTTTGAATATACCCAATGACTGAGCCTCCATAGTCCTCTGGGGTAGAGAATTCCAAAGATTCACCACCCTGTGTGTGAAGAAATTTCTGCTCATCTCAGTCCTGAATGACCTACCTTTTATCCTGAGGCTGTGGCCCCTGGTTCTAGACTCCCCAGCCAATGGAAACATTCTCCCAGCAACCACCCTATCGAGCCCTGTAATAATTTTGTATGCTTCAATGAGATCCCCTCTCATTCTTCTGAATTCAAGAGAATACAGGGCTAGTTTACTCAATCTCTTCTCATACGACAGTCCCGCCATCCCAGGAATCAATCTCGTGAACCTTCGTTGCACTCCCCCTATGGTAAGTATACCCTTCCTTAGGTAAGGAGACCAAAATTGTACACAGTACTCCAGGTGTGGTCTCACCAAGGCCCTATATAATTGGAGTAAGACTTCTTTACTCCTGTACTCAAATCCTCTTGTAATGAAGGCCATACCATTTGCCTTCCTAATGGCTTGCTGCACCTGCACATTTACTTTCAGTGACTCATGTACAAGGACACCCAGGTCCCTTTGAGCATCTGCATTCCCCAATCTTTCACCATTTAGGAAATACTCTGCCTTTCTGTTTTTTCTACCAAAGTGGATAACTTCACATTTATCCACATTATATTCCATCTGCCATGTTCTCGCCCACTCACTGAGCCTGTCGAGATTCCCTTGAAGCCTCTTCACATCCTCTTCACAACTGACACTGCCACCTAGCTTTGTATCATCAGCAAATGTGGAAATGTTACATTTAGTCCCCTCATCCAAATCATTGATATAGATTGTGAACAGCTGGGGCCCAAGCACCGATCCTTGCGGTACCCCACTAGTCACAGCCTGCCATCCTGAAAAAGACCCATTTATCCCTACTCTTTGTTTTCTGTCTGTTAACCAATTCTCAATCCATGCTAGTATATTACCCCCAATTCCATGTGCCCTAATTTTATTCACCAACCTCGTGTGGGACCTTATCGAAGGCCTTCTGAAAATCCAAATACACCACATCTACCAGTTCCCCTTTGTCTACTCCACTAGTTACAGCCTCAAAGAACTCCAATAGGTTTGTCAAACAGGATTTCCCTTTCATAAGTTCATGTTGACTCTGCCCAATCTTACTATTAGTTTCTAAGTGCCCAGTTATTGCATCCTTTATAATAGATTCCAGCATTTTCCCAACTACTGATGTGAGGCTAACAGGTCTGTAGTTCCCCGTTTTCTCTCTCCCTCCTTTTTCTTATATAGCGGGGTCACATTTGCTATCCTCCAATCTGCAGGAACCATTCAGAATCTATAGAATTTTGGAAGATGACAACCAATGCGTCCACTATCTCAATGGCCACCTCTTTCAAAACCCTAGGATGTAGGTCATCTGGTCCTTGGGATTTATCGACTTTTAGTCCCATTAATTTTGCTAGTATTGTGTTTTTTTTTCTAATAATTTCTTTAAGTTCCTCGTTCTCGCCACACCCTTGGTTATGTCGTATTTCTGAGAGGTTTTTTGTGTCTTCCTCCATGAAGACAGAAACAAAGTATTTATTTAATTTCTCTGCCATTTCCTCATTCCTCATTTCCCATTATAAATTTTCCTGTCTCTGACTGTAAAGGACCTACATTTACCTTAGCCAGTCTTTTCCTTTTCACATACCTGGCAACTTTATAAGCTTCCTCCTTTGACTTAATACTAGCTTTAATTTCTTTTGTTAGCCATGGTTGGATCACTTTTCTTTTTGGGTTTTTATGCCCTAGAGGAATATATGTTTGTTGCAAATTATGCATTATTTCCTTGAATGTTAGCCATTGTATGTCCACCTTCATACCTTTTAGTGTAGTCTCCCAATCTACCATGGCCAACTTGTCCCTCATACCCTTGTAGTTTCCTCTGTTTAGATTGAAGACCTTAGTTTCAGATTGGACTACATCACTCTCAAACTTAATGTAAAATTCAATCATATTATGGTCACTTGTCCCTAAAGGCCTCTTCACCACAAGATTATTGATTAGCCCTTTCTCATTACACAGTACCAGATCCAGAATAGCCTGTTCCCTGGTTGGTTCCTCCACATACTGATCCAGGAAACCATCTTGCATGCATTCCAAGAATTTGCCCTCCACACCATTAGTGGTAATTTGATTTGCCCAGTCAATATGTAGATTAAAGTCCCCCCATGATTACCATATTGCCCTTGTTACTTGCACTTCTAATCTCTTGATTGATACTGTGCCTTACATTACCATTACTGTTTGGTGGCCTATACACAACTCCCACCAATGTTTTCTGCCCTTTGCTGTTTCTTAGCTCCACCCAAACTGATTCCAGTTCTACATCACAATCTGCCGAGCCAAGATCTTTTATCTCTACCATACCGCTCTCATTCCTTATCAACAGCGCTATGCCACCTCCTTTTCCTTTTTGTCTGTCCTTCCTAAATGTTGAGTACCCAGGAACATTCAGTTCCCAGCTTTGGTTACCCTGCCACCATGTCTCTGTAATGGCAATTGCATCATACCCATTTACTTCTATTTGTGCCATTAATTCATCCACCTTGTTGCAAATGCTACGTGCATTTAGATAAAGTGCCTTCAACTTTGCCTGCTTAATATTTTTCTGCACTTTGACCCTCTTTACTGTTGGCCTTTGTTTCTGCTCCCTACTAGTTTTGCTGACTACTTTTCTAACTTGCACTTCCAGCTTTGTTTCTCTCCATTCTGGGCCCACACTTAGGTTCCCAGCCCCTTGACAAACTAGTTTAAATCCTTCCCAACAGCACTAGCAAACCCCCCTGACGCAGTCATGGGTAGGTGACGCAAAACTGGTGGATTTAAAAATAAACACGGCTTATAAGAGGAATGGCTGACTGATGGGATGTAAGGAGTTCTACAGTTTAGCGAACCTGGGAAAGAATGGGTTACAGTAAGAGAAAGTGTAATGAGTCTTAATTTCTGTGAGGATAGAAGGAGCAGGAAGAAATGGTAGGATAGTGTATTTACAATTTAGGAAATACAGAGTGCCAGCAGTCTTTAAAGTCTGGATATGCTACTGGATGGCCACGATTGTGTTTGTGGCGCAGCCTGCTGGTATACGTTGCTTCTCATTGAAAGCATCTTCAGAAGTGTTAAGCGAAGCAATGCTTTTATATTAGATTTTATCTACTTTTTAAAAGACCTTCCACAAGTGGCTTTTGTTCATTGTTCTCAATTAATTTTTAGTTATTAGAATGTGGTTATCATGATTCAAAAATATTGTAAGGTCAAGGGAAAAACATATCTTGGAGATTCCTTTAAATACATGCTTCTGGCAGGTTTTTAAAACTAGATGAAGTAAGCTTTAAAATCTGTGTCTCTGAGTGTCTCCCAGTGGCTGAGAGTCTCCATTGAGTTCAGTACGGGGTAGTTAGATCTCAAGGTTAAATGCTGAAGCATTCTTTTACGTTTGAACTTTTGTAATGAGTAAGATTTAACCCAATGCACTGTTTACTTGGTTTACCTTGGGCTGTTCCCTAGACACACAAGGCTAGGCTTATAAAATACCTGTCTTCTTGCAGCACAGATGCATTTAAAAAATAAATAATTGATTTACATTCCCACAGGATATAGGGCGATTGAAAAAAGTAATGCATTTAATCTGATTCTGCACAAATAAATTCAGTTTAAATTCAGTTTAAATGCAGTAAATGGAGTACTGTGCCAATTTAAACTGTTGAAGTATAGATCTTCATAAAAGTGAATTTTACATTTTGTCCTCTTGTTAGAAGATGGTTTTATTTATGATGAGATGTTCTATCTTTTCCTCAAAATCCATAATGTTCTTAAAGCGTTTAAGTTAAGCGTTCATACTTTTATTAAACATCCAGTAATTAAAAAAAAAAAAAAAAAAAAAATCATTCATGGGATGTAGGCGTTGCTGGCAAGGCCAGCATTTATTGCCCATCCCTAGTTGCCCTTGAGAAGGTGGTGGTGAGCCGCCTTCTTGAACCACTGCAGTCCGTGAGGTGAAGATACTCCCACAGTGCTGTTAGGGAGGGAGTTCCAGGATTTTGACCCAGCGATGATGAAGGAACTGCGATATACTTCCAAGTCAGGATGGTGTGTGACTTGGAGGGGAACTTGGAGGTGGTGGTGTTCCCATGCACTTGCTGCCCTTGTCCTTCTAGGTGGAAGAGGTCGCAGGTTTGGGAGGTGCTGCAGAAGAAACCTTGGCGAATTGCTGCAGTGCATCTTGTAGATGGTACACACTGCAGCCACGGTACGCCGGTGGTGGAGGGAGTGAATGTTTAAGGTGGTGGATGGGGTGCCAGTCAAGCAGGCTGCTTTGTCTTGGATGGTGTCGAGCTTCTTGAGTGTTGTTGCAGCTGAACTCATCCAGGCAAGTGGAGAGTATTCCATCACACTCCTGACTTGTGCCTTGTAGATGGTGAAAAGGCTTTGGGGAGTCAGGAGGTGAGACACTCGCCGCAGAATACCCAGCCTCTGACCTGCTCTTGTTGCCACAGTATTTATGTGGCTGATCCAGTTAAGTTTCTGGTCAATGGTGACACCCCCAGGATATTGATGGTGGGGGAATTTGGCGATGGTAATGCCATTGAATGTCATGGGGCGGTGGTTAGACTCTCTCTTGTTGGAGATAGTCATTGCCTGGCACTTGCGTGGCGCAAATGTTACCTGCCACTTATCAGCCCAAGCCTGCATGTCGTCCAGGTCTTGCTGCATGCGGGCATGGACTGCTTCATTATCTGAGGAGTTGCAAATGGCACAGAACACTGTGCAGTCATCAGTGAACATCCCCACTTCTGACCTTCTGATGGAGGGAAGGTCATTGATGAAGTAGGTAAAGATGGTTGGGCCTAGGACACTGTCCTGAGGAACTCCTGCAGCGATGTCCTGGGGCTATGATGATTGACCTCCAACCATCACAACCATCTTCCTTTGTGCTAGGTATGACTCCAGCCAGTGGCGAGTTTCCCCCGATTCTCATTGACTTCTGTTTTATTAGGGCTCCTTGATGCCACACTCGGTCAAATGCTGCCTTGATGTCGAGGTCAGTCACTCTCACCTCACCTCTGGAATTCTGCTCTTTTGTCCATGTTTGGACAAGGCTGTAATGAGGTCTGGAGCCGAGTGGTCCTGGCGGAACTAAAACTGCGCATCAGTGAGCAGGTTACTGGTGAGTAAGTGCCGCTTGATAGCACTGTCGATGACACCTTCCATCACTTTGCTGATGATTGAGAGTAGACCGATGGGCAGTAATTGGCCAGATTGGATTTGTCCTGCTTTTTGTGGACAGGACATACCTGGGCAGTTTTCCACATTGTCGGATTGATGCCAGTGTTGTAGCTGTACTGGAACAGCTTGGCTAGAGTCGCTGCTAGTTTTGGAGCACAAGCCTTCAGCATGATAGCCGGGATGTTGTCGGGGCCCATAGCCTTTGCTGTATCCAGTGCGCTCAGCCATTTCTTGATATCACGTGGAGTGAATCGAATTGGCTGAAGCCTGGCTTCTGTGGTGGTGAGGACCTCAGGAGGAGGCCGATATGGATCATCCACTCAGCACCTCTGTCTGAAGATGGTTGCAAATGCTTCAGCTTTGTCTTTTGCACTGGGCTCCACCATCATTGAGGATGGGGATATTTATGGAGCCTCCTGCTCCCGTTATTTGTTTAGTGGTCCACCACCATTCACGACTGGATGTGGCAGGACTGCAGAGCTTTGATCTGATCCGTTGATTGTCGGATCGCTTAGCTCTGCTTAGGCATACACTTAAATATAGTACTTACAACCACACCTTATGGTTGGGGACTCGAGAATGTACATTTTTGAGCTCAGTATTCAGCTTGATCAAACCCTCCAAATCCAAATCCTCCTTACAAATTGCCACTTTTTATACAATTCTCTTACCCGTACTACGTGACCCTCAGGATTACATAGTTACATCAAAAAGTATGAATACTCCATTAATAAGTTTTATTTAATTCAATTAAAGAAATCAGTCTAACTCTTAATTTCTGTTATCACATTCCTTTCCTGTTATAATTCTGTCTTTGATTATGTATTAATCCACTGATTTAATTTTAGATGTTAAGATATTAGGCCAGATTTTGCTGGAGCGGGGCATCTCGCAACGTTAGACAGACTTGTTCGTGCATGTTTAGGTTGAAAAGAATTTTGCCCACAAAGTTGCTGGAAGTGCGAGCTGATAATGGCACAGCGAGGGCAACAGAACATCGGGGACCTTGGTGAACAGCGGGACAAATAGTGTATCTCCTTAACCAATGAGATTAAGAATTGTGAAATAAACAGGAAGGACTGAGGAGGGTGAATTAGAGTGGGTGAATTCAATGTCAAATCAGGTACAGAAAGAGAGGGAAAGAAAGATTGCATTGAGAGATAAAAAAGACACAAAGGAAAAGTAACACTTTTTTATTTACATTTTTAAAATCTAACAATTCACAACCTGAAAGAATGAGACTCCACACTTACAATTGTTCACTTTCTGTGCATAAAAAGGTTGATTGGCAGTCATTAACAATTATCATGTCGTTAAAAGGCTACATATGCTGATACGATAGTAAAATACTGGAAATCCAAAATAACAACAGAAAATGCTGGAACAACTCAGCAGGCCAGGCAACATCCGTGGAGAGAAAATAGGGTCAACATTTCGGGTGAAAACCCTTTGTCAAGACTGAAGAAGCACAGGAAATGAAATAGATTAAAAGGCCAGTGGGGGCTGGGAGAGAACAAAAGAGAAGTGAAGAGACATTAAGAGGTATTCAAAATGAGACGAGATGGTGATAGGACTAGTGGAGACAAAAGACAGCTCTAGATTAGGTGTGAAATGCGCTGGCAGAATGGGACATTAAGGGAATCAAGGGATATGGGGATAGTGCAGGAAGGTGGAGTTGAGGTAGAAGATCAGCCATGATCTTACTGAATGAGATCCAGAAATGCAGGCTCGAGAGGACAAATGGCCTACTCCTGCTCCTATCTCTTATGTTCTTATAATTCTCCATTTAACTAATGCGGAACGACAAACATTACTACAATATAACGACAAATCAATAATAATTGTATTATATTAGCACACCTCAAGCCAGTCTGATTAACCTTCTCTGCACTGTTTGCATTATAATTTATTTTTTTGAAAATGGACATCTTTTGTTATTTTCTATTTCTTTTATTCCAACGTTATACAAAGTGTTTCTCCTTAATCACACTAAGTCTAATCTTATTCCAGCAAAAAAAAAATCCTCAAGATACAGCTGACTTGACAGTTGCTCATCCAACTAGCATAAAAACAAATTTATCTCAGTTTTGGACATTATGGATACCCTGGAGGTGAAGTCAAACTATATTTTTGAGTTGTGACAAAAGTGTAAGAATTACTGCTCAATAAAACATAATTTGAAGTGGGAGAAGAGGGCAGCTACGCTTCTTCTGTGTTGCAGAGAACATTCAGTGCTGAGTGGGTTAATAATTGTATGCACAATTGAATGAAACATCTTAACATTTTTATTTTCCTCCTCCTCTTCTAAGGTATGTTTCCACTGCAGAAAAGCAGGGCATAGAATGGAACATTGCCCAGAAATGGACCAAGATGAAGAAGAGATGGGAAGTGGTATCTGTTACCGATGTGGTTCCACAGAACATGAGATCCAGAAATGCAGAGCAAAAGTTGACCCTGCTCTAGGTAAATCTGTGCAAAGAGCCTCGTATATGCATCTGACTTTCTTCTGTGATAAGTGATATGTCCACTTTAAAGGGACAACCCATTCGGAACCAGTTTCCCTGAATTATTTCTTGGGATCTGGTGCACTGCTTTAACAGGATAACCAAATCCTGTCGATCTGGTTAGGTAGGACAACTGCTGTTTCGTCAGTTGACAGTTCAGTAGCTGTGCGACAACTCTTGTTTGTGAGCCAATAGAACAGTTGAGCCACATTGCTGAATGAAATAGCGGTAAGCTGAGGAGATCACAGACATGTTTGTGTGGCTTCTGTTAGGTCGGAAATCACTAAATCCGGGTGAATCTGTTTCCATTGAGGTACCCTGATTAAATGGTTTCTACTCATTGCCCCTGTCAGAGCCAAGACAAGTATTGTATATTAATCTTTATGCTGATCAATGTGGTTTAACACGTCTTTGATTATTTTGTACCCTTATCTAAACATAGACAGCATACAAACACCTATGAATAATTAGATTGAAACAAAGATTTAATACTGCTGGAAGATTAAAAATAAATGTAAAACAGCATATTTTCAATAGGTTTTATTTCGCCTTCAATTTTTTCCCCTCCTCTCCTGGAAGCACTGACTCATGCTGGGGTATGGCTCCATGGGGACCAGTCACTATCCTGCATTTTGCCTCAGAAGTTAATTTTCACTTGTGAGCCTAGGCAGTGAATATTGCAGGCCAATAGGAACATCACAGCCAAACCAAACCTGTCCTCATCCAATGTTGCCATGTGAGTACTTTCCAGCGACTCCCGTGGATAGTGACCAGGAGTTGGAAACCCTGGCTGATATTTCCCACCCTGTGCAACAGGCACTGAGGTCAATTGTAGAACCCCAACTGCTACGCATGATGAAGTCAGCTAATTTAACAGAGAATGGGTGCTGAACCTGAGACATTCTGGGTTGTATTGTTAGTCACAGGCTTCTGTTACCAACTGAGCCATCATGTCAACTGTGCAATTACAAGAGTTTAAGATTATTGATGATAATCTTGAATCCTTCAGAAGAGCAGTGCAGGCCAAAGTCTGTCAACTTCTAGGAAACAAATTGGCAGAAAGTGGTTCACTGACACTAATTTGTAACTTTTAATCAAAAAGCCTGTAAAGTTAGATACTGTGTGAAATGGAATGTCATTCTGGTGCAGTAGGAGGTGCTTTACTGACTTTTTGTGTTTTAGAATATTGTCGGAGTAATGCAGAGAGAGCTGTTTATTGCTCCTGACTCTGGTATAACTGACTTGAGAATACTTAATCCTGCAAGCAAGAAGCAAATGGTCCCATTCTCCACCTTGATATGTACAAATAGAAACCAAATAGAACTGTGACAATTTCTTCAGTTGCTAATTGTTGATGTGAGGTGAATTCACCCTGTGTAAGCACAACAAATGCAATGCTGATATTTTTTTAAAACTTAATGGTCCAGAAATTCGGGTCAGGGGCTTCCCGTGGGTGCAAGCCCCCGACCTGCACTTACCTAGCGCGCCGGCCGTTGAGCTGTGGGCCACGTGGGATTCCGATCCTGGGCCTCCTCCAACTGCCGGCGCGCAGTGCTTGCGTATCCCAGGGGCACAGTTAGTTTGATGCGTCCCCTGGGATCACGTGGGCCATGGAGAGCCAATGGTAGCAGGGAATGCATCATTCATAAGTTTGACGGGAAGAGCTGTCAAACCTATAAATACTATAAGCCCCAAAACATCACTAAAACTTCAAATAAATTTTATTTTTAAATCACATTTTTAAAATAACTATAAATTACATGAAATAACTATTTTAAACAATAATTTAAATTTTTGAAAAAATTAATTAAATTTTCTAACGGGGCTAAAAATAAACTTACCTTTCTTTAAAGTATTTAAAAATAATAAACCTGTGGGAATTTTTTTTAATTTTAATTAATTCACCACTTACCTTGTTAAAAGCAGGCCTTGCGCCTGCTTTTTAAAGTGTAACTGCTGGAGACTTACCCTCTCGGAGAAACCTGCAAAAAAAAACGTAAGTTCGATGCACACGTGCTGCCTCTCCGGCGCACGCGTTCCACCTGTCAACCCCTTCTTTCAGGGGAAAGGAAGTGCCGGTTTCCCGCGCATGCGCAGTGCTTGCACGAAACCGGCACTTTCGTTGGGCCTACGCATGAGTACCCTGTGCGTACTCACGTGTTGGGACCTGAATTTCTGGGCCATGTTCCAAACATTGATTTAACATCATTGCTGTTTCTTTCAGTTCCATATGTATATAGTATGTTTATTTTCTATTTTAATATTTTGTGCTTATCAAGGTGAGGGATGTCAGTGCTGAAGAATTAAACACTTTTTCTATTTTTGTCTTCCAATGTTTGCATCAAATACAGGTATAGTGCATCCAGATGCAAAATTAACGTCTCTTTACTTTACCTAAACAAAAAGCCTTAATCCCAAACCTCAGCAGAGTGTCCCCAACTTCACCACTGACATTTTTTTACTCCCCACCACAGCCAATCCATGGCTTCTCTACATGAGAATGAGCCAGTTTGTGGGCAGTGTTGCACTGTGGGCCCATGATCCATAGGAAATGAGTTCAAACTGTCTTCACATTGCTTCCAATTAACAGAGAAGGGAAACTTTCTTATTAACCTATGCTGTACTCAAGCCAGAGGTGAATGGATAGATTGCTAACTCATTAACTACCATCTTCCCTGTTTTAGTACATTTCTGAAATAATTTCTCAAAGTTTCTCAAAAAATACCACTGCTTCAATTTTGCAGGAGAATTTCCATTTGCCAAATGTTTTATTTGTGGCGAAACGGGACATCTCTCAAGATCCTGCCCAGACAACCCAAAGGGCCTATATGCAGACGGTAAGAATATTTTTAAAAGCTGCTCTTTGTTACTCACACCACATGTATAGTTCCATTTAACTGATACTGTACATTGTAAAAGTGAAGGTTTTCATATAAATTCTTGTTTGTTGAGTGCTTTAGTAAGTGATAAATGTAGGTTCTGACAAAGCAAACACTTGTATTCTTTCTCTTGGTGAAATGGACCATACTTTTAGAATGCCTTCCCATGCTGAAGCATCCTCCTTGTTCTACCATGTGGATGTTCACTTAACTCTTTGTCAAGAACAGCAATTTCGAGCAGTGTCTGCCTCAAGGGCCACTCAGGAATGCTGGAAGACACTGCACCATAAAGAGAGTTGGAACATGAATCTGTCCCTGTGATACACTGATGCCAAGTAAAGGCATTTATCCACAAAAGGAGCGAAAGACTACAGGATTGATACTTGTATTAATACTCTAGACTCTAAGCTGGGAACAGCGCTGAATTCCAGCTCTGCAGATGTGTAGGTCCGTAAATATACAAAGTAGGAGATCTGTCCAGGACCACTGGTGAAGAGAAAACAGGCAACAAATGCCCCCCCCCCCACCCCGCCCCAGGATCACAAATAACATTGTTCTACATTAATGTGGCTGTTTCATTTATATATTGCACATGTATGAACTGACTTAATTTCTCATGATTCTCTATAAATCTCTTTCTGTAAATATTAATAATTTTTAACTATAAAATGTGTTTGCATATCTTGTCATTTATAATTTTTTTAAAAGCCTTTACTAGCAGAGATCTGATGATCAACTTTCATAGAGTCATAAAGGCACAGAAGGAGGCCATTCGGCCCATCAAGTCCGTGCCGGCTCTCTGCAGAGCAATCCAGTCAGTCCCATTCCCCCGCTCTATCCCCGTAGCCCTGCAAGTTTATTTCCCTCAAGTGCCTATCCAGTCTCCCCTTGAAAACATTGATTCTCTCCGCTTCCACCACTTCTGTCGGCAGTGAGTTCCAGGTCATCACCACTTGCTGCGTAAAAAAGTTTTCCCTCACATCCCCCTGCCGCCGCATCTCTTGCCCAAAACCTTAAATCTGTGTCGCCTAGTCCTTGTACCATCAACTAGTGGGAACAGCCTTTCCCGATCTAGCCTATCCAAACCCGTCATAATCTTGTACACCTCTATCAAATCGCCCCTCAACCTCCTTTGCTCTAATGAAAACAAATCCAGCTTCTCCAATCTGTCCTTGTAGCTCAGATCCCCCATTCCCGGAACTATTCTGGTAAGCTTGAATAAAGGAGACTATGAAGGTATGAGAGCGGAATTGAGTAGAGTGGATTGGGAAAATAGATTAAAGGGTAAGACGATACATGATCAGTGGTGTACATTTCAGGAGTTATTTTACAACTTCCAAAAAATATATATTCCACTGAGAAGAAAAGGGTGTAAAAGAAAAGACAGCCATCCGTGGCTAAGTAAAGAAATTAAGGATAGTATGCGACTAAAAACAAGGGCATATAAGGTAGCCAAATCTAGTGGGAGGATAGAGGATTGGGAAAACTTTAAAAGACAGCAAAAAATAACAAAAAGATTGATTAAGAAAGTAAATTAGCAAAAAATATAAAAACAGATAGTAAGAGTTTTTATAGTTATATAAAAAGAAAAAGGGTGGCTAAAGTAAATGTTGGTCCCTTAGAGGATGAGACCGGGAAATTAATGGTGGGAAATATGGAGATGGCAAAACACTGAATGAATATTTTACATCAGTCTTTACAGTAGAAGACATTAAGAATATCCCAACACTGGACAAGGAGGGGGCTAAAGGGGGGGGGAGGAGCTAAACACGATCAAAATCACTAAGGAAGTGGTACTCGGTAAAATAATGGGACTCAAGGCGGATAAATCACCTGGACCTGATGGCTTACATCCTAGGGTCTTGAGGGAAGTGGCGGTAGGGATTGTGGATGCATTGGTAATAATTTTCCAAAACTCCCTGGACTCGGCAATGGTCCCGGCAGACTGGAAAACTGCTAATGTAACACCCTTATTTAAAAAGGGCAGTAGACAGAAGGCTGGAAACTATAGACCGGTTAGCCTAACGCCTGTGGTAGGTAAAATTTTGGAGTCCATTATTAAGGAGACAGTAACAGGACATTTGGATAATCATAATTTAATAAGACAAAGTCAGCATGGTTTTATGAAAGGGAAGTCATGTTTGACAAATTTGCTGGAGTTCTTTGAGGAAGTAACGTATAGGGTGGATAAAGGGGAACCAGTGGACGTAGTGTATTTAGACTTCCAAAAGGCATTTGACAAGGTGCCACACAAAAGATTATTGCTTAAGATAAAAAATCACGGGATTGGGGGTAATATTCTGGCATGGATAGAGGATTGGCTATCTAACAGAAGGCAGAGAGTTGGGATAAATGGTTCATTCTCAGACTGGCAATCAGTAACTAGTGGTGTTCCGCAGGGGTCAGTGCTGGGTCCCCAACTCTTTACAATCTATATTAACGATTTGGAGGAGGGGACCGAGTGTAACATATCAAAGTTTGCAGATGATACTAAGATGGGAGGGAAAGTAGTGAGTGAGGAGGACATAAAAAACCTGCAAGGGGACATAGACAGGCTAAGTAAGTGGGCAGAGATTTGGCAGATGGAATACAATACTGGAAAGTGTGAGGTTATGCACTTTGGCAGGAAAAATCGTAGAGCAAGTTATTATCTTAATGGCAAGAAACTGGAAAGTACTGAAGTACAAAGGGATCTGGGGGTCCTGGTGCACGAAACTCAAAAGGTTAGTATGCAGGTGCAGCAAGTGATTAAGAAGGCCAATGGAATGTTGGCTTTCATTGCTAGGGGGATAGAATATAAAAATAGGGAGGTATTGCTTCAGTTGTACAAGGTATTGGTGAGACCGCACCTGGAATACTGTGTACAGTTTTGGTGTCCATACTTAAGAAAGGACATACTTGCTCTCGAGTCAGTACAAAGAAGGTTCACTTGGTTAATCCCGGGGATGAGGGGATGGACATATGAGGAGAGGTTGAGTAGACTGGGACTCTACTCATTGGAGTTCAGAAGAATGAGAGGCGATCTTATTGAAACATATAAGATTGTGAAGGGGTTGGATCGGGTGGATGCAGGGAAGATGTTCCCGATGATGGGTGAAACTAGAACTAGGGGGCATAGTCTTAGAATAAGGGGCTGCTCTTTCAAAACTGAGATGAGGAGGAACTACTTCACTCAGAGGGTGGTAGGTCCATGGAATATGCTGCCCCAAAAAGCTGTAGAAGCTACATCATTACATAAATTTAAAACAGAAACAGACAGTTTCCTAGAAGTAAAGGGAATTAAGGGTTACGGGGAGCGGGCAGGAATTTGGACATGAGTCTAGGTTCGGATCGGTCATGGCCCTGTGGGTAGCGGAGCTGGCCCAGGTGCCGTGTAGCCTGATCCTGCTCCTATTTCGTGTGTCTAATTCTGTTAGATTCAGGAGATGGTTCTGTGATAGTGGATTGGCGGTTAGGATCAGATCAGCCATGATCTTATTGAATGGCGGAGCAGGCTCGAGGGGCCGATTGGCCTACTCCTGCCCCTATTTCTTATGTACTTATGTTCTTAAATCTCCTCTGCACCCTCTCAAGGGCCTTCACATCCTAGCTAAAGTGTGGTGACCAGAACTGGACGCAATACTCCAGTTGTGGCCTAACCAGCGTTTATAAAGGTTCAGCATAACTTCTCTACTCTTGGACTCAATACCTCTATTTATGAAACCCAAGATCCCATATGCTTTGCTAACCACTCTCAATATGTCCTGCCACCTTCAGGGACCTACGTACATTAATTCCCAGGTCCCTCTGTCCCTGCACACTCTTTAAAACGGTGCCATTAAGTGTATATTGCTTCTCCCTGTTCCTTCTGCCAAAATGCATCACCTCACACTTCTCTATTAAATTCCATCTGCCACTTGTCTGCCCATTGATGGCCTTTCTATGTCCTGTTGCAGTCGATTGGTATCATCCTCACTGTTTGCCACACCCCCAGGTTTGGTGTCATCAGCAAATTTAGAAATTCTACTTTGTATTCCAATATCCAGGTCATTTATATATATAAAAAAAAGTGGCCCCAGCACTGACTCTTGGGTAACACCACTGTCTACCATCCCCCAGTCTCAAAAACAGCAATCTACCACAACTTGCTTTTTTCTGTCGTTAAGCCAATTCCTTATCCAAGCTGCCACTGACCCACCTATTCCATGAGCCTCAATTTTGTTAACCAGCCATCTATGTGGTACTTTGTCATACGCCTTCCGAAAATCTATGTAGACAACATCCATTGCATTCCTTTCATCAATCCTCTGTTACTTTATCAAAAAATTCAATTAGATTAGTCAAACACGATCTGCCTTTTACAAATCTGTGTTGGCTCTCCTTAATTAGCTTAAACCTCTCCAGGTGACTTAGTTTTTTCTTTGATTATTATTTCTAAAACTTTACCCACCACTGATGTTAAACTGACTGGCCTGTAGTTACTAGGATTGTCCTTACACCCTTGAACAATGGTGTCACATTTGCCACTTTCCAATCCTCAGGCACCTCCCCCGCATCTAGGGAAGATTGGAAAATTATGGCAAGCCCTTCCGCTATCTCCTCCCCCAATTCCTTTAGCAATCTGGGATGCAAGCCATCTGGTCCAGGCGACTCATCCACTCTAAGCATACCCAACCTTTCTAGTACATCCTGTCTATCAATTTTCACCCCTTCCATTGCTTCTACCTTTTCCACTGCTACCGATATTTTGTCAGCATCCACCTCCTTAGTAAACACCGATACAAAGTACTCATTGCGTATTCTAGCCTTGCCCTGCGCCTCTAAGCATATAACACTTTTGTCGCTAATAGGCCCCACCCCGCCTCTTACTACCCGCTTACTGTTAACATGCCGGTAGAAGATTTTTGGGTTGCCTTTTATGTTAACCGCCATTATACTCTCATATTCTCTCTTTGCCATTCTTATTTTCATCTTCACTTCCCCTCTCAACTTATTGTATTTGGTCTAGTTCTCCCTTGAATAATTCACCTGACATGCATCATACATAGAAACATAGAAGATAGGAGCAGGAGTAGGCCATTCGGCCCTTCGAGCCTGCTCTGCCATTCAATGAGATCATGGCTGATCATCCAAATTCAGTACCCTGTCCCTGCCTTCTCCCCATATCCCTTGATCCCTTTAGCCTTAAGAAATATATCCAACTCTTTCTTGTCTTGAATATATTTAATGAACTGGCCTCCACCGCCCTCTGTGGCAGAGAATTCCACAGGTTCACCACTCTCTGGGTGAAGAAATTCCTCCTCATTTCAGTCCTAAATGGCTTACCCCTTATCCTTAGACTATGACCCCTGGTTCTGGACTCCCCGGCCATCAGAAACATCCTTCCTGCATCTAGTCTGTCCAGGCCTGACAGAATTTTATAGGTTTCGATGAGATCCCCCCTCAATCTTCTAAACTCCAGTGAGTATAAGCCCAATCGACACAATCTCTCCTCATACGTCATTCCTGCCATCCCAGGTATCAGCCTGGTGAATCTTCGCTGCGCTCCTTCCATGGCAAGAACGTCCTTCCTCAGGTAAGGCGACCAAAACTGCACACACTACTCAAGGTGTGGTCTCACCAAGGCCCTGTACAACTGTAGCAAGACATCCTTGTTCCTGTACTCGAACCCTCTTGCTACGAAGGCCAACATACCATTTGCCTTCTTAACCGCCTGCTGCACCTGCATGCTTACCTTCAACGACTGGTGCACAAGAACACCCAGGTCTCTTTGCACTTCCCCTTCTCCCAATCTATTGCCATTCAAATAATCTGCTTTCCTGTTTTTGCCACCAAAGTGGATAACCTCACATTTATCCACATTATAGTGCATTTGCCACGTTTCTGCCCAATCACCCAACCTGTCCAAATCGTACTGGAGTTTCACGACATCTTCCTCACATCTTACCCTCCCACCCAGCTTTGTGTCATCTGCAAATTTGGAGATAGTACATCCAATTCCCTCGTCCAGATCATTAATATATATTGTGAACAGCTGGGGTCCTAGGACCGATCCTTGCGGTACCCCACTAGTCACTGCCTGCCACTCGGAAAACGACCCGTTTATTCCAACTCTTTGCTTTCTGTCCGCCAACCAGTTCTCTATCCAAGTCAATACCTTGCCCCCAATCCCATGTGCCTTAATTTTGCACGCTAATCTCTTATATGGGACCTTATCAAAGGCCTTCTGAAAGTCCAAATACACCACATCCACTGGTTCTCCCTTATCTATTTTACCAGTTACATCCTCAAAAAATTCCAGTAGATTAGTCAAGCATGATTTACCTTTTGTAAATCCATGCTGACTTTGTCCGATCCTGTCACTGCTTTCCAAGTGCTCTGCTATTACATCTTTTATAATGGACTCTAGCATTTTCCCCACTACCGATGTCAGGCTTACCGGTCTATAATTCCCCGCTTTTTCTCTACCACCTTTTTTGAATAGTGGGGTGACATTAGCTACCCTCCAATCCATGGGTACTGTTCCAGAGTCTATCGCGTTCTGGAAGATGACCAGCAATGCATCTGCTATTTCTAGGGCTACTTCCTTAAGTACCCTGGGATGTAGATTTTCAGGCCCTGGGGATTTATCGGCCTTCAGTCCCATCAATTTTCCTAACACCATTTCCCTACAAATACTGATTTCTTTCAGTTCCACCCTTTCATCAGACGCTATGTTCCCCGGCATCTCGGGGAGGTTATTTATGTCCTCCTTTGTGAAGACAGAACCAAAGTATGTATTTAGTTGGTCTGCCATTTCTTTGTTTCCCACTATAAATTCCCCTGATTCTGACTGCAAGGGACCTACGCTTGACTTCACCAATCTTTTTCTCTTCACATATCTATAAAAGCTTTTACAGCCAGTTTTTATGTTCCTTGCTAGCTTACTCTCATATTCTATTTTCCCTTTCTTAATTAATCCCTTTGTCCTCCTTTGTTGAATCCTAAACTGCTCCCAATCCTCAGGATTATTGCTTTTTCTGGCCAATTTATATGTCCTCTCCTTGGATCTTATGCTATCCCTAATTTCCCTTGTTAGCCACGGTTGAGTCACCTTTTTTGTTTTATTTTTGTGCCAAACTGGGATGAACAAATTCTGTAGCTCACCCATTTGGTCTTTGAATGTTTGCCATTGCCTATCCACCATCAACCCTTTGAGTGCCATTCCCCAATCAATCCTACCCAACTCGCGCCTCAGACCCTCGTAGTTTCCTTTATTTAAATTGAGGACCCGAGTCTCTGAGTCAACTACTTCATTCTCCATCTTAATGAAGAAATCGATCATATTATGATCGCTCCGACCCAAGGGGCCTCGTACAACAAGATTGCTAATTAATCCTTTCTCGTTACATAATACCCAGTCTAAGATGGCCTGATCTCTGGTTGGTTCCTCGACATATTGGTCCAGGAAACCATCCCGTAAACACTCCAGGAATTCCTCCTCAGTATTGTTACTAATTTGGTTGGCCCAATCTATATGTAGATTAACGTCACCCATGATGACTGCTGTGCCCTTATTGCACGCTTCTTTAATTTCCCTTTTAATGCTATCCCCAACCTCCGCCTTACTGTTTGGAGGTCTATATACCACTAATGTTTTTTTTCCCCTTAGTATTTCTCAATTCTACCCATACAGATTCCACATCATCAGAGCATACACCCTCTCTTTTTGTTTCATCATCTTCTCTATCTCCCTCGTCATTCAAGGAGTCCTTGCTTTGGTTCCCTTACCCTTCCCTCTTGTTGGAATGTACCTAGCCTGTTTTTGGAACATCTCCTCCTTAAAGATCACCCATTGTTCAGTTACAGTTTTTCCTGTCAGTCTTTGGTTCCATTTTACCCTGGCTGGAGCCTTTCGCATCCCATTGAAGTTAGCCCTATTCAAGTTTAGAAGTTCCACTCTAGATTGTTCCCTACTCCTCTCCATTGATAATCTAAATTGTATAATACAATGATCACTCATACCCAAGTGTTCTCCCACAGACACCTGGGGTCGACCTGGCCCAGCTCATTCCCCAGCATCAGATCCAGCAATGCCTCCTTCCTAGTTGGGCCAATAACATACTAGTGAAGGAAATTCTTCTGAACACATTTCAGAAATTCCTCCCCCTCCTTTCCCTTTACCCTAGCATTATCCCAATCGATATTTTGGTAATATATTCATTAAATATATTCAAGAAGGAGTCAGATATATTTCTTAAGGCTGAAGGGATCAAGGGATATGGGGAGAAGGCAGGGACAGGGTACTGAGTTTGGATGATCAGCCATGATCTCATTGAATGGCAGAGCAGGCTCGAGAGGCCGAATGGCCTACTCCTCCTATCTTCTATGTTTCTACGTAATTAAAGTCCCCCAATATCACCACTCTGTAGCTCTTGCATATCTATGCGATTCCCTGCAGATTTGCTCCTCTACCTCCCTCTCACTATTTGGAGGCGTATAGAACAGAAGAACATAAGACAGAAGAGCAGGAGTAGATCATTTGGCTCCTCGAGCCTGCTCCGCCATTCAATAAGATCATGGCTGAACTGATCTGATCTTGGCCTCAACTCCACTTCCCTGCCCGCTCCCCAGAACCCTTGACTCCCTTACCATTCAAAAATCTGTCTATCTCCACCTTAAATATATTCAATGACCCAGCCTCCACAGCTCTCTGGGGAATAGAATTCCAAAAATCACAACCCTCAGAGAAGAAATTCCTCCTCATTTCTGTTTTAAATGGGTGCCCCCTTATTCTGAAATTATGCCCCCTAGTTCTAGATTCCTCCACGAGGGGAAACATCCTCTCTGCATCTACCCTGTCAAGCCCCTTCAGAATCTTATATGTTTCAATAAGATCCCCTCTCATTCTTCTAAACTCCAATGAGTATAGGCCCAACCTGCTCAACCTCTCTTCATAAGACAACCCCTTCATCTCCGGAATCAACCTCGTGAACCTTCTCTGAACGGCCTCCAATGCAAATATATCCTTCCTTAAATAAGGAGACCAAAACTGTACGCAGTACTCCAGGTGTGATCTCACCAACGCCCTGTACAGTTGTAACAGGACTTCCCTACTTTTATACTATATATAGAATACCCCCAATAGCGTGATCATTCCCTTTTTACTCCTCAACTCTAACCAAATGGATTCTGTCCTTGTCCCCTCAAGAACATCCTCCCTTTCCAACACTACAATGTCTTCCTTAATCAGCACTGCCACCCCACCTCCCTTTTTTCCTTCCCTATCTTTTCTAAACACCTTGTACCCTTGAATATTAAGTGCCCAGTCCTCACCGTTTTTAAGCCATGTTTCCATTATTGCCACAACATTATATTGCCACGTGGCTAATTGTGCATGTAGCTCACCAACCTTATTCACTACACTTTGTGCATTTACGTACTTGCATTCTAAACCCATTTTTGAATTTTTTGTAGTCTTTTAGTCTGCTCCTATCTAATATGGTACTACTTCCGCCTCTAGTACTACTTTCTTCTCTAGTAATATCCAACACACTCACTCTTTCATGCACCTTATTCCTCTTTTAGAGTTATACAGCACAGAAAGAGGCCCTTCGGCCCATCGCGTCCGCGCCGGCCATCAAGCCCTATCTAATCTAATCCCATTTTCCAGCATTTGGTCCGTAGCCTTGTATGCTATGGCATTTCAAGTGCTCATCCAAATGCTTCTAGAATGTTGTGAGGGTTCCTGCCTCTACCACCCTTTCAGGCAGTGAGTTCCAGATTCCAACCACCCTCTGGGTGAAAAAGTTTTTCCTCAAATCCCCTCTAAACCTCCTGCCCCTTACCTTGAATCTATGCCCTCTTGTTATTGACCCCTCTACTAAGGGGAAAAGTTCCTTTCTATCCACCCTATCTATGCCCCTCATAATTTTGTATACCTCAATCAGGTCCCCCCTCAGCCTTCTCTGCTCCAAGGAAAACAACCCCAGCCTGTCCAGTCTTTCTTCATAGCTGAAGCGCTCCAGCCCAGGTAACATCCTGGTAAATCTCCTCTGCACCCTCTCCAAAGCAATCACATCCTTCCTATAGTGAGGCGACCAGAACTGCACACAGTACTCCAGCTGTGGCCTTACCAGCGTTTTGTACAGCTCCATCATAACCTCCCTGCTCTTATATTCTATGCCTCGGCTAATGAAGGCAAGTATCCCATATGCCTTTTTAACCACCTTATCCACCTGTTCTGCTGCCTTCAGGGATCTATGTACATGCACACCAAGGTCCCTCTGATCCTCTGTCTTTCCTAGGGTCTTACCATTCATTGTGTATTCCCTTGCCTTGTTAGTCCGTCCAAAATGCATCACCTCACACTTTTCAGGGTTAAATTCCATTTGCCACTGTTCCGCCCATCTGACCAACCCATCTATATCGTCCTGTAGCCTGAGGCTTCCCTCCTCGCTATTTACCACCCCACCAATTTTCATGTCATCTGCGAACTTACTGATCATACCTTTTACATTCACATCCAAATCATTAATGTAGACCACAAACAGCAAGGGACCCAGCACCGATCCCTGCGGTACCCCACTGGACACAGGCTTCCAGTCACAAAAACAACCTTCCACCATCACCCTCTGCCTTCTGCCACTAAGCCAGTTTTGGATCCAATGTGGTAAGGCACCCTGGATCCCATGGGCTCTTACCTTCCTGACCAGTCTCCTATGCGGGACTTTATCAAAAGCCTTACTGAAATCCATGTAAACCACATCCACTGCATTACCCTCATCCACACACCTAGTCACCCCCTCTCAAAATTCAATCAAATTGGTCAGACATGATCTTCCCTTGACAAAGCCATGCTGGCTATCCCTAATTAATCCCTGCCTCTCCAAGTGGAGACCAATTCTGTCCCTCAGAATTTTTTCTAATAATTTCCCTACCACTGATGTTAGGTTCACTGGCCTGTAATTCCCTGGTTTATCCCTACTACCCTTCTTGAATAATGGTACTACGTTAGCTGTTCTCCAGTCCTCTGGCACATCCCCTGTGGCCAGAGAGGTTCTGAAAATTTGTGTCAGAGCCCCTGCAATCTCCTCCTTTGCCTCACATAGTAGCCTGGGATACATCTCATCCGGGCCTGGGGATTTATCCACTTTTAAGCCTGCTAAAACCGCTAGTACCTCCTCCCTCTCGATGCTAATATGTCCAAGTATATCACAGTCCCCCTGCCCGATTTCTATGTCCACATCGTCCTTCTCCATAGTGAACACAGATGCAAAAAATTCATTTCTACTCCTATATGCTGGAGCCTATCCCCCTGCCAAGCTAGTTTAAACCCTCCCCAACAGCACTAACAAACCTCCCCGCGAGAATATTGGTCCTGGCTCTGTTGCAGTGTAACCCGTCTGGCCTGCACAGGTCCCACCTTCCCCAGAAACAGTCGCAATATCTCAGGAATCTAAAGCCCTCCCTTCTGCACCATCTCTCCAGCCACGCATTCATCTGCTCTATCCTCCTATTCCTGTACTCACTAGCATGTGGCACCGGGAGTAATCTGGAGATTACTACCTTGGAGGTCCTGCTTTTTAATCTCTCTCCTAGCTCCCCAAAATCTGCCTGCAGGACCTCCTCCCTCTTTCTGCCTATGTCGTTGGTACCGATATGGACCACAACCTCTGGCTGTTCACCCTCCTCCCTCAGAGGAGGGTGAACTGCAGCCACTCAGTAACATCCTTGACCCTGGCACCAGGGAGGCAACATACAATCCTAGAGTCATGTCTGCGGCTGCAGAAATGCCTGTCTGCTCCCCTAACTATAGAATCCCCTACAACTATTGCTCTTTCACTCTTTTTCCTACCCCCCTGTGCAGCTGAGCCACCAGTGCCTTGGACTTGTCTCTGGCTACACTCCCCAGAGGAACCATCGCCGCCACCAGTACTCAGAACAGAATACTGGTTGGAGAGTGAGATGCACTCTGGGGACTCCTGCACTACCTGTCTGGTGGCCCTCTTCTGTCTGGCGGTCACCCATTCCCTCTCTATACTCAAGCTGCAGGCTGACCACCTCCAAAAACGTGCTATCCACATAACTCTCAACCTCGCGGATGCACCGCAGTGACTCCAGCTGCCGCTCAGGTTCTGAAACCCGGAGCTTGAGTTGCTGTAGCTGGCGACACTTCCTACACTTGTGGTCGTCCAGGCTACGCGAAGCATCCAGGACATCCCACATGGCACAGGATGTGCACTCCATGGGACTGAGCTGCCCTGCCATTCCTCTATTTAATAGACTAAGATCTCACGGTTGACAGTGTCGAAGGCCTTTGAGATCAAAGAAGGCCATGTACAGCGGTTGGTGCTGTTCCCTGCATTTCTCTTGTAATTGACGCACGGTGAAGATCATGTCCATTGTGCCCCTTAGTGGGCAGTATCCACATTGCGACTCTGGGAGGAGTTCTTCGGCCGCTGGGAGAAGGCGATTGAGGAGGATTCTTGCGATGACTTTCCCTGTGGCAGACAGCAGGGAAATGCCTCTGTTATTACAGCAATCGGACTTGTCACCTTTCTTGAAGATGGTCACAATTAGGGCATCTGAGATCCCCTGGCATGCTCTCCTCCTTCCAGATAAGAGAACTTTCCATACCTCAGGAGCCTACTGTCAACAAGGGCAGAAGTCGATGACAAAGTCCAACACCGCCTTCAGTGTGCCAGTACAGCCTTCGGTCGCCTGAGGAAGAGAAGGTTTGAAGACCAGGACCTCAAACCCGGCATTAAACTCATGGTCTACAGAGCAGCAGTGATACCCGCCCTGCTGTATGCCTCAGAGACATGGACCATGTACAGCAGGCACCTCAAAGCACGGGAGAGGTACCACCAACGCTGCCTCCGCAAGATCCTGCAAATCCATTGGCAGGATAGGCAAACCAACGTCGGTGTTCTCGCTCAGGACAACATCCCCAGCATCGAAGCTTTGACCACGCTCGATCAGCTCCAATGGACGGATCACATCGTCCGCTTGCCCGATACAAGGCTCCCAAAACAAGCGCTCTACTCGGAGCTCCGACATGGCAAGAGAGCCCCAGGTGGGCAGAGAAAACGCTTCAAGGACACCCTCAAAGCCTCCTTGAAAAGGTGCAACATCCCCACTGACACCTGGGAATCCCTGGCCCAAGACCGCACAAAGTGGAGGAGAAGCATCCGGGAAGGCGCCGAACACCTCGAGTCTCTTCGCCAGAAGCCAAGCGCAAGGAGCGCACGTTAACCCAACCACCCCACCCACCCGCCCCTTCAACCTGTGTCTGCCCCACCTGTGACAGAGACTGTAGGTCCCGCATTGGACTCAGTCACCTGAGACCTAATTTTTAATGTGGAAGCAAGTCATCCTTGGTTCCGAGGGACTGCCTAAGACTAAGATCTAACATTGCAGAAATAAATTTAAAACTTAAAAAAAACACTCGCCAGCTACTCACCAATCAGCTCCTTCCCTTGTGCCGACGTCACTTTTTCTACTCTGACATCACTCTTTCGGATTCTGCCTCTGTTGAACCGCTGCCTCTCTCGCTCTGGCCGCGCCCAGGTCCGCTGCTCCCACTCCTCTCGCTCTCTTTACAGTGACGCTCTTTACAGCACCGCTGCTCCCACTCCTCTCGCTCTCATTACAGCGCCGCTGCTCCTCTCACCGCTCCTAACGCTGCTCCCCTTGCGCTCTTTACAGCGCCGCTGCTCCCGCCACTGCTCCTAACGCTGCTCCTCTCGCGCTCTTTACAGCGCTGCTGCTCCCGCCACTGCTCCTAACACTGCTCCTCTCGCGCGCTTTACAGTGCCGTTGCTCCTGCTCCTCTCGCCGCTCCTCTCGCGCTCTTTACAGCGCCGCTGCTCCCGCTCCTCTTGTCGCTGCTCCTGTCACGCTCTTTACAGCGCCACTGCTCCTGCTCCTCTCGTCGCTGCTCTCGCTCTCTGTACAGCGCCGCTGCTCTCGCGCTCTATACAGCGCCGCTGCTCCCACTCCTCACTGCTCCTCTCGTTGCTGCTCTCGCTCTCTATACAGCGCCGCTGCTCTCGCGCTCTATACAGCGCCGCTGCTCCTCTCGTTGCTGCTCTCGCTCTATACAGCGCCGCTGCTCCTGCTCCTATCGCTGCTCCTCTCGTCGCTGCGCTCACGCTCTATACAGCGCCGCTGCTCCCGCTCCTCTCGCCGCTGCTCTCGCTCTCTGTACAGCGCCGCTGCTCCTCTCGTCGCTGCTCCCGCTCCTCTCGCTGCTCCTCTCGTCGCTGCGCTCACGCTCTTTACAACACCGCTGCTCTCGCTCTCTTTACAGCGGTTTTTTGCTATGCTAGGCTCATACAGCATGTAACATTTCTTTTAAGGGCTGGACTTACTCAAAGCAACTCTCAAAATGCAGTTTTACCTTGCAGTTGTATATACTTGCTATTAAGATGGCAAATTTAGTTCACTGTTTCTGGTTGAGGGCTTACCTTATAATTGATTCATTGTGATGCATGTTACTGGTAGCTCATTCTAAATGGGGGTCAAATGCACATACCTGCTTCTGGTTTGGTCTGGCAGTCCTGGTCTTTCCTGGCTGGTTTCCCATTCACCAATTGTATAGATGAAGAGTGTTGACAGAGTGTAAAACAATCAACGCACTCATTAAAATCAAATTTCTCACTCGCTGCAGCGCCTCGGCAGTGACTAATGGAACGACTCTCTGGAAAGCGGGAAATGTTATTTTAATACGTGAGTTGACTATACCATGCACTGCTGCCTCTGTGCAGCAACACAATTAGTGACTGCGTGATGGGAGCCAGAAAGGGGGGAGTAGGAGATGGAGCCAGAAAGGGGAGAGCAGGTGGCAGAGAGAGGGGACTCACTGATTGTATAATCAATTTTCATGCTTAACAGCAACTGCGACATTCTCAGTGAAAACAACAATCAGAGGCTCCACTGCAGTATAGGAACTTAACAGCAAACAATCAAATAGACTGATATTAAAATTATAACTGACCATACTTTGTATTTAAAGCAGAGATCTCCATCTGTAGATCAGAAAGATACATTAATGACACAAGATTACACATCATTCTCCATGGTTGCTTTGTTATTATGCCTTACAGCTTGACATTACTTGACAGCATCAAGCAAAAACAGAATTTGAGGCACATGTTGCCAAAATACACAACAAAAGATGAACAGAAGTTACCTAAAAAGAGTGCCACAGAAGCAGAATTTTACAGCACAGAAGGAGGCTATTTGGCCCATCATGCCTGTGCCAACTCTGAGAGAGAGCTACTATCCCCTTATTCCCATTCCTCTGCTCTTTACCCATCACCTTAATTTTTTTTCTTTTTCAAATATGTATCCACTTCCCTTTTAAAAACTTTTATGGATTCTGCTTCCACCACTGTTTATGGTACAACAACAACTTGTATTTATATAGAGCCTTTAACATAGTAAAATGTCCCAAGGCACTTCACAGGAGCAATTATCAAACAAAATTTGGCACCGAGCCACATCTATCTATCTATCTAATATATATTTAAATATATATAAAGCAGTTGGTCTGTCTGCTATACACTCAAAAGTTATAGAGCGTACCTACACATATGTTATATCAAAAGAAAGGTTATGATCAGGGGAGTGTCATAGGCGTATTTACTTTTTGGTTGGACAAAAATTGTTCGGACAGTATACAAAAAACGTTCAAAAATCCACTCATTAGCGGTTGACCAATCCTACCGCTCATTAGCGTTGAGTGATGTGATGGTTGACCAATCCTACAGTTCAGTGACCTGATGGTTGACCAATCGGTGCGTCATGGGCGGGACCTAATCTTGCAGCCTCCCGAAATTATCGCTGTCATTTTTTTCCCCTGCTTTTCCTCAACAGCGAGCGGGGCAGCTGCGTCGGCCCGCCGGAGCGCGAGGTGAGTTGGGGTCACTCGGGCCGGGCCTCACAACCGCTCGGCCCGAGACACAGAGCGGGGGAGCAGCAGTGGGCGGCCGTCAACCGTGTGGCCCGACACACAGAGCGGGGGAGAGGCAGCGGCCGGCCGTCAACCGCGTGGCCCTCTAAACTGCCCTGGCAACGCTGGGCCCCCCCAGCTAGTATAGAAATATAAGGACAGGTGACCAAAAGCTTGGTCAAAGGAGGAGAGAGAGTTAGAGAGGTTTAGGGAGGGAATTCCAGAGTTTAGGGCCCAGGCAGCTGAAAGCACGACCACCAATAGTGGAGAGAAGAAAATCGGAGATGAGCAAGAGGCCAGAACTGGAGGAGAGCAGAGATCTTGGAGGGTTGTAGGGCTGGAGAAGTTTACAGAGATAGGGAGGGGTGAGCCCATGGAGGGATTTGAAAACGAGGACAAGAATTTTTAAATCGAGGCACTGCCGGACCAAGAGCCAATGTAGGTCAGGCAGCACAGGGATGATGGGTGAATGGGACTTGGTGCGAGTTAGGGTACGAGAGTTTTTGATGAGCTCAAGTTTATGGAGGGTGCAAGGTGGGAGGTCAGCCGGGAGAGCAGTGGAATAGTTGAGTCTAGAGGTAACAAAGGAATGGATGAGGGTTTCAGCAGCAGATGGGCAGAGACGGGTGATGATATGGAGGTGGAAGTAGACGATGGAGACAATATCATGTCGGAAGCCCAGCTCAGGGTCAAATAGAACACCAAGGTTGTGAACAGTCTTGTTCAGCTTTAGACAACGGACAGGGAGAGGGACAGAGTCGATGGCGAGGGAACAGAGTTTGTGATGGGGACCGTAGACAGTGGCCGGAACTTGCCGGGGTATCAGTGGCGGGTCGGGTGGGAAAGTGTGTTTTTTTTTTTTTTATACAGCAGGTCGAGAACCCACTGTCAACCTGCCACCACGCACCTTTCCCAATGTCGGGTCTGTCAGCGCGGACAGACCCGACGAGCAGCGGCGGGTGACCCAATTAAACTCATAATGTACTTGAAAAGACCTTTAACAGGCTTTTTTAACTTACTTTTTAACTTTATCATCATGGCCTCGGGGACCACGTCTGTCAACCTGAGGCGAGAGTTCAGTGGCCATTGCTCCAGCTGATTACTTGACAGCTTCAGATGTATAGTAAAAGCTCCCATCTGACAGATCAGCTCTTTCCTCAGCTACAAGCTGTTTCTCAGTCTATTTCCAGCACAGATTCTGCAGACTTTTCACTTTACGCTCTCCATCCACACTCTCACCATTGACAGAATGCTTCTGTCATCGCTACTTCACCTGCCATCTATTCCATCAGCATGGGTGCCCTTGAAACTCTCTCACCTTGTTCCTCAGAATCCCACCACGATCAACTCCAACACTAGCAGCACCAGGCACACCAGCAGCAGCAGCAACAACAACACCGACCTTCTCTGCAATCACCTGATGCTGCACAGGACAGAGGGCATCAGCACCCGAGGACATTGCTGCCAGGGATGGACTCATCATGGCCAAATTTATTTCACTTGACGCTGTACACCCTGGCTGCCACATGATGTGCCAAGTTGGCACCAGCCCACACCAACACCATAAAGCATCCCTACAATGTCCAAGCCATCCTTTCACACTTAGGGAGTCATGGGAGATCCTGGGTGCAGCCCTGCACCTCTGTGCAGTGCTTGTCAGTGTTTGCAGCACCTCAATGCTGTTGAACACTGATAGCACAAATGTCAAAAGTAAAGTGGCCATGGTCCCTTTAAGGAATAAAAACAGAAAATGCTGGAGAAACTCAGCAGGTCAGGCAGCATCTGTGAAGAGAGAAACTGAGTTAACGTTTCAGGTCAATGACCTTTCGTCAGAACTGGAAAAAAGCAGGAAATGGAACAGATTTTTAAGCAAGTGAAGAGGCTGGGAAAGAGGGGAGGGGATGAAAGAACAAAAGGGAAGGTCTGTGATAGGATAGAAGGCAGAAGAGGTTAAGAGACATTAAGAGATATTCAAGGCAAAAGGAGATGGTAATGAGACAGGTTAAGAAACAAAGGATGGCTCTAGATGAAGTGTAAACTGCACTGGCAGAATGAAAGACAGCTGCCATGTGGGGGAGAAGAAAAAAAGACAGACAAAAGGTGTGGATAAAAATATATATATATTTTTTTTTTTTTTATCCACGCCTTTTGTCTGTCTTTTTTTCTTGGTAGGGGCCGAGGTTATGATCTGAAATTCTTGAACTCTATGTTGAGTCCGGAAGGCTGTAAAGCGCCTGATCGAAAGATGAGGTGCTGCTCCTCGAGCTTACGCTGAGCTTCCGTGGAACAATGCAAGAGGCCGAGGATGGTGAGGTCTGAGTGGGAGTGAAGCAGTGAATTAAAATGACAGGCGACCGGAAGCTCGGGGTCCCCTTTACGGACTGAACGGAGGTGTTCCGCAAAGCGATCACCCAATCTGCGTTTGGTCTCCCCAATGTAGAGGAGACCACACCGTGAGTAGCAAATACAGCATACTAATTTGTGAGAAGTACAAGTAAATCAGTGTTTCACCTCGAAGGGGTATTTGGGGCCCTGGACAGTGGGAAGGGGGAAGGTATAAGGGCATGCGTTGTATCTCCTGCGCTTGCACGGAAAGGTGTCGGGCGAAGGGGAAGGGGTGTTGGGGGTGATAGCGGAGTGGACAAGGGTGTCGCGGAGGGAGCGGCCCCTACGGAATGCTGAAAGGGGAGGTGAGGGGAAGATGCGTTTGGTGGTGGGATCACGCTGGAGGTGTAGGAAATGGCGGAGGATGATCCGTTGAATGTGGAGGCTGGTGGAGTGAAAGGTGAGGACAAGGGGAACCCTATCGTGGTTCCAGGAGGGAGGGGTGGGGGTGACGGCAGAAGTGCGGGAGATAGAACAGATACGGTCAAGGGCCATGTCAACCACTGTAGAGGGGATTCCTCGGTTGAGGAAAAAGGAAGACATGTCAGAAGCACTGGTATGGAAGGTGGCATCATCGGAGCAGATGCAGCGGAGACGGAGAAACTGGAAGAATGGAATACAGTCCTTACAGGAGGTGGGGTGGGAGGAAATGTAGTCCAGGTAGCTGTGGGAGTCAGTGGGCTTGCAGGGAATGTTTGTCAATAACCTATCCCCAGAGATGGAGACGGAGAAGTCGAGGAAGGGAAGGGAAGAGTCGGAGATGGACCATGTGAAGGTGAGGGAAGAGTGGAAATTGGAAGTAAAGTGAATTAAATTATCTAGTTCAGGGCGAGAGCAGGAAGCGGCACCGATAGTCATCAATGTACCAGAAAAAGAGGTGAGGGAGGGGACCTGAGTAGGACTGGAACAAAGAGTGTTCCACATATCCCACGAAAAGGCAGGCATAGCTAGGACCCATGCGGGTTCCCATAGCAACACCTTTGATTTGGAGGAGGTGAGTGGAGTCAAAGGAGAAGTTGTTCAATGTGAGAACAAGTTCAGCCAGGCGGAAGAGGGTGGTGGTGGATGGGGACTGGTTGGGCCTCTGTTCAAGGAAGAAGCGGAGTGCCCTCAGGCCATCCTGGTGGGGGATGGAGTTTTAGAGGGCTTGGACGTCCATAGTGAAAAGGAGGCGGTTGGGGCCAGGAAACTGAAAACTGTTAAAGTGACGGAGGGCGTCGGAAGAGTCGCGGATGTAGGTGGGAAGAGACTGGACAAGGGGAGAAAAAATTGGTGGTGGGATCACGCTGGAGCTGTAGGAAATGGCGGAGGATGATCCATTGAATGTGGAGGCTGGTGGAGTGAAAGGTGAGGACAAGGGGAACCCTATCGTGGTTCCAGGAGGGAGGGGTGGGGGTGACGGCAGAAGTGCGGGAGATAGAACAGATACGGTCAAGGGCCGTGTCAACCACTGTAGAGGGGACCAATAGAGAAAAAAACAGGCTGGGGTTGTTTTCCTTGGAGCAAAGAAGGCTGAGGGGGGACCTGATTGAGGTGTACAAAATGAGGCACTGGCCTCACAGTGCCAACACAAAATGTTGCCTCACAGCGCCAGGGACCCGAGTTCAAATCCGGCCTCGGGTGACTGTCTGTGTGGAGTTTGCACATTCTCCCCGTGTTTGCGTGGGTTTCCTCCGGTTGCTCCGGTTTCCTCCCACAGTCCAAAGATGTGCGGGTTAGGTTGATTGGCCATGATAAAAATTGGCCCTTAGTGTTAGGGGGGATTAAATATGTGGGGTTATGGGGATAGGGCTTGGGTGGGATGGCTGTCGGTGTAGGGACCGGGTGCTAGGGTTTGGATGATCAGCCATGATCTCGTTGAATGGCGGAGCAGGCTCGAAGGGCCGAATGGCCTACTCCTGCTCCTAGTTTCTATGTTTCTATGATGAGGGGCATAGATAGGGTAGATAAAGAGGAACTTTTCCCCTTAGTAGGGGGGTCAATAACAAGGGGGCATAGATTCAAGGTAAGGGGCAGGAGGTTTAAAGGGGATTTGAGGAGGAACTTTTTCACCCAGAGGGTGGTTGGAGTCTGGAACTCACTGCCTGAAAGGGTGGTAGAGGCAGGAACCCTCACAACATTCAAGAAGCATTTGGATGAGCACTTGAAATGCCATTGCATACAAGGCTATGGACCAAATGCTGGAAAATGGGATTAGATTGGACAGGGCTTGATGGACGGCGCAGACACGATGGGCCGAAGGGCCTCTTTCTGTGCTGTATAACTCTATGACTCTATGAGATAGGAAGAGATAAGTTCCGCGGGGCAAGAACAGGCTGAAACGATGGGTCTACCAGGGCAGGGAACTTTGTGGATCTTGGGAAGGAGGTAAAAGCGGGCTGTGCGGGGTTGGGGAACTATGAGGTTGGCGGCCGTGGGGGGAAGATCTCCAGAGGAGATGAGGTCAGTGACAGTCTTGGAAATGGTGGCTTGATGTTCTGTGGTGGGGTCATGGTCCAGGCGGAGGTAGGAGGTGGTGTCGGAAAGCTGGCATTCAGCTTCCGCTAGGTAGAGGTTGGTTCGCCAAATAACAACAGCACCACCCTTGTCAGCGGGTTTAATGACAATGTCGGGGTTGAATCTGAGAGAATGGAGTGCTGCAAGTTCAGAGGGAGGTAGGTTGGAGTGAGTGAGGGGAGCAGAGAAATGGAGACGGCCAATGTCACGGCGGCAGTTTGCAATGAAAAGATCTAGAGGGGGTAAAAGGCCAGAGGGAGGGGTCCAGGTGGAACGAGAATTCTGAAAGCGGGAGAAAGGGTTAGTCGTGCGGGGGGGAAGACTCCTGGCCAAAGAAGTGGGCACGGAGACGAAGGCAGCAGAAAAAGAGCTCAGCATCGTGCCGAGCTCGAAATTCATTGAGGTGGGGACATAAGGGGATGACGCTCAGGCCTTTGCTAAGGACTGATTGTTCGGGGTCAGAGGGGATAGTGAAAACGCGGCAGAGGGTGAGATTGGGCGAAGGGATGGGGTCAGAGGAAAGTGAAGGGGAAGAAGGTTACGGAGGGGCGTTGGTGTCCAAGAGTTGTTGAAGCTTGCGATCCTTGACACCTGAAAGGAAGAAAAAAAGTTTTTTGTTAAAGCACCGGATGAGGTGAAGGATGAAATGGAACTGTGGACCAGGACAGCTTTGAGATAGAATGAGTCGGTGCTGCTGAAGAGAGAGGTCGAGGGTGTGCATGTGGCGTTGCATGGCATTCAGCGTGGATCTCAGGATACGGTGCAAGCAGTGGTTCGAGGAACGCTGAATATCTTGGAGATATCTGTAGTCCTGGGTGGATCCAAAACACGAAGGGTGGAATTTCAGTTGGAATCCACGTGGAGTAAGCCGGAGCCAGAGACAGTCGCTGAGGAAAGATATGTGGCTGTGAAAGCGAGTTTTGGCAGATACCTGATCAAACATGAGAAGGGAGACAGAAAGCAATGTAGATGAACAAGGTAAAAGAGACTAACGGAACTCCCATCGGAAAGAAGAGCAGAACTTCTTCAAGGCAGGCATTCCTAGAAGAGAAGTGGCAGTGAAAAGAAAATACTGCAGATGCTGGAAATCTGAAATAAAAACAGGAAATGCTGGAGAAACTCAGCAGGTCAGGCAGCATCTGTGAAGAGAGAAACAGAGTTAACGTTTCAGGTCGATGACCTTTTGTCAGAACTGGAAAAAAGCAGGAAATGGAACCAGCTGATGACGTGTCATTAATGATGTCACCAGACCCGCTTACTCTAATTGGGCCAGGAAACAAGCTGGACAGGCTTAACAAGCCCTATCAACATAAATTAATTTTAGGCAGCAGGATGGAGCCAGCAGTGGGGCTGCGACCCGCCACCGACATCACCCACACTGGACCCGCCGAGGTGAGCAAAATCCTGGCCAATGCCTTCGGTCATCCCAATATTTAATTGGAGGAAATTTCTGCTCAACCAATACTGGATGTCTGACGAGCAGTTTGACAAATCGGAGGCATTGGTGGGGTCGAGAGCAGTGATGGTGAAGTAGATCTGGGTGTCGTTGGTGTACATGTGCAACCTGGCGTCATGTTTTCGGATGATGTCGAGGGGCAGCATGTAGATGAGAAATGGGAGGCGGGTCCAAGGGTAGATCCTTGGGGAACTCCAGAGGTAACGGTGCGGGAGTGGGGAGTGAAGCCATCCTGGCTATGACAGGATAGATAAGAATGGAACCAGACGAGTGCAGTCCCACCCAGCTGGAAGACGGATGTTGTGGTAATTCGTGTCAAAGGCTGTAGCCAGGTCGAGAAGCACAAGGAGGGATAGTTTACCACAGTCACATAGAATATTATTTCTGACTTTGATGAGGGCTGTTTCAGTGCTGTGGCAGGGGCAGAAACCCAGATTGGAAGGCTTCAAAATGGGCACGGATTTGGGAGATGACAACACATTCAAGGACTTGAGAGGAAAGGGAGGTTGGAGATGGGGCAGTAGTTTGCACGGAGAGAAGGGTCAAGGTGTTTTTTTTGAGGTGGTGGGGTAATGACAGCAGATTTGAATGGGAGGGGAACAGTACCTGAGGAGAGGGAACCGTTAACAACATCAGCCAGGAAGGGAAGGTGGGTGGTCAGTAGCTTGGAGGGAATAGAGTCGAGGGAGCAGGAGGTGGCTCTCGTGGACAAGATGAGATGTTAAATCAAAGAAAGAAAGGTCCTGCCTGCTGTGAGAAATTTCTCTAGGGGCTATGGCGAGGTTAGCCAAACTCATTTCACTTGGGGCCGTTACAGCTCGAAGTGAGAGGAGATTGTATCCCATCAGTCTGGATTACATTTAAGGTCAGCTCCCAAGAGTGAAAGGATGAAGTTGTAACCCTCTGAGATACTCAGTTCCTCCTAATGACTAAAATTATGGTTTGCAGTGCTAACAATTCTTTATAAAAAATAAATAAATAAAAAATCAGCACTGACAGCCCAGAATAATTCACCACCCAAGCTAAACAAGGGAGTTGGCTCGTGGCTGTGGAATACATAATAAAGATAAAAATAAAAAGAATGTAATTCAAGTACATAGAATAGTAGCATGGGGTTTGTGCCTGAGATTTATACACATGGTATAATCTTCATTTCAAATGTACTACTGAGCAAAAACTAAACACTTTGTCACAGGAAGAGAGGAAAAATCTGAGAGATAATCACCCTGAGCTGTTCTGAATCACCTCATAGTGGACAACAGTGGAGCAGAAGCAAAGCATTTCATGCTCCATCAGTCCTCTGCATAAAGACATTTCTTCCAATTTTGCTCCTCAGAGATAATTTACATTGATGACCCTTTGTCACTAAGTCCCCAACCAGAGGCAATAGGTTTTGATAAAGTGAAGACTTTTATTTGTTAAAAACCTCTATTCAATCTGCTCTTAACATTCTCTGTTCCAGTGCAAATTGTCCCAGTACCTCAAGTCTTTCTTCATAACTGTAGTTTTCCCATTCCTAACATCAACCTGTATGCTCTATATAGCTTACCTATGATACCCGTGCCCAATTTGCTAACCTGTCTCTGCCTTCCTGAAGTATTTTACAGCCCACCTTGCTGTGTGCCAAATTCCCTACTTTTGTGTTGTAAACAAATTTAGAGATTGTGTTCCCTCTATCCAAGTCCAAATCATCTATGTACTGTATACTGAAAAGAAAAGTGAAGCTAGCACTGACCTCGATCCACCACTTCCAACTATAGTAGTTGTATTGATATTAATGCCTTAAATAGTTATATGAAGGTAATATGTGTTTTAATATATAACAGTTTTAAGCTTTATTGCTATTATCTTTTAATATGATTTACATGTAATTGAAAAATTTCCATCTTTAGGTTCAAGAGAGTTCAAAAGACACCAATTAAAACAGCCCTTCATTCCCTATTCATATGCTTGTGGGAGTTACATGCAGCAATATTAACTTCTTTTAAGAGCTGTAATTCTCTTATGTGAAACTTCAGATATGTGAAGACTTTTGATTTCTTATTGCTAAGTATTGGGAAAAGGTTATGTCGGTCTACTATCAGCACATATTAATACAAAAATAGTGCAATTTCACTACCTGCATTCTAACCATATATTCAGTAGATTTAACACTTACAACTCACTAGACATGCAAGAACAATCAGAATCCCCTGTTCTGAAGATATCAAATTGTACTTTTAGCACCAGCGAGTCTTCGATTTAAAGTTACAGAGCTCAAATTTTTTATCTGCTTTGTTTTCCTTTAAGTCATTTAAAATTGTGAAACTCCTGAAAAACAAATGAAGAAAATGATAGTTTTCAAAGATGCAAATCTTTGAAAAGTGTCACTCTATCAAGAGTCAGTTGATGGTCATACTGTTCAGTTTGATGAAATGGAGACCGGGCAAGTTTAATTATAGTAAACACTTTGCTCTATTTGAAGTTGCTGATTCTTCACACACATTCAAAGAGACAGTTCTAAAGAAGGTGCTCTGTTTTTCAGCTTTATCTAAATCTGACCATAAACTTTGCAAAGAAAGAGTATGATCCTAGGATTGACTGTTTGCAGTAGGTGAACTGGAATGAACACTTTTAAAGAGTGCGATTAAGAGATTCAGTCATTCCACATAATCAGATTAGATGTTTCACGATTGGGCAGTGATTTGCATTGATCCACGAGATCCATTCCACTGCTCCTTATGGACTCAACAATGGAAGATTACTGCTTATTTTCAGGATAAGCTTAAAGTAATTTTGTAATGGGAGTACGATTCTGTTTAGTCATGTGGTACTGTACTATGAATTGGGAGATTGGTGTTTTCTCTTTTCAATGCAGTTTCACTATAAGTGGATTTGAACATGTGAGGTTTCAGAACACAAGCTCAATTCTGTTTTACGTATGGTTCAAAGGAGCTCGCTAGGGCTACACAAAAGGGAGCCTGACTGATCTGTGTTGAATAGATAAGATACCTCATTGAGCAATCCAGATATTTCAGCTGTCCGAAATCACCCTTTAATGCAAGCACTTCATTTCCTTAATCAACTCTCTTACCTACCTCCCCAGTATAAAGTTAATCTTTCTTGCATGTAGCCAAGGCTGGGACAATTAGCCAATTAAATAAAGGGCATTCATGTTTTATGACTTTAAAATGACATATATCTTAAAAATTGTACAGAATTGTGTTGAGGAGCTTATTATTGTAAAAAAAAATAGAAATCAAGATTAAGTTACAACTGTATCAGTAGGTTTTGCTTGAACCTTGACGACTGGAATAAGTAAGGTCATAAAGCTTCAATTAAAGAGTCGGCACAGATATCATGGGCCAAATGGCCTTGTACTGTGCTGTATACATCTATGGTTCTGTGGCCTAATTAAGTACGCCTTTTTTTCCCCCAATTTTCTTTGCCTCTTCCCAAGGTATTGACTATTGCTGGGATAGAGTTCTTTGGCGCCAGCAGCCCTCTGGTACTGGAGCCATGTGGTTATTCTTCATGAGCACGCCCAGACTTAGGAACATGGAAATGCACAGGACTGGAAAAGACCATTGTAATCCAACTGGCTGGTGCCAAAGTTCTAAAAAAAAAAAATACTGCTGTCATATTTCTGGATTGTTTGACCATTTTTGCATCAAAAGGATTTGGGAAAAGAGTTACTTTTAAATGTTGTGTTTTAAAGCATAGTGTATTCATGCAAGTTTTAAAAAAAAGGCTCAGACAGTAGCTAGTTAGGATGCTAATGAACAAGCTTTGATATTGTTTCTCCATGGACTGGATAATGAGCAGTTCGTTAGCTTATCTTGGTAATCGATAATTGACTCACATGCATTGTGTTGGAGAGTCGCTGGTCCCTGGCATTCGGCAGAGAGTCTAGTAAGCCTTCCCATTCTGGCTGTGAACAGCAAGAGATAAAACACAGAGACAGACATCGACAGCGAGGATTTTTGAAACAAGAATGCTACAAAGGTGGTCAGGTTTATTAAACAGAAAGCTGCAAAGACTTTGCTGAAGCAAAGAGGTTGAAATAGTTAGAAACGATTTTGTTTTAGACAAGTAAGATCACACACTGATGTGCAATAATGTAGCAAGTTCTTAATTTACATTAGTATGTGAAGTTAAGTTGTATGTATTGAATTAAGTAAGTCCTCTCTACTTCTCTCTCCTCATTACCTCAATGTTAAGATGCTCCTTTAAAATATACGTCTTTCACCAAGCTTTTGGTCACCTGTCCTAATATCTCATGTTGTTCAGTGTCAAATTTTCTTTGATATGCTCCTTGGATAACACTACGTTAAAGGTGCAATATAAATGCAAGTTGTTGTTGTCCTATCTTAACACCTATTCTGCATATTCACTTTATTGTGAAATACAACAGCGTAACAATTCATATCTCACCAAATCTTTTGCTCGTTCTGCCTTTGGGGAGATTGAAGCACATATGAAAGACATGAATATCCAATTCAAAACCTCATACTTTGAACTCCTCTATTTGATCTTCTCTTGACCTCCTTTGTTCTAATGAAATGGGCCCCAGTTTCTCTAGTCTCTCCTCATAACTGAAACCTCTGCAATGTTTCTTTTTTACTTTCCATATCCTGATTTATTTTTTACTGTCTTGTCTTGTTTGACCTCTTTCAACCTTCCTACTACCTTATAACCTATGCACCTAAAGGTTACTTTCCCTTCCAAGTAGTCTACTGTTTCACCTTTGCACCCTGCTACATTAATTTAGACCCTCCCCTGTGAGCACCATCACAACTGAGCCCAGTTCTGTCCTGATGTGTTACTGACACAATAGTCAGAGAAACAGGAACCTATGCCAATTGATTTTGCATCCTCCTCTGCCTGTAGCCAATTATAGCTATTGTAATCATGATAAGCTTACCTGACATAGACCAAGGATCAGGTCTGGGACCTACCTGATCAGTATCGTTCAGCAACACATATAGTATAACCTATGGTTGTGATGCTTTTAAACCAAGAATGTAAATGCGCATGACTGCAAGTTAAATCCAGCTTTAAGTCTCTGATGTTGGAGGTGGCAGTTAGACACCATAATAATACTTATTTAATGAATGTGGGAAGTCACACAACACCAGGTTATAGTCCAACAGCTTTATTTGAAATCACAAGCTTTCGGAGCACTGCTCCTTCGTCAGGTGAAGTGGAGAGATGCATATAGGCACAGCATATATAGTCAGAGAACACTGCCAGATGTTTACAGGTAATCTTTCTAACTGCCCTTTATCACACCTCAGCAGAGAGATAATCACAGCAATCACAGGTGTGAATGGTGTCCAAACAGGTCAGTCAGGAAAACATTACATCAAAGAACAACGAGGTGGGGTCACAAGGGGTCAAATGTTGCAGATGCTGGGGTCTGTATGAAAAACAGAAAAAAAACAAAAAATGTTGCTGGAAATCACAGCAGGTCCGGCCGCATCTGTGCAGAGAACAAGCCAACGACGACTCGAGTCTGGATGACTCTACGTCAGGTGGGGTTACATGTAGCGTGACGTGAACCCAAGATGCCGGTTGAGGCCGTCCTCGTGAGTGTGGAACTTGGCTATCAGTTTCTGCTCGACGATTTTGCGTTGTCGTGTGTCTCGAAGGCCGCCTTGGAGAATGCTTACCCGAAGATCGGAGGCTGAATGTCCTTGACTGCTGAAGTGTTCCCCGACTGGGAGGGAACACTCCTGCCTGGCGATTGTTGTGCAGTGTCCGTTCATCCGTTGTCGCAGTGTCTGCATGGTCTTGCCGATGTACCATGCTCCGGGGCATCCTTTCCTGCAACGTATGAGGCAGACAACGTTGGCCGAGTCACATGAGTATGTACCATGTACCTAGTGGGTGGTGTCCTCACGTGTGATGATGGTATCTGTGTTGATGATCTGGCATGTCTTGCAGAGGTTGCCGTGGCACGGTTGTGTGGTGGCGTGGTCGCTGTTCTCCTGAAAGCTGGGTAATTTGCTGCGATCGATGGTCTGTTTGAGGTTCGGCGGCTGTTTGAAGGCGAGTAGTGGAGGCATGGGGATGGCCTTAGCTAAGGCCATCCCCACGCCTCCACTACTCGCCTTCAAACAGCCGCCGAACCTCAAACAGACCATCGATCGCAGCAAATTACCCAGCTTTCAGGAGAACAGCGACCACGCCACCACACAACCCTGCCACGGCAACCTCTGCAAGACATGCGTGATCATCAACACAGATACCATCATCACACGTGAGGACACCACCCACTAGGTACATGGTACATACTCATGTGACTCGGCCAACGTTGTCTGCCTCATACGTTGCAGGAAAGGATGCCCCGGAGCATGGTACATCGGCAAGACCATGCAGACACTGCGACAATGGATGAACGGACACTGCACAACAATCGCCAGGCAGGAGTGTTCCCTCCCAGTCGGGGAACACTTCAGCAGTCAAGGACATTCAGCCGCCGATCTTCGGGTAAGCATTCTCCAAGGCGGCCTTCGAGACACACGACAACGCAAAATCGTCGAGCAGAAATTGATAGCTAAGTTCCGCACTCATGAGGACGGCCTCAACCGGGATCTTGGGTTCACGTCACGCTACATGTAACCCCACCTGACGTAGAGTCATCCAGACTCGAGTCGTCGTTGGCTTGTTCTCTGCACAGATGCGGCCGGACCTGCTGTGATTTCCAGCAAAAATTTTGGGTTTTTTTCTGTTTTTCATACAGACCCCAGCATCTGCAACATTTGACCCCTTGTGACCCCACCTCATTGTTCTTTGATGTAATGTTTTCCTGACTGACCTGTTTGGACACCATTCACACCTGTGATTATTTCTCTGCCGAGGTGTGATAAAGGGCAGTTAGAAAGATTACCTGTAAACATCTGGCAGTGTTCTTTGACTATATATGCTGTGCCTATATGCATCTCTTCACTTCACCTGAAGAAGGAGCAGCGCTCCGAAAGCTTGTGATTTCAAATAAAGCTGTTGGACTATAACCTGGTGTTGTGTGACTTCCCACATTTGTCCACCCCAGTCCAACACCAGCATCTCCACATCATTATTTAATGAAGACAGTAATACAAGGATAAGTTATCTGGTACTTTGTTTTGACATTGTAACAGTTTACTGATATCTCAGTGTAAAATATAATTTGAACTATTAAAGAATGAAGCAAGAAAAATTAAAAAGCAAGAATAGCTGAAGAAGTTGAATTGTTAGCTGAGCATTAGTGTCTGAATCATGAAGTTGATCATGCCCATTTAATGTGGTTGGTTGAGTTTTGTTTGTTTTCTGATCGACCACTGAAATATGGTGGTGTAAAACTGTTTGACCAGGAAAAGTGAAGGGGAATTGAGACTTGGCTTAGTTCATCCCATTTTCACTTTTCTTTCCCAGTTAGACTTTGTGGAAAAGTATCATTGATGGTCATTAAAATCTACAATTTTTATTTGTTGAAATAATACAGCGAGTTACAGTTTTCCAGTTCTGCTGTGGAGTCTCAAAATTATAAACCTGCAAAAATTAAATTTGTAGTTAATTTATATATAACATTCATATTTTGCAAATGCAAAAGACATTCAGTTACCCTTGAGAATTCCTCTACTAAACGGCTCTGTTTTACAGGACGTTGTTGCAAGCTATGTGGCTCAGTGGAGCATTTTCAGAAGGACTGCCCAGACCATCAGCACATGAGTAAGTATGATACAGCATGAATTACATTTGGTTTTCAGAAATTCTATGGCCTAGAAAATCCACAAGGGCACAATCCCAATGTATAGATTCTACAGAACTGATAAACTATAATTGTTAAGTAACAGCACAAATACACACTATTAATTTTACCTTTTTTTGTTGGTAATTGTACAAATAATTCTGCGTATTGTCTGACCATGTGTAACATTTTTGAGGCACTAGTTACCATTGTGAATAAAGGAAACAGGATCAGGATCAGATGGGAAAGAATGAAAGTGGAATTGCCATTTTCAGCTTTGAACCCAAATGAACTGTTGTAGCCAGATATTGCAAAGTAAGTTTGTTTTTATACGTTGTCCAATTAGGATCTCTGCAAGCTCTCAGCATCTGATGACCTCACACTAGAGCCAACTCCCTAAGAATGGGATGTAATGGATAACTTTCCTCGTTTGGGCTCCTGCCGATGGGTCTCAGCCACCAGAATGCATATCAGAAATTCAGCCCAGCGCTGTGTATGATTTTCTGGCCATTTAAGTGAATCATTAGGAAATTGTGTGCAGTGTGTTCCCAAATTTCCAGTCTGTGTTGCAGGTGGGTGAGGTTTCCCTGCCGAAAGCACGATGTAAAAAAATTACCCTTGTAGCCTAACTCATGGAGGAAATTGCAGCTGTTAACAATAAAACAAAGACATTAAGATTCTTATTTCTGTATATCGTGCACAGTGACCTAGAAGACACATCTTTTCAAAGCATCAACACAATGATATTTGTTCTAGGTATTAGTGCAAGGTTTGATTTAATGAGTTTAAGTGTCGTTTAAATTGGGGGCTGTGTGGTTGCTGGGATAAGGTTTGTGCAGTGTGTGGTTTTCTATAGCACTCAGAGAACATAGAGTTTGAGCAGTGAGCATGCTGTGTTTTTTTAATGAGTATATGGGAGTCCTTAATAATTATCTCATGAACTGTGCAATACAGTTCATGGAATTTATGTAATCATTTTAGTTTTTGATTACATATTTTGGGATTTATTGGGCATGGTATAACTAGGCACAATCATCTAATTCGTGATTCTTTTTCATTACTACACTATGTTCAGATGGTCTTGGAAAAAGTTATTTTTCTTATAACATGCAATTATAGTATGTACCTTAAATGGTAATTAAAAACATGATTCTTCAAGCAACTTTCACAGTCACTAGCACATTAAAAAAACAACTGCCCTTCATGAAATGAGGACCCCATTGCTGACATTGTGTAAAGCATTTTGGGAGATGTAGTTCTTTTCCTTATCTCTTTGTGGAACTGCAAGAACAGCTCCTAAAATATTAAACTGCAAATGCCTTTTTTCAGTGAAATTTCATGCTCATCACTTGATATGACTGCTGGAGAATGAAGCACCCTTTCATGTTTGGCATAGAGTATCAAGCTGAATACTTACAATTAACATGATTAGGGCAAGTCATTTGCATGGCATAACAGCCCGTAAATTTCTTAGTATAGAGTTATGCAGCACAGAAAGAGGCCCTTATGCCCATCGTGTCGGCACCGGCCATCAAGCCCTGTCTATTCTAATCCCATTCTCCAGCACTTGGTCCATAGCCTTGTATGCTATGGTGTTTCAAGTGCTCATCTAAATGCTTCTTGAATGTTGTGAGGGTTCCTGCCTCTACCACCCTTTCAGGCAGTGAGTTCCAGATTCCAATCACCCTCTGGGTGAAAAAGTTTTTCCTCAAATACCCTCTAAACCTCCTGCCCCTTACCTTGAAACTATGCCCCCTGGTTATTGACCCCTTTACTAAGGGGAAAAGTTCCTCTCTATCTACCCTATCTATGCCCGTCATAATTTTGTACACCTCAATCAGGTCCCCCCTCAGCCTTCTCTGCTCTAAGGAAAACAACCCCAGCCTGTCCAGTCTCTCTTCATAGCTGAAGCGCTCCAGCCCAGGTAACATCCTGGTGAATCTCCTCTGCACCCTCTCCAATGCAATCACATCCCTCCTATAGTGTGGCGACCAGAACTGCACACAGTATTCCAGCTGTGGCCTAACTAACGTTTTGTACAGCTCCATCATAACCTCCCTGCTCTTACCTTCATTAGCCGAGGCATAGAATATAAGTATCCCATATGCCTTTTTAACCATCTTATCTACCTGTCCTGCTGTCTTCAGGGATCTATGTATATGCACACCAAGGTCCCTCTGATCCTCTGTCCTTCCTAGGATCCCACCATTTATTGTGTATTCCCTTGCCTTGTTTGTCCTCCCAAAATGCATCACCTCACACTTTTCAGGGTTAAATTCCATTTGCCACTGTTCTGCCCATCTAACCAACCCGTCTATATCGTCCTGTAGCCTGAGAAAATACCCTCCTCGCTATTTACCACTCCACAAATTTTCGTGCCATCGAACTTACTGATCATACCTCCTACATTCATATCTAAGTCATTAACGTACACTACAAACAGCAAAGGACCCAGCACCAATCCCTGCGGTACACCACTGGACACAGGCGTCCAGTCAGAAAAACAACCTTCGACCATCACCCTCTGCCTCCTGCCACTAAGCCAATTTTGGATCCAATGTGCCAAATTACCCTGGATCCCATGGGCTCTTACTTTCTTGACCAGTCTCCCATGTGGGACTTTGTCAAAAGCCTTACTGAAGTCCATGTAGCCTACATTAACTGCACTACCCTCATCCACACACCTAGTCACCCCCTCAAAAAATTCAATCAAATTAGTCAAACATGATCTCCCCCTGACAAAGCCATGCTGACTATCCCTGATTAATCCCTGCCTCTCCAAGTGGAGACTAATTCTGTCCCTCAGAATTTTTTCCAATAATTTCCCTACCACTGATGTTAGACTCACTGGCCTGTAATTTCCTGGTTTATCCCTACTACCCTTCTTGAATAATGGTACTACGTTAGCTGTCCTCCAGTCCTCTGGCACCTCCCCTGTGGCCAGAGAGGTTCTGAAAATTTGTGTTCGAGCCCCTGCAATCTCCTCCCTTGCCTCACACAACAGCCTGGGATACACCCCATCAGGGCCTGGGGATTTATCCACTTTTAAGCCCGCTAAAACCGCTAGTACTTCCTCCCTCTCAATACTAATTTGTTCAAGTATATCACAATCCCCCTGCCTGATTTCCAGTCACATCTTCATGGGGAGATTTTCACCTGAGTACCACAATTTTGCATTACAATATCCCGGAGGCAGTTAAAAAGCTGATATCTGAGTGATAAATAATTTACTCCACCTAGTCACTTGCCCTAAGATAAGTTAAGCTCTCAGCATTGTACCTTAGCTCCAACCTGAAAAGGAGAATTCTGTGCTGCACCAATGTTGTTCTTTTCATTTCATATATCAGCTATCTTTATGGCATCTCTGAAGTTGACAATTATCAACAGCAACAACATTTACTTGCATTTCAATACAGCAAAATGTCCCAAGGGACTTCACAGAGGGGCTAATTGGACACAGCAAAAGTAGGGGAAGTAATAGATTTTGTGAAGGCTTTGAAAGTGCATCAGATGTAACAAGTTAGAGGGATTCTGGAAGAAAATTCCAGTGCAGGACTGTGACTGGTGGACATCACCTAATTGTCCTGGCTTGTGAAGGCGCATAGAATCTGGGAACAAGAGTACAGAGAAAAATTCTATTCTACAAAAATATCAGCTATTGTGCACAGCACTCCAGTGATAATCACAAGTAAGGTTGCAGTATTGTGGCTGTTTGCTGTTTTTTTGAGAGTATGAAATATCTCCTCGTCTCCTCTAGCTACACACTGATTGGAGTCAAGAAGACAAGAAAGCAACTGCCTCCGGGCCCCTATCAATGCTGTTTTTTGATCTGTTTGCTGGAAAGTGCAAGAGACAGCCTGGAGAAAAATGTCCCTTCAGTTTTCCTCAGAGCCTTTCCACATCAGCATGGCTGAGATCGAAAGGTGGAATGGAGAGGACTGAGCTACCATCCCAACGTTGTATAGCCCGATGTATTAGAACCCCAAATCTCTATGCTCAGTGCTGTCTGTCATGCCGGTTATCTTGGACAATTGCTGCAGTAGCTAAAAAAAAAACTTACTGACAGAGCCCATAGGAAGTGCAGTGACAGCACTAACAGTTGAAATTGCATTATGCTATGGAAGTAATAAAAAGAAATCCAATACTTTAACAAAGGCTAAATGAGTTAACACATTTATTAAAATAGTGGTCAGGAATTTCATACAACAGGTTCATAGTTAATATCACACAGGTGATTTCAGTCCCAAAGTGTCGTCTTGTAAATCACACAAACACTCTACCAGAGAAGACTAAACTATTTAATTCCAGTAAACCAAAAAAAAAACTCTGCTTCTGTACCGTTCTCAATCCTGAATACAACAGACCCTGTCATAGGATTGCGCTCCGTCCATATACTTTATTCCACAAGCTACCCCTTGTCAACACACAGAATGTAGTACTTTTTTAATCCAAGTATTGAAATATTTAATTTTTTTAATTGATAGATAGTGTTTTTAACTGTACTGTTTCTCATTCTTCAGGCAATTGTGTTTTAACTGTTGGCCGATGGACAAAAGGAATGAGTGCTGATTACGAAGAAATCCCAGTGACTTCAAATACTCATAAAGCAAAATCTAAAGTTCCAAAGATTGTCAATTTTTAAACAGAAGCTTTGAAATTAGAATTTCATCGATCTGCCTCTAGGGGCATCCAGCAAGTCATCCAACAAAAGAACATTTTTCCCTGATTTAATAATTGGAATGTTATGTTTAGATGGGATGTAGTACACTAAAATCCATTTAATACCAGCAGGTGGAGCCATTGTGTGCCAAATCCAGGACTATTGGAGCTAAAACTGTGTTCTTTGTATCTAATTCTAATAAATTGTTGTACGAAGTTACCATGGGATTATTTTTAATCCATATCATTTATTGTAAAGTTTCAAATAGAAAATGGAGATTTATGCTTTACAACAACAACTTGCATTTATATAGTGCCTTTAATTTCGGCAAATGTCCCAGTGCGCTTCAGAGAGGGGGAATTGGACAAAAATTGACGCCAAGCCAAAAAAGGAGATATTAGGAAGGGTGACTAAAATCTTGGTCAAATAGGTAGATTTTAAGGAGGGTCTTAAAGGAGGTGGAGAGACAACAAAGTTTAGAGAGGAAATTCCAGAGCTTATGGCCTAGATGTCTGAAGGCACGGCCGCCAAAAGTGGGGCGAAGGGAGTGGGGGATGCAGGAGAGGCCAGAGTTTGAGGATCGCAAAGTTCTCGGAGGGTTGTAGGTTGGAGGAGGTTATATTCGGTTTCCAATTTATGTGGGGGAGGAGCAAAGAGGTGTGCCATGTTTAAGTTTGGCTTCACGCTCCTCCACATTGTGTGTGTCTTTTTTTAAAGAGCAGATTCCACCAGTACTTTACAGAGTAACCCTGGCAGCATGCACCAATGACCTGCCATGACCTATCAAACATACAATACTATATCAAAGGAAAGGAAAAGATTCACATTTGTAGTCACTGTTGTAATGTAGAGAAACACAGCAGAAGATTTGCATACTGCAAGGTAGCTCATACAGTAATGTGATACATTAGCAGATAATCTGTTTTTGTTATGTTGATTGAGGGATAAATATTGGTCAGGACACCTGTAGAATTTCCTTGCTCTTCTTCACATAGTGCCATGGGATCTTTTACTTCCATCTGAGAGGGCAGGCGGGACCCCAGTTTAACATCTCATCTGAAAGACGGCACCTCCGACAGTACAGAACTCCTTTAGTACTACACTGGAGTGGCAGCCTGGAATGTGGGCTATTTCAGATGGACGTAAAAAATCCCATGGCACTATTTTGAAGAAGAGCAGGGGAGTTATCCACGGTGTCCTGGCCAATATTTATCCCTCAGTCAACATAACAAAAACATTATCTGGTCATTATCACATTGCTGTTTGTGGGAGCTTGCTGTGTGCAAATTGGCTGCCATGTCGAATCATAGAATGGTTACAGCATGGAAGAAGACCATTCGGACCATCGAGCCCGTGCATTACAACAGTGTCTACACTCCAAAAGTACTTCATTGGCTGTAAAGTGTAGTGTCCGCGTATCAATAACACACGGACTGCAGGAGAACAATAATAACAGGTGTTTACTGAACAGAGGGTATGCTGAAACTGAGTGCAGAAGCCTGCTACAGCTTTATATACAGGTGTGGTCACTGCCGGTACTACAGTATAAAATCAGTTCTCTCTTAAAGGTACATACACAACATAAAGCGCTTTGAGTCGTCCGGTGGTCATGAAAGATGCTACATAAATGCAAGTCTTTCTTTAAGTCTCTGGAGAGCTACCACTGAGCCAAGGCTGACACCAAAAGAAACAGATTTACCAGTGCTCAGCTGGTTACGGTACAAATAGCTGAGCCTTACAGACCAGAATGATTGCCGATTCGTTCCTCACATATGAATGATTACAACAACAATGGACATCGATGAAATGGTACCCCAGCCTGGAGGCAATGTATTCACAAGACAAGGGAAGAAATTTGTCAGAAAAAAGGAGAGACAAATCCGTCAAATCGCCACGGCCATGATGGTAGCAATCTAGGCTGTGAGAAAGCTTCTGGGATTTGTTAATTAAACATAACTTTGACATAATATTTGCTGCAATCTGAGCTTTGTCAGTCTCAATTCTTGTATCTTTAACTGTGAATTTACCTTTCGCAAATCCAACCTGGCCAATTACCCCATCAGCCTACTTCCAATCATCAGTCAAGTGGTGATGGGAGTCATCAACAGTGCTATCAAGCAGCACTTACTCACCAATAACCGAATCACCCATGCTTAGTTTGGGTTCCACCAGGCCAACTCAGCTCTATCCCTTGGCGTATGGAGCAACAAGACTTCTTTAGCAGATGTATACAGAAGAGGAAAGGGTTTTATTCTCTACTGTTAGTGAAGTTGATATCACAGTTAACATGTTGCATTTGCTTTTGGATTTGAATCTACAGCAGGATTAATGCATTTGAGTTTTAAAGTTGCATATGGAAAGGCTAAGACTAAAAAATATTCTTAAATTTCAGTTATTAAAGAAACTGCTGCATTATATGTTCGATGCTGCATACATCACATTGCTGAACAAATGGAAGCTGTTGAGATATGTCCAAATATACAATTAACTTCTAGATGTTTTCAACTGGATCTAACGATATAGATTCAATTGAGTAAATTGTCTTTATAGGTTGAAATGAGCATGTTTTAGGCACCAAAAGACGATTTAAGTATATTTTCTTTGTGGTCTGATGTGTGAATTGCTTACTGCTCTGCATTGTGTGTCCATCACTGCAGAGGTTCAGCAATAAAATAAGGCTAATATAAAACATTTTCCACTCCTAAGCCTACAGCACTGTACAGTATGCACAAGGCGTTTACCCTCACTCATGACTAGGAGTAATGCATATAACGAGCTGTCACAGAAGGCCATTGGACTAGTTTTTGATAGATCAACCTCAACTCACCCACGTTCTATAATTCCTGCACTCCAGAAACACATTTAATTGTTCCAAACCAGTGTACACTGGTGCAATCACTTACCTTGGTAACATTCCACCACTCCATTCTAGTTAAGTTTTTACCTGACACCCTAATTTTTAAACTTGTGTTCCCTGGTAGTTGAGGCCTTTGCCATAGTAAGCAGTTTGTTGAATCAACAGCTTCACAATCTTAAAAACTTCAATTAGGTTATCTTGAAGTCTATTTTACCAAGAAAGCTGCTCCAAAATAGTTGCCTGAACCTGCCATGGGATTATATTAAATCCAACTTTCAAACTTTTCCTCATAACCTAGTTTTTGATATTCAATAATCTTTGTTGCTTGCCTCTGTTCCTTGAGTTCTACCACAGAGGAGCTGGCTTTGAGTGTTTACAACCCAAGTTTGATGCTTCAGTTTCTCCAGAGGTTTAAGGATGCTTTTTAATTGGTTCTTGAGAATGGCGGCGCTGAATAGGCCGTATATATTGCCCATCGCTAGTTGCCCTGAGCAGGGGCAGTGGACCGCCTTATTCACCCACTGCCATGGTTACTTCCATGATAGTGTTGGGGGAGGAATTCCAGGATTTTTACCCCAGTCAGAATGGTAAGTGACTTGGAGGGAAACTTTCAGTTGATGCCGTTCTCATGATCTTACTGTTCTTGAGCTTCTCGGGGTGGTAGAGGTCTCAGGGCTCGGAGCTGATGTCAAAGTAAGCTTGGTGAGTTGTTGCATTGCACCCTATCGATAGTATATATTGCAATGTGCCAGTGATTAAGGGGTAGATATTGAGTCCAGAGACAGGGGTGTTGATCAGGCAGACTGCTCTGTCCTGGATGGTGTCAGCATTCAGGTGAATGCTGAGTATCTCATCACACTCCTGTAGAAGGTAAAGAGGTTTTTAGGGTTGTGTGGTGAATCATTTGTTGCAGAGTACCTACCTTCTGCCCCGTTGTAGTCACAGTGTATTGCTATAGCTGGTCCAGGTAAGTTTCTGGTGGCCTCACAAGAAGTTGATAGTGGGAGACTCGGCAATGGTGTCATTGAAGGTCGAGGTGGTGGTTTTTTGTTGGAGATGATCATGCGTGGCACTTCTTGTGTGACAAGAATATTACTGGCCACTTGTCCATCCAAGCCTGCATGTTTTCTGGGTCTGCTATAGGCTGGCACGTCCTGCTTTTTTGGTGTTGTGAATGAAGCTGAACACCATTTTTAAACAAACAGCCCCACTCCTGACCTTATGACACAGAAATTGATTAAAGTAGTTGAAGGTGGATGGGGCAAAGACACTTTCCTTGTAGAACTCTTACAGTGATGTCACGGCCTGTAACAACCAAGACTATTTTCAGGTATGACTCCAACCACCAGAGAGCTTTCCCCTGACCCCAATTGATCTCTGCTTTGCTAAGGATCCTTAGTGCTGCACTCAATGGAATGTTGCCTTGATGTTAAGGGCAGAAACTTCCACCTTTCCTCCAGCATTCAGCTCTTGTGCCAGTGTCTGGATCAAGGCTGTGAGAAGGTCTGGAACCAAATAGTTCTGATGGCACCTGAACAGTGTCAGGCGAGCAAGTGCCATTTGATGACTATTGACTTCCATCAATTTGCTGTTGATTGGCAGCAAGCCTAAAGGTCAGTAATTGGTTAGGTTAGATTTGTCCTGTTTCTTGTGGGTAGGGCATAACTGGGCAATTTTCCATAATTGGTTACAAAAGAAAGACTTGCATTTATATAGCACCATTCACAACCACCGGACATCTGAAAGCACTTTACAGCCAATTAAGTACTTTTGAAGTGTAATCACTGTTGTAATGTGGGAAACGCAGCAGCCAATTTTGCGCACAGCAAGCTCCCACAAACAGCAATGTGATTATGACCAGGTAATTTGTTTTAGTGATGTTGATTGAGGGATAATTATTGGCCAGGACACCAGGGATAACTCCCCTGTTCTTCTTCAAAATAGTGCCATGGGATCTGAGAGGGCAGACAGGGCCTCGGTTTAATGTCTCATTCAAAGGATGCACCTCCAAATGTGCAGCACTCCCTCTGCACTGCACTGGTGTGTCAGCCTAGATTTTTGTGCTGAAGTCCCTGGGGTGGGACTTGAACCCACATCCTTCTGATCCAGAGATGAGAGTGCTACCAACTTTTTTTTTAAATTTTTTATAATACTTTATTGAACATTAAGAACATTTACAACATCAAGATCATTTCATTGTATGATACAAATCAATTCCACCGCCCTGCACAGCCATTCCGCCACCACATTTTAACATCAAAACCTGAAGTTTAATTTGTCACCTGTAACATATATTAATCGATTGTACTTTAAAAATTGGTTGTAAAATACTGTCCTTAAATTCCTTTCTGAATAAAACATCCACAGAGCCTTATAATGGTCTTTTAGCTTATATTTAAAATACTCTTTTAGATTGATTCTCCTCCCCTTAAAAAACAGAGCATTCCTTCTTTGCACAATCACGAATCTAGCCAAACTGAACATTAAATTAATTGCCGCTCCGCTAGACTCTGGCAGACTCTCCTGCAATCCCCATCTCAAAATTGAGTCCCACGGGATTCCCATTCTCGCTGTTCGGTCCCCACCCAGCAAAAAAGCTTCACACAACTGTCGAACATAGTACTTAAAGTCATTTAACTGCGGACATAACACCAGTAAATGGGACAGAGTCTCATCCTGTGTCCTACACATTGGGCAAGTTGCCGCTTCCACTCGTCTAATCTTACACAAGACCGTCATGGTAAAAATCCAGTTATGAGCCAATTTGAAATCCAGTTCAATCCATTCTGGGCATTTAAAATTCGCCCACACTCCCTTCCAAATCCTGTTGAAGTCCAGCTGTGGGTGTATACTCTGCCAAAACTCCTGACCAGCAGGTGTCTTGAATCTCCATTCTCTGAATACCTCATAGAAATCTCGAGTATTACAGTTGTCAAATTGGACTAACTCTCCCCCTTTTTCCAGTACAAAGCTTGGAAAAGCAGGACGCATTTTACTTCCTTTGGAGAGTTCTGCATTTATTTCTTCCATCCAATCCTGTGGCATTGCCCTCACAATCTTCTCATACATGATTCCTATTGCTTTTCCTTCTACCTCCTGATCCTCCTCCCACACCATGTCCCTCACTATCGCTTCCGGCAACCAACCTGGAATCACCTCGTATAATACATCTTTCACCAATATAATCCCAGCTTTTATAAAAGCTTGATTAAATAAAACCTCTCCTTCGATGTTGACCCACCTGTTCAAAAATAAAGGCTGTTCTAAAAATTCCTCAGCCCCCTTGGGCACAAACTGCACACTTTTTAAAAATTGAGCCCAAGTCTCTACAACCCCCTTATAAAACCTAGGGAGAAGCTTGATCGATTTCAAAAACATATTATTGTATTCCATATACAATATCCCCTGCCCTCCTAGCCCACTTTGTTTTAAAAAATGCTCAAAACAACTCTTCCAAAAACTGGAATTTGACTTCTGAAGAAATCTCTTCACCTATTTGATTCTAAAGGATTTTTTCTTCAAATCAATATCTGGGAAGTTGAGTCCTCCCTGATTTCTCCGTCCAATGATGGTATTGTAAGCCACCAAGGCTGGTTTCCCTTCCCATAAAAACCTCACACAAGCCTCTCGGATGGACTTTTCTGCCCACTCAGGAATATCCTCCACCGTCAATAAGTACCATAGCTTAGATAGCAGGAGAGCAGACACCACTGTCGCTCTTCCTTGCACTTTCAACCACCTTCTTTCCCATCTTCCCAAAATCTTTTAAATTTTCATAACCTTCGGTTCCCAATTTAATTGATCCACTTCTTCCCTGTCTTTCTTGCACCCCATATGCACCCCCAGAACTTCCAAAACCTCCACCACCTTAAAGGGACATTCCCCCAACCATTCCCCCCTACCCCTCCCTGCAACCAGGCATTGGGACTTACTATAATTCACTCTGGCACCTGAAGCTCTACAATATTCCTCCACTACCTCCATAGCTTTCCTCACTGACTCCCCATTTCTCAATGTTAAGGTTGTGTCATCTGCATATTGATGTATCACCGACACCAGCCTGGAACTGGGTACCACAATCCCAACTACATCTTGTTTCTTTCGCATCATGTAACCTAATGGTTCTGCTACCAATATGTACAGCAGTGGGGACAGGGGACAACCCTGTCTCACTGATCTCTGTATTGGAAAATACTTAGATAAAAAACCATTACATTTAACACAGCTAAATATGTTTGAATAAAAAATGCTTATCCACTGAATGAAATTTTCCTTGAAACCAAATGCTTCCAAAACCTTCAATAAAAACTCATGAGAGACCCTATCAAAGGCTTTCTCTTGATCTATCTTTAATACATAAGCCTCCCTCCCACTCTCTTCCATGAGCTCTATCGCATTTCGGATTGAGACCACAGAGTCTGCGATGTCCCGGCCTATGACTCCATAGGACTGAGAGGGCCAAACTATCTGCGGTAACACCTCCTTCAAACGATTTGCCATAACCCTCACCAAGATCTTATAATCCACATTTAATAATGTGATGGGCCTCCAATTCTTCAGATCCCGCCTATCCCCTTTATTTTTATATAAGCTAAGCTTATGATCCCTCTCCTCATAGATGGGGCCAGGCTTCCCTCAATTTTAATTTCCTTAAAAACTTCTAGGAGCAATGGACTTAAAATCTCGAAAAATTCCTTATAAAATTCTGCACTTAGTCCATCGGACCCTGGGCTTTTCCCCCCCCTTTATTCTACTTATTGCTATTTTTATTTCCGCTAATCCTACTTCTTTATCACACATGCTTCTCTCATCCTCCTTTAAACCCTTTTCAATAAAAGCAGTAACCTTCTCCATCTCCAAATTGGAAATGTCTTCTTTTGTATATAGCTCTTGATAAAAGCTGCTAGCGCCTCCAAAATCTCCTCACTTTCATGAATGATCTTCTCCCCAACCTTCAACTCCTCAATTAACGATAACCTCTGTCGCAGCTTCTCTTGCTCTAGAAAATATCTAGTGCATCTTTCGCCCTCCAATGCATCTCTAGCCTTTGCACGGAGAATGGCCCCCTTGCATTTTTCAGCTTGCAATAATTCCCACTCTTCCTTTAGCACCCGGAACTTAGTCTCAGCTCCCTTATCCCCTCCGTCAACTGCTTTACAGACATCCGTAAACTTTTTGTTTATATTCTCTTCTCGATGCCGGTTAGCTGCCGTCCTCTTTTTCCCATAACGTACCGAAAAAACTTTTACCTCATATTTGAAATTGTCCCACCAAACTCTTCTTTCTTTCAAGAACAAAAGTTCCTTCCGAGCATTCTTTATTATATTTATAATCCCTTCTTTATAAGCACTTTCCTTCAGGTATTGATTGTTTAAAATCCACACCCCTGAACCGATGTTAACTCTGCTGTTCCTAATTCTAAGAACCAAAGCCGAGTGATCACTAAAAAATACTTTTTTATAATAAATCTCCATCACCTCCGAACTTAACCCTTCCCGCATTAATGTGATGAAATATTCCATTCATCACTGCCTGTGACTGTGGTTGGTTTCAGGTTTCAGTTCCCTTACCTCAGTTCCGTCTCCTCACCATTGTATTGTATATTGTAATGTATTGTGTGTAGGGCTCCGCCCATACCTGGCCCCTATGTAAGCAAGCTCAGTCTGGCCTCATATCCAGTACTGCAGACCTCCAGATGGAAGATACCTCTCTCCACTGCATGTTACCTTCTAAGTTAATAAAAGCCTTGTTTTGTTTCGCTAACATCGAGTCTCGGAATTATTGAGGCACATCAATTTTATTAACTTATTTTTCAACACAATGGATCAACTCCTAAAACCCGAACGTTTGGATTTGGACCAGCATGCTTCGGACGCATCGGCACGCTTCGGACACTGGTTTATGTGTATGGAATTCTTCCTGGACAATTCCGCAGCCGTCAAAGACGCTACGGACGCTGCGAGTATGAAACTCGGAATTCTGCGGAATTGGGTAAGCCACCGGGTTTACCCCCTCATCCAAGACACCGACACGTACCTGGCCGCCTGCGACATCTTAAAGGTGCATTACCAGCAGCCTACGAATGAGGTGTATGCTAGGCATCTGCTCGCTACTCACGCACAGCGACCCGGGGAATCGGTGGAGGAGTTCCTAGGCACCCTGAAAATGCTTGGCAAAGACTGCAAGTGCCAAGATGTAAAAGCCGCAGTGTACACTGACGAGCTTGTTCGCGATGCCTTTATCACAGGCCTCAGCTCCACTTACATCCGGCAGAGACTGCTGGAAAAAACGGGATTGGACCTGAAACAGGCTGCGGACACCGCGCGATCCCTGGATGTGGCCCAGAGAAACTCGGACGCCTACTCTTCAGCCCGCGCCGTCCACGCCGCCACGTGTGCACCAAGGGCGCCGCCATCTTGGAAGGCATCTTCCCCGCCCGGCAGCCCGACACCGTCGGGGCACCGCTCTCCCCCCAGAAGCCCTACGACAGCCGCGACGCGTCGGGGACCCAACTGCTACTTCTGCGGGCAGCCAAAGCACACCAGAAACCTGTGCCCAGCGAAAGGCACCACCTGCTTTAAGTGCGGTAAGAAGGGGCACTTCGGGAAGGTGTGCAGAGGGAACCCCGCCGGAAAACCCGCCACCGCCGCGTGTGCGCCGTGGGAGCGGCCATCTTGGACGCCATCTTGCCCGACCTCGTGGGGTCCGCCATCTCATGAGCAGACAGCGTGGACGCCATCTTGTCTCGATCAGGGCCCTACAGTGGCATCGGTCACAGTGGACCAGACCGCACCCGCTATCCAAATCAATGGTGGACATCGAGGTAAACGGGTGCCGGGTTAAATGTTTAATTGACAGTGGAAGCACGGAGAGTTTTATCCACCCTGAACTGGCACAACAACTCTCCCTAAAGGTGGTCCCTACTCAGGGTACCATCTCTATGGCTGATAAAACCCAGACATCGACCATTCTGGGTTACTGCACGGTACAATTGTCCGTTAACGGAACTGTATACGATAATTTTAAAGTATTAATCATGAAGAATCTATGTGCGAGCGTGATCTTGGGCCTGGATTTCCAGTGCAACCACCAAAGCATCACGCTCAAGTACGGTGGGTCCCAGCCGCCCCTCACAGTGTGCAGTCTGGCTACCCTGAAGGTAAAGCCGCCTTCGCTATTCGCGAACCTTACCCCTAACTGCCGGCCAATAGCGACCAAAAGCAGGAGGTACAGCTGGGAGGACAGGCGGTTTATCGCGACCGAGGTAGACAGGCTCCTGAAAGAGCGCATTATTGAACGCAGCAACAGCCCGTGGCGCGCCCAAGTGGTAGTGGTAAGGGGTAGCGAGAAGAAACGGATGGTGATCGACTATAGCCAAACGATCAACAGGTACACCCTACTAGACGCCTACCCGCTGCCCCGCATATCAGAAATGGTGAACCAAATCGCCCAATACCGGGTGTTCTCCACCATCGACCTCAAGTCAGCGTACCACCAGCTCCCTATCAGACCAGAGGACCGCCCGTACACCGCCTTCGAGGCGAACGGACGCCTCTACCAATTCCTCAGAGTCCCCTTTGGGGTGACGAATGGGGTCTCGGTCTTCCAGAGGGAGATGGACCGCATGGTCGATGACCACCACTTGCAGGCAACCTTCCCCTACCTCGACAACGTCACCATCTGCGGTCACAACCAGCAGGATCACGACTCGAACCTCGAGAGGTTCCTGAAAACCGCACAAAAACTCAACCTCACCTACAACGAGGACAAGTGCGTTTTCAACACCACGCGTCTCTGCATACTAGGCAGCGTGGTGGAGAATGGGGAAATCGGACCAGACCCCGACCGATTGCGCCCCCTACGGGAGCTGCCCCTGCCCAACACTCCCAAAGCCCTGAAAAGGTGCCTGGGGTTATTTTCTTATTATTCCCAATGGGTCCCCAACTACTCCGACAAAGCCCGCCCCCTCTTGAAAGCATCCTCTTTTCCGCTCTCTGCTGAGGCCCATGCCGTCTTCAAAAGCATTAAGCAGGATATTGAGCGGGCCACGCTATAGGCAGTGGACGAGAACACTCCCTTTCAAGTGGAAAGTGATGCGTCTGACTTTGCCTTGGCGGCCACCCTCAACCAGGCGGGGCGGCCCGTAGCTTTCTTCTCGAGGACCCTCCAAGGGCCCGAGATCAGACACTCCTCCGTAGAAAAGGAGGCCCAAGCCATCGTGGAGGCAGTGCACCACTGGCACCACTACCTAGCCGGCAAACGCTTCACCCTACTTACCGACCAGCGGTCGGTAGCGTTTATGTTCAATAATAAACAGAGGGGGAAGATTAAAAATGATAAGATTCTTAGGTGGCGGATCGAGCTCTCCACCTTCGAGTATGACATCATTTACCGGCCAGGGGCCCTTAACGAATCCCCTGACGCCCTCTCATGAGGGATGTGTGCCAGCGCCACCGGGGATCGGCTACAGACCCTCCACAACGACCTCTGCCACCCAGGGGTCACGCGGCTGTTCCACTTCATAAAGTCCCGTAACTTACCCTACTCGATTGAGGAAGTTCGGTCTCTGACCAGGAACTGCCGCACTTGCGCTGAGTGCAAGCCTCGGTTCTACCGCCCAGATAGAGCCCACTTAATCAAAGCTACACGGCCCTTTGAGCGGCTCAGCTTAGATTTCAAGGGCCCCCTCCCGTCAGTCGACCGCAATGTTTACTTCCTGAACATTGTGGACGAATACTCCCGTTTCCCATTCGCCTTCCCCTGCCCAGACATGACCAGCGCCACGGTCATTAAATGCCTCAACAGCCTGTTCTGCCTGTTCGGTATGTCGAGCTACATCCATACGGATAGGGGGGCGTCCTTCATGAGTGAAGAGCTACGCCAGTACATGCTGTCCAGGGGGATCGCCACGAGCCGTACCACCAGCTACAACCCCCGGGGTAACTGTCAAGTGGAGCGAGAGAACGGGACAGTATGGAAAGCAGTCACTCTAGCTCTAAGGACCAAGGGCCTCCCTATCTCCCGCTGGCAGGAAGTCCTCTCAGGTGTGCTCCATTCGATACGGTTGCTATTGTGTACTGCCACTAATGCCACGCCTCATGAACGAATGTTTGTCTTTCCCCGGAAATCCACCTCAGGCGTATCCATGCCGTCATGGCTCTCCACCCCAGGTCCGGTATTCGTGCGAAGGCATGTGAGGGGCCACAAGACGGACCATCTCATGGAGCCAGTGCACCTACTCCACGCCAACCCCCAATACGCGTATGTCCGGCACGCCGACGGAAGGGAGGACACCGTGTCCATAAAAGACGTCGCCCCAGCCGGTAACGACAACAACCACGGCAATAGCAACAACAACGATCACAGCAACTCTTACCCACCCACTACTCTTTCATCACCCCCGGAAGAACATCGACCAACGGCACCCCCACCAACTACCCCTTCAACAACCCTGGCGGCACCCCCGGCAGAGACCCAGGAGGCCACCGGGGACACCCAGCCGACACCCGCGACACCACAACAGCCACGTCGGTCGCAGAGGTCTATCAAACCCCCGAGCAGACTAAATCTATAGGAGGGGTGAATGTGATGAAATATCCCATTCATCACTGCCTGTGACTGTGGTTGGTTTCAGGTTTCAGTTCCCTTACCTCAGTTCCACCTCCTCACCATTGTATTGTATATTGTAATGTATTATGTGTAGGGCTTCGCCCATACCTGGCCCCTATGTAAGCAAGCTCAGTCTGGCCTCATATCCAGTACTGCAGACCTCCAGATGGAAGATACCTCTCTCCACTGCGTGTTACCTTCTAAGTTAATAAAAGCCTTGTTTTGTTTCGCTAACATCGAGTCTCGGAATTATTGAGGCACAAAATCTATTCGGCTCTGTTTTAAAACATCACCCACCCAACCTGCTCTGGAGAACTCCCTTTTTATGAGGTTCCAGTCCCTCCATAAGTCTCTCAAATTTAAATTTGCCATCATTTTTATAATCATCCCTCTGGAGTTATCCTTTTTAAAGGTCATCTGGGCTGAAATGTCCATCCAAGATAAAAATACATTAAAATCCCCCACTATACAAGGATTTTCCACCTCTGTCACTTCAGTGAATAACCCCCGAAAAAACTCACGACGCTTGCAATGGTCGTTCGGTGCATAGATATTAAAAAGATCGCAATTAAATCCCTCCAATTTTACCCTTAGCCATAAAAATCTCCCCTCAGTGTCCTTGTCCACCAAGGCAACGTTCTCTTCTATGGACGGACTCACCAAAACAGCCACCCCTCTACGGTTATTGTTTGCACAACTTGCAAACACCTCTCCCTTCCAAACCTTCTGAACTCTTTCTAGAATATCCTCATCCCAAAAGGTTTCTTGCAGACACAACAAGTCCGTGCCTTTAAAACCCTGCAACAACTGCTGCAATTTCTTCTCACCCCTCAGTCCGTTCACATTGATCGAGACCAATGTAATCATGGCTCCAAAGAAGGGAAGTATGCCCAATAATCTCCCCATCATTTAATCTCTGGCTCTTCCCTCCTCTCATGCTCCTTCTCAACTTTTCGGGCAGCTGTTGCTTTTTCCTGCAGCCTCCGGCTCTTTTTCCCCTCCTGTTTGACCCCTCCCTGCTGTTTCAGCCTCTTCCTTGCCTTAAGTTTGGACCCATGAGCTGCCCTTTCTCCCTCCTCCTGCCCTTCACTAACCTTTCCCTTTCCACATGATGCCACCCCATCCCCGACTTCCATGTCTCTGTCCCCCTCTAATTCCTCACACTCAAGCTCTTCTGCAACCCCCTGTGCCTGCTCCCCGTCAGATACATAATCCTGCTCCTCGTCAGATACTCCATCTCCCATAGAGAGTCTTCCTGCTATTGCAGTTTCTCCCACTGTGCCGCCCCCTTCGACCACGTCTCTACCTCTGACCCTTGCACCTTGTTCCCTCACTCCATGGGACAATGGCGCACCTAAATTGTTCCCTTCTGATGCCTCTATCTCACCGATCCCATTCTGCTGTCCCTTTAAGGCTCCTGCCTCTTGCACCCTCTCCCCGCCCTGCCCCCTCCCGCTCACCAAAATATCCGACTCCCCGCCTCTCCCTGGAGCACTCACTTCCACCACACACCCCGCTCCCGCCTCCTCTCCCCCCGCAGACACCAGACTCCCCAGGGGGAGCCGAACTGCACTAAGGCTCGAGTCTGCACTCGACCCTTGCTGCCCGCTGCTGTCTTTATTCTCCTCCGTAGCACTCGCCGTGTTTTCCGCCATCTCCATCTCGGTCTCCGCTCCGCCAACCTCTGCCTCTTCCTGTGCTCCTTTTTCCTTCATTTTACCGGCTGTGTCCTCCGACTGCACCGCACCTCCGGCCGTTCCACACTCCTCTCCTGCTCCTTCTCCCATCTCCTCATCACTCATTTCGCTCCCTTCTGCCACACACTCACAGCGGGTGGGGCCTTTACGACACACCCCACAGCTCTCCGCCTTGCAGCTCTGAGCGATATGTCCCGACTCACCGCAATTGTAACAATACAAATCAGGACAGTTTCTTACGAGATGGTCATGTCCCAGACAATAGTAACACACCTTTACTTGGTTATCGTGCAGCACACAAAAGTACTGTATTCTTTCCAATGTCTCGAACTTCATACTGTACGGCAAAGACCTCACCCCCTCTGGGAACCGCACCTTTACATACCGGGTTCCGTCTGCTACCCATGTTCCCGGATAGTACCTCCTCTTTATTTCGGAACAGATTTTAATGTCCCACGACTCCAACTTTTTGCTCAGCACTTCGTCCTCGATGTACACAGGCAAGTTCAAAAATGAAACCACCACCTCCACTGAATATAGCAGAATCACCTCCAAAAATTTCTCCCCAACTTTCAGACTGAGCAGCAGTTTTTCCACCTCCTCACGGCCACTGACCGTCACCTCAAACCCCACATTTGGTTTTGGTCGGCAGGCAAAACAGCTTCCCTCACCACAGTCCTCATGAACCAGCTGGATTATATCCCAGGCTCGCATCTTCTTATCTTCACACTACACCACCACCGTATTTTCTTTACCAAACCTCCTGAGGTCCCGGCCCAAATCTTTGGGCCTTTTTTTCCCCCTTCCCACCACAGTTTCTTCCCTAATAAAATTCCTCTCGGGAATAATGTCCTCTGAGGGGCCCGGCACTCCGGACCCCTCAGCAGCCATCTGGCTGTTTTTTGTGGGCCAAAAAGGCTCTAAAACCTGAAAACAACACCCCAAAACCCACCACCAACTTTTTACAAAACTTCCTCCAACACCCAGCTGCAATTAGGCAACCAGTCACACCTGGCTCACTCCTAGCCCCTCCCACCTAGAGAGTGCTACCCACTGAGCCACAGCTGACAGTAGCATAGCAAAGGGAGAGGGAAGCATGGAAAATCTGACAAAGCAGAGAATGCTCATGTGGCCCAGGAATGTGGCAGGAGAAAGGCAGGTAGACCCCAGGGGTGTGGACCACCTCACTGGCCATGTACTGATAGAGGATCCACACCCAAACAGAGCCACTGGGACTGGAGGAGCTATGGGCTGGTCGACAATGTTTTATTACTTTAGTATGTCTGATGGTATTGGGTTATTAGCATAATCACATTTGTACAGTTATATTATACAACGTGCAACACTACCATGTTACACTCCTATCTTGCACTTTATAATAGTCTCTTACATTTTTTTCTTGTAATTATTTACACTGATCAAATTATCATTATTGCACTATTCCAAAACAAGCTCCAGCACGGCAAGAGAGCCCCAGGTGGGCAGAGGAAACACTTCAAAGCCTCCTTGAAAAAGTGTAACATCCCCACTGACACCTAGAAATCCCTGGCCCAAGACCGCACAAAGTGGAGGAGAAGCATCCGGGAAAGCGCTGAACACCTCGCGTCTCTTCGCCGGGAGCAAGCGGAAGCCAAGTGCAGGCAGCGCAAGAAGCGCACGTCAATCCAAGCACCCCACCCACCCGCCCCTTCAACCACCGTCTGCCCCACCTGTGACAGAGACTGTAGGTCCCACGTTGGACTCATCAGTCACATGCAAACTCATTTTAAATGTGGAAGCAAGTCATCCTCGGTTCCGAGGGACTGCCTAAGAAGAAGATTGCACTATATTGTTAATTATTTACTCTTGCTGAATAACTCATTATTGCAGTCAACATGTTATACTGTTTAATGTACAGACAATTACATGTCACTGTGTTAGGTTCAATCACTATCATACTATGTTTTTAAATTTTTTATCTCACTTTCTCAGTCTCACACTTGTAGGGGGTTTTGGTTTGGGGTTTGTGCCTGGTCAGTCAGTCGTGTGTCTGAGCTGCTCCAGCCCCGTGCGGTTTGAATCGCTTCCCCTTTGGTTCTGACCACCGGACTTATTTACAAGTAGCGATATAGACAAACGAGACCAGTGGTTCGGTGCAAAGAAAACCAATGTTTATTAAAATAGAGAACAATTACTATACAGAGAAAATCACTATGGATGCAGCACAATTACACATAACGGGGGAGGAGAAACGGACACATCGAGGGAAAATGACTAAAATGACACTTTAGCAATTCCCCTTAATTCCCACCCTTTACACCTATCTAGATTATCTTGTGATGGGCCAGAAAATTGATGCTCACCAGTCTAGGATGTTGAAACACCTGCTCCGTGCCCTGTTGCCTGCCGATGTCTTAGGTTTTCTCCGTCCAAAGCAGAGATACCCCAGTAATTTAAACGTAACTGCGGGTATTCTACTTCCCTGGATGGGCTCTTCATCGACGATCCTCTTGCTGGGTTGATGGTAAGGCAGGGCACCGGAGGTGGGGCGGGAGAGAGAGAGAGAAATGGCCTTCCGAGGGACTAGTTATACCCTTCCCAGTCGCCCTTATCTCCCGCCAGATCAGCTCATTTCTTTTGTCTAATCTGGACGTATTGAAACTCATACAAAAGGTACCAATCTTGGCCCATCGACCTGGATGGCCAGTAATTGGTTTTACTGGTCTCATAAGTGTTCCCCTTTGTCCAACTGGTTTTGTGATGGGGCCATTCCAGTCTGAATGTCCCGTTGATCGTTTTGAAGTACTTAGGTAAACAATGTTGACGTTCTCTAAATGAAGGCCTGAATGCAGCTGAGCTTGTCCCACTACATATTCAATAGGCCCTGTCTGCTCTTGATTGTTTGTGCAAACAACCTTGATGGCTTTTAATCAGAGGCCCGATTGCCACTGGGTTTGCTTCTAATGCATAAATGCAGAAGGTCTGTCTGCATTCAAGTTCTGGAAAGTTCCTTCTCACAGTCATCAAGCTGTCAGTCCAAACTGAAACTTACAGGCTTTAGCCATGAGGCTGACCGCAGCCATCTTGTTGTGCCCTGGATTTTAAACTCAGTCCAACCAGGGTTTCTTTAATAAACCAAAAGTAAATCCTCGGGGGAGACATGAAATTTGCAAATCCTTTCAGTCCCCCCTAGGATACTGAAACTTGCTTGAAGTGTCCAATCAAGGTGAGCAAAATTTCTGACCCCCCACAAACAACCTTCCCCTATATTTATCTATCCACGATCCCCCGACACATACATTCCCCTTACTTAGAGAAAACCACAGTGCACGGCAGGCTAAAGAAAATATGATCTGTTACAATAATCCAAGCACGGAGGGGGTCCAATACCCCTGCACTACTTGGGACATCATAAAACTTTATTACAACACACAATCTTTAATAAAATTAACATCAGGCCAAAACCATATTTATTAAAAATAACAAATGGAAGGAACGAGCTTTATTAAAAATAACAAATGTATCTGCCATCCCTCGGTAGTGATACGACACAAAGCTCACATGGGTGTTTCTTCTTCCACCCGGGCATACCGGTCCTTCCACAACCTTTTCGCTTTAAATTCTACCCCGGGACCCTTTCTCCTACACTGGACACAAACCAGGTAGAGGACGATCCCTAGCTGACGGACTACTAAGATGTGGGATGCCATACAAATCCAGGAGGGGACCTCTATACTTTCAAAAACATCCCACCAGGGCAGGGTATGAATATCTAAAATGTCAGTCCCTATCTGTACAGTCTTCTGTTCCAAAGTGTAGAAGTGCTTTTGTGATACTAGAACGGCTTTTAATAATTTGGTAAGGTGCTCTGGGAGAGGGGGAATCGGGTAACCAAAGTGGGCGACATATTTCTGGAGGTGGGTAAAACTATCCTCCAAAGTGAGGTGAACAGTGGACAGTTCAGGAATGGGGACAATTTGTATCTGTGCCACTTGAACTTCTGCCTCGGGTTTGAAGCAGAAACTGCTGTCACTCACCGCACACCAGCTGTGCTGTCCGTGCTGGTAGTGAGACGCTCCTGTGGTGACGCAATATGTCCCACCTCCTATATGTGCTACCTGTGGGGGAACATGGCCTTGTGCCATGGCTTCCATGGTACAATTTATAGGTTTCGCGTCAGCAGCTCTGAACCCGCAGTGTGGTTTTGAATAGGCATTCAAGTGCTGGGGACACAGGATTATGTGTGCTCCCCGGCTACAGCACCCTGAGAGGTCAGTACCCATCATCGCGTGCTCCCACTTTATGACATAGGGCAGGACCGCTGTAAAATGAATGTGTGCACCCCCAATGTTCTCCACCCTGTATACCCGTGCGGGTCAGGCCATCCCACCCATGACCAGCATTCTTACAACTATCCCCATGATGGTGTGGTTGGACCGCCCACAGTCCACTGGGACTGGGTAGGCCTCAGAAGCTAGCCGGAGCTGGCACGGGCTTAATGCATTCTCAAAAGGATGGAGGGCTGCGAGGTGTTTGTTGCTAATCCAGGAGGGGACTAAACCTTGTTTTAAATCCTCCAGATTACTGCAGCCCTCGCCCAGCAACCATGCCCTGTACAGCACGCACACCTCGTTCTGCGCAGCCTGGTCAGAAGCGTTTCTGTCCTCCCTGATGAGAGCATTTACCATCTTTGCATGTTTTTCCAGTTCCGCGATGATCTCCTTCAAATGGAGAGTCATGGCCTGGTCTTCATGCAACTCAGAACTTACCACCTTATTCTCATCAGTTAAAATACCCTTTAATTGCATTTTTAGACCATTAATCTGGGTCTGCAGCTCGATGTCATCTAAACTGTTGATGACCAAGGACCCCATGTTAAAACCAGTTAAAATATCATTAAAAACACCCCTTCTTTGCCTCCCAATCCTGTCTCAAATCTCGTGGTGAGTATACAATTCGGTCTTATCGACCTCCGAAAAGTCAAATTCACGGAATTTTTGAAACATCTCTGTTAATAGGGCTTGATACAATTTGGCAGTCTCTGCGGGGCACCACGTGGGTAAGTGTACCTCAGTGAGGTTTAAAATCACCGAGGCCACTGCGTAATGCACCCCTTGGTACAGCACCTGGTCTGTGGGTACTAGCACCAGGCCGTTCCCTGGTCCCTTGGTGGTGGCGGGGCATCCCTCTGCTACTGTCCATGACGTTGGGGTCATGGGCAGGGGCCATCGGGGCGGGTCACTAGTACAGTGGCATTAACCGAGATTGGGGAGTACGGGATCGCGCATGCATCCAGGCGGGACTCCCAGTCCATCCCCCTCCCGTTATTTTGTCACTGGCTGCGGAAAATGATGGAAATGCCTGTGGGGCAGACTTTCTCTGATCCCCACATACAGATGTAGATCCCCTGATCCGGTTCCCACCATTTATCCCAGCACACACTTAACCCTCCCTGGGTCCCTGTAATGGTCCTGTGAGTGTCATTCCCTAACCTTTCCCACTCTGGGGTTCCCCATGTCATGGCTTAACTTTCTGAGCCACCACCACCTATCCAGGGGAACATTCCCTTTACACATCAAACATATTCTTTTGCCCAAGGTGACGCTAATCCTTGGGGTGACGATTCATATCCTCAGGCACTGGAGGGAGGCCTCCCCATACGTGAAGCCGGTCTCACTAGAATACTGGGTCGAATTGGATCCCAGACATCCTGGCCAGCTCCCCTCGTGCACATACGAGGTGATTTCATCCGCCTCCCGTAGACCACTTCCATTGTGTGCTAGGGGCGCTCTCTTCCCCGAGCATCCGAAGATATGATGGTCCTCGACATCGCCCCTTCTTGTAAGGCTCAGCCCGAACAGGGCGAGCAGGATTATGCCTCCACACATTTCGAAATTCTGAAAAAGACATAAAAGCATCTAGCTAGGTTCCCTGGAGGCTCCCTGGCTCGGGGGAAGTGTGATCGGGTCCCGCGACCTTGGCTCACGTAGACAGCACTCTGGAACGGTTCCATACTTAAAATTTATAGACTACCGGTTCCTTACATAGAATTAAATTAAAACACCCTAACTTAACCTTACACACATTACTAAACTTAAACAAAGCTATCTACATCTGCTGCCCGTCTCCGAGCGACCAGCCTAATCTCTGTTAGGACTGTTGCAGGCTACTACCTGCGGCGAAGCTGGACTGATCTCCACTTCTGGTCCCTGGCAGCTTATGGCTGCTGGCTGGGGACCTCTGTCTTTCGGCTTCTCCCTGACTCGGGAGGCCGCCCTTTTGAACTGAAGAGCCGGTGACCATACTTTTCTGGGCTGGGGTGGCCGAGGAGACCTCCTAGGGAGTGCTACTGGTGGGGCTACCCTGGCGAGCGGACCCTTGGCTTGGGTCACAGTCCTCGCTGGCTGGGGGCCTTCTCCCTCGGGTACCTCCCCTCCCAAACCTGAACTGGGGACGGGCAATCCCTCGCCACCGGCTGCCGGTGGCTGAGGGCCTTCCCCTCCAGGTTCAAAACCCGGTTCAGGGGCGGGGGCATCTGGTTGGGGCTCCTCCTCCTCGGAATCCCATAAGAGAGGGGGAGTGGTCTGGACAAAGTGCTGGGGAATTTCTCCCTTGACACACGCGACTGCGCCTGCGTGTGCAGCCTGCGTGCGCGTACCCGCTGCGGGCTGAGGATTTCTAACCTTGGGTTGAATCCCAGCTGCCTGTTTCCCTGCTTCCGGCTTAAACAACTTACATTGATTCACATGGAACCATTTTGTGCACCGGGGCATTTTTACTGCGTAAACCATGGGGCTGGCTTTATCGACTATGTTATAGGGTCCCATGTACAGTGGCTCTAAACACCCCACTCGGGCGTAGTTCCTAACCATCACTTGGTCCCCTATCTCCCACTGGTGACTCTTGCTAGGCTCGAGCAGCAACCACTTATTCTGATGCTGCTTCCCCATGCTACCTGCTGCCTGTTCGTAAATCTGTTTCAGGCGCTCGAGGAGTGTTCGGACGAATTTATCCCGATTTACCTCCCGAAGCTGCCCTTCAGTAAGAACTGGGGCTAGGACATGGGTGGGGGTCCTCATAACCCTACCGGTCATGAGTTCGTGCGGGGAATACCCTGTACTCTTGGACTGGCTGGCCCGGATCCCCATGAGGACTAGAAGCAGGACCTCCGCCCATTTTTGGGGCGAGCCCACTGTCTCCTTCCTCAACTTTTCTTTAACGGTGCAGTTCATGCGCTCCACAATCCCTGAGGACTGTGGATTGTGGGCTACGTGCCACTTCCCCTGAATACCGAGCAGCGTAAGGGTGTTCTGCATGACCTGGTCGGTGAAATGGCTTCCCTGGTCGGACTCCACAAACTGGGGTAGTCCCCACCGCGAGAACACCTCTCGCACCAAGGTCCTTGCAGTCCCCAATGCTGTGGCCGTTTTGCAGGGGAAGGCTTCCACCACTTGGAAAACATGTCTACCAGGACGAGACAGTATTTGTAGCCTCCCTGGGCGGTGGGCAGGGGCCCGATGTAGTCGATCTGGATCAACTGCCATGGTCCCTCTACCCTCCTAACGTGTCCCATGGGTACCTTCCTTCTGTGGGGGTCGGGGTTGTTTGCAGCACACACAAGACAGCTAGCACAGAACTCGCGGACGTCTTCCTGGAGTCCTGGCCACCATCCCGCCTGTTCTACCCGTTGCCAGGTGGTCTCAGGCCCGGGGTGTCCCACTCCCGGACCCTCATGGGCCAGTTGAAGGAACTCCCTCCGGTGTTGCTGGGGTACTACCCACTGTTCTTCTTTGAACAGCGTGCCTTCCCTTATGGAGAGGGCCGCTGCGCCATAAGGGCCTTCTACCTTCCTGCCCTCCACTACTGCACTAATGACGGTTTTCAGGACAGGGTCCTGGGCTTGGACCATTTTAAGGTCCGGGGCTAACACTACTCCTATGCTCCCTTGTGTCCCATCCCTGCCTCTAACTGCTGCCACGGGCCCGGACTCATACGGGTCCCAGAAAGTGCCTGCGCATGCACCCTCCTTGGCCAGCATGTCGGCTTGCTGGTTACCCTGGCTGTGGTGTTCTGTGGAGGAATGGGCCTTCACTTAATGGATGAAGACCTCGCCTTCCTCCCCCACGGCTGCCAGGATTTTCTCCAGCAGGGGCTTTACTGTTAAAGGCCTCCCGTCAGCGGAGGTATATCCGCGACGGGACCAGATGGCCAGGTATTCCGTACACGAGTTGCAAGTGAATATGCTGTCCGAGCAAATTGTGTATGGGGTGGGGAAGATTTCGGGGTGGGTAACCACATACACCACCGCGGGCAGTTCAGCCTGTTGGGCGCTCATGGTGCTGGGGAGCTTGATCGCCAGGGCAATGTTTGCCATTGGGTCATAAACTCCACAACCCGTGAGTCGTTCGCCAGCAGATACCATGCTGGAACTGTCTACATAGATTTCGCGGCCTGAGGGATGTATCCCGGCCCGTAAACCTACATTCACCTCCCATACCCCTTCTATGGAACACCGATGGGCTGTTCCAGGATATACCATATTGGCCGCGAGCTTTGGCTCGCAAAGGCCCCTCAGCTTCAGATCCATCTGCGAGAGGAGGAGGGTCCAGCACGCAATGCGTATACTGCTGACTGTCCCATCTTTAATCCTCCCGTCCAGAAGCATCTGGGTGGGTGTGTGGTGTGTGAGGAGGGTGACGGGAGAGGTGCCTGTGAAGATCAAGGATCTTTTCACAGCCCAATACGTGGCCAAAAGGTGCAGTTCACAAATTGAGTAGCTCTTCTCCACATCAGTGAGTACTCTGGAGGAGTAGACCACGGGCCTTATCCTACCATGCCGCTCTTGGAGCAGCACAGCACTCAGGCTATCCCCACTAGCCGCTGCCTCCAGAAAGAACTCTTTCCCCCCATCTATAGCTCCTATGGCTGGTGCGGTCTGCAAGTCTCCCTTGGGTTTGACAAATGCTGCCTGGCAACCCTCATCCCAAGACCACTCCACTCCTCTGTGTAGGAGTCGGAGCAAAGGGGCTGCTCTGGCTGCATAGTCTTCAATGAAGTCCCTGCAGTACCCCGTTAACCCTAGGAACGACCTCACACCTCTCACTGTGTTGGGGACCGGCAACTCTTGGACCGCTTCCCTCCTAGCCTTGTCCATGGCTCTCTCTCCTGTGCGGACGGTTAGGCCCAGGAATTTAACTTCCCGCTGGCCGATCTGCGCCTTTCTCGGGTTGACTTTGAACCCCTTACTCTGTAGCAGCTCCAGCAGTTCGGCCAGTAGCGGGCCATGCTCCCCGACTGAGTCGGTAAACAAGAGCAGGTCTACACATACTGCAGCAACTGGGTGGGCTGACTAAATTCCTTTAAGCTATCCGCCATACACTGGTGGAAGATGCTGGGGCTGTTATCAAAGCCTTGTGGCAAGCAGTTCCAAGTGTACTGTTGCCCTTTAAAAGTAAAAGCGAACTTATACTGGTCCTCCCTCCTCAAGGGGATGGACCAAAACCCATTTGAAATATCCAGCACCGTGAACGTGGTCGCGGATGCTGGAATACTCCCGATGAGGTCGGCGACTGCTGCCACTGTGGGGGCACACGCGGGGATATTGCTGTTGAACACCCGATAGTCCACCGTGGCTCTCCATGAATTGTCCGGTTTTCTGACGGCCAAAGCGGAGAATTAACATGGGTGGCTATGGGCCTCAACACTCCCTGCTGTACTAAAGAGGACATGGCTGCCTCCATGTCGGGCTCTGCTTCTCTGGGGAAGTTATACTGCTTCTGGGGCCGGGCCATGGGGTCCCCGTCCACTCTGACCTCAAACCCGGTGACCCTCCCGCAGTCGTGTTTGTGCTTGGCAAACGCAGCTAGATTAGCCTGCATGAATGCCTGAAATTCCCCCGGGACACCGTCGACCATGAGCCCGAGGTTGTAACCTTCTTTCGGCTTCACAGTACACAGGGTCCCCTTCCCTTCCTTGCTCGGGATGACTACTACACCTCCCTCTTTACCCATGTTGGCTCCCCAAAGGCAATGATTGCGGAGACCCACGAGGATCCCGCGGCCCACGATGAAGTCGGCCCCTAGGATCCCCTTTCCTCCTTCCGCTTCCCACCTCACCAGAATGCACGTCCACTTGGTCCGGAGCGTGCCCAGGCGGATTGAGAGCGGCTTGGAGAATGCTCCCGCCTGTTCCTTACTGGTGAACCCCAATAGAACGTATGGAACCCCGCTAGACAGAGGCGAGGTGGTGGGATTAGCTGCGTGGATCACGGTGCATGATGCTCCCGTATCCAGCAGATAAGTCCCTTTAACCTTCTCTACCTCCATCTGCACAAGCGGTCTCTTCCATCCGTCATACCGGAGAGCACACAGGTAGACAGGCTGTGCGGGCTCCAGTCATTGTGGGGCGTCAGAGGGGGCCGAGGGAACCACCACACCGGTGGTGGCTGCTATTCTCCCCTGGCTGGTCATAAGAGATCACATGGTCTCTAAAAATGACTCGATCGCAGCGGGAGCAATTTCCATCTCTGCCTTCTGGGCTGGGGCTGTGGAGTTCTTTACTTGATTGTCTTTCCATGGATTTTTACAATCCTTGCGCCAGTGGCCATCCTTCCCGCACCCGTAACAGTTTAACTTAGTCTGGGAGGGACGGTTCCCCTCCTGGTGCCACTCTTTCTTATTCTGGCCCCCAGGTTTAACCTCATGGACTTTTCCCTTGGGTTGGGGCGTCTCGATACCCCTCATATTCCTAAACGCTGCCGTGAGCTGGCGGATCACCGTTTCTTCGGTGGTCTGGGGGCTTCGGGGGTCAAACCAGGCCGCAGCTTGAGTTCGAATTTGGGGCAGGCAGTTTGTCATCAACAGAGCCAGTGGGTCAATTGGACTTGGTTCAGTAATGTCCGCGCTGGCATTCCCGGGCATGCGCTCCGGTAGACTGGCCACAGCCTGTCTGAGAATGCCTGTGGGGACTCCCCTGGGAGCTGTACCGTTTTTTCCGCCTGGGCGAACGGACTACCGTCATTGAGTCCCATGGCCTCCAATATCTCGTTCCTCAATCTTTCTGCCCCTTTTTACATTCATCAGATTGGGTCTGGAGGAGATCACTCCCCAGAGAAAACAGCAGCATCTCAGCTTGCTCTGCGTCATCGCAGTCATTAACGCACGCTGCCTGTTCTATCTCCCTGAAGTGCAGAGAGGGGTCTCCCTTTTCGGTGAGCTTGGGGATGTGACTAACCATGGCCCTGAGCTGTTGGGTGCCATGCGGCACCACAAACTGATTTTGGATGGTCCCTGGGTCCTCGTCATCTACGGGCGGGCCGTACCACCATTGTCGGAGGGGGTACACCGGTCCTGGTCCCGGCCTATCTAGCGGGGCCCGCTGTGCTTCCCCTACCACTTCATCCTCCACCCCCCCTTGCTGCCAGAACTCCTGAAAGCTCGGAGCTATGGGTGGCGGCCGTGGAACCTCTGATTCCCTAGCCAGCTTTGTTCTGGGTGCTGCCTGTGGGACGGTTCTGTTTGGGTTGCCGGTAAAGTCTGACTGGCCCGCCTTCGGGCTGATGAGGCATACCATGCCCTTCGCCCTCGATAAGGCCATGCCCAAACTTTCTATCTCCTCCCTACAGGGCCCGTGATCTGCCTCCTCGAACCCCCGGTCGCAGGCTAGCTTGTATGCTGCCTTTAACTCCCTTACTTTCTCCTCCTGCTCTTTTAATTCTTGGGTGAGGTCGCAAATTGTGTCCTGCAGCCTTATCTCGCTGCCCCTCGCCTCTCTGACCTGGTATTCCAAGGGCTCCATCTTGCGCCTAGCGCTGGCTTTAATTTCAGCGGCCTGGTATTCCAGGCGCTCTACCCTTGCCTGATGTTCCCATTGCACTTCGACGGCCCGGGCCTCCAGGCGCTCTACCTTTGCCTGGTGTTCCTTTGCCATCTGCGCTCTTTCTTGGCTTAATGCCTGAAGCGCCACTAGCACTTTCTCTTCCGCTAAAACCTTATCCTGCATTTCTAGGGCCAATTTCTTGAACTTGGCAGCCTGTGCTGGTACAACACTGTCCAGCACTAGGACTTGTTTCTTGTAACATATTAACCAGACTGCCTTTTCAATTGCCCTCTTATGCTGTTTACTCGCCGTCCACTGGGCAGCGGCGTCTATGGGACGCTCGGCCTTTTAACATAGCGCCCACCCATTTCTTGGCGATATTGACCTTTCTGCACACATAAGTGGACAACCTCTCTTCCATTGTGGTTTCTCCCTCCGCACCACTGTCTGTCATATCGCATACTGTCGCCGATGGTCCTACCGCGGTCGCCATTTCTGTAGGGAGTTTTGGTTTGGGGTTTGCGTCTGGTCAGTCAGTCGTGTGCCTGAGCTGCTCCAGCCCCATGCGGTTCAAATCGCTTCCCCTTTGGTTCTGACCACCGGACTTATTTACAAGTAGTGATATAGACAAATGAGACCAGTGGGTCGGTGCAAAGAAAACCAATGTTTATTAAAATAGAGAACAATTCCTATACAGAGAAAATCACTATGGATGCAGCACAATTACACTTAACGGGGGAGGAGAAACGGACACATCGAGGGAAAATGACTAAAATGACACTTTAGCAATTCCCCTTAACTCCCACCCTTTGCACCTATCTAGATTATCTTGTGATGGGCCAGAAAATTGATGCTCACCAGTCTAGGATGTTGAAACGCCTGCTCCATGCCTTGTTGCCTGCCGATGTCTTAGGTTTTCACCACCCAAAGCAGAGATACCCCAGTAATTTAAACGTAACTGCGGGTATTCTACTTCCCTGGATGGGCTCTTCGTCGACGATCCTCTTGCTGGGTTGATGGTAAGGCAGGGCACCGGAGGCGGGGTGGGAGAGAGAGAGAGAGAAATGGCCTCCCGAGGGACTAGTTATACCCTTCCCGGTAGCCCTTATCTCCCGCCAGATCAGCTCATTTCTTTTGTCTAATCTGGACGTATTGATACTCATAAAAAAGGTACCGATCTGGGCCCATCGACCTGGATGGCCGGTAATCGGTTTTACTGGTCTCATAAGTGTTCCCCTTTGTCCAACTGGTTTCGTGATGGGGCCATTCCAGTCTGAATGCCCCGTTGATCGTTTTGAAGTACTTAGGTAAACAACGTTGACGTTCTCTAAATGAAGGCCTGAATGCAGCTGAGCTTGTCCCACTACATATTCAATAGGCCCTGTCTGCTCTTGATTGTTTGTGCAAACAACCTTGATGGCTTTTAATCAGAGGCCTGAATGCCACTGGGTTTGCTTCTAATGCATAAATGCAGAAGGTCTGTCTGCATTCAAGTTCTGGAAAGTTCCTTCTCACAGTCATCAGAATACAAGCTGTCAGTCCAAACTGAAACTTACAGGCTTTAGCCATGAGGCTGACCGCAGCCATCTTGTTGTGCCCTGGATTTTAAACTCAGTCCAATCAGGGTTTCTTTAATAAACCAAAAGTAAATCCTCGGGGGAGACATGAAATTTGCGAATCCTTTCACACTCCTCTCTCCACTTGGCTTCCTCACAGTCCCAGTCCTATTACATCCTATTCATTTTGTTATTATTTACATTAAGTACATTACAGCTGTTTCAAGATGCTTGGAGGGTCTACTTCAACTATTCATTCGGAGGAAAGCCAGAGCTACCATTATGGACCTCAGCACATGCAGGAACTTTTGCAAATTGGGATTTTTTCAAGTTCCTTTGAGCCATCTATCACAAAATGTGGTTTTTCACACTTGGATTAATAAAGTTTGGGTCAGTAATACTGATTATTAGCTGTTTGAAAAAACATTTGAGGATCATAATTGCAGGTGCATTGTGATTGGCTGCTAATCCACTGCCAACGAAATTGTATTCCTCGAAAACACATATCTCTAAATGGTGCATTCCCATGATTTGTTAACAGTTTGTTAATGACAATAAAAACACCTTTTGCCTAGTGTTTGAAATAATAGAAATTCTGGCCACTAAGTTCCTTGTGTATTAATAAATGACAGCATATCCAGCTTTCCTCGACATATATACAGAATCGGTCAGATGCTTTTCTACAAAGGTTGGAAATAATGTTCTGAGATATGTGAGATATTAAATATTGATATCCTTGGTGGCACTGCACACAGTGCAGAAAGAAATTAATGACAAAACAACATCTGGGGGAGGAGATGCTACTTTATGATATGAGTGTTATTGATGATGACATGTATATGTTGGTGAAAGGGATTGTCAAAGATATAGGTGCATGAATATTGTTGCGTTGTGGTTTCCAGTAAAAATACTAAATTGATGTGGCTTGGTAGGTCTGCCAAGACTCCAAGCTTAAAAAGCCATGACTTGATCCAGCTGGTTCATTATGTACAGTGCTCTATCTCAGTAGAAAGGGTAGCATAACAATATCAGTGTAAGTGATGCTGCGCAGGGGGAGGAGAAATATACATTTAAAAAAAACAAAATTATTCACCATTGGCACAACTTGGAATCTTAAGATCCAGCATACCGATACCATAACATCACTGGTAGCTATTTAAGCAATCAACTCTATAGTTTTATACGTTTATAATATGAGACAAAGAACATACCATGTTCTTCCTCATTGCATTCAAACATCCAAGAGATATTACTAGATTGTTTTCCCCATTGCTAAGGATAATGTGTACATTTGCTAAACTATAAATATTAACTAGATCAGCCTTGTTATCTTTTACATATAAATGTGTGTTGCCACAGAAGCAAGTGATTTGCATGGTTTGTAAAATAAAAAATGCTGTAATGGTATAGTATGAATTGGACTGAAACATTACCATCGAGAGCTAATAAAACAATGCAACTCTGTCACTTGGCTTGTGACCACCAAATGTAACTGCGCCTTGAGTATCTAACGCTAATGTGCAAAATAAAATAAAACCTGGCATGTTTGTGTGATGGCAAGAGACTGAAGAACCCAGATGTTAGCTGAAAGCAATTGCAGTGAAAATGCAGTTCCAATCCCACTGATATGCAATCAAACCTATGTGAATAAATTATTTACAAATAGGATTGCCCAGAATTAGTATCATTGCCAGATTATGATATACATCACTTAATTTATGAAAACAAAATCTGTTTAATAGGTTCTATTAATGTACATTAATCATTTCAAGTTTTCTACTTTGAAGCACCGTTTTTGGTACACCTTTCATGAAGGAGATTGATTGTAATAAATGTGAAATACCAGTCTGCTAATGAGAAATGTTTGACAGATTTCAGGTTTGAGGGGACAATGGCTGTTAAGACATATCCTACTTAGGTGAATGCTGCCTGAGCATAGATAGTCCCACAATGCCTTGTGTTTCTTTTGTTTGAAGTTTCAACTAATGCGTAGTTCCATCTTGTGCTGGTTACAAAGCTTAAGCCTTTTTATGCAGCCATTGTTCAAAGACTGATCTTTGATCTTTATATAGAATCAGTAAATCTCAGCAATATTCTTCATGTAGCTATGCATTCAAGTACTTAAATTTGAAAGTAGGCGATTTTCTTTTGCTTTTTTAATGACATCAGGGCTCTACTCAGAAGGAAACACCAAATTGGGGTGGATTATTTTTCAAACTTTAACAAAAACTAGCTGAAATTGTTCAAATCACATGCCTGTGTAAAACAATTCCAGACTATTTTTACTACTGCTTTTATCTCTTAATATATTATGTAAAGATAATTTTATGTAACTTATCAGTGTGAACTACTGCGGCACTTTTTTTCCTCTGGTTACATAAAATTGCAATATGATATTTCCTGGAGACCATCATTTTGCTATTATTTATTTAGTTATGCAGGAAGTCTGCAGGCTATGTGTGGCCTCTCTGTGGAAGGAGCTTCCAGTAGTTGATTGGACTACACATTTGTAGATCCCATCTGCTCATTCCTGCACCCTTGTGACAAAAGCCACCTTATTGAGGCAATTGTTCACTTCCATGGGGCTGCTGCAGTGAATGTAGAATGGGGCTGGAGGTAAGCCAATGGCTGTGGTTTCCTGTGTCTGACAGCTCCTCACAGTCTTGGGTGGCAGATACGAAATCCCAGTCTCATTCTTTCTGGAGGCAGAGATGTTAGACTCTGACTCAGTCTGTATGTTGGCTCAGTCAGGTAAGTGTTTTTTTTAATGGTAACCTACCATTTACATAAATTTGCAGACTTGCGAAGCTGTCTTCCATCTGTGCCATTGACAGTACCTGAAGGAAGACTTTTCATCGTATCAACATCATTGCATTAATTGCTGGTGTTGAAAACATTCAATATATATTGATTAATTAATAGACATGAAACTCTCTTTTTGCTATCTACTCTCAGAATATTGAAGTTATACTATATTAGAAGCTGTACACTATTTAATGGAAGATATTGTACAGCATATTATGAACGTTCTTTTACCAGTAAGTGACTTAGAAGGAAGTTTTTTTTACAAGTAGAACATTCATTAATGAGCTATTTATACTTAGCACAGATATCTCTAAAAGCATTGTAAAGCCCTACTAACAAAAATGATCTAATAGAATATAAGCAGACAAGTTGTGTGTTGTGGAGAAAACCAAAGCATCTGTTTGATTTGACTGTGACATTGCCAACCACTTCTATAAGGATTGAAAACTCCCTCCAGTTACAAATATTCAGCTCATTGGCTTAGTAATTATATCTGATCTACTCTGGTACACACTGAAGATAGAGATGTCTGCAAAATTTGCAGAAGAGTAGCAACTCTCAAGAAAATCTAACCTTATTTATTACCAACATTTTCACTGTTTTACAAGGCCTCTATATAGTTAGTTGTAGTAAATTTAGTTCTGCAGAGCAGTAGGCTGGGATATGTTGGCCTGTTTCAGTTCAGAGGCTACCCTCTACAACATCAACAATGTGGCTAGCCCATATGTCATTTTTAAAATAAAACAGTGCTACAACATTTGCTAAGTACTTATGCCAGGTCACCACATTTGTGCCACGAGCACAAGAATTATTGCAGCTGTACCTTAACATTCTGTATCAAGCCAAAACATTTGCATAATTCCAGCTATGAAGCTTCACAACCCACTAGTCTTAGCTGTAGAACTCTCTCCCAACACACTGCCAGCAACATCAGCTTTCTGTATGTAGAAATTTAAGCAGAGAGTTAACCATCAATTAATGAACAAGAAGCTGGAGCATGCATTAGTCAATAACTCTGCTAACCTTTAATACCCTAGTGCAATTTTTCCAATTTTGTTCTTGCAACAAGTACCACCCAGGCCAACTTTGTGTGACTTTGATTTTTATTGCTGTTGTCTCCAACTGTACTGTGTTAGACTGCCTAAAACATAAAATTAGTGACAGACCAGAACGCCATACTGCTCAACCACCGTCTGCCCCACCTGTGTCCGAGACTGTAGGTCCCACATTAGACTCATCAGTCACCTGAGAACTCATTTTTAATGTGGAAGCAAGTCATCCTCAGTCCCAAGGGACTGCCTAAGAAGAATACATAAAAACATATACCATGCTCTGAAAATCGTTATCAAAACATTTTCAAAACTTTCCCTTTCAGCTGAAGATGTCTTCATAGTTGGCAGACTTGAAATCTATACCAATTATGTGGCACATTTTGTGTAACTATGTGGTTTCTGATTAATGGAATAATTCAAGATAAGACCCTTGAATTCCCTTACTCTCAAGAATTCATCTGACATACAAGATCAATTCAGTTGAAGGAGACCCTTCAGCCCAATTGATTTTATCCTTCTGAAATTAGCCTTACCATCCTCCCGTTATAGGATCTAGCTGGTTCTCAAACAAGTCCAGTGGCCTAGCCTCAATTACCACTCCTGGTAGCCCATTCTAGTTATGAATTACTTTCTGTGTAAAGAAATGCTTCTTAACATCTGTACCAAATTTGCCTTTCACAACCCTGAACTTCTGCTATCTTATCCTGCTGCTTGGTGAACCTAAAGTATTGTTTTGTGTTTACTTCCTCTACCCCACTAAGTATTTAATAGAACCATAGAAGATTACAGCACAGAACAAGGCCATTCGACCCATTATGCTTGTGCTGGCTCTTCGCTGGAAGAATCCACAAAGTGTCATAGACTGGCAACATTAACGCCTACTTTCCTTTCTCCACAGGTGCTGCCCAATCTGCTGAGTATTTCCAGCATTCACTGTTTTTATTCCAAAACTAGTCCTAGTGCCCCGTAAATCCCTGGGGGGGGGGGGGGGGAGGGGTGGTGGGGTGGGGTGCGTGAGGTCGATCGATATACTGTGGAGTTGGGGAGCACTCCCGCACTTCCTGGCTCCACAGCAATGTTTATTTTGTATTTTTTTTAAACTCTTACCGTTCAGTGGTGGCTGCCTAGCGACCACTTAAGAATTACATTGTATTACATAGGTACATAGCATTTACAGCACAGAAACAGACCATTCATCCCAAAAGGTCCATGCCAGTGTTCATGCTCCACACGAGCCTCCTCCCACCCTTCTTCATCTAACCACAACATATCCTTCTATTCTTTTCTCCCTCATGTGTTTATGTCACTTCCCCTTAAATGCATCTATGCTCGTCGCCTCAACTATTCCTTATGGTAGCGAGTTCCACATTTTAACCACTCTCTGGGTAAAGAAGTTTCTCTTGAATTCCCTATTGGATTTATTGGTGACTATCTTATATTTATAGCTCCTAGTTCTGGTCACCCCCACAAGTGGAAACATTTTCTCTACGTCTATCCTATCAAACCCTTTCATAATCTAACAGTGCCTCTATATCCTTTTAATACTATGGAGACCAGAACTGTTCACAGTACTCTAAGTGTTCTCTAACCAAGATTCTATACAAGTTTAACATAACTTCCTTGCTTTTCAGTTTTATACCTCAAGAAATGAGCCCCAGTGCTTTGTTTGCTTTTTTTAATGGCCTTATTAACCTGCGACGTTACTTTTAGTGAGTTGTGTAACTGTACCCCCCCCCGATCCCTCTGCTCCTCTACCCTATTTAGACACTTATTTTCCAAGGCCTGTGGCCTCCTTATTCTTCCTACCAAAATGTACCACCTCAACTTATCTATATTGAATTTCATTTGCCAATTACACGCCCATTCTGCAAGTTTATTCATGTCTACCTATATTTTGTCACAGTCCTCCTCTATACTATAACCCCCAATTTGGTGTCGTCCGAGAAATGTTTAATTGTATTTCCAATTCCTGAGTCTAAATCGTTTATGTAAATGGTGAACAACAGTGGTCCACGCACCGATCCTTGTGGAACACCACTTCCCACCATTTGCCAGTCTAAGTAACTACCTTTAACCCCTACTCTCTGTTTTCTGTTTTTTAGTCAGCTTGCTATCCATTCTGCTGCTTGTCCTCTGACCCCACATGTTCTGACCTTAGTCATGAGTCTACTATACAGTACCTTACTGACAGCCTTTTGAAAATCCAAATATATTACATCTACTGCATTACCCTTGCTAATCATTTCTGTTACTTCTTCAAAGAATTCAATAAGGTTCGTCAAGCATGACCTTCCCTTTTGAAATCCGTGCTGGTTATTCTTTATATAATTTCAGTTTTTAGAGCTTTTTCGATTACATCTTTGAGTAAGGATTCCATTATCGATCCTACCACCAACATTAAGCTAATTTGTCTATAGTTCCCTGGATTTGTTCTATCTCCCTTTTTAAATATAGGATCCCGAACTTGGTCTGACAAGTAGCAGATATCTCAAACAAGAAACCTCCTTCCTAACTTTCAACAGCAGCACCATTGACCAGAAGCATAACTGGATCAGCCATATCAACACTATGGCTACAGTGGCAGAAGCTGCAACAAGTGGCTCACCTTCTGCCTCCTAAGAGCAGCTATACCATCTACAAGATGTCAGGAGTGTAAAGGAATACGCACCACTCACCTGGATGGGTGCAGCCACAACAACTCAAGAAGCTCAATTTTATTGGCGCCTCATCATTAGTCTCAATATCCACCCCAAACTGTTGTTTTAGTATGTGCTATCTGAGAATGCACTGCAGCAATTCACTAGTTACTTCAACAGCATCTGCCTCCCCTGGAACTGCTACCACCGAGAAGGACACGAGCAGCAATGTTGTGGGAGCAGCACCACCTCACGTTCCACTCCAAGTCACACAGCATCCTAACTTGGAAATATATTTCTGTTACTTCATCGTCGTTGGGTCAATATCCTGGAATTCCCTCCTAACAGCTCAAGGACTGCAGCAGTTCAAGAATAAGGCCCACCACCTGCTTTTCAGGGCAACTAGAGAGGGGCAATAAATGCAGCCTAGCCCACATTCCGAGTACAAATGATAAAAATATGGACAACGCATGTCATCAGAGCTCACATAAGACTGTGAAAAAAATCTGTTTCTGTCCTCAACGAAAATCCAAATGAGTATAGTTTTCACCAGGGTCACTTGATAGTAATTAGAAAAAGGAATTCTGGCTGATTTCCCCCATTCCTACCTGCAAACATTGACCTAATTATAGTATGCTCGCGAGTATCCCAGTTGAAATCAGCTAACCTCCAGTCAAGACAACATCAACAACAACAACTTGCATTTATATAGCATCTTTGTGTCAGCTGTGGCTCAGTTGGTAGCACACTCGCCTCGTCAGAAGGTTGTGGGTTCAAGTCCCACTCCAGGGACTTGAGCACATAAAGCTAGGCTAACACTCCCAGTGCAGTACTGAGGGAGTGCTGCACTGTCGGAGGTGCCGTCTTTCGGATGAGACGTTAAACCGAGGCCCCGTCTGTTCTTTCAGGTAGACGTAAAAGATCCCATGGCACTATTTCGAAGAAGAGTAGGGGAGTTATCCCCAGTGTCCTGGCCAATATTTATCCCTCAACCAACATAACAAAAACAGAATGGCCCAGATATTCCGATCGCAGGAGGGCTGCCATCTGGAAAAATCTGCGCCCTTACCTGAGGGCTCCCGGGAGGTGCACAGTTCCGCTGCTGGGCCTCTCCAAACTGCAGGGCCCACGTATCCCAGAGGCGCAGGTAGTTCGCAGCGTCCCTGGGATCACGTGGGCCATGGGGAGCCAATCAGAGAAGGGAATCTCCCTTCATACATTTGACAGGAAGCCCTGAATGGAGATCACCCCCAAAACATAGTAAAACTTCAAATAATTTTTTTTTTAAATCACATTTTTAAAATGACTTGAAATTACATAAATTAACTATTCTAAACAAAAATTTAAATTTTTGAAAAAATTTATTAAAGTTTTTAACGGGGCTAAAAATAAACTTACCTTTCTTCAAAGTATTTTTAAATGATAAATCAGTGAGAAAAAAACGGTTTTTACTTTTATCAACGCTTATCCTGGTAAAAGCAGGCCTTACGCCTGCTTTTACCAGGTGCAAGAATTGTACGTTTTTTCTGCGGGCAGAGGGTCTCCAAAAAGCGGAACTATCCGCCCGCAGAGGCCCTTCTCCCAAGCTTTCTTGACTGATCGGAAATGCCGGTTTCCAGCACATGCGCAGTGCATGCCTAAAACTGGCATTTCCAATGTCCCTATGGGTGGGTACACAGCGCGTACCCACCCGGAATATCCGGCCCATTATCTGGTCATTATCACATTGCTGTTTGTGGGACCTTGCTGTGTGCAAATTGGCTGTCGTGTTTCCCACATTACAACAGTAACTCCACTTCAAAAGTAGTTCATTGACTGTAAAGTGCTTTGAGACGTCCAGTGGTCGTGAAAGGCACGATATAAATGTAAGTCTTTCTTTCTTATTTCTTTAACATAATTACATGCTCAAGGTGCTTCACAGGAGCATTATCAAACAAAATTTGACACAAACCATGTAAGGAGATATGGGGCAGATGACCAAAAGCTTGGTCAAAGAGGTAGGTTTTAAGGACGTCTTTAAAGGAGAAAAGAAAGGTAGAGAGGCGGAGGGGTTTAGGGAGTGAATTCCAGAGCTTAGGGCCTCAGCAGCTGAAGCCATGGCGGCCAATGATTGAGCGATTAAAATCGGGGATGAGTAAGAGGCCAGAATTGGAGGAGTGCAGATATCTCAGAGTGTTGTAGAGCTGGAGAAGATTACAGAGATAGGAGGCGGGGTGAGGCCATGGAGGTATTTGAAAACAAGAATGAGAATTTTTAAATCAAGTCGTTGCTTAGCCGGGAGCCAATGTAGGTCAGTGAGCGCAGGGGTGATGGATGAACGGGACTTGGTGCGAGTTAGGACATGGGCTGCAGAGTTTTAGTTTATGAAGGGTGGAAGATGGGAGGCCAGTCAGGTATGCGTTGGAATAGTCAAGTCTAGAGGTAACAAAGGCATGGATGAGGGTTTCAGCAGCAGATCAGCAAAGGCAGGGGCAGAGTCGGGCGATGTTCTGAGGTGGAAATAGGCGGTCATAGTGATGGCACGGTCCAGGAATTAAACCAGAAACTTTTGCAGTTATATTGCTCAATACCACACCCCATAGTGTATTTACCCACTGAGTTCTCAATGTTTCGGAGACTGCAATGTTCTCCTGGTCTCCGCTGTAACTCCGACAGAAGAACCACGGAACCTACCAGGGAAAAGCGTAAACTACTATTTGCAGGTAGTTATACTGGATTTACAGCAGGAGATTGGGAGAACCCTCACAAAATTTCAGGGTGATTGAAGTATACTTTGCTGCTCTTATTGATGTATTCAAGATCCTAAACAAGATCACTCCTGAGATTTTGTTTCTTTAGTGTAAACATTCTCAACTTCAGGTGCCTAATCCCAACTATAAATTCAGTTGCCTTTTGCTGCACCCTCTCCAATTCCTCGATATAATGCACTGACCAGCACTGCACACTGTACTCTAAGTGGGGCCAGACCAGGGCTCTGCACAAACTCAACATTAAATGAAATTGACCACTTCTAAGCCCAGCTCCCCAATCAATCCAGACTATGGGGTGTGGTATTGAGCAATATAACTGCAAAAGTTTCTGGTATTTCAACAGCTTGATCCCAGTTGTCTTAAATCCTTCAGCTCCTAGAACTACCAATGCGCACGGAAAACAGTGAACAGCAAGGTTGTCCAAGCCTCAGAAGTGCCAACAAGATGGGGGCCCATATTTGGGGACCTGCCCATTTTTACTTACAAATTTTATTAAAATTAGTTATGAGTTGAATACTTTTGAATAAGGCCACGGTAGGCATTTTCCACGGGTAACCCTTTAATCTAAAAAAAAAATCACTCTTCATATTTGTTCCTGGGATGTGGGCGTCACTGGCAAGGCCAGCATTTATTGCCCAACCCTAATTGCCCTTGAAAAGGTGGTGGTGAGCAGCCTTATTGAACCACTGCAGCCCGTGAGGTGAAGCTATACTGTTAAGGAGAGAGTTCCAGGAATTTGACCCAGCGATGAAGGAACAGCGATATATTTCCAAGTCAGAATGGTGTGTAACTTGGAGGGGAACTTGGAGGTGATGGTGTTCCAATGTGCCTGTTGCCCTTGTCCTTCCAGGTGGTAGAAGTCATGGGTTTGGGAGGTGCTGTTGAAGGAACTTTGGCGAGTTGCTGCAGTGCATCTTGTAGATGGTACACACTGCAGCCATGGTACACCAGTGGTGGAGGAAGTGAATGTTTAAGGTGGTGGATGGGGTGCCAATCAATCGGGCTGCTTTGTCCTGGATGGTGTTGAGCTTCTTGAGTGTTTTTGGAGCGGCACTCATCCAGGCAAGTGGAAAGAATTCCATCACACTCCTTACTTGCGACTTGTAGATAGTGAAAATGCTTTGGGGAGTCACGAGGAGTGTAAAATTTGCAAAATTTCTGCATTTCCCCGAAGGCTGCTATTAATAAACGGGACCCTGTGTGGACATTTTAAATCAAGAAGGGTACCCAAAATGGCATCCGTGCCTCGTGGCAGCAAGCCTGTGAGATTTTAAAATGGACTCTGCAACGCAGACAGCTTGGAGAAATCGAAACCAAGCTGCAGGCTTCTGTGAAGAGAGACTTTGGATTTTGGAACCAGACAGGACTCTGAATTATGCATTAGACCGAATTGGAGGCAAGTCCAAATTCAGTTTAGGCCTATAGTTAAGGCCATCAAGCAGACTGCATATATTATCGGAAACAGATTAACAAAGCCATCAAGACCGAACAGGCCCATCAAGGAACTTTCAGGACAATACAAGTCAATTATCGGGCCGGTAGATGCGATTACCGGCCATCTAAAACCAGTTAGTATGGATTGCTACCATTATTTAAAATAGCCCGCCAAGATTAAAACAAAGAACTAACCTGATTTGGCGCGCAGATAAGGGTTTTCGACGAAGGTATAATTGAAGGCCCCCTCAGGTAGCAAGGAGCGTCTTAGGTGTGTCCTTTGTTGGTTGGTGCGCCAGTGTTGCTGCTCTTTGGCCCCTCGCCCTCGTGGCTCCCGCTCATTCCCTGTCCCACGCTTACCCCCTGGTCTTTGCCCGTACCCTTTTCCCACTCCATCTGGAACTAGCCCCGGCACCGGGTTGGGCGGACACGGACAATTCAGGCCAGGCGAGGCAGGACGCGATGAGGGGAGGAGGGAAGACCACCAGAGGGAAGACTGGCTGAAGAAGACCAACTGAGGAGATGAACTGAGGGGAGGTTTCAAATTATCGGGCCTTCAGCCTCGGCTGACCTTCGAATAACTGCACACCAACTCAATCTGGCGGCTGTCGACGAAGAATCATCCCTGCAAGGTAAAGTACCCAAACAGAGACTTTAACTTTGGGGTACTCGAACCTGGACAACGCCATTGCAGCGCCTGGAGGCCACGTGATGATGGCAGGCTCCGGAGAGCACCAAGAGCAAACCCCGAACCCAACCGCTGTTTTGAGTTTAACAAACCTTTTGATTGGTGAGCATGAAGTTCTGACCCCTCATAGCTTAATCTAGTTAGGTATAGGGGGTGGGATAAGGATAAGGGGATTGTTAAGATAGTTGTTTTCCCTCGATGTGCCGTGTGTTCCCCATTCCCTACATAAGTATAGTTATTATTATTCTTTTGCATTTGTATTTTTGCCTGTAGAAGTGTACGCTAGTAATTTTTCCCATAAGATTGTATCAAGTTTTTCCTCTTCAATAAAATCTTGGTCTTTGTTTACATCCAACCACCTGTCTACTCGAGTTTTCTCTGTACTGCCGCCTTGTACCTAAGTCCGCTGTCTAGAACCCGGGGCGTGGGAGCGATTCGAACCGCTCACAAAACAGTCAGGGGCATAACTGACTGAGCGCACGTACGCGCCAAACACCACCACACGCCACCCCCCTACAGAAATGGTGACCACGGCAGGACACCAGCAACAAGGTTGCGATACAGTAGACAATGGTTCGGATGAGTGAACCATGATGGAGGAAAGGATTTCTGATAATGTGTTTAGCAAGGTGAATATCACTAAGAAGTGGATCACCACTCTGTTAAGGGCTGGGGGTCCGTTAGATGCAGCAGCTAAGTGGACAGAGGGAAAGGAACACAAGAAGTCCTTAGAGAAGGCAGTTTGGCTGATGTGCTTTAAAAAGCAGGTCCAGCTCTTGGACGGGCTCGTTGCAGCACAGGCAGTCGAATTAAGGGAGTCAACCCTGGAGATCCAGGATAAGGCTCTCGCAGGGGAAAAGTTATTAGTAGCTTTGCAGGCTTTGAACCAAGAGAGAGTACATTTAATAGGAGAACACAAAGCCCAGTTGGAATACCTACGGTGCCAAGTCACCGAGGCCAAGCGAAATGAGTTCAGGTTGCGGGAGAAAAACGCCCGCTTGGCAAGGCAGATCAGGGAACAGGAAGAGAAAGTACAGGAGGTAAAAGCCGCTTACAAGCTAGGAAATGAACAGGGGTTTGAGGAGGCAGACCACGGCCCCTGTAAAGAGAGGATAGGAAATCTGAGCCAGGCCCTCCGGAGGGCAAAAGGCATGGTATGCCTCATAAGCCCAAAGGCAGGACAGGCAGATATTATGGGGAACGAGGGGAGGACAGTTCCAACGTCACCGGTGGTGCCTAGGGATGACCCGGTTGAGAGAGAGGAGACCTCACGGCCACCACCCGTAGCGCCAAGTTTCAGTGAGGTTTGGCAGCAAGGGGGGGTGGAACCGAGGGTGGAACCCGAAGCGGAGCCAGAGGTGGAGGCGGAGGTAGAGCAACCCCCGCCCGAGAGGCCGGAGCCGGGACCGATGTGCCCAGCGTGGCATCGGAGGTGCGGCCCACCCGCCAATGGCGACAATGAGGGACCCCTCCAAAACCAGTTCGTATTACCCTTCGACACCCAACAGCTCAGAGTTATGGTCAATCATATCCCGAAGCTTCCCGCAAAGGGAGACCCCTCGATCCACTTCAGGGAAATAGAGCAGACTGCCAGCATCAACAACTGCGATGATGCTGAGAAGGCCAAAATGCTACTATTCTCCCTGGAGAGTAATCTCCTCCAATCTCTCTCTGACGAGTGTAAAAGGGGGCAGAGCGGGTATGAGGAGCTTAGAGATGCGGTTCTAGAGGCCATGGGGATGGATGAGGGAAGTCCCTTCTCCCGCGTGGAGAAGGCGATCCAGCTTTCTGGGGAAACCCCGCAGGCTTTTGCGGACCGGCTGTGCTCTCACCCCGTCAGCCCCATACAGCCCACAACCGTGACTAGAGCCAGCGCAGCCTGTTTATCTGTGTTTGCTCCGGGGGCATCATGCACCATGGTCTACTCAGCTAACCCCATCACCTCACCTCTCTCCAGCGGGGTCCCATTCAGTCTATCGAGGTTCACGGGTAGGGAACAGGCCGGCTCGGTTTCCATCCCGCTCGCCATTCGGATAGGATCGCTCCACTCCAGGTGGACGTGTATCCTGATGAAATGGGACGTGGAGGATGGAAGAGGGGTCCTGGGGGCTGACTTTATTGTGGGCCACGGGATCCTAGTGGATTTGAGGAATCACTGCCTTTGGGGGGCAGGAAAAGTAAAGAACGGTGAGATCGTAGTTATCCCGGGTAAGGAAGGGAAGGGGACCCTCTGCACCATGAAACCCAAAGAGGATTATAACCTCGGGCTCATGGTCAGCAACACCCCACCCAAGTTCCAGGCATTTGTGCAGGCCCACCTTGCCGCATTTGCCACTCACAAACACGACTGCGGGAGGGTCACAGGGTTTGAGGTCAGCGTAGATGGGGACCCCATGGCCCGACCACAGAAACAGTATAACTTCCCCAGTGAAGCAGAGCCGGACATGGAAGCAGCCATGTCCTCGTTAGTGCAGCAGGGAGTTCTGAGGCCGATAGCTACCCACGTGAATTCTCCGTTATGGCCGGTCAGAAAGCCGGACAATTCCTGGAGGGCCACGGTGGACTATCGGGTGCTCAATAGCAACATCCCAGCCTGCGCACCCACAGTAACAGTGGTCGACCTCATCGGGAGTATTCCAGCATCCGCGACCACTTTCACGGTGCTGGATATTTCAAATGGGTTTTGGTCCATCCCTGTAAGGAGGGAGGATCAGTACAAGTTTGCCTTTACGTTTAAAGGGCAACAGTACACGTGGAACTGTTTGCCACAGGGCTTCCACAACAGCCCCAGCATTTTCCATCAGTGCATGGCCAACAGTTTGAAGGGTTTTAGCCAGCCCAGATAGTTGGTTCAATATGTGGATGACCTGCTCCTGTTCACTGATTCGAAAGAGGAGCATGGCCCACTATTGGCCGAACTGCTGGAGCTGCTAGGGCAGAAGGGTTTCAAGGTAAATCCCAAGAAGGCGCAGATCGGCCAGCAGGAGGTGAAATTCCTCGGCCTGACCGTGCGCGCTGGAGAAAGGGCCATAGATAAGGCTAGGAGGGAGGCGGTACAAGAACTACCGGTCCCTAACACAGTAACGGGTGTGAGGTCGTTCCTAGGGCTAACCGGGTACTGTAGAGACTTTATTGAGGACTATGCAGCCACCGCAGCCCCTCTGCTCCGACTCCTACACAAGGGAGTGGAGTGGCTTTAGGATGAGGGTTGCCAGGCAGCATTTGTCCGGCTCAAGAAGGACTTGCAGACCGCGCCAGCTTTAGTGGCTATAGATAGGGGAAAAGAGTTTTTCCTGGAGGTAGCAGCCAGCGGGGACAGCCTCAGTGCTGTGCTGCTCCAAGAGCGGCACGGCCGGCTGCGGCCGGTGGACTACTCCTCCAGGATACTCACAGATGTGGAAAGGAGCGATTCAAATTGTGAGCGGCATCTTTTGGCCACACATTGGGCTGTGAAAAGATCATTGATCTTCACAGGCACCTCACCCATCACCCTCCTCACCCATCACACACCCACCCAGATGCTTCTGGACGGGAGGATCAAGGATGGAACAGTGAGCAGTGCTCGCATTGCCCGCTGGACCTTGCTCCTCTCACAGATGGATCTGAAGGTGAAGGATCTCTGTGAGCCAAAGCTCGCAGCCAACATGGTATATCCTGGAACAGCCCACCGGTGTTCCATTGAAGGGGTTTGGGAAGTGAACATAGGTTTACGGGCCAGGATACATCCCACGGGCCGCGAGATCTATGTAGACGGTTCCAGCACGATATCTGCTGGCGAGCGTCTCACGGGGTGTGGAGTTTACGACCCAGCGGCAAACATTGCCCTGGCGATTAAGCTCCCCAGCACCATGAGCGCCCAGCAGGCTGAACTGTCCGCGGTGGTGTACGTCATTACAAACCCTGAAATCTTCCCCACCCAGTACACGATTTGCTCGGACAGCATGTTTATGTGCAATTCGTGTACGGAGTACGTAGCCATCTGGTCCCGCCGCGGATACACCTCCGCTGATGGGAGACCCCTCACAGTAAAGCCCCTGCTGGAAAAGATCCTGGCAGCAGTGGGGGAGGAAGGGGAGGTTTTCATTCACAAAGTGAAGGCCCATTCCTCCACAGAACCCCGCGGCCAAGGCAACCAGCAGGCTGACTTGCTCGCCAAGGAGGGTGCCCGCACAGGCATTTCCTGGGACCCATTTCGGTCCAGACCCATGGCGGTGGTCAGAGGTAGGGACGGGACCCAAGGGAGTGTAGGAGTAGCATTAACCCCGGACCTTAAGATGGTCCAAGCCCAAGACCCAGTCCTCAAAGCAGTCCTAGCTGAGGGAAAAGAGATAGAAGGTCCGTACGGCACAGCGACTCTCTCCGGTAAAGAGGGTATGCTGTTCCGGGGGGAACAGTGGGTTGTGCCGCAGCAGCACCGGAGGGAATTCCTTCAACTGGCCCATGAGGGTCCAGGAGCGGGACACCCCGGGCCTGAGACCACCTGGCAACGGGTGGAACAGGCGGGATGGTGGCCGGGACTCAGGGACGATGTCCGCGAGTTCTGTGCAGGCTGTCTTATGTGCGCTGCGAACAACACTGACCCCCACAAAAGGAAGGTCCCTATGGGACACGTCAGGAGGGTAGAGGGACCATGGCAGTCAATACAAGTCGACTACATCAGGCCCCTGCCCACCGCCCAGGGAGGCTATAAGTACTGCCTAGTCCTGGTGGACGTGTTTACCAAGTGGGTAGAGGCTTTTCCCTGTAAAACTGCCACAGCTCTGGGCACTGCCAGAATCCTGGTCCGGGAAGTGTTCTCGAGGTGGAGACTCCCACAGTTTGTGGAGTCCGACCAAGGGAGCCACTTCACCGGACAGGTGATGCAGAACACCCTGATGCTGCTAGGCATCGAAGGGAAATGGCACGTAGCCCACAACCCCCAGTCACCGGGGATTGTAGAACGCATGAATCGGACCCTGAAAGAAAGGTTAAGAAAGGAAACGGTGGACTCGCCCCATAAATGGGCCGAAGTCCTACCATTGGTTTTGATGGGGATCTGGGCCAGCCAATCTAAAAGCATGGGGTATTCCCCGTACGAGCTAATGACTGGCAGGGTTATGCGGACTCCCACCGATGTACTAGCCCCGGTGCTCGCGGAGGGTCAGCACAGGGAGGTAAACCGGGACAGGTTTGCCCGAAACCTTTTTGAGCACCTAAAGCAGGTCCATGAACAGGCGGCTGGGAACATGAGAAGGCAGCATCGGAGTAACCGACTGCTGCTCGAACCGAGAAAGCACCACGAGTGGGAGGTAGGAGATCGGGTTATGGTAAGGAATTATGCCCAAGTAGGTAGTTTGGAACCATTGTACATGGGGCCCTACAGTATTGTAGATAAAGCCAGCCCCATGGTATACGCCGTGAAGATGCCCCGGCGTACAAAATGGTTCCACATCAACCAGTGTAAGCTGTTCACACCTGAAAGGGGAAAACAGCCAGTTGGAAAAGGGTCTGAGGATAAAGATCCTCAGCCTGCAGCAGGAGCGAGTTCACAGACTGCACAGGCAGGCGCTGTGGCTTGTTTGAAGGGAGGGACCATCCCGCCCATCGGTTGGAACACTCCCCCACTCTTCTGGGATCCAGATGAGGGGGGGGGACCTGAGGGCGAAAACCTCGCCCCTAACCCAGGTGTAGAGAGGGAGGAACCTGAGGTCGAAAACCCCGCCCCGGACCCAGCCATGGGACCTGGGGGCGGAGACTCTCAGCTCACAGCAGCAGGCTGTGAAAAGTTACCTGCCCCCAGCCCAGGTTCGGGAGGGGTCAAACCTGGGGGAGCAACGGTTCAGGTAAAAGGCCCAGCGGCCAAGACAGCCCCACCCGTCAAAGCCCCTAGAAGGTCACCACGGACGCCCCAGCCAAGAAAGCCCTCCAGTTACCAAGGGCCGCCCCTCGAGCCAGGGAGAGGTCCAAGGACACAGGTCCTCAGCCAGCAGCCACGGGTTGCGAGGGACCGACGGTGAAGTATGGTGCATGTGATGAAATATTTCCATTCATCACTGCCTGTGACTGAGATCGGTTTCAGTGTCATTTCCCTTCCCCCAGACCTCATTGTATTGTGTACTGGAATGTGCTGTGTGTAGGGCTCCGCCCATACCTGGCCCCGTTTGTAAGCTAGCTTCAGTCTAGCCCCAGTCTCCAGAAGGACGACATCTCTCTCGCTTACGTGTTTCGTTCTAAGTTAATAAAAGCCTTGTTTTGTTCTGCTACCTTCGAGTCTCGGAATTATTGAGGCACATCAATTTTATTAACTTATTTTCAACACTATGGATCAACTCCTGAAAGCCGAACGTTTGGATTTGGATCAACATGCTCCGGACGCATCAGCACGCTTCGGACACTGGTTTGAGTGTATGGAATTCTTCCTGGACAATTCCGCAGCCGTCAAAGACGCTACGGACGCTGCAAGGATGAGACTCGGAATTCTGCGGAATTGGGTAAGCCACCGGGTTTACCCCCTCATCCAAGATGCCGAGACGTACCTGGCCGCCTGCGACATCTTAAAGGCGCATTACCAGCAGCCTACGAATGAGGTGTATGCTAGGCACCTGCTCGCCACCCGCGCACAGCGACCTGGGGAATCGGTGGAGGAGTTCCTAAGCACCCTGAAAATGCTTGGCAAAGACTGCAAGTGCCGAGATGTAAAAGCCGCAGTGTACACTGACGAGCTTGTTCGCGATGCCGTCATCACAGGCCTCAGCTCCACTTACATCCGGCAAAGACTGCTGGAAAAAACAGGGTTGGACCTGAAACAGGCTGCGGACACCGCGCGATCCCTGGATGTGGCCCAGAGAAACTCGGACGCCTACTCTTCAGCCCGCGCCGTCCACGCCGCCACGTGTGCACCGAGGGCGCCGCCATCTTGGAAGGCATCTTCCCCGCCCGACAGCCCAACACCGGCTGGGCCCCGCTCTCCCCCCAGAAGCCCTACGACAGCCGCGACGCATCAGGGACCCAACTGCTGCTTCTGCGGGCAGCCAAAGCACACCAGAAACCTGTGCCCGGCGAAAGGCACCACCTGCTTTAAGTGCGGTAAGAAGGGGCACTTCGGGAAGGTGTGCAGAGGGAACCCCGCCGGAAAACCAACCGCCGGAAAACCCGCCACCGCCGCGTGTGCGCCGTGGGAGCGGCCATCTTGGATGCCATCTTGCCCGACCTCGTGGGGTCCGCCATCTTGTGAGCAGACAGCGTGGACGCCATCTTGTATCGATCAGGGCCCTACAGTGGCATCGGTCACAGTGGACCAGACCAGGCCGCACCCGCTATCCAGATCAATGGTGGACATCGAGGTAAACGGGTGCCGGGTTAAATGCTTAATTGACAGTGGAAGCACGGAGAGCTTTATCCACCCAGAACTGGCACAACAACTCTCCCTAAAGGTGGTCCCTACTCAGGGTACCATCTCTATGGCTGATAAAACCCAGACATCGACCATTCTGGGTTACTGCACGGTACAATTGTGCGTTAACGGAACTGTATATGATAATTTTAAAGTATTAATCATGAAGAACCTATGTGCGAGCGTGATCTTGGGCCTGGATTTCCAGTGCAACCACCAAAGCATCACGCTCAAGTACGGTGGGTCCCAGCCGCCCCTCACAGTGTGCGGTCTGGCTACCCTGAAGGTAAAGCCGCCTTCGCTATTCGCGAACCTTACCCCTAACTGCCGGCCAATAGCGACCAAAAGCAGGAGGTACAGCTGGGAGGACAGGCGGTTTATCGCAACCGAGGTAGACAGGCTCCTGAAAGAGCGCATTATTGAACGCAGCAACAGCCCGTGGCGCGCCCAAGTGGTAGTGGTAAGGGGTAGCGAGAAGAAACGGATGGTGATCGACTATAGTCAAACGATCAACAGGTACACCCTACTAGACGCCTACCCGCTACCCCGCATATCAGAAATGGTGAACCAAATCGCCCAATACCGGGTGTTCTCCACCATCGACCTCAAGTCAGCGTACCACCAGCTCCCTATCAGACCAGAGGACCGCCCGTACACCGCCTTCGAGGCGAACGGACGCCTCTACCAATTCCTCAGAGTCCCCTTTGGGGTGACGAATGGGGTCTTGGTCTTCCAGAGGGAGATGGACCGCATGGTCGATGACCACCACTTGCAGGCAATCTTCCCCTACCTCGACAACGTCACCATCTGCGGTCACAACCAGCAGGATCACGACTCGAACCTCGAGAGGTTCCTGAAAACCGCACAAAAACTCAACCTCACCTACAACGAGGACAAGTGCATTTACAACACCACGCGCCTCTGCATACTAGGCAGCGTGGTGGAGAATGGGGAAATCGGACCAGACCCCGACCGATTGCGCCCCCTGCGGGAGCTGCCCCTGCCCAACACTCCCAAAGCCCTGAAAAGGTGCCTGGGGTTATTTTCTTATTATTCCCAATGGGTCCCCAACTACTCCGACAAAGCCCGCCCCCTCTTGAAAGCATCCTCTTTCCCGCTCTCTGCTGAGGCCCACGCCGCCTTCAAAAGCATTAAGCAGGATATTGAGCGGGCCACGCCACAGGCAGTGGACGAGAACACTCCATTTCAAGTGGAAAGTGATGCGTCTGACTTCGCCTTGGCGGCCACCCTCAACCAGGCGGGGCGGCCCGTAGCTTTCTTCTCGAGGACCCTCCAAGGGCCCGAGATCAGACACTCCTCCGTGGAAAAGGAGGCCCAAGCCATCGTGGAGGCAGTGCGCCACTGGCGCCACTACCTAGCCGGCAAACGCTTCACCCTACTTACCGACCAGCGGTCGGTAGCGTTTATGTTCAATAATAAACAGAGGGGGAAGATTAAAAATGATAAGATTCTTAGGTGGCGGAGCGAGCTCTCCACCTTCGAGTACGACATCATTTACCAGCCAGGGGCCCTTAACGAATCCCCTGACGCCCTCTCACGAGGGATGTGTGCCAGCGCCACCGGGGATCGGCTACAGACCCTCCACAACGACCTCTGCCACCCAGGGGTCACGCGGCTGTTCCACTTCATAAAGTCCCGTAACTTACCCTACTCGATTGAGGAAGTTCGGTCCCTGACCAGGAACTGCCGCACTTGCGCTGAGTGCAAGCCTCGGTTCTACCACCCAGATAGAGCCCACTTAATCAAAGCTACACGGCCCTTTGAGCGGCTCAGCTTAGATTTCAAGGGCCCCCTCCCGTCCGTCGACCGCAATGTTTACTTCCTGAACATTGTGGACGAATACTCCCGGTTCCCATTCGCCTTCCCCTGCCCAGACTTGACCAGCGCCACGGTCATTAAATGCCTCAACAGCCTGTTCTGCCTGTTCGGTATGCCGAGCTACATCCGTACGGATAGGGGGGCGTCCTTCATGAGTGAAGAGCTACGCCAGTACATGCTGTCCAGGGGGATCGCCACAAGCCGTACCACCAGCTACAACCCCCGGGGTAACGGCCAAGTGGAGCGAGAGAACGGGACAGTATGGAAAGCAGTCACTCTAGCTCTAAGGACCAAGGGCCTCCCTATCTCCCGCTGGCAGGAAGTCCTCTCGGATGTGCTCCATTCGATACGGTCGCTATTGTGTACGGCCACTAATACCACGCCTCATGAACGAATGTTTGTCTTTCCCCGGAAATCCACCTCAGGCGTATCCATGCCGTCATGGCTCTCCACCCCAGGTCCGGTACTCGTGCGAAGGCATGTGAGGGGCCACAAGACGGACCCTCTCGTGGAGCCAGTACACCTACTCCACGCCAACCCCCAATACGCATATGTCCGGCACGCCGACGGAAGGGAGGACACCGTGTCCATAAAAGACGTCGCCCCAGCCGGCATCGACAACAACCACGGCAATAGCGGCAACGACGATCACAGCAACTCTTACCCACCCACTACTCTTTCATCACCCCCGGAAGAACACCGACCAACGGCACCCCCACCAACTACCCCTTCAACAACCCTGGCGGCACCCCCGGCAGAGACCCAGGAGGCTACCGGGGACACCCAGCCGACACCCGTGGCACCGCAACAGCCACGTCGGTCGCAGAGGACTATCAAACCCCCGAACAGACTAAATCTATAGAAGAGGTGAATGTGATGAAATATTTCCATTCATCACTGCCTGTGACTGAGATCGGTTTCAGTGTCATTTCCCTTCCCCCAGACCTCATTGTATTGTGTACTGGAATGTGCTGTATTGTATACTGGAATGTGCTGGAATGTGCTGTGTGTAGGGCTCCGCCCATACCTGGCCCCGTTTGTAAGCTAGCTTCAGTCTAGCCCCAGTCTCCAGAAGGACGACATCTCTCTCGCTTACGTGTTTCGTTCTAAGTTAATAAAAGCCTTGTTTTGCTCTGCTACCTTCGAGTCTCGGAATTATTAAGGCACATCAGTGCGGTCACGCCGGGGGTAGCGGCGAGCAGCAGTCCGACCAGGGATTAGCCTGGCCGCCCGGAGACGGGCGGCGGATGTATATAGTTGTAGTTTAAGTTAAGTTTTAAGTAAAGTGTAATTATTTAGCTTAAGTTTGGGTGTTTTTTAATTTAAGTTAAATAAGGCGATGGGTAGTGTTAAGTTAAGTAACCTGTTAAGAGTGTATCTTTGGGTCGAAGTTGCGGGACCCGACCATGCTTCACTAAGCTAGAGAATCTCTTAGGGATCTGGCTGCATGTTCTTTTACATCTTTTGCAGAAAGATTTTCGGAATGGAATGGATCGTGATCCTATTCGCCCTGATCAGGATGAGTGTGCAAAGGAGGGGTGACGTCCAAGACTCCCACATATACGGGTGTTCGGGAGACAAGGCGCCCCTGGCGATCGATGGGAGCGGTGAACGGGACGTGGAGGAAACCGCCATTTACTTCCACGAGGGAAGGTGGCCAGGATGGCTGGGGTCCAATTCGTCCCAGTACTCCAGCCAAACCGGATTCATGTATGGGGACGCCTCCCTCCTGTTTCCCAGGGTACGGGTCGTTACCACGAGGGTCAGCGTCACCGTTGGAAAGCGAATATGTTTGACGTGTAAAGGACACATTCCACTGGATAGAGGGTGGTGGCTCAGGAAGTTGAGCAAGGACATGAGGAACCCTGAAGTCGACTGGGAACGGTTGGGAAACAACACCCATCGGACGATTACCGGGACTCATGGAGGACTAAGCATGTGTTGGGACAAGTGGTGGGAACCGGATCAAGGGATTTATATCTGTATGTGGGGGTCAGGGGAGGTCTGCCCCGCAGGCATATCCATTGTTTTCCACCGGCAGTGGCACGACACCAGGGAGGGGATGAAGTGGGATACCAGCCTGAAGATGTGTGCGGTCCCATACACCCAGATCCCAGTCAATGCCACTGAGCTTGTGCCCCACCCACAGCGCAGGCGGCGAGGTTATCCAGGGAAGATTGCCCCACCACCGCCAAGGGACCAGGGAATGGGTTGGTATTAGTCCCCACCGATCAGATGCTGTACCAGGGGGTACACTACGCAGTAGCCTCCGTGATTTTAAATCTCATGGAGGTACATTTACCAGAGTGGTGCCCCAAAGAAACAGAGCAGTTATACCAGGCCCTATTAAAGGACATGTTCAAGAAATTTTACGAGTTTCATTTTGCCCACGTGGACAAGACCGAACTCTACACCAGACCGAGAATTTTTGAGTAACACAGGGAGTCAAAGAAGGGGAGCATGGAATGATGTTTTTACTGTGTTTAATATTGGGTCCTCTGTCATCAACAGCTTGGATGACATAGAGCTGCAGACCCAGATAAACGGTTTAAAAACACAGTTAAAGAGGATATTACTGGATGAGAACAAGGTAGTGAGCTCGGAGTTGCATGAGGACCAGGCCATGACGGTCCATTTAAAAGAGATCAAAGCCGAGTTGGAAAAGCACGCAAAGACGGTAAATGCTCTCATAAGGGAGGACAGAAATGCTTCTGACCAGACTGCGCAGAATGAGGTGTGCGTGTTATACGGGGCGTGGTTACTGGGTGAGGGCCGCAGTAATCTGGAGGATTTAAAACAAGGATTGGTCCCCTCCTGGATTAGCAACAAGCACCTCGCAGCCCTCCACCCTTTTAAGAATGCATTGAACCCGTGCCAACTCCGGCTAGCCTCCGAAGCCTATCCAGTCCCCGTGGATTGTGGGCGGTCCAACCGCACAATCATGGGAGTAGTAGTTAGGATGCTGGTCATGGGTAGGACAGCCCGACCCGCACCGGTATACAGGGTGGAGAACATTGGAGTCATTCAAGGGGGTGCACACATTCGTTTCACAGCGGTCCCGCCTTACGTCATTAAGTGGGAGCACGCTATGACAGGTACTGACCTCTCAGGGTGCCGGAGCCGGGGAGCACACATAATCCTGTGTCCCCAGCACTTCAATGCCTTTTCAAAACCGCAGTGTAGGTTCAGAGCTGCTGACGCGAAGCCTATCAATTGTACCATGGAGGCAATGGCACAAGGCCATGTTCCCCCACAGGTAGCATATATAGGGGGTGGGGCATATTGTGCCCCCACCGGCGCATCCCACTGCCAGCATGGCCAGCATAGCTGGTGTCCGGTTAGTGACAGCAGTTTCTGTTTTAAACCTGAGGCAGAAGTTCAAGTGGCCCAGGAGTGAATTGTCCCCATTCCTGAACCCTCCACTGTTCACCTCACTGTGAAGGAGAATTTTGCGGATTTGCAAAAGTACGTAGCGCACTTTGGCTACGAAAATCCCCCTCTCCCTGAACATCTGACGAAAATACTCAAAGCTGTTATGTAAGGGGTTTTTCTTGAGAGATGTCCCTGAGGTTTCTCTCTCTAGAGGCCTCTCTCTCTCGTTCACAGTAAAACCTTGAGTGGTTCGACCCACTCGCCCCTTAGATTCTATACTCTGGACTTAGGCGCAGGAACTACAATGTAGAGAAAACTCTTGTAGACCACGTTTGATGAAACAAAATGAAATTTTATTGCATAAGGAAAAACATCAAATCAAATGCAAACAGATAAGAGAGTACATGGGAGGGAAAAACACACAAACCAATCATAACGACACAGTACTAACTAAGGCAAATACAGGCATCTTATATTCTACAAAGATCATCATGAAATAAGGAAACACACAGAACATCGAGGGACAACAACTCATGTTAATTGTACACTTAAATCCACCCCCTTATTAAACCTATCTAGATCTGATTGTGAAGGGCCAGAAACATGCTCACCAATCCCACTAGGAAGTGCAAGGTTTTGAACCAGTCTGTGTTTGATCCTTTCAGGCTTTCCGTCTCCACGTGGATCGTGGAGCCCCTGCGAGCTGCGCCACACCTCTCTCCTCCTGAGGTGGGGGTCGGGGGCGGCTGGACACCGGCGGGCCTGGATGTCGGCGGGGTCGAGGATTGTCGGCTCGACCCTGGTCAGAGGAGCTTTGGGCTGGCTCCCATCGCTTCTTCAGTTTGTTTTTATCTCTTCTCCTTCCAACCGGGTTGGCTGGAAGGTTTCTTCTCTTGGGGTTTTATTTTTTTTGTTTCTTCTCCCAAGTTGGGTCGATGGCCTCTCGTTCCGGCAATGGCCCGGGGATGGTCGATGATCTCCCGATGTGTTTCCCCGGGGCGGGACGCCGGCTTCGAGACGGCCTTCTTGATGTTGGCTTGGTTCTTCTTCCTCCTCCGAGTGCCTGCTTCTTCTTCTGAGTGTCCGGATTCAAGCTCGCCTTTCCAACTGCCGAAAAGTCTTCCAGATATACCTTTTTCCCAGAAACTTCCGTCTCCTGCCCCAAATCAGGTTAGTCTTTGTTTAACTTTTGGCGGGCTGGGAGCACAGCGGGGTGGTTATTATATTTTTTTATGTTTTAAACGGCCGGTAAAGGCCCATCTCTGGTCTGGAATTACCTTCATTGTTTTTCATGTCCTGCTGATCTCGTTATCTAGTCCTGGGTGCTGTTCTCATGAATATGAAATTGCCCCCTTTTGTCTGGGTCAACATTTAGATGGCCTCTGTCTCCAGGCCGATCTTGACTGGATCTGCATCTAATCCATATGTATACATGTGCGTCTGGTTTCGTTCTCTCAGAAACGGCTTCCAGAACATACTGTGGGTTGAATCCACAAAGCTCGGTTGCGCAGGGACCATTTTAAAGTGTCCCAATAAGCTGGTCACATGGTATGGTGGCCATTTTGTATGCCCCTTTTTCTGGGCTTCTTTTAAAACAGTCTGTAAAATCATGACCTCTTCTGCCATTTGACCCTTATTAATACAAAGTCCAATTTTGCAAATCCTACACTCCCCCCTGATGATACTGTAACTTGCTTGAAGTATCATAATTCTGGGTGAGCAACATTTTCTGACTTTCCACAATCTAACCATCCCCAGTATTTACCTATCTATGACCCCACGACACATGCATTTCCCATTTCAGAAAAATCTAGTGTACATTAAGCATCTATAGATGGCAATACCTTGGAGTTAAAAATCTAACAACTTACTTCCAGGCGTGGAGGGGGGCCTTATACCCCTACATCACCTAGTGCATACACATTACCTTCTTAGTAATAACATCACATCTAATAAAACTTCAATAATACAATAAAGTACACACACGAAAAATTCAAAATGCACATGAATACATATCAAAAATACTAGAGGAGGGAGGGAAAACTTTAACTTTATACAAAGCAGCAAAATCTAAATGGGTGTCTCCTCTTCTACCTGCACATAATGCTCCCTCCATTCCCCTCTATTCTCATATTTTTGTGAATGTTTGACCTTTTTACAGTGTACAAACAGTAAATAAACTACAATGACAACCTGGCACACTACAAGAATGTGGGAGGCTATCCTAATCCAGGAAGGGACTTCTATATTAGTGAACAGGTCCCACCACGGTGGGGTCACTATATCCAATATGTCTGCCCCATCTCTAAAGTCTTCTGCTCCAGTGTGTAGAAGTGTTTCTGTGAAACAACGGCTTTTAATATCTTGGTGAGGTGTTCAGGGAGAGGGGGAATGATGTATCCAAAATGTGCAACGAATCGCTGGAAATCAGTGAAATTCTCTTTCACAGTGATGTGAACAGTGGAAGGTTCAGGAATGGGGACAATTCGCTCTTGGGCCACTTGAACTTCTGCCCTGGGCTTGAAACAGAAGCTGCTGTCACTAACCGGACACCAACCGTGCTGTCCATGTTGGTAGTGGGGAGCTGCAGTGGTGACACAGTATGTCCCACCTCCTATATATGCCACCTGCGGGGGCACATGGCCTTGTGCCATTGCCTCCATGGTGCAATTTATAGGCTTTGCGCCAGCAGTTCTGAACCCGCACTGTGGTTTTGAATGGGCATTCAACTGCTGGGGACACAGGATGATGTGTGCTCCCCGGCTCCGGCACCCCGAGAGGTCGGTACCCGTCATTGCATGCTCCCATCGAATGACGTAAGGCGGGACCCCCGTGTAGCGAATGTGCGCACCCCCCTGAATGACTCCAATGTTCTCCACCCTGTATACTGGGGCGGGTTTTGCTGTCTTTCCCATCACCAGCATTCTTACCACTATACCCATAATGGTGTGATTAGACCGTCCACAGTCCACTGGGACTGGGTAGGCTTCTGAAGCTAGTCTGAGCTGGCACGGACTCAATGTATTCTCAAAAGGGTGGAGGGCTGCGAGGTGCTTGTTGCTGATCCAGGAGGGGACTAAACCTTGTTTTAAATCCTCCAGATTACTGCGGCCCTCGCCCAGTAACCACGCCCCGTATAGCACACAAGCTTCGTTCTGCGCAGCCTGATCGGACACGTTCCGATCCTCCCTGATGAGAGCATTTACCGTTCTGGCGTGTTTCTCCAGCTCAGCTATGATCTCTTTTAAGTGTAGTGTCATGGCCTGGTCCTCATGTAACTCAGAACCCACTACCTTATTCTCATCAGTCAGTATCTTTCTTAACTGTGTTTTCAAACCATTGATTTGGGTTTGCAGCTCCACATCATCCAGTGTGTTGATGACGGAAGTTCCTGTATTAAAAGCTGTGAAAATATCATTTACTGCACCCCTTCTTTGCCTCCCTACTCTGTCCAAGACCTCATGTGGTGTGGTGTACAATTCGGCTCTGTCGACATCGGCAAAGTCGAATTCGTAAAACTGTTTAAACATGTTTGTTAACAGGACCTGGTATAATTGCTCTGTTTTCTTGGGGCACCCCTCTGGCAATCGTACCTCGGTGAGGTTTAAAATCACCGAAGCCACCGTGTAGTGGACCCCTTGGTACAGTACCTGACCTGTGGGTACCAATACCAATCCGTTCCCGGGTCCCTTTGTCGTGGTGGGGCACCCTTCCTTGAGGGCTTTAGCTACTGGAATTGTGGGCAGGGGCTTGCAGGGTCGGGTGATTAGCTCCGTGGCGTTTACTGGGATCTGAGAGTATGGGACTCCGCACGCCCGTGTGCTGACGTCCCACCTCATTCCTTGTCCAGCATCCTGCCACTGTCTTTGGAAAAAGATGGAGACGCCTGTGGGGCAAGCGCGTTCTGAACCCTACATACAGATGTAGATCCCCTCATCTGGTTCCCACCATTTGTCCCAACAGACACTCAACCCCCCGTGAGTTCCCGTTATTGTCCGATGGGTGTTATTACCCAATCTCTCCCATTCCACAGTTGAATTCTTCATGGTGCTCCTCAGCTTGCGCAGCCACCACCAGTGGTCCAAATGTACATGTCCGTTGCAAACAAGGCAAATCATCTTGCCCACGGTGACGTTGATCCTGGGTGCAATGATCCGCACCCTGGGGCACATCAGAGACGTTTCTCTGTATGCAAACCCCATCTGGCTGGAGTATTCAGTAGAGTTCGACCCCAGCCAGCCTGGCCATCTTCCTTCATGGAAGTAGGCAGCAGTCTCTTCTGCGTCCCGTGGGCCGGTTCCGTCAGTCGCGATGGGGCCTCTGTTGCCAGAGCACCCATAAATCGTGGAGTCCTTGGTGCGGCCCCGATAGGCCCAGCTCCACCCGATCGTCACGAACGCGACGAGGATCTCTCTCATCTTTCTCCTAGTTCCTGCAACAAATCAAACAATATAGCCAGGCTCCCGAGAGATTCTGGCTTAGGTGACGGCATGATCGGGTCTTTCGACCTCGATCCAAAAACAACACACATACTGGGCAGATTTAAAACTACTTAAACTCTAATCCCCTTAATATTTACACACCTTAAACTTAAACCTAAACTTATGTATAGCGCCGCCCGTCCCCGGGCGGCTTGCCTAATCCCTGATTGGACTGCAGCTCGCCGCTTCCTGTGGCGGGGCTGCAGTGACCTGTGGCTCGGGTTCCCCGCAGCCTTTTGCTGTTAATCGGGGACTGTGTTTTTTCATGGATTTCTGAAGTCAGCGTTGTAATGATCAATAACATGTCATTCTATAGTGGACACTAGGTAGAGCTGTATATAGCTGTATGTATATAAGACTACACTACCCAGCTGTATGTATATTAAGACTACATTACTACAATGTAAAGCTTTGAAAATGTGTTGACTGTTTTGAAAATGTTTATGTTTATAGAGCACTAACAAAAGTGTTACTGATGTTATCTTTATTGTTTTCTTGAAAGTGATTGATATTGATTTTGTTAAACCTCAAAGAAAGGGGGATGTAATGATCAATAACATGTCATTCTATAATGGACACTAGGTAGAGCTGTATATAGCTGTATGTATATAAGACTACACTACCCAGCTGTATGTATATTAAGACTACATTACCCATGAGGCACTAGGCTACCCACAAGGCAGCAGTCAAGATGGATGCCTCTACAGATACTGTACCTAGTCCACATGTGCTCAATAAAGTGACTAGCAAAAGCTAGCTGTGTTCATAATAAGAATGTCTATTTATTAATGAACATAATAGACGTTTACTGAGAACGGGGGAATCGGGCCAAGGTTTTACAGGCTGAGGCGTTCGAGTCGACCTGCGAAAAGGTACTTTGGGCGTGGCTTCCTTAGTGAGTGGACCTTCGGGTGGGACCTTAGCTCTCACAGCCCATGGCTCTTCCACGACTGTGGGCTTCGGCTCCCTTCCCTCAGGCTCCGCCCCTTTGGGATTTGGGCAGGCTCCCTTGGCGAGTGGACCTTCGGGTGGGACTTTAGCTCTCACAGCCCATGGCTCTTCCACGACTGTGGGCTTCGGCTCCCTCCCGTCAGGCTCCGCCCCTTTGGGATTTGGGCAGGCTCCCTTGGCGAGTGGACCTTCGGGTGGGACTTTAGCTCTCACAGCCCGTGGCTCTTCCACAACTGTGGGCTTCGGCTCCCTCCCCTCTGGCTCCGCCCCTTCGGGATTTGGGCCTGTGGCAGACGGCTCCTCCTCACCTGTCCCTACAGGTGGAGAATCTCTGCCCCCAATTTCTACCTCCCCCACGCTCGAGTCGAGGGCGGGATCTCCGTCCTCCGACTCCACCTCCTCCAGAATCGTGTCGAGGGCGGGACCTTGTGTTCGGACCCCTCCTCGTCCGAGTCCCAGGCCATCGGGGAAAGCTCCCCCCAGGTGGGCGGGACAGCTTCTCCTTCCAAGCAGGCTACAACACCAGCTTGTGTGGTCTGTGACTCATCGTGCGCCTCAGGTTGAGGATCTTTACCCTCAGACCTGGCTTCGGTTGCTGATGCTCTTGCACCCGGTTTAAACAGTTTGCACTGGTTGATGTGAAAACATTTAGTGCGCCGGGGCAACTTCACTGCGTATACCATGGGACTGGCCTTGCCTACAATCTTGTAGGGTCCCCTGTACAGTGGTTCTGAACTCCCCACTCGGGCAGAGTCTCCTACCATGACCTTATCTCCTACTTCCCACTCCTGGGCTCTGGTGGTGGGGATCGATAGATCTTGTACCGATTCCCGTCTGGCCTTATCTATGGCTCTCTCATCGGCGTGGATGGTCAGACCCAGGAATTTCACTTCCTGCTGGCTAATCCGTGCCTTCTTTGGGTTTACTTTGAAACCCTTTCTTCCTAACAGCTCCAATAACTCGGCCAATAGTGGGCCATGCTCCTCTCTTGAGTCTGTGAACAGGAGCAGGTCGTCCACATACTACACTAGCTGATTGGGCTGGCTGAACTCTTTTAAACTCCCTGCCATGCATTGATGGAAAATGCTGGGGCTGTTGTGGAAACCCTGTGGCAAGCAGTTCCAGGTGTACTGTTGCCCTTTAACCATAAAGGCAAACTTGTACTGATCCTCCCTTCGTAAAGGGATGGACCAAAACCCATTAGAAATATCCAGTACCGTGAACGTGGTCGCGGAGGCTGGAATACTTCCTATCAGGTCGGCAACTGCTGCTACTGTCGGCGCGCAGGCTGGGATGTTGCTATTGAGGACTCTGTAGTCCACCGTGGCTCTCCAGGAATCGTCCGGCTTCCTTACCGGCCATAACGGAGAGTTCACATGGGTGGCTATCGGTCTCAACACGCCCTGCTGCACCAGTGAAGATATTGCTGTCTCCATGTCGGGCTCCGCTTCCCGGGGGAAGTTGTACTGTTTTTGGGGTCGGGCCATGGGGTCCCCGTCTACGCTGACCTCAAACCCGGTGACCCTCCCGCAATCGTGCTTGTGAGTGGCAAACGTCGCCAGGTGGTCGCACACGAATGCCTGCAAATCTTGTGGGACGCCCGCGACCATGAGCTCGAGGTCGTAGCCCTCTTTTGGCTTCACGGTACACAGGGTCCCTCTTTCTCCTTCCCCTGGGATGACGACTACCTTGCCCGGCTCCCCTTACCCGCTCCCCAAAGGCAATGGTTTCTTAGGTCCACGAGGATCCCGTGTTCGACCAAGAAATCGGACCCGAGGATCCCTTTCCCATTCTCCACCTCCCACTTCATCAGTATACACCTCCACTTGGTGCGGAGTGGTCCTAAATGAATGGAGAGGGGAACGGAATGTGCGCCAGCCTGTTCCTTGCCTGTGAAGCCCGACAGAATATATGGAACCCCGGTGGACAGAGGCGAGGTGGCAGGGCTATCTGTGTGGATCACGGTGCACGATGCCCCCGTATCCAACAAATAGGTCCCTTTTACCTCCTGCACTTCCATCTCCACGAGGGGTCGCCTCCATATATCATATCACAGCACACACAAGTAAACGGGCTGCGCCGGCTCTAGTCATTTGGGCACAGCGGTCGGGGTTTCGGGAGCGACAAGACCGGTGGTGACGGCTACTTTCCCCTGCGAAATCATCAGAGACCGCATTGTTTCTAAAATTGATTCAATCGCAGCGTGATCCATAACTGCACCAGCTTCTTGTGCTGGGGCAGGAGCTATGGCTTGGGTTTGGGCTGGGCTTGGGCTTGGGCTGCGGGAAATCTCCCTTTATTATCCTTCCACGGATTTCTACAGTCCTTGCGCCAATGTCCATCCTTCCCACACCCGTAGCAATTGAGCTTGGCTTGGACAGGGCGATTCCCCTCCTGACGCCACTCCTTCTTGCTTGGGGCTGCGGGTTTTGCCTCATGCACCTTTCATTTCTGGGGAGGTGTTTCCTGGCCTCTACAATTCTTGTACGCCACATTTAGCTGATGGAGTACCGTCTCCTCCGTGACGCCGGGACCTTGGGGATCAAACCAAGATCTGGCTAGGGCCCGTATCTCTGGCAAGCTGTTGGTAACCAAGCAACGGAGCCAATGAACCCGCTGCTCGTCGTTCATTGCAACCCGTTCAGGCATGCCCGGACAGCTGCGTCGATACACTGGCCACAGCCTTTCTGCGAAAACCCGTGGGGGTTCTCCAGATAGCTGCAGGGTCCCTTCCACACGGTCGAACGGACTACCGTCGTCCACTCCCATTACTTCTAAGACTTCCTCCCTGAGATCCGCATACCCTTTCCGTCCCCTCTTACTATCCTCTGAGAGGCACTGAAGGATTGTGCAATCCAGGGAGAAAAGCAACAGTCTGACCTGTTCCTGATCATCACAGTCATTAATGGCTGCTGTTTCCTCTATCTCCCTGAAATGGAGCGAGGGATCTCCCTTTACTGTGAGTCGTGTGAGGTGGCTCACCATGGACCTTAATTGCGGGCCAGCATAGGGCACCACGAGCTGGTTCTGGTGGGGTCCGATACAGCCATCGGCAGCATTGGGACCGAACCTCTGGTGCCGAGCTGGACACATTGGTGCCGGTCCCAGCTTTGCTACCAGTGGTTCTTCCTCACACTCCACCTCGGCTACCTCCTCTTTCACTACCCCCTCCTTTTCCGGCCAAGTCTCACTATAGCTCAGCGGTGCTGAGGGCTCGGTGGCTGGTACCACAATTACCTCAGCTGGAATCGGCTGTTTTGATTCCTTCAAAAAGTCCATGTGACTAGCTTTCGGGCTGACGAGACACACCATGCCTTTTGCCTTTACCAGGGCCGTTCTTAGGTCCTCTATGGTCTTTTGGCAGGGGCCGTGGTCTGTGCTCTCAAACCCGTGCTCGAGGGCTAGCTTGTAAGCTGCCTTAACCTCCACTACTCTCTCCTCCTGCGCTCTTAGCTGTTGTGCGAGGCGGGTGTTTTTCTCCCGTATCCTCGTTTCATCGATCTTTGCCTCAGTAACCTGGCACTCCAGGTACTCTATCCTAGCCTGATGTTGACTAGCTACCACTTGGCGTTCCTGATTCAGCACGTGAAGTGCTGTGATGAGTTTTTCCCCACCCATGGCCTTTTCCTCTACCTCTGCTGCCTGGGTTGTGATCTTGGCTGCCTGTGCTGCAACGACCCGGTCCAAGATCTGGACCTGCTTCTTGTAACACATCAGCCACACTGCCTTCTCCACTGACTTCTTATGCTCTTTGCTCTCTGTCCACCTGATGGCTGCGTCCACCGGACGCCCATCCAGTAAGAGATCAGAAATCCATTTCAACCATTCAAACTTGGACCTACTACATTGCAATCCTGCTGCCAGAGTCCTGCTGCAGTCGCCATTTTCTGTAAGGGGTTTTCCTTGCGAGATGTCCCTGAGGTTTCTCTCTCTAGAGGCCCCTCTCTCTCATGCACAGTAAAACCTTGAGTGGTTCGACCCACTCGCCCCTTAGATTCCATACTCTGGACTTTGGGGCAGGAACTACAATGTAGAGAAAACTCTTGTAGACCACGTTTGATGAAACAAAATGAAATTTTATTGCATAAGGAAAAATATCAAATCAAATGCAAACAGATAAGAGAGTACATGGGAGGGAAAAACACACAAACAAATCATAACGACACAGTACTAACTAAGGCAAATACAGGCATCTTATACTCTACAAAGATCATCATGAAATAAGGAAACACACGGAACATCGAGGGACGACAACTCATGTTAATTGTACCCTTAAATCCACCCCCTTATTAAACCTATCTAGATCTGATTGTGAAGGGCCAGAAACATGCTCACCAATCCCACTAGGAAGTGCAAGGTTTTGAACCAGTCTGTGTTTGATCCTTTCAGGCTTTCCGTCTCCACGTGGATCGTGGAGCCCCTGCGAGCTGCGCCACACCTCTCTCCTCCTGAGGTGGGGGTCGGGGGCGGCTGGACACCGGCGGGCCTGGATGTCAGCGGGGTCGAGGATCGTCGGCTCGACCCTGGTCAGAGGAGCCTTGGGCTGGCTCCCATCGGTTCTTCAGTTTGTTTTTATCTCTTCTCCTTCCAACCGGGTTGGCTGGAAGGTTTCTTCTCTTGGGGTTTTATTTTTTTTGTTTCTTCTCCCAAGTTGGGTCGATGGCCTCTCGTTCCGGCAACGGCCCGGGGATGGTCGATGATCTCCCGATGTGTTTCCCCGGGGCGGGACGCCGGCTTCGAGACGGCCTTCTTGATGTTGGCTTGGTTCTTCTTCCTCCTCCGAGTGCCTGCTTCTTCTTCTGAGTGTCCGGATTCAAGCTCGCCTTTCCAACTGCCGAAAAGTCTTCCAGATATACCTTTTTCCCAGAAACTTCCATCTCCCGCCCAAAATCAGGTTAGTCTTTGTTTAACTTTTGGCGGGCTGGGAGCACAGCGGGGTGGTTATTATATTTTTTTATGTTTTAAACGACCGGTAAAGGCCCATCTCTGGTCTGGAATTACCTTCATTGTTTTTCATGTCCTGCTGATCTCGTTATCTAGTCCTGGGTGCTGTTCTCATGAATATGAAATTGTCCCCTTTTGTCTGGGTCAACATTTAGATGGCCTCTGTCTCCAGGCCGATCTTGACTGGATCTGCATCTAATCCATATGTATACATGTGCGTCTGGTTTTGTTCTCTCAGAAACGGCTTCCAGAACTTACTGTGGGTTGAATCCACAAAGCTGTCTGCGTTTGCGCAGGGACCATTTTAAAGTGTCCCAATAAGCTGGTCACATGGTATGGTGGCCATTTTGTATGCCCCTTTTTCTGGGCTTCTTTTAAAACAGTCTGTAAAATCATGGCCTCTTCTGCCATTTGACCCTCATTAATACAAAGTCCAATTTTGCAAATCCTACAGTTATAGTTTCGCAGAAACATTTTTATACACTCGAACAGAAAACAGTAGAGATAGGGAGTAAGATATTGGATATTGTGACTCCACCCTGGTGGAGCATTTTCAGTAATATAGAGGTCCCTTCGTGGATCAGACAGGCTTCCCACATTCTCGTGGTTTGCCAGTTAGGGATAGTGTTGTATTTAGTTTGTATTCAGTGTAAGGGAAAAGGTCGGTGGTCAGAATTCCGAAACCAGAGGATTTGGAAGGAACATTATGTAAATGTGGAGGGAGATACGCCGGTTTAAGTCTTTTCCCTGTATTTTGACTAAAGGATTGTCGTTTCTTTTGTGTGTGTTATTTTTAATAAAGGTTTTTCTTTTGTTGTTTTTTTACGATGCGGTTTAATAAAGATATGTGTACCAAGTGGTGCAGGGGTGTTGGATCCCTCCATGCTTGGATGTGTGTGTAAAATCTGTAATTTTACTCTCTGTATGCTGATGTACACTACATTTTCACGGAATGGGAAGTGCATGTGTCGTGGGTATATCAGGCAGGTAATTACAAGGGAAGGTTGACAATGGAGGGTCAGAAACATTTTGCTCACTTTAAATGTATGATACTTCAAGCAAGTTTTAGTATCACAGGGGGGACTGTAAGATTTGCAAAATTTCTGCATTTCCCCGAAGGCTGTTATTAATAAACGGGACCCTGTGTGGACATTTTAAATCAAGAAGGGTACCCAAAATGGCGTCCGTGCCTCATGGCAGCAAGCCTGTGAGATTTTAAAATGGACTCTGCAACGCAGACAGCTTGTGGAGAAATCGAAACCAAGCTGCAGGCTTCTGTGAAGAGAAACTTTGTATTTTGGAACCAGACAGGACTCTGAATTATGCATTAGACCGAATTGGAGGCAAGTCTAAATCCAGTTTAGGCCTATAGTTAAGGCCATCAAGCAGACTGCATATATTATCAGAAACAGATTAACAGAGCCATTGAGACCGGACAGGCCCATCAAGGAACTTTCAGGACAATACAAGTCAATTATCAGGCCGGTAGATGCGATTACCGGCCATCTAAAGCTAGTTAGTATGGATTGCTACCATTATTTAAAATAGCCCGCCAAGATTAAAACAAAGAACTAACCTGATTTGGCGCGCAGATAAGGGTTTTCGACGAAGGTATAATTGAAGGCCCCCTCGGGTAGCAAGGAGCGTCTTAGGTGTGTCCTTTGTTGGTTGGTGCGCTGGTGCTGCTGGTCTTCGGCCCCTCGCCCTCATGGCTCCCGCTCTTTTCCCGTCCCGCGCTTACCCCCTGGCCTTTGCCCGTGCCCTTTTCCCAATCCATCTGGAACTAGCCCCGGCACCAGGTCGGGCGGACACGGACAATTCAGGCCAGGCGAGGCGGGACACGACAAGAGGAGGAGGGAAGACCACCGGAGGGAAGACCGGCTGAAGAAGACCAACTGAGAAGATGAACTGAGGGGAGGTTTCAAATTATTGGGCCTTCAGCCTCGGCCGACCTTCGAATAACTGCACACCAACTCAATCTGGCGGCTGTCGATGAAGAATCATCCCTGCAAGGTAAAGTACCCAAACAGAGACTTTAACTTTGGGGTACTCGAACCTGGACAACGCCCTTGCAGCGCCTGGAGGCCACGTGATGACGGCAGGCTCCAGAGAGCACCAAGAGCGAACCCCGAACCCAACCGCTGTTTTGAGTTTAACAAACCCTTGGATTGGTGAGCATGAAGTTCTGACCCCTCATAGTTTAATCTAGTTAGGTATAGGGGGTGTGATAAGGATAAAGGGATTGTTAAGATAGTTGTTTTCCCTCGATGTGCCGTGTGTTCCCCATTCCCTGCATAAGTATAGTTATTATTATTCTTTTGCATTTGTAAGTTTGCCTGTAGAAGTGTACGCTCGTAATTTTTCCCATAAGATTGTATCAAGTTTTTTTCCTCTTCAATAAAATCTTGGTTTTTGTTTACATCCAACCACCTGTCTACTCGAGGCTTCTCTGTACCACCGCCTTGTACCTAGGTCCGGTGTCTAGAACCAGGGGCGTGGGAGCGATTCGAACCGCTCACAAAATAGTCAGAGGCATAACTGACTGGGCGTACGCGCCAAACACCACCACACGCCACCCCCTACAGGAGAAACACTCGCCGCAGAATACCCAATATTTATGTGGCTTGTCCAGTTAAGATTCTGGTCAATGGTGCCCCCCAGGATGTTGACGGTGGGGGATTCAGCGATGGTTATGGCGTTGAATGTCAAGGGGCGGTGGTTAGACTCTCGCTTGTTGGAGATAGTCATTGCCTGGCACTTGTGTGATATCATTATATTATTGCATACATCATTATATAATGTAGAACCTACACATTTTGCATATAGAGAGTCAAAGATTTGGAAAGATCTCAGTGTAAGTGAATACCAACCCAGAAAACATGCAAAGCATAATGTATTACAGGAGACTTCCTCATACTAGTCCTAAGGACAAATGGCCTATAACAGTGCTGAAGCCTTTGCCTTTGTGGGCTGCATAAACGTGTACTATAAAGCCTCAGTGGCCAAATATATACCTGAAAATTTGTTTGTCGCACTCTGCCACTGTAATCATGACAGAGCGGGACTTACGTCTGCTTGTCCCTGGCGCCCAACCTCATCTGAGTCCCTGGAGTCAGGGGCATTTACATAAATTAGATAGGTGCCTAAATCAGCAGCAGTGCAACTGAGGTGCCTGAAATTTATGATGAAGGCCAGCCATGGTGGAGCAGAGCTGACAGCACAGGATGAAGAAAGAGTAAGCAAATTATTTTCTAGGATGCGGTCCTGGCAAGTGATGCATGTCTGCTTCATGTAGCTGTACGTATTGCCGAGAGAAACAGGGAGAACTGGTGGAAATTCTGGCAGGTGACAGCATCTCACTAGTATCACCTCTTTACTGGTCATTATCCAGAAAGAGGCTGGAAACAAGTATGACATCAGAACAGATGAGGATATATCCATATTGAATGGAAACATGGGGGGAGGGGGGGAGGATTTTAATCCCCAAGGATGGATGGGTTGGGGGCAGGTGGGAGGTAAAAAAAATTAAAATCTCAAACCTGACCCCACCTGCTGAAAAAATTAAAAAGACGTTCTGCTGTTAATTTCAGCTGGACGTCAGTGAAGCCCATACTTCCGGTTTCCCGTCGGGAAATCTTCCCCACCTGCTCTCTCCATGGCCCTGAGTAAATAGCAGGGCCATGGACTTGAGCCTTATGGTCCTGCAATTCTTTCAATATTTCAGGTGGATCTAGGGAATATTCAGGGCTGACGGCAGACATCAGAACAGCCCAAACAGGATGTAAAGCCAGCATAAACAGGTCTTGCCCCAAAATCTGCCACCGCCCACTCCCAATATGTCCGAGATCCACCTGAAACATCGCAAGGTTTAAGTCTGCATTCCAATTAATTTGGATATATCTCAAGTTGCTGACACTCTACCAACAGATCTTGGAGTTTGGATGCCGGATTTACCCACCAATGAGGGAACAGTGCTAAAAACAGCCTTTTTCAAAACTACAGGCCCACAAATTTCAAACAGGCAAACCTAAAAAAAAGTGTAAATAGGACTGAGTTGTCAATACATTGAGATTGTCCGGGGTCAGGAACATAGGTTGGAGACCCCTAGCCTATAACATGTTCGATGTTGTGATGTTCTATTTTGTGCTGTATATTAGCTTTTAAGTGCATTTTGAAATGTGTGGCAAACTACAGACTGTTAAAGTGATAATTAGCTACTGTTGGTTGTCATTTTTGCTTTTTAATGCAATTAATTATCACCTTTCTGAGCTGTAGAATTATCAACAACATCTATTGGTTAATAACAAATATAGTATTCCTTTCAAGCAGATGTTAAAGCATGTGTAATCCTAAAATGCACTGTAACCAATTAGAACTTGTGTTTAATGCTTCCTTGGGATAATAAAAGCAAAATATTTAAATTATTTAAAAAATTCCTGAGAATGTATTAGTTGTGGTTCACCATACATATGTCAGACAGTATTTTACAAACTCACTGTATAAACTGTGATTGCCTGCAGTCCTGCTTTCTCAGTCTCTGGTGCATGAAGATGATTGTTCTTCTGATTCAGACCAGGCAGTGAGGCTTACAACAAAATTCCAGACATCATCTGGATATAGTAAGACAGCTATTAAGTTAGAATAGAGAAAGAATCCATTTGAGTGAGCAAAATATTGAAATTATTTAAAACATTTACGAGAGTGTAAATGTTTATACTACAACACATTAAAGGCCTTGATCCTGATCCCCGACTAGTTTCCTTACATTAATGGAGAGACTTTGAACAGGTTCTGTGCAGATGTAAATGGCTGCACTAGTTACCACTGGTTAATTCTGTCATAGCACGCTTTTTCATTTATCTTACTGCACCATTGGACAACGATGTAAAAAGTGGAAAACCAAAAACATACCAGTTTTCCAGAATGTGATGTCATCTTAAACAGGAATTTCAGTGGTACAGTGAAGCAAAATGACTAGCTCTGCACCACACAATGGCCCCGATTTTCCCCCAGCCGTCGGGCGGGGTTTCAGGCGGGCGGGGGCTGAAAATCCCGAATTTGGGGGTCCCGACACCATCCCGCACAAAACCCCACCCCACGTAAGTTTCAGGGGCGGCGGGTACCCGCCCCGCACTGGAACCCGCCGAAACCAGGCGGGAAGGGATTAGTGCCAATTAACTGCCTGTTAACAGGTAGTTAACAGGCAGTTTTTAGCCTAATCCCTATTTTGAGGGGTTTCGTGTGGGTTTCCCGACGGCTCCAAACAACGCCAGGTTAGAGCAGATGGGCCGTCGGGTTGAAGGAGTTGGAGCGGTCGCGATGTCGGCGCTCAGGTGAGTGATGGGTGCATGAGTGTAAACGTAAGTGTGTTTGGTGTGTCTAAAGTGTGTAAAGAACTTTTACTTACCTGTACTTACCTTCACAGCCTTTCTTCCTGTAGCCGTCGGGAACGCATCACTCAGCCGGAACTGAAAGCTGAACAGCTGCAATCTGTCAAAAGTGACAGCCTTCAGCTTTGAGTGCCGGTAAGAGTTCTAACTGAGTCTGTGCAGAATGACTCATGTCAGAACTGACTGTCAGTGTTTCACAGCTTCAAACAGCTGTGAAACACTGATATTTCATCTGTCAAAAACTCTTGACAGATGAAATTTCAGTCTGTGACGTCACCTGTTGCCGGGTGGCCCTTAATTGGCCTGCTGAGCCCGCTGGGCGGGCTCAACAAGGTCAATCAAGGGAAAATCGCGCGGATTGGCCGGACATCGAAGTAGGCAGGTCAAAAACCCGAAAGGGGAAGTCCCGCCTTCTTCCCGACAGGTTTGGAAAAATCTACCCCAATAAGGCTGCAAATACAAACAACATGTGGAATGACAGCATACCACCCATATGACTTGATAACAGTTGTAGGGGGTGGTGGGTGGCGCGTGCGCCCAGTCAGTTATGACCCTGACTGTCTGTGAGCGGTTCGAATCGCTCCCACACCCCTGGGTTCTAGACACCGGACTTAGGTACAGGCGGCGATACAGAAAACTCGAGTAGACAAGTGGTTTGGTGTAAGAAAACCAAGATTTTATTAAAACAGAAATTAAAACAGTCTTATGAGAAGTCACTAGTATAAAATACAGGCAAATACAAAATAACTATACTTATACAGGGAATGGGGAACACACGGCACATCGAGGGAAAAACAACTACATTAACAATCCCCTTATCCTTATCCCACCCCCTATACCTAACTAGATTAAGCTATGAGGGGCCAGAATTCATGCTCACCAATCCAAAGCAAAGCCAGCTGTTTTAACGGATGCGGGTTTTGAGGTTTGGTCTTCTGTCCTTTTAGGTACCCCGTCGCCACGTGGTCTCAAGGCACGGTGCTGGAGCTGCTGCTGCGACACACCTTTCTTCTCCTCAGCTACCATCATCGTCTCGTCGCGATGGGTTCTCCACTTCTTCTCCCTCGGGCGGTCGTCAGCGGTAACGTTGTGCCTATTGGGCAGTTGGCAGTCTTCACTGCCTAGATTTTCCTACCCAAGCGTCAAACGCCAGTATATTCATTGTGGCGTGGACACCTGTGTTTATTCGCAGTGTTCAACAAGATGTTTGCCTCCCCAAGCGCCAGCTTATAACTAGGCGCTTGACCTTTATGGATACATTTTTCGCTGCCCTGCTCTGCTCTTAGCGAATTGTTACCTTCTTCTTCGTCTCTTTTCGTCTCATCTCGTTCGCCTCGTTTCCTCTGCCCTCTCTCGTGGCTCGGGTGTCCTGGGTGACTTTGGACTCGGGTGTCATTCCCCTCCCCTGCAGTTGGAATGGATGTCCTTGGCTGTTGAAAATTTACTGCGGGGAGCGAGGAGAGAACCCGCCACAAGGCCAGGGCACGATTATGGGCAGCGGCAGCCCAAGGCAGAGCAAGAGTCAAGAGCAAAGAGCAAGAGCGCGATTGCTACTGGGGGCCTACAGTTATACTCCTTTCGAATGGCCCTTATCTGCGCGCCAAATCAGGTTAGTTCATTGTTTCAATTTTGGCGGGCTGTTTTAAATGATTACAGCAATCTAAGTTAACTGGATTTAGATGACCGTTTATCGCACCTAATGGCCTGATGTCCGGGCTGTATTGTCATTAATGCATTCTAATCAGCCTGTCCAGCCTTGATTGCTCCCATAAGCTGTTTCCGATTATTTATGCGGACAAACTAATGGCCTCATGCATAGGCCTAACTGGTTTTGATCTGTCTACGATCTGACGTAATGCATATTCAATGTTTGCTGTCTGGCTTCCAAAACACAAAGTCCTTTTTCACAGAAACTGCATTTTAAGTTTTGATTTCCCAAAGCTGCTTGTGCTGCCACAGAGTCCAAGTTTTTAAAAAAATCTTGCAGGCTTTTGGTCACAAGGTGCGGTCGCCATCTTTTGGGTACCCTTTTTAAAATGTCCATGCAGGGTTCCTTTTATTAATAACCTTGGGGGAACGTGGGAATTTTGCGAATCTTACACTCCCCCCTGTGATACTAAAACTTGCTTGAAGTATCATCCTTACAAGGTGAGCCAAATCTTCTGACCCTCCATAGCCAACCTTCCCCTGTAATTACCTATCTAATACACCCACGACACATGCACTTCCCATTCCGCGGAAATGTAGTGTACATAAGCATACATAGGATAAATTACAGTCTCTTACACACATCCAAGCATGGAGGGGGGTCCAACACCCCTGCGCCACTTGGTACACATACATCTTTATTAACCGCGTCGCAAAAAAAACTTTATTATAAACAACAAACACAAAAAAACAACAATCTTTAATCAAAAATACAAGAAAAAAACTCAAACAGGCATATCTCCCTCTACCTTCACATAATGTTCCTTCCAGATCTTCTGGTTTCGGAATTCTAATATCTTGTGGCGGTTCCACCGGGTGTCCCTTACTATGTATATACATAATTCCCTTTAACTTACCTATGTATGTACATAACTTACCTGTTTGGGCTGTTGCCCCTTTAACTTACCTGTTTGGGCCACTGCCTCTTTAAGAACGCGCATCAAGTGACTTACCAGATGCGAGCCGGACCAGCACAGACTTACACTCCCGCGACGGTCGCCGGCACAACTCGGCCTCCCGCTCCTGCGGTGGCCACTGGCACAACTTGGCCTCTCGCTCCTGCGGTGGCTGCCGGCCCGGTTTGGCCTCCCGCGCCCGCGATGGCCGCTGGCCCGGTTCGGCCTCCCTCTCTCGCGTCTTCGGCCACAACGGCCAGCCACAGTTACACGCCGACGCAACGACGCAGGTCACGTGACTGCCCAAGCGCGGGCAAACGCGTTAACGTCATGACGTGGTCACGTGACCACACAAGCGCGGGAAAATGCGGCCGAGCGTGATGACATCATCACGCTCTCCATAGGACTGCGGAGTCAGTCCTCGTGGCATCCCCACTGGGGAAAACCTACTTCACGGTGCTCCTGCATCCAGCCGCCTTACCTGCTGTATTTCGTCTGTTCTTGTAAATAAACAACTTCTAGATTGTTCTCCTGAAGTCGAACTCAATTATTTAGTAGTCATTCGTCCGATACCTACCTAGGTGAACACAAACTGCTACATTGGTGACCCAATGACGTGAGTGCGGGGCTCATCAATACCTACACTGGTGACCCCGTATCCGTGAACGTTTTTCACGGACGAAACGCACAGCCTGACCCTCGTCTGCACAGAAGACAACCGACGAACAATCGACGAACAACAGCCGACGAACACCAGTTCCTACATTGGCGACCCAGTCTTTGCGAACGTATTCGCAAAGGAAGCGCAGCCAACAATACCTACATTGGAGACCGATTTTACAGAGGTAGAGCACGACCAACGGCAACCGTCGAACACAAACGCCAACGCCTGCAACTGGTGAGTTTTCTGATCGTCTTTCAAAAAAGAAGCACGCTATGGAAGCATCAGCCATTTCGCTGTCGCTACCACCATTCAGGGAGCTGCAACCGCCCTCGTGCTTTCTAAAGGTAGAAGCCCCATACGCCGGGAACATCGATGCGGCACAGGCCACGCACATGCTTACGGTTTCCGTATTCGATATTTCTACCGCCACACGGTTCGTCCGCCTCTACGATATCTCCCAACGCAACAGCAAGTATGAATCCCTCCAAGCGCGGGGTCCGCAGGTTTTCGAGCCTGCAAGATCGGAGCGCGCCCCCTCGGAGATGCCATGAGGACTCGCTCCTCTCGAAACACGAGGACTCGCTCCTCTCGCAACACGAGGACTCGCTCCTCCCGAAACACGAGGACCCATCCCTCGCGAACCACGAGGACCCATTCCTCATGAAACACGAAGACTCATGCCCCGCCGACGACGCACCAGCCCATCAGCCTGCTGGTTCTGTTACCTACCACACTTTTCGGCGAGACAAGAAGCGTGCCGCCCTCCCGGCTGTTTTCTCCTATAGCAAGAACAACTACAAGTGTTGCCGCCCTCCGGGCAGAGTTTACCCCTACCGCAATCAACATCAACCCGGACCGTTGCCGCCCTTTCTCCCGTTTTCCCCTTAACAAACGCAAACATCTACTGACGCTGCAAACATCGAGGACGGGTCCAACGGGCATCTCGCGGCCGCGATCAGCCACGTGAAAGTTGCTGTCCTCACCAATCACTGATCAACGCAGCAACTTTTCACCCTCCATTGTGTTATCGTCGTAGCACTATGGCACGCACCGTTCCGTGCGTTCCAGCCTCCTGAAGGTTTCGCTCACCTGCCGGCGAGTTCACCGACCTCGCCTGTGAAGTCCTTCTGGATCGCTCGTTTGGTGTTCCTGCAGAGTTCGTCAGAACAAGGACTTGTTTCAACATCAACGGAGACATCGCCCGCGTCCGCCCAACCTGCCCGTCACTCTGACAAGGCCTGCTGTTTCGCACGTCTCCATGGTCCTTCGCCTGACGGATACGTTTTATTCGCCACGACGTGCGTAAGGATCCGCTTATGACCAGCATCTTCAGACCTGGCCCGCCAAGTCAAGACAGCATGCCCACCGAGACCACTAGCTCGTTAGACCATCTCATCTTTGGACTTTCGTTAAAGCGAATTCTGGGGGGGCGCATGTGGCGGTTCCACCGGGTGTCCCTTACTATGTATATACATAATTCCCTTTAACTTACCTATGTATGTACATAACTTACCTGTTTGGACCGTTGCCCCTTTAACTAACCTGTTTGGCCCGTTGCCCCTTTAAGAACGCGCATCACGTGACTTACCAGATGCGAGCCGGACCAGCGCAGCCTTACACTCCCGCGACGGTCGCCGGCACAACTCGGCCTCCCGCTCCTGCGGTGGCCGCCGACTCGGTTCGGCCTCCCGCACCCGCAATGGCCGCTGGCCTGGTTCGGCCGCCCGCTCTCGCGTCTTCGGCCGCAACGGCCAGCTACAGTTATGTGCCGACGCAATGAAGCAGGTCACGTGACCGCCCAAGCACAGGCAAACGCGCTAACATCACGACACGGTCACGTGACCACACAAGCGTGGGAAAACGCGGCCGAGCATGATGACGTCATCACGCTCTCCACAGGGCTGCGGAGTCAGTCCTCGTGGCGTCCCCGCTGGGGAAAGACCTACTTCACGGTGCTCCTGCATCTAGCCGCCTTACCTGCTGTAATTCGTCTGTTCTTGTAAATAAACAACTTCTAGATTGTTCTCCTGAAGTCGAACTCGATTATTTAGTAGTCATTCGTCTGATACCTACCTAGGTGAACACGAACTGCTACAATCTGACCTTTTCCCTTACATTGAATGCATACTAGATACAACACTATCCCTAACTGGCAAACCACAAGAATGTGGGAAGCCAGTCTGATCCACGAAGGGACCTCTATGTTATTGAAAATGTCCCACCAGGGTGGAATCACAATATTCAATATCTTAGCCCCTATCTCTACTGTTTTCTGCTCTAGAGTGTAAAAATGTTTCTGTGAAACTATAACGGCTTTGAGTATTTTGGTAAGGTGTTCAGGGAGAGGGGGAATTTCATAGCCGAAGTGCGCTACGTACTTCTGCAAATTCGTAAAATTCTCCTTCACAGTAAGGCGAACAGTGGAGGGTTCAGGAATGGGGACAATTCGCTCCTGGGCCACTTGAACTTCTGCCTCAGGTTTGAAACAGAAACTGCTGTCACTGACTGGACACCAGCTATGCTGGCCATGCTGGGAGTGGGACGCGCTGGTGGTGATACAAAATGTCCCACCCCTATATATGCTACCTGCGGGGGAACATGGCCTTGTGCCATTGCCTCCATGGTACAATTTATAGGTTTTGCACCAGCAGCTCTGAACCCGCACTGTGGTTTTGAATAGGCATTCAAGTGCTGGGGACACAGGATTATGTGTGCTCCCTGGCTCCGGCACCCTGAGAGGTCAGTGCCTGTCATAGCGTGCTCCCGCATTATGACGTAAGGCGGGACCGCTGTGAAACGAATGTGTGCACCCCCTTGAATGACTCCAATGTTCTCTACCCTGTATACCGGTGCGGGTCGGGCTGTCCTACCCATAACCGACATCCTAACTACTACTCCCATGATTGTGTGGCTGGACCGTCCACAATCCACTGGGACTGGGTAGGCTTCGGAAGCTAGCCGGAGTTGGCACGGGCTTAATGCATTCTCAAATGGGTGGAGGGCTGCGAGGTGCTTGTTGCTGATCTAGGAGGGGACTAAACCCGGTTTTAAATCCTCCAGATTACTGCGGCCCTCGCCCAGCAACCATGCCCCGTATAGCACGCACACCTCGTTCTGCGCAGCCTGGTCAGAAGCATTTCTGTCCTCCCTTATGAGGGCATTTACCATCTTTGCGTGCTTCTCCAACTCGGCTATAATCTCCTTTAAATGGACCATCATGGCCTGGTCCTCATTCAACTACTTTGTTCTCATCCATTAATATCTTCCCTAACTGTGTTTTTAAACCATTTATCTGGGTCTGCAGCTCTATGTCATCCAAACTGTTGATGACAGAGAACCCAGTGTTAAACGCAGTAAAAGCATCATTCCATGCTCCCCTTCTTTGCCTCCCTGCATTACCCAAAAACTCTCGGTGTGTGGTGTACAGTTCGGTTTTGTCCACATGGGCGAAATCGAATTCATAAAACTTCTTGAACATGTCCCACCAAACGTATCTTCCCCTCCCCTCCCCTTTCAGCATTCCGCAGGGACCGCTCCCTCCGAGACACCCTAGTCCACTCCTCTATCACCCCAAACAGCCCTTCCTCTTCGCCTGGCACCTTCCCGTGCAAGCGGAGGAGATGTAACACCTGCCCCTATACCTCCCCCCTTTCCACTGTCCAGGGCCCCAAACACCCCTTCCAGGTGAAACAGCGATTTACTTGTACTTCTCGCAATTTAGTATACTGTATTCGCTGCTCACGATGTGGTCTCCTCTACATTGGGGAGACCAAATGCAGATTGGGTGACCGCTTTGCGGAACACCTCCGTTCAGTCCGTAAGGGTGACCCCGAGCTTCCGGTCGCCTGTCATTTTAATTCACCGCTCCATTCCCACTCAGACCCCACCGTCCTTGGCCTCTTGTATTGTTCCACGGAAGCTCAACGTAAACTCGAGGAACAGCACCTCATCTTCCGATTAGGCAGTCTGCAGCCTTCCGGACTCAATATCGAGTTCAACAATTTCAGATCATAACCTCGGCCCCCATTTCATTTTCTCTTGTAATTGTTCCACTCCTTTCCCCCCCCCCTTTCCTTTTGTTTCTCTCTCACACCTGGCAGCTATCTTTTGCCCTGCCAGTACACTTTACACCTAATCCTAGCCTATTACCATCTCGTCTAGCTTCTAATCTCTTTTACTTCTTTTGTTTCTTTTATTCTTTTGTCCGATCGCAGCCCTGCCTCCGATCTAGTTTCTTTTCTTTCCAGTTTTGAAGAAGGGTCCAACCCGAAACGTCAACTCAAATTTCTCTCCACGGATGTTGCCTGACCTGCTGAGTTTTTCCAGCATTTTCTGTTGTTATGTCCTTTAATAGGGCCTGGTATAGCTGCTCTGTTTCTTTGGGACACCACGCTGGTAAATGTACCTCGGTGAGATTTAAAATCACGGAGGCTACTGCGTAGTGCACCCCCTGGTACAGTACCTGATCCGTAGGCACCAATACCAGCCCATTCCCTGGTCCCTTGGTGGTGGTGGGGCACCCCTCTCGGTGTGTCCTTGCTGCCTGAGTCGTGGGCAAGGACTTTCGGGCGCGCGCCACTAGCTCAGTGGCTATAACTGGGGCTGGGTACCGTGGGACTATGCATGTGTGTAGGTGAGAATCCCATTCTACCCCCTTCCCCTTATCCTGCCAGGCTGCAGAGAAGATGATAGATACGCCCGTAGGGCAGGCCCTTTTCGATCCCCACATATAGACATAGATCCCCTGTTCCGATTCCCACCACATGTCCCAACATACACTAGTCCCTTCTTGGGTCCCGGTGACCGTTCGGTGGGTGTCATTTCCCATCCGTTCCCAGTCAGCGGTGCGATCCCCCATGTCCGTGCTCAGCTTCCTGAGCCACCACCATCTTCCCAGGGGAATCTGTCCTGTGCAAGTCAGGCACACGCATTTCCTCTCAGTGACCCCGATCCGTGAGGCCACAACCTGTACGCTGGGGCAGGGGAGGGAGGCCTCCCCGTAGGTGAATCCGGCCTGGCTGGAGTACCGGGTGGAGTTGGATCCCAGCCACCCGGGCCATCTTCCCTCGTGGGCGTAAACGGCAGGTCCCTCCGTGCCTTGTTCGCTGCTCCCGGCAGTCACCACTGGAGCCTTTTCTCCCGAGCACCCGTAGATGTGGGAGTCTTCCACATCGCCTCGCTTTCCGACGCTCATCCCCATCAGGGCGAATAGGATTACGCTCCCCTTCATCCTGAAATCCTCTCTGCAAAGAGATACAAAGACATGCAGCCAAGTCCCCAAGAGATTCTCTGGTTTGGTGAAGCATAGTCGGGTCCCGCGACCTCGACTCAAATACATACACTCTTAGCAGATTACTACTTAATTAAAACTACCCATCACCTTACTTTACTTAAGCTGAAACACCCAAACTTAAGCTGAATACTTAAACTTAACAATAACCAAAACCTAAATTACCTAAACTATGTACATCTGCTGCCCATCTCCGGGCGGCCAGGCTAATTCCTAGTTGGACTGCGGCACACCGCTACCTCCGGCGTGGCCGCACCGTCCTGCACTGTTGGTCCCTTGGAGCCCGTGGCTTCTGGCTGAGGACCCCTGTCCTTGGACCTCCCCCTAACTTAAGGGGTGGCCCTTGGTAACTGGAGAGCTGGTGACCATGGCTTTCTCGGCTGGGGCGTCCATGGGGACCTTCTAGGGACCTTGGCAGGTGGGGCTTTATTGGCTGATGGGCCTTTAACCCGAACCGCTGCTCCCTCAGGCTTGACCTCTCCCGAACCTGGGCTAGGGGCAGGTAACTCTTCGCAGCCTGCTGCTGCGAGCTGAGAGTCTCTGCCCCCAGGTCCCATGGCTGGGTCCGGGGCGGGGTTTCCGACCTCAGGTCCCTCCCCCTCTACACCTGGGTTAGGGGCGAGGTTTTCGCCCTCAGATCCCTCTCCCTCTACACCTGGGTTAGGGGCGGGGTTTTCGCTCTCAGGTCCCTCCCCCTCATCTGGATCCTAGAAGGGTGGGGGAGTGTCCCAATCGATGGGCGGGATGGCCCCTCCCTTTAAGCAAGCCACAGCGCCTGCCTGTGCAGTCTGTGAACTCGCTCCTGCTGCAGGCTGAGGATCTTTATCCTCAGACCTTACCCCAACTGGCCGTTTTCCCTTTTCAGGTTTAAACAGTTTGCACTGGTTGATATGAAACCATTTTGTACACCGGGGCATCTTAACGGCGTATACCATGGGGCTGGCTTTATCTACAATGCTGTAGGGCCCCATGTACAATGGTTCCAAACTTCCTACTTGGGCATAGTTTCTCACCATAACCTGATCTCCTACTTCCCACTCATGGTGCTTTCTGGGTTCGAGCAGCAATCGGTTACTCCGATGCTGCCTTCCCATGTTCCCAGCCGGCTGCTCGTGGACCTGTTCCAGGTGCTCAAAAAGGTTTTGGGCGAACCTGTCCTGGTTTACCTCCCTGAGCTGACCCTCCGTGAGCACCGGGGCTAGTACATGGGTGGGGGTCCGCATAACCCTGCCGGTCATTAGCTCGTACGGTGAGTACCCCGTGCTTTTAGACTGGCTGGCTCGGATCCCCATCAAAACCAACAGTCGGACCTCGGCCCATTTACGGGGCGAGTCCACTGTCTCCTTCCTCAACCTTTCCTTTAGGGTCCTATTCATCCGTTCCACAATCCCCGATGACTGGGGGTTGTGGGCCACGTACCATTTCCCCTCAATGCCTAACAGCATAAGGGTGTTCTGCATCACCTGTCCGGTGAAGTGACTCCCTTGGTCGGACTCCACATACTGTGGTAGTCACCACTGCGAGAACACTTCCCGGACCAGGATCCTGGCAGTACCCAGAGCTGTGGCTGTTCTGCAGGGGAAGGCCTCTACCCATTTGGTGAACACGTCCACCAGGACTAGGCAGTACTTATAGCCTCCCTGGGCGGTGGGCAGGGGCCCGATGTAGTCGACTGATATCGACTGCCATGGTCCCTCTACCCTCCTGACATGTCCCATGGGTACCTTCCTTTTATGGGGGTCAGGGTTATTTGCAGCACACACAAGACAGCCTGCACAGAACTCGCGGACATCGTCCCTGAGTCCCGGCCACCATCCTGCCTGTTCCACCCGCTGCCAGGTGGTCTCAGGCCCGGGGTGTCCCGCTCCTGGACCATCATGGGCCAGTTGAAGGAATTCCCTCCGGTGCTGCTGTGGCACAACCCACTGTTCCCCCCGGAACAACATACCCTCTTTTACGGAGAGGGTTGCTGTGCCGTATGGACCCTCTACCCTTTTTCCCTCAGTCACTGCACCGAGGACTGCTTTGAGGACGGGGTCTTGGGCTTGGACCGTCTTAAGGTCTGGGGCTAACGCTACCCCTACACTCCCTTGGGTCCCGTCCCTACCTCTGACCACCGCCATGGGTCTGGACCCAAATGGGTCACAGAAAGTGCCTGTGCGGGCACCCTCCTTGGCGAGCAAATCAGCCTGCTGGTTGCCCTGGCCGCGGGGTTCTGTGGAGGAATGGGCTTTCACCTTGTGGATGAAAATCTCCCCTTCCTCCCCCACTGCTGCCAGGATCTTTTCCAGCAGGGGTTTTACTGTGAGGGATCTCCCATCAGCGGAGGTGTATCCGCGGCGGGGCCAGATGGCTAGGTACTCCATACACGAATTGTACGTAAACATGCTGTCCGAGCAAATCGTGTAGGGGGTGGGGAAGATTTCGGGGTGTGTAACAACGTACACCACCACGGACAGTTCAGCCTGCTGGGCGCTCATGGTGCTGGGGAGCTTAATCGCCAGGGCAATGTTTGCCGCTGGGTCGTAAACTCTACACCCTGTGAGACGCTCGCCAGCAGGTACCGTGCTGGAACAGTCTACATAGATCTCGCGGCCCGTGGGATGTATCCCAGCCCGTAAACCTATGTTCACTTCCCAAACCCCTTCAATGGAACACCGGTGGGCTGTTCCAGGATATACCAGGTTGGCTGCGAGCTTTGGCTCACAGAGACCCTTCACTCTAAGATCCATCTGTGAGAGGAGCAAGGTCCAGCGGGCAATGCGGGCACTGCTCACTGTTCCATCCTCCCATCCAGAAGCATCTGGATGGGTGTGCGATGGGTGAGGAGGGTGATGGGAGAGGTGCCTGTGAAGATCAATGATCTTTTCACAGCCCAATGTGTGGCCAAGTGGTGCCGCTCACAGTTGGAATAGCTTCTCTCCACATCCGTGCGTATCCGGGAGGAGTAAACCACCGGCCACAGCTGGCCGTGCCGCTCTTGGAGCAGCACAGCACTCAGGCTGTCCCCGCTGGCAGCTACCTCCAGGAAAAACTCTTTCCCCCCATCTATGGCCCCTAGAGCTGGTGTGGTCTGCAAGTCTTTCTTGAGCCTGACAAATGCTGCCTGGCAGCCCTCATCCCAAAGCCACTCCACTCCCTTGTGTAGGAGTCGGAGCAGAGGGGCCGCTGTGGCTGCATCGTCCTCAATAAAGTCTCTACAGTACCCGGTTAGCCCTAGGAATGACCTCACACCCGTTACTGTGTTAGGGACCGGTAACTCTTGTACTGCTGCTCTCCTAGCCTTATCTATGGCCCTTTCTCCAGCGCGCACGGTCAGGCCCAGGAATTTCACCTCCTGCTGGCCGATCTGCACTTTCTTGGGGTTTACCTTGAAACCCTTCTGCCCTAGCAGCTCCAGCAGTTCGGCCAATAGTGGGCCATGCTCCTCTTTCGAATCGGTGAACAGGAGCAGGTCATCCACATATTGAACCAACTGTCTGGGCTGGCTAAAATCCCTCAAACTGTTTGCCATGCACTGATGGAAAATGCTGGGGCTGTTGTGGAAGCCCTGAGGCAAGCAGTTCCACATGTACTGTTGCCCTTTAAACATAAAGGCAAAATTGTACTGATCCTCCCTCCTTAAATGGATGGACCAAAACCCGTTGGAAATATCCAGCACCGTGAAAGTGGTCGCGGATGCTGGAATACTTCCTATCAGGTCGGCAACTGCTGCTACTGTGGGTGCACAGGCTGGGATGTTACTATTGAGCTCTCGAAACTCCACCGTGGCCCTCCAGGAATTGTCCGGCTTTCTAACCGGCCACAATGGAGAATTCACGTGGGTAGCTATCGGTCTCAGAACTCCCTGCTGTACTAACGAGGACATGGCGGCTTCCATGTCTGGCTCTGCTTCCCTGGGGAAGTTATACTGTTTCTGTGGTCGTTATACTGTTTCTGTGGTCGGGCCATGGGGTCCCCGTCTACGCTGACCTCAAACCCCTTGACCCTCCCGCAGTCATGTTTGTGAGTGGCAAACGTGGCCAGGTGGGCCTGCACAAATGCCTGGAACTCCTGTGGGGTGTTATTGACCATAAGCTCGAGGTTATAACCCTCTTTGGGCTTCATGGTGCACAGGGTCCCCTTCCCTTCCTTTCCTGGGATCACTACTATCTCACCATTCTTTACTTTACCTGCCCCCCATTAACAATGATTCCTCAAATCTACTAGGATCCCATGGCCTACAATAAAGTCGGCCCCCAGGACCCCTCTTCCACCCTCCACTTCCCATTTCATCAGGACACAGGTCCACTTGGAGCGGAGCGGTCCTAACCAAATGGCGAGCAGGATGGAAAACGAGCCAGCCTGTTCTTTACCTGTGAACCCCGACAGACTGTATGAGATCCTGTTAGAGAGGCGAGGTGGTGGGGTTAGCTGAGTAGACCATGGTGCATGATGCCCCCGTGTCTAACAGATAGGTCCCCGTCACCTTTTCTACCTCCATCTCCAAGAGGGGTCTTTTCCATTCATCGTATCGGAGGGAACACAGGTAAACAGGCTGCGCTGGCTCTAGTCAGGGCTGCGGGTTGGATGGGGCTGATGGGGTCAGAGCACCGGTGGCGGCTGCTACTCTCCCCAAGCCAGTCAATATGGACCTCATGGTGTCCAAAAGTGACTCGACCTCTGTGGGAGGGATTCCTGCCCCTGCCTTTTGGGCTGGGGCTGTGGAATTCTTTCCCTTGTTATCTTTCCAAGGGTTTTTGCACTCCTTCCACCAGTGACCATCCTTCCCACACCCGTAACAATTCATCTTTGTGTTGGGGGGGCTACTCCCTTCCTGGTGCCACTCTTTCCTATGCCGTTCCGGGTTTTACCTCATGCACCTTCCCCTTGGGTGGGTGTGCATCGGTTCCCCTACCATTTTTATAGGCTAGAGTTAGCTGCCTGATCACCGTAAGTTCGGTGGTCTGGGGGTTTTTGGGGTCGAACCAGACTTCTGCCTTGGCCCGGACATGTGGCAAGCTGTTTGCCACCAGGCAATGGAGCCAATGGGCCAGGAGATCCCCGTTCAGGAACCCCCGGTTCGGCGTCCCTGGACAGGCCCTCCGGTACACCGGCCATAGCCGGTCCACGAAAGCCTGCGGCATTTCCCTTGGGAGCTGGACCGTCTTCTCCACACGGGAAAAAGGACTTCCCTCATTCATCCCCATAGCCTCCAGAACCGCATCTCCAAGCTCCTTGTACCCGCTCTGCCCCCTTTTACACTTGTCAGAGAGGGATTGGAGGAGACTACTCTCCAGGGAGAATAACAGCATCTTGGCCTGCTCAGCGCCATCGCAGTCGTTGACGCTGGCTGCCTGCTCTATGTCCCTGAAGTGGATCAAGGGGTCTCCCTTTTCGGAGAGCTTCGGGATATGGTTGACCATAGCCCTAAGCTGTTGGGTGTTAAAGGGTAATATGAACTGATTTTGGAGGGGTCCCTCATCGTCGCCATCGACGGGTGGGCCGAGCCTCTGATGCCGTGCTGGGCACATCGGTCCCGGCTCCGACTTCACTGGCGGGGGTTGCCCTACCTCCGCTTCCACCTCTGGCTCCACCCCCCCCTTGCTACCAAACCTCGCTGAAACTTGGCGCTATGGGCGGTGGTCGTGAGATCTCCTCTCCCTCAACCGGGTCGTCCCTGGGCACTACCTGTGACGTTGGAACTGTCCACCCTTCATTCCCCATAAAATCCGCCTGACCTGCCTTAGGTTTATGAGACATATCATGCCTTTTGCCTTCCAGAGGGCCCGGCTCAGATTTTCTATCCGCTCTTTACAGGGGCCGTGATCTGCCTCCTCAAACCCCTGTTTGCTTGCTAGCTTGTAAGCTGCCTTTACCTCCTGCACGTTCTCTTCCTGTTCCCTAACCTGCCTTGCCAAGCAAGCATTCTTCTCCCGCAACCTTAACTCATTTCCCTTGGCCTCGGTGACTTGGCACTGTAGGTATTCCAACTGGGCCTTGTGTTCTCCCATTAAATGCACTCTCTCCTGATTCAAGGCCTGCAAAGCTACTAATAACTTTTCCCCTGCTAGAGCCTTATCCTGGATCTCCAGGGCTGACTCCCTTAACTCGATTGCCTGTGCTGCAACGAGCCTGTCCAAAAGCTGGACCTGCTTTTTGAAACACATCAGCCAGACTGCCTTCTCTAAGGACTTCTTGTGTTCCTTTCCCTCTGTCCACTTAGCTGCTGCATCTACCGGACACCCAGCCCTTAACAGAGTGGTGATCCACTTCTTAGTGATATTCACCTTGCTAAACACATAATCAGAAATCTATTCCTCCATCATGGTTTGCTCATCCGAAGCATTGTCTACTGTATCGCAACCCTGTTGCCGGTGTCCTGCCGTGGTAGCCATTTTCTGTAGGGGTGGCAGATGGCGCGTGCGCCCAGTCAGTTATGCCCCTGACTGTCTGTGAGCGGTTCAAATCGCTCCCACACCCCTGGGTTCTAGACACCGGACTTAGGTACAGGCGGCGATACAGAAAACTCGAGTAGACAAGTGGTTTGGTGTAAGAAAACCAAGATTTTATTAAAACAGAAATTAAAACAGTCTTATGAGAAGTCACTAGTATAAAATACAGGCAAATACAAAATAACTATACTTATACAGGGAATGGGGAACACACGGCACATCGAGGGAAAAACAATTACATTAACAATCCCCTTATCCTTATCCCACCCCCTATACCTAACTAGATTAAGTTATGAGGGGCCAGAATTCATGCTCACCAATCCAAAGCAAAGCCAGCTGTTTTAACGGATGCGGGTTTTGAGGTTTGGTCTTCTGTCCTTTTAGGTACCCCGTCGCCACGTGGTTTCAGGGCGCGGTGCTGGAGCTGCTGCTGCAACACACCTTTCTTCTCCTCAGCTACTGTCGTCATCTCGTCAGGATGGGTTCTCCTCTTCTTCTCCCTCGGGCGGTCGTCGGCAGTAACGTTGTACCTATAGGCAGTTGGCAGTCTTCACTGCCTAGATTTTCCTACCCAAGCGTCAAACGCCAGTATATTCGTTGTGGCGTGGACACTTGCGTTTATTCGCAGTGTTCAACAAGATGTTTGCCTCCCCAAGCGCCAGCTTATAACTAGGCGCTTGGCCTTTATTGATACATTTTTCGCTGCCCTGCTCTGCTCTTATCGAGTTGTTATCTTCTTCTTCGTCTCTTTTCGTCTTGTCTTGTTCGCCTCGTTTCCTCTGCCCGCTCTCGTGGCTCGGGTGTCCTGGGTGACTTTGGACTCGGGTGTCATTCCCCTCCCCTGCAGTTGGTATGGATGTCCTTGACTGTTGAAAATTTACTGCGGGGAGCGAGGAGAGAACCCGCCACAAGGCCAGGGCACGAGTATGGGCAGCGACAGCCCAAGGCAGAGCAAGAGTCAAGAGCCAAGAGCAAGAGCGCGATTGCTACTGGGGGCCTACAGTTATACTCCTTTCGAATGGCCCTTATCTGCGCGCCAAATCAGGTTAGTTCATTGTTTCAATTTTGGCGGGCTGTTTTAAATGATTACAGCAATCTAAGTTAACTGGATTTAGATGGCCGTTTATCGCAACTAATGGCCTGATGTCCGGGTTGTATTGTCATTAATGCATTCTAATTGGCCTGTCCAGCCTTGATGGCTCCCATAAGCTGTTTCCGATTATTTATGTGGGCAAACTAATGGCCTCATGGATAGGCCTAGCTGGTTTTGATCTGTCTACGATCTGACATAATGCATATTCAATGTTTGCTGTCTGGCTTCCAATACACAAAGTCCTTTTTCACAGAAACTGCATTTTAAGTTTCGATTTCCCAAAGCTGCTTGTGCTGCCACAGAGTCCAAGCTTTTTAAAAAATCTTGCAGGCTTTTGGTCACGAGGTGCGGACGCCATCTTTTGGGTACCCTTTTTAAAATGTCCATGCAGGGTCCCTTTTATTAACCTTGGGGGAATGTGGGAATTTTGCGAATCTTACACAGTTGATCAGTTTGATGCCTAGTTTTACTGGACAGATATTTTTCAATAAAAACTATTTAGTTGCAGTCATGTCTATTAATATACCTCTCAGAATAATAAAAAATAAGGGGGAAAGCAGTTGAATTTGTAGCTGTCCATAGACTGTAGGGCACAGGTTTGCACGCATTGATTGCCCAGTAAAGTGTTCACAATCTGTCAGGATCAGCCGCTGACTTCAGATCAGGATCTTGCCGGGCAGGGGGGCGAGGAAATATTTGTGCGGGGTAAACCCAAGCTGCTCTCATGTATCTCCAAACAAGCAGTTACAGATTGGCATTGGCTCTCATGATCACGAAGGTAATACAGCATGATACAAGAGAGAAGCAGGACGAGCGCACATGTGACTTTGTCAGGATATCATGTTTCCCCATGGTGCAGGGCGCCATCCACTGCACACATGTGGCTTTGCCAGGATATCGTGTTTCCCCATGGTGCAGGGCGCCATCCACTGCACACATGTGGCTTTGCCAGGATATCGTGTTTCCCCATGGTACAGGGCACCATCCACTGCACACAGGTGGCTTTGCGGGCACAGCATATCAATGCTGAGATGTTCCATAACCGCAAAGGTTACCGCTCACTTAATCTGCAGTTGTTGTGCGACCACGCCCAGCGCACCCTGATAGTGAATACCTGGTATCCTGGCAGCTGTCATGATGCCTTCATCCTGTGCCAGTCTGGTGTGCCAGCAATCTTCCAGCCACCATGTCGAACTGGAGGGTGGCTGCTCGGAGACAAGGGATTTCTGCTCTATACCTGGCTGATGACTCCCTGCCGCAACCCCACCACGCATGGCCAGCAATCATAATCAGAGCCATGCTGCCACGAGGAACTTCATCGAGCAGACCATCGGGGTACTGAAGCAACGGTTCCGCTGCCTTGACCGCTCGGGAGGAGCCCTCCAGTTCATGGAGGTCTGCTGCATCCTCCACAACTTGGCCATCATGAGGGCACAGCCCTTGCCAGCATGGGTTCTGTGACCACCTCAGGAGGAGGAAGAGGTGTAGGAGGTGGAGGAGGAAGGGAAGAGGCAGTCTGCAAATCCCCGTTCCGGATGGGCTATCTGTGAGCACATCATCAGACTCCGTTTTCCCTAAATGAAACCCCAGATCCCCGTTGCTCAACACTTCCCCAGCTTACCATCCCTTGTCACGGAACATCACAGCGTCCTCTTGGGTACAATGCTGAAATGAAAACCACCACAAAACAAACATTCCAAATATAATTTCTAAATGATTAATTCCAATATTACATTACAAAGTCAACTACTCACCTTTGTGCATTCCTTTAGTGTCTGTCTTTTGTGTGCCTTTGCCTATTCTAGTGCCCCTACGAAGTGCCACCCCAGTGGCTGCAGCATGGCTGGTGGAAGGCTGCTGACTTTCAGTGGGGGAGACTGCTGATGGCCTTTTAGGGCGTCCTTGAGCAGCTCTGGGCCTAGAAGTCACCACTGTAGACTGCACCACCTTGGCATGGGCAGCAGCAGTCTGGGCTGACCAGCTGACAGGCAAGGGCACTGGCGGAGTGGCAGTGATGGGAGGACGAATGCTGTCATCCTGAGAGAGGACAGCAGGTTCTTGCTCCACGGAGCCACTGTCACTTCCCCTGGGTGGCACCTCAGTATTCCTAGCCATCTGTTGGAGCACAGATTGCTGGACTGCTGTGAGAGCCTCCAAGCCCCTTTCCACACTGGAAAACCCAGCCACGACGGCAGCAGTCTGATCTTGTGTGGCAGCAAGCTGAGCTTGTATGACAGAAGTCTGAGCTTCCAGTGCAGCATCAGACGTTGGATCACTTCCACTTGTGCTGCAATGGAAACTGCGACATCGTCCATCACACACAGCATCATGGTTGGGTCCACAAGTGTTCTAATGGAGTTGTCCATCACTTCCATCATGGAAACCATGGGCTCCAAGCTCCGCTCATAGCCCCGTGCAATGTTGGAGCCAGACTCCTCCATGCTCCTTGACAGTGACAAGAAGCTCTCTGGCAAGCCTGCCATTGCATCGAGCATTTTTGTATGCATTCCCATCACCCTTCTTCTGATGGCTGCCCCATCGAAGTCCTCATCTGAGTCCTGTGCAGCAAAACTTGTGTGCGACCTCACCCTCCAGGGAGCTGGCACCCGAGCTGCCCTTTCCCCTGGCCTGGCTGCCACCCACCCATGCCTGGTGACTCATCATGTGCAGATTCCGCCTATTTATTATCCTCTTTAGTTCACACAGTGCCATTTTCTGAGCTAGTTCCTGGGAGTGTCAAATCGAGTGACGGTGTCTCTTCTTCTCTATCACTCTCCTCTTCTACTTCTTCCTGCACAGGCTGGGCTGGTGGCAGTTCTTGTGTATCTGAAAGGAGAAAAGCACAAGGGCCGGGTTGTGGTGAGGGGAGGGGGGGAAGCAAGATGTGCACGCTTACAGCCTCAGCAGCTTCTAAGTGAGAAGAGATTGTGGGATGAGGGGGAAGTGGGATGTGAGAAGAAGGATTCAGTATGAGCATACTGTCATCTTCAATGCTTTCAGCCTTGCCAATTGCCACGGCCTCCGTGATGGCCCCTCCGATTATATCCAGAACTGTCTCCTCCAGCTGGATCAGTTTCTGAAGCCGTGTTTACCCCCTGCCTGTTTGCTACAGCATGTGCCGGTTGTGAGCCGCCTTGGCCTGCAAGAGAAAGAGAAGTGTGTCAGTGAGTGTGGTGCAATGTGTTTGGGTGATGTGCCTGTCATGGTTGAATAGCTAGCATTGTGTGCAAGGTGTGAGATGTGGGTGTGAGGCTTGCAACAGTGGTAAGTGTGGGAGGCTATGATTGTGAGGTATGAGTGGCAATTGCTAGAGATTGCTGGTAGCTGAGTGATGGGGGTGTGTGAGGCTAGTGGTGCATGTTGGTAGGATATGACATTTGAAGATGCTTTCACTTAGCTTGGCCACTCGTGTGAGGTCATAAACTTCTTCCATGTCCTGGGGGAAAGATTGGTGACACTGACCACTTCAGCGATCTCCTCCCACGGCCTTTGCCCAGTGCGTCTGGAAGGCCTCCTGGCCTCCTATGGGTAGAGGACCTGTCTCTTCCTATAGACCCCCTGCACCAAGATCTCTACTGCTACATTGGAGAACCAAGGTACCCTTTCTCTGCCCTGTTGAGACATTGCTAACTTCCAGCTCCAGTAGCATGAGGCACTTCTCTCACAAAACACCTCCCCTTTAAGAAGTGCAGACAACCTTTCATTCTGCAGGCAACATTTAAATATAGAGCAGACTTCCCACAATATTGGGCCCTCTGTTGAGCACTGAATGAACCAGCAACGCATTCAGCGCTGGGCTCAGCGCTGCAATCATGTTAATGAACAGACAGCATGAATTTTGTGTGCTGCCTGCATTACTTTCAACGGGCACAGGCAGATCGCACATTGTGTTTTCGGGACTTACCCAATTTAGCCCTCATATGTGTTCAAGTCACTGAGTCAAGGCTGACACTTTTAACTTCTATGACCACAAATATGTCATTACTGCTGCAATGAATTGGACACTAATTTATTGAACACAAATTACAAATTAAGCTTTGGAATAGAGCTGTCTGATGTCACTGAGTACAAATTATCATTACCAGCAAGAGTTCAATAGCTTGATACCTAATAGAACTTGACACTTATGCTGAATACATCAGGTGTAAAATTACATTATAAAGTTAATTTGTTCCAGAGATTATGATTATTTTACTTGCTGCTGTCATCATTTCCTCCCTCCATATATTCCTGACAAAAACTACTCAGTACCACCCACCTTTCTTAATCTACAAAACTAGTACACCACACTCCAGCCAACTCCACATATACTGTCGACAGAACTCTCCGACTGACTGCCAGGGAGTGAATTTCCATGGGGAACACAGCTATATTGTCTCTATTTGTCTCAAACTGAAGACCATCCAGTGTCTCCTACAGGTAATCAGTGTACCAATTCTGACATCTTTTCACTTCTACGATGCAGTCTTAGAATTTTCTTCTGAAATGTTTCCAATTGCTAGCTAGATTACCTGCCACCCCTAGTTTTATTGGGAACAATACATTTTGAATAATGGATGCACAAAAGCATACTGTAGCTGAACTCCCAGTACTGAACATTTTAATTCTTTGTTTTAAAATCATTTTTTAACTGATACAGTCAGACAGAACAAGAGTCAGGCAAAATCAGTATATGTTTAGTGTATTCTTAAGACTACTTATCTGACAGCATATATTGCCCTAGGAAACAGCTTTTCTGACTTCAAATATTCTCTTTCTTTTTTTTCTCTGTATCTTCTACTAAAATATTCTGGCAGGTTAGAGTGAGTTATTTCCATTCCGACATCTTGTGGCATTTGTTATTAAATTCAGTTGGCAACAAACTAGCAAAGACTGCAGTGTATCAAAGCACATGGGTTGTATTCATCAGCCATTTCAGTATGCAGCATGTGGCTATCAATCATACAAACATTTCCAGGTCAGAGGAAACAATCAGGGAACTTCTTGTTATACCAATATTGATGCGCACGTGTGAAAATGGCTATTTGGGTAAGATATCAGAGGATACTCAGCACCCATGGAACCAAAGCCTATCAAGGAATCAGGATGGGAGATATGTTGGCAGAATTGGCAACAAAATAAATGTTGCTTTGTTCATTTGCCCTGTTGTTATATGACTTTCCACAGCATTCTCAATTCTCATGGTTTTTCTACACTCCCCTCTCATTTAACGTAATTTTACACCGTTTCCTCATTTTGCACAGTAGCACCTCAAATATCCTCTTATTTACAGCCACAACAACCACTGCACTCTCACTTCTCCCATTGACTTCTCACTCCTCTTGTTTATAGCAGTAATTCTCTGGGCTGGGTTCTCTTCTTTGGAGTAGAGTAGCGATGAGGCAGGATTTCTGCCTGCCCCTCTTACTTGCTTCAACCTTGACCCATTTCCCTGGGTCAGAAGTCATTGGATATGCATGGCGGAATTCGCATCGCTTAGAGGGAGTCCGCAGTGCCCAGCAGCAGAATCCCGACACTGCTGCAGGAGGACTCAACAGGTCCTCAGCCTTGCAGGCCTCGGCAGAGACTGAGGCCTAAAGAAGTAAGTGAGTGGAACCTACATAGAGGGAGAGGAGGCATTAACTAGGCCGTCTCCCTCTATTCCCAGGCTTCAGGCCTATCGCCACAGTAATGGGGATGGACCGAAGGGAAATGGGTCAGGGACCTCGGCTCCATCCCCCTCCTTGCTGGCATTTGCATGCGGCGGGTGGGGGAGGATCGGTCATCAGTGGTCCTAGCAGGAAAAGGGGCCGGGGGAGAGAAATTGAAGCTGCGATATTGAGGCGGCAGTAGCCCACGATATCAGAGGACAGGAGAAACAGAAAGTTCTGAGGCTGTGAAATGCATTTCCAGGGTGACTGGTTGAGACAGAAACTATGTCAACATTCAACATTAGATGGGATAGATGGATAAAGGAAGAAGGGTTGAAGAAATATGGGAACAGGCTGGGTTTATGATTATTTGCTCGTATGGAGGGTTGGGCTAAATGGCCTGATTCCATGTTGTAACCTCCATATACAGGAGACTCTTTGGTATCCGGCACCGATGGGACCAGGATGGTGCCGGTTGCTTAAAAATTCCGGATAAGGAAAAAGGGACATGGAGTGACAATGGCCCAAGGTACGAGAGCCCCATAGCACAGCCAGAAGTGCTGGAGCCCCGTAACACAGCCAGAAGTGCTGGAGCCCCGTAACACAGCCAGAAGTGCTGGAGCCCCGTAACACAGCCAGAAGTGCTGGAGCCCCGTAGCACAGCCAGGAGTTCTGGAGCCCCATAGCACAGCCAGAAGTGCTGGAGCCCCATAGCACAGCCAGAAGTGCTGGAGCCCCGTAACACAGCCAGAAGTGCTGGAGCCCCATAGCACAGCCAGAAGTGCTGGAGCCCCATAGCACAGCCAGAAGTGCTGGAGCCCCATAGCACAGCCAGAAGTGCTGGAGCCCCATAGCACAGCCAAAAGTGCTGGAGCCCCGTAACACAGCCAGAAGTGCTGGAGCCCCATAGCACAGCCAGAAGTGCTGGAGCCCCGTAACACAGCCAGAAGTGCTGGAGCCCCGTAACACAGCCAGAAGTGCTGGAGCCCCATAGCACAGCCAGAAGTGCTGGAGCCCCGTAACACAGCCAGAAGTGCTGGAGCCCCGTAACACAGCCAGAAGTGCTGGAGCCCCGTAGCACAGCCAGGAGTTCTGGAGCCCCATAGCATAGCCAGAAGTGCTGGAGCCCCGTAACACAGCCAGAAGTGCTGGAGCCCCGTAACACAGCCAGAAGTGCTGGAGCCCCGTAACACAGCCAGAAGTGCTGGAGCCCCGTCGCACAGCCAGAAGTGCTGGAGCCCCGTAACACAGCCAGAAGTGCTGGAGCCCCATAGCACAGCCAGAAGTGCTGGAGCCTCGTAGCACAGCCAGAAGTGCTGGAGCCCCGTAGCACAGCCAGAAGTGCTGGAGCCCCGTAACACAGCCAGAAGCACCTCGTCTTCCGATTAGGCACTCTGCAGCCTTTGGACTCAATATCGAGTTCAACAATTTCAGATGATAACCTCGGCCACTATTACACATTTTTTCTTGTAATTTTTCCACTCCTTTCCCCCCCCCCCCGCCTTTCCTTTTGTTTCTCTCTCACACCTGGCAGCTATCTCTTGCCCTGCCAGTACACTTTACACCTAATCTCAGCCTATAACCATCTCGTCTAGCTCTTTTGTTTCTTTCACTTCTTTTGTCCGATCGCAGCCCTGCCTTCGATCTGTTTTCTTTCCTTTCCAGTTTTGAAGAAGGGTTCGACCTGAAATGTCAACTCAAATTTCTCTCCACGGATGTTGCCTGGCCTGTTGGGTTTTTCCAGCATTTTCTGTTGTTATTTCGGATTTCCAACATCTGCAGTATTTTGCTATTATCCCAGAAGTGCTGGAGCCCTGTAACACAGCCAGAAGTGCTGGAGCCCCGGAACACAGCCAGAAGTGCTGGAGCCCCGTAACACAGCCAGAAGTGCTGGAGCCCCGTAACACAGCCAGAAGTGCTGGAGCCCCGTAACACAGCCAGAAGTGCTGGAGCCCCGTAGCACAGCCAGAAGTGCTGGAGCCCCGTAACACAGCCAGAAGTGCTGGAGCCCCGTAACACAGCCAGAAGTGCTGGAGCCCCGTGGTGCTGGAGCACGGTGGCATAGTGGTTAGCATCGTTGCCTCACAGTGCCAGGGACCCCGGTTCAAATCCGGCATCGGGTGACTGTCTGTGTGGAGTTTGCACATTCTCCCCGTGTTTGCGTGGGTTTCCTCCGGGTGCTCCGGTTTCCTCCCACAGTCCAAAGATGTGCAGGTTAGGTTGATTGGCCATGATAAAATTGGCCCTTAGTGTTAGGGGGGATTAAATACGTGGGGTTATGGGGTTACAGGGATAGGGCTTGGGTGGGATGGCTGTCGGTGTAGGGACCGGGTGCTAGGGTTTGGATGATCAGCCATGATCTCGTTGAATGGTGGAGCAGGCTCGAAGGGCCGAATGGCCTACTCCTGCTCCTATCTTCTATGTTTCTATGTAACACAACCAGAAGTGCTGGAGCCCCGTAGCACAGCCAGAAGTGCTGGAGCCCCGTAACACAGCCAGAAGTGCTGGAGCCCCATAGCACAGCCAGAAGTGCTGGAGCCCCATAGCACAGCCAGAAGTGCTGGAGCCCCGTAGCACAGCTAGAAGTGCTGGAGCCCCGTAACACAGCCAGAAGTGCTGGAGCCCCGTAGCACAGCTAGAAGTGCTGGAGCCCCATAGCACAGCCAGAAGTGCTGGAGCCCCATTACACAGCCAGAAGTGCTGGAGCCCCATTACACAGCCAGAAGTGCTGGAGCCCCATAGCACAGCTAGAAGTGCTGGAGCCCCATAGCACAGCCAGAAGTGCTGGAGCCCCATTACACAGCCAGAAGTGCTGGAGCCCCATTACACAGCCAGAAGTGCTGGAGCCCCATAGCACAGCTAGAAGTGCTGGAGCCCCATAGCACAGCCAGAAGTGCTGGAGCCCCGTAACACAGCCAGAAGTGCTGGAGCCCCGTAACACAGCCAGAAGTGCTGGAGCCCCATAGCACAGCTAGAAGTGCTGGAGCCCCATAGCACAGCCAGAAGTGCTGGAGCCCCATAGCACAGCTAGAAGTGCTGGAGCCCCATAGCACAGCCAGAAGTGCTGGAGCCCCATAGCACAGCCAGAAGTGCTGGAGCCCCGTAACACAGCCAGAAGTGCTGGAGCCCCGTAACACAGCCAGAAGTGCTGGAGCCCCATAGCACAGCCAGAAGTGCTGGAGCCCCGTAGCACAGCCAGAAGTGCTGGAGCCCCGTAACACAGTTACAGGGGACCCGGTTACACAGCCAGAGGTGCAGGAGCCATGGTTACACGGCAAAAGGTACAAGATCCCCGGTTAAACAGCCGCAATTATACAGTATACGGAAGCCTCAAAACCTACTCCTGAATTTTGCCGGCTATTAGAGAATTCCGGATAATTAGGTGCCGTTTAAACAAGAGTTTCCTGTATTTCTATATAACAAAAACTGCCTCGTTCTCCACCACTCTCGCGCCCCAGTTTGGATGGGATCACAGAGGAGACTCCAGCATTCAGCCTTACTCTTGATTCTGCCTTAAGCCGTTTCATTGAGATTTACTACAGTGTCACTAGTTCTGCAAATATTCATCACAGTGCTTTCATTTCTTACTAGATGTCACTGTAAAGCTGTTATTTCTCACTGGGACTTGTTGCGATGTTCACAGCGCACATAGTTCCATAACCATTCAACACAGTACTTGGGGGAGAAGTGCGGAATCATCTAATGCTCTTTTGGTGACAAATCTGCATATTTACTGCTGAGCTTTAGAAACAAAAATTTTGCAGTCTTGCTTAGTAGCTTCACGCCCGCAGTAAATTAAGTCATATGAATTAAAGGATTCACGTTACAAGCAGAAATGAACTACTTCCGCATTGCTAGAAAGTCTGACTTATTGCAAACTGGTGGATAAATAACATGTGAAGCCACAGGGAATCACAACCAAGTCTTCGGGAGAAGGACTCGATGGGCGTCACACCTCACATCTACATTTTGCACTAAGAACCCAGTGGCAGTTTGATTCTGTTGGAAACAGCCTCATTTCTGAGTTAGAACATCATGGATTCAAGCTAAACCTCTCCCCTGGAAATTTAGCACATAATCTAGGCTGACACTCTAGTTCAATACTGAGGAAACGATGCATTGTCATGCCATCCTTTGGATGAACCGTTAGTTGAAATCCTGTCTACTGGTCCAATGGGCATTAAAGATCTCATGGCACTTTATGAAAAAGAACAAAGAGTTCTCCTAGTAGCCCAAGAGAGGTGACATGTTCCTGTTTTGCTTCCCAATGTGCCATGCCGTCTAATGTTGGAAAATTCTATTTCCTGCACTTCCTCCGACTCTAGGAATTTTCCTTCCTTCTGCGACATAGTAATAAACACTCGCGTTATCATATCTCTCAGAAATTTACTTTATTTTTACTAATTTATGGGATGTGGGCATCGCTGGCAAGGTCAGCATTTATTGCCCATCCCTAATTGCCCTTGAGAATGTGGTGGTGAGCCGCCTTCTTGAACCGCTGCAGTCCGTGTGGTGATGGTACTCCCACAGTGCTGTTTGGTAGGGAGTTCCAGGATTTGGACCCAGCGACGACGAAGGATCAGCGATATACTTCTAAGTCAGGATGGTGTGTGACTTGGAGGGGAACTTGGAGGTGGTGGTGTTCCCATGTGCCTGCTGCCCTTGTCCTTCTAGGTGGAAGAGATCGCGGGTTTGGGAGATGCTGCCGAAGAAGCCTTGGCGAGTTGCTGCAGTGCATCTTGTAGATGGTAGACACTGCAGCTACGGTACGCTGGTGGTGGAGGGAGTGAATGTTTAAGGTGGTGGATGGGGTGCCAATCAAGTGGGCTGCTTTGTCCTGGATGGTGTCAAGCTTCTTGAGTGTTGTTGGAGCTGCACTCATCCAGACAAGTGGAGAGTATTCCATCACACTCCTTACTTGTGCCTTGTAGATGGTGGAAAGGCTTCAGGGAGTCAGGAGGTGAGACACTCGCTGCAGAATACCTAGCCTCTGACCTACGCTTGCTTGCCACAGTATTTATGTGGCTGGTCCAGTTAAGTTTCTGGTCAATGGTGACCCCCCAGGGTGTTGACGGTGGGGGATTCGGCGATGGTAATGCCATTGAATGTCAAGGGGAGGTGGTTAGACTCTCACTTGTTGGACATAGTCATTGCCTGGCTCTTCTGTGGCGCGAATGTTACCTGCCACTTATCAGCCCAAGCCTGAACGTCGTCCAGGTCTTGCTGCATGCGAGCATGGACTGCTTCATTATCTGAGGAGTTGTGAATGGCGCTGAACACTGTGCAGTCATCAGCGAACATCCCCATTTCTGACCTTATGTTGGAGGGAAGGTCATTGATGAAGCAGCTGAAGATGGTTGGGCCTAGGACACTGCCCTGAGAAACTCCTGCAGTGATGTCCTGGGGCTGTGTTGATTGACCTTCAACCACCACAACCGTCTTCCTTTGTGCTAGGTATGACTCCAGCCAGTGGAGAGTTTTCCCCCTGATTCCCATTGACTTCAGTTTTACTAGGGCTCCTTAATGCCACACTCGGTCAAATGCTGCCTTGATGTCAAGGGCAGTCACTCTCACCTCACCTCTGGAATTCAGCTCCTTTGTCCATGTTTGGACCAAGGCTGTAATGAGGTTGGGAGCCGAATGGTCTTGGTGGAACCCAAACTGGGCAGAAGTGAGCAGGTTATTGGTGAGTAAGTGCCACTTGATAGCACTGTTGATGACGCCTTCCATCACTTTGCTGATGATTGAGAGTAGACTGATGGGGTGATAATTGGCCGGATTGGATTTGTCCTGCTTTTTGTGGACAGGACATACCTGGGCAGTTTTCCACATCAGAGCGATGCCAGTATTGTAGCTGTACTGGAACAGCTTGGCTAGAGGTACGGCTAGTTCTGGAGCACAAGTCTTCAGCACAATAGCCAGGATGTTGTCGGGGCCCATAGCCTTTGCTCTATCCAGTGCACTCAGCCGTTTCTTGATGTCATGTGGAGTGAATCGAATTGGCTGAAGACTGGCTTCTTTGATGGTGGGGACCTCAGGAGTAGGCCGATATGGATCATCCACTCGGCACTTCTGCCTGAAGATGGTTGCAAACGTTTCAGCCTTGTCTTTTGCACTCACGTGCTGGGCTCCACCACCATGGAGAATGGGGGTATTCATGGAGCCTCTTCCTCCTGTTAGTTGTTTAATGGTCCACCACCATTCACAACTGGATGTGGCAGGACTACAGAGCTTTGATCTGATCTGTTGATTGTGGGATCACTTAGCCCTGCCTATAGCATGCCGCTTCCGCTTCCGCTTTTTAGCATGCATGTAGTCCTGTGTTGCAGCTTCCCCAGGTTGGCACCTTATTTTTAGGTATGCCTGGTGCTGCTCCTGGCATGCTCTTCTACACTCCTTATTCAACCAGGGCTGGTCCCCTGGCTTGATGGTAAAGGTAGAGTGAGGGATATGCCGGGGCATGAGGTTACAGATTGTGGTGGAATACAATTCTGCTGCTGATGCCCCACAGGGCCTCATGGATGCTCAGTTTTGAGCTGCTAGATCTGTTCTGAATCTATCACATTTAGCACAGTGCTGGTGCCACACAACACGATGGATGGTGTCCTCAGTGTGAAGACGGGACTTCGTCTTCACAATGACTGTGTGGTGGTCACTGTTACCAATACTGTCATGGACAGATGCATCTGCGACAGGTTGATTGGTGAGGAGGGGGTCAAGTAGGTTTTTCCCTCGTGTTGGTTCTCTCACCACCTGTCACAGGCTCAGTTTGGCAGTTATGTCCTTCAGGACTCTGCCAGCTCGGTCAGCAGTGGTGCTACCGAGCCACTCTTGGTGATGGACATTGAAGACCCCACCCAGAGTACATTCTGTGCCCTTGCTACTCTCAGTGCTTCTTCCAAGTGGTGTTCAACATGGAGGAGTACTGATTCATCAGCTGAGGGAGGGCGGTAGGTGGTAATCAGCAGGAGGTTTCCTTGCCCATGCTTGACCTGAAGCCATGAGGCTTCATGGGGTCCAGAGTCAATGTTGAGGACTCCCAGGGTCACTCCTTCCTGACTGTATATCACTGTGACGCCACCCCTGGTGGGTCTGTCCTGCCGGTGGGACAGGACATACCCAGGGATGGTGGTGGAGGTGTTTGGGACATTGGCTGAAAGGTATAATTCTGTGAGTATGACTATGTCAGGCTGTTGCTTGACTAGTCTGTGGGACAGCTCTCCCAATTTTGGCACAAGTCCCCAGATGTTAGTGAGGATGACTTTGCAAGTTTGACTGGGCTGGGTGTGCCATTGCTGTGTCCGTAGCCGGTGCCGTGGTCGATGACGGGTGGTCCGTCCAGTTTCATTGAATTACTTTGAGGTGGAGTGACAAGATCTGCATACAGCAATCAGATGAATGACCAGCTAATCTGTTATTTGTTGGGTGTTGGAGAAACCCCAGCTCTATTCACCTGGGGGATCTTTAATGTTCACCTGTTCCACTCCAGCAAACAGACAGGACCATGGCTTTAACATCTCATTCAACGGAGAGCACTCATCCAGTATTGCACTGGAGTATTAGCCTAGATATTAAGTTCAAGCCATGGTATATGTAGTGTATGTGCCTTTAAGAGCCCCCTGTGTACTGTAATGCCGGTAATGGCCACTCGGGCTATATACGCCTGTATATTGTGTTGTATCAGTTAGTTCCCCTCCAGACTTTGTTCAATAAACACCTGTGAAACCAACTCCTGTCTTCAGTGTCTCTATTAACACATGGATACAACAGTGGCGACGAATTGGAAACGGACTTACCTGCAATTCGGCAGCACCTCAAGGACATCGATTCCTCTGGCGTCCAAAGTCAAAGAAAAGCAAGAAAAAGAAAAAGCTGTGGCTTCACCAGCTAGTCGAGCTGGTGGCAGGTACTGCAATAATCCTTCCTGGGCTTCGGGCTGGGGCTCCAGCGGCTGGCTCTGCAGCCAGGCCAAGCAGCGAAGGCGGAGGCAAGCAGTAACAGACAGGGAGGGAGCACTCGGGAGACGGCCGGCGCTGCAAGCAGGTCGGCGTTCAGACCTAGCAGAGAGAGTCCGGCGGGAACGAGTCTCCACCTGTAAATAAATCAATAAATAAAAAGTGAAACCCGCGGAAAACAGCGTTGTCATCGGCAGCAGCGGTGGGGAAGCACGGGAAGCGCCATATCTTTTCTGCAGAAAAGAAAGAAAAGCGCGGGAAGCGCCATTTTTTTCCAGGATGCCTAAGTCTGGCAATATTGATGCTTTTGATAACGATATAGAGGATTGGACCACATATGTGGAAAGAGTGGAGGTATATTGCACCGCAAATGGAATAGAAAATGAAAAAAAAGCGTCAGTACTTCTAAATCTAATGGGCGCAAAGACATACGGGCTGTTACGAAACTTAATCACTCCAGCCAAACCAAAGGACAAGAATTTTAAAGAAATTGTTGGTACCCTACAGGAGCACTTAAACCCAACACCGCTGCTGATAGCGGAACGATTCAAATTCTTCAAGAGGAATCAACACAAGAATGAAAGTAACACTGATTACCTCATCGAATTAAGAAAGCTATCAAAGCACTGCCAATTCGGGGCAGGACTAGCAGATTATCTTCGAGACAAATTCGTCTGCGGTCTCCTAAGTGAAGGAACACAGAAAAGGCTGCTTTCTGAGAAAGATTTAACACTGGACAAGGCTTTCAGTATGGCTGTATCATACGAAGCAGCCGCAAGAGGAGCTGCAGAGATACAACAAAAGACACAGGACTTCGGCACCCATGAAATGACACAGGGTTTCGAGAGATGTTATCGCTGCGGCAGATCCACCCATGACCAGAGGGACTGCTGGTTCAAGGACAAAGCATGCAGGCAATGCGGAAAGATTGGACACATTGCACGGGTATGCCGATCTGGACAAAAAAAATCCACGGACAGGAAAAGGAAAATCAATGAAGAAAAGTACAGAAAGGTACAAATGATGACGGACAGTAGCTCCGAAGACAAGAAGAGCGATAGCGACTCCGAAAACAAGAGACTAAGCTCTCTCAAATTACATAATGTAATTGCCAAAGAAGATTACCAGACCATTTGGGTTACCCTCACGATAGCAGGGTCCCCAGTTAAAATGGAGCTAGATACAGGATCAGCTCTGACCGTCATAAATCGACGAGATTACGAACGGCTATTACCGCATATACCTTTAAAAGACACATCCATTATCTTGAAAATATACACGGGGCAGAAAGTATACCCCAAAGGTAAAATAAGGGTGCCTGTTGTATACAACGGCAAGGAAATACAAAAGTTGTATTTATACGTTCTACAAGATGGTGGTCCACCGCTGTTGGGGCGTGAATGGATCAGGAAAATACGTTTAGACTGGCACTCCATTCAGGCACTGACGGTGACCAGTGAGGAAAAAAACGATGATGACATCATACCTGAACGATTAAAAGACATCTTGGCCAACGCCAAAGAAGTGTTTCAAGAGAAACTAGGAACCTTGAAAGGCATCACCGCCTCAATAAAAGTGGAAGATGCGGCAATTCCCAAGTTTTTTAAGGCAAGACCGGTGCCATACGCAATTCGTCCAGCAGTCGAGGCAGAGCTGGAGAATTTGGAAAAGGCAGGCGTATTATCCAAAATAGATTGGAGCAAGTGGGCAACACCCATCGTCCCAGTCATGAAGAAAACGTTGAATAATGATAAATCTGAAGAACAGAGAAAAATTCGCATCTGTGGAGACTTCAAGGTGACTGTAAACCCGGTCCTCCACACAGTACAGTATCCTCTTCCGAGGATAGAAGATATTTTCGCCTCACTATCCGGAGGGAAACGTTTCACCAAAATTGACTTGGCACAGGCATATCTACAGATGGAGGTTGAAGACGCCTCTAAAAAGTATCTCACGATAAATACACACAAAGGCCTGTACCAGTACAATCGACTGGTTTTCGGAGTAGCATCCGCTCCAGCTATCTGGCAAAGAGCTATGGAGCAAGTCCTCCAAGGGATTCCGGGAACTCAATGCTACCTAGACGACATCCTTGTAACAGGAGAAAACGACAACGAGCACCTTGCCAATTTGGAGCAGGTGCTCACTAGGCTGAGAGAACGGGGCCTACGAGCAAATCGCCCCAAGTGCGAATTTTTCCAGAATCAAATATCATATTGTGGCCACATAATTAATAAGGAAGGGTTGCATAAGTCACCTGAAAAAATTGAAGCGGTCATAAAAGCCCCAGCACCTGAAAATGTTTCACAATTAAGGTCGTTCCTGGGATTAATAAATTACTATCATAAATTTTTACCGAACTTATCAACTCTTCTGCACCCTCTTAATGAACTGCTACAAACAGGAGTAATTTGGAAATGGAGCGAAGACTGTAAACGTGCCTTCCATAAATGCAAAGACTTAATCACGTCCAAAGAAGTTTTGGCTCATAACAACCCATCACTGCCAATCAGATTGGCGTGCGATGCATCCCCTTACGGCATAGGAGCAGTATTATCCCATAAATTCCCTGATGGCTCGGAACGGCCGATAGCTTTTGCGTTACGCTCATTGAACTCAGCTGAGCGTAACTATGCCCAAATCGACAGGGAAGCACTCAGCCTGGTATGGGGAATGAAGAAATTCAACCATTACCTACACGGACAAAAATTTACCTTGTTGACTGACCATCAACCCCTCATCTCCATATTCAACCCTAAAAAGGGTGTTCCCATTATGACAGCGCAAAGGCTACAGAGGTGGTCCCTTTTTCTAGGGGCACACCAATACAACATAGAATACAAAGGATCAAAACAGCATGGGAATGCTGACGTTTATCGCACCTACCGTTGCCAACGGTAGAAGAGGCACCTACAATAGACCCAGTAGAGATGTTCCACTCTACCATAGTGGAATATCTACCAGTAACAAATTCTGCCATTGAAAGGGAGACGAGAAATGACCCGACTCTCTCACGGGTCTACGATTTAACAGTAAAGGGATGGCCAGCACATGGCGAACCACTGTTGCCAGCATTCTCGCAAAGAAGAGAACAGCTGTCAGTGTGCCGAGGGACCTTGATGTGTGGATCCAGAGTGGTGATTCCACCCAAACGCCAGGATAAATTGCTAAAGGAGCTTCATGAGGGGCATCTGGGTGGAGTGAAAATGAAGAACCTAGCTAGGGCGTTTGTATGGTGGCCAGGTATCGATGGAGACATCGAAGAAATGACCAAGAGCTGCCTAGGATGCCAGAAGGTCCAAAACGCTCCACCACAAGCCCCTCTACATCCATGGGAGTGGCCCTCATCTCCCTGGCAAAGGGTGCACATCGACTTTGCTGGTCCATTTATGGACTCAATGTTCTTAATCGCGGTTGATGCACACTCCAAGTGGCCGGAGGTAATAAAGATGCCCTCCACCACCACGGAAAAAACCATCACAGTATTAAGGACCATATTTGCCAGGAATGGGCTGCCGGAACAGATATGTTCTGATAATGGACCGCAATTTGTGTCCGAAGAATTCAGAAAGTTCTTAAAAATCAATGGGGTTAAGCACTACACGTCCGCCCCATACCATCCCGCCACCAATGGATTGGCTGAAAGGTTTGTCCAGACCTTCAAGAAGGCCGTAAAGGCCATGGGTAATGAAGACATAAAACTTCAGCACAAGGTGGATAACTTCTTATTCGCATACAAGAATGCAACACATATGGTTACCAACCAAACTCCCGCCATGATGTTCTTCAATAGAAACCTAAGATGCCGGCTGGATTTGGTCAAGCCCAACATCAGAAGGGACGTGGAGATCCGGCAGTTTCAAGGCATGAATGAAAGGCCAACTAGAACCTTCCAGATAGGTCAACAAGTTTTGGCCCGGGACTACCGTACCGAGAAATGGCAGCCTGGAACTATCTGCACACGACTAGGACCACTGATGTATACCGTGGACATCGGAGAAAGCATAATAAGGCGCCATGCTGACCAGATCATAGAGTCATCCGAAAAGGGACAACCTACACCACAACTCTATACGTCTAACGATGAAGTAGAGATACCCATATCTACCTCCAATCCGGTGATACTGGAACCCGATGAACCCGACACTGGCATTCAAGCTGAATCAGCCTTGCCAAAAGAACCTACTACACCACCAGAAACTACTACACCCCCGAGGCATTATCCGGACCGAGTCAGGAAGCCTCCTGAGAGACTGACTTATAATTAATTAACTACAGCAATGTGTATATTATTTTTGTTATAACATGTAATTAATAATTACTTAAAATATGATGTACTGGTTAGCTAAAAGGGGAGGAATTGTAGTGTATGTGCCTTTAGGAGCCCCAGGTGTGCTGTAATGCCGGTAATGGCCACTCGGGCTATATAAGCCTGTATATTGTGTATATCCGTTAGAACCCAGACTTTGCTTAGTAAACACCTATGAACCAACTCCTGTCTTCAGTGTCTTTATCAACACACGGACACTACACTCTGGGTCACTCCCTTCTTATGCTGGCCTAACATGTGTCAGCTTGGCTCAGTTGATAGTACCCTTGCCTATGAGTCAGAAATGGTGGATTCATGCCCTATACTGTTGTATCCGTGTGTTAATAGAGACACTGAAGACAGGAGTTGGTTTCACAGGTGTTTACTGAACAAAGTCTGGAGGGGAACTAACTGATACAACACAACATACAGGCGTATATAGCCCGAGTGGCCATTACCGGCATTACAGTACACAGGGGGCTCTTAAAGGCACATGCACTACAATTCCTCCCCTTTTAGCCAACCAGTACATAATATTTTAAGTAATCATTAATTACATGTTACAAGAAAAATAATCTACACATTGCTGCAGTTGATCAATTATAAGTCAGTCTCTCTGGAGGCTTCCTGACTCGGTCCGGATAACGCCTCGGTGGTGTAGTAGTTTCTGGTGGTGTAGTAGGTTCTTTTGGCAAGGCTGATTCGGCTTGAATGCCAGTGTCGGGTTCATCGGGTTCCAGTAGCACCGGATCGGAGGTAGATACTATGGGTATCTCTACTTCATCATTAGGCGTATAGAGTTGTGGTGTAGGTTGTCCCTTTTCGGATGACTCTATGATCTGGTCAGCATGGCGCCTTATTATGCTTTCTCCGATGTCCACGGTATACATCAGCGGTCCTAGTCGTGTGCAGATAGTTCCAGGCTGTCATTTCTCGGTACGGTAGTCCCGGGCCAAAACTTGTTGACCTATCTGGAAGGTTCTAGTTGGCCTTTCATTCATGCCTTGAAATTGCCGGTTCTCCACGTCCCTTCTGATGTTTGGCTTGATCAAATCCAGCCGGCATCTTAGGTTTCTATTGAAGAACATCATGGCGGGAGTTTGGTTTGAAACCATATGTGTTGCATTCCTGTATGCAAACAAGAAGTTATCCACCTTATGCTGAAGTTTTATGTCTTCATTACTCATGGCCTTTACGGCCTTCTTGAAGGTCTGGACAAACCTTTCAGCCAATCCATTGGTGGCGGGATGGTATGGGGCGGACGTGTAGTGCTTAACCCCATTGATTTTTAAGAACTTTCTGAATTCTTCGGACACAAATTGCGGTCCATTATCAGAACATATCTGTTCCGGCAGCCCATTCCTGGCAAATATGGTCCTTAATACTGTGATGGTTTTTTCCGTGGTGGTGGAGGGCATCTTTATTACCTCCGGCCACTTGGAGTGTGCATCAACCGCGATTAAGAACATTGAGTCCATAAATGGACCAGCAAAGTCGATGTGCACCCTTTGCCAGGGAGATGAGGGCCACTCCCATGGATGTAGAGGGGCTTGTGGTGGAGCGTTTTGGACCTTCTGGCATCCTAGGCAGCTCTTGGTCATTTCTTCGATGTCTCCATCGATACCTGGCCACCATACAAACGCCCTAGCTAGGTTCTTCATTTTCACTCCACCCAGATGCCCCTCATGAAGCTCCTTTAGCAATTTATCCTGGCGTTTGGGTGGAATCACCACTCTGGATCCACACATCAAGGTCCCTCGGCACACTGACAGCTGTTCTCTTCTTTGCGAGAATGCTGGCAACAGTGGTTCGCCATGTGCTGGCCATCCCTTTACTGTTAAATCGTAGACCCGTGAGAGAGTCGGGTCATTTCTCGTCTCCCTTTCAATGGCAGAATTTGTTACTGGTAGATATTCCACTATGGTAGAGTGGAACATCTCTACTGGGTCTATTGTAGGTGCCTCTTCTACCGTTGGCAACGGTAGGTGCGATAAACGTCAGCATTCCCATGCTGTTTTGATCCTTTGTATTCTATGTTGTATTGGTGTGCCCCTAGAAAAAGGGACCACCTCTGTAGCCTTTGCGCTGTCATAATGGGAACACCCTTTTTAGGGTTGAATATGGAGATGAGGGGTTGATGGTCAGTCAACAAGGTAAATTTTTGTCCGTGTAGGTAATGGTTGAATTTCTTCACTCCCCATACCAGGCTGAGTGCTTCCCTGTCGATTTGGGCATAGTTACGCTCAGCTGAGTTTAATGAGCGTGACGCAAAAGCTATCGGCCGTTCCGAGCCATCAGGGAATTTATGGGATAATACTGCTCCTATGCCGTAAGGGGATGCATCGCACGCCAGTCTGATTGGCAGTGATGGGTTGTAATGAGCCAAAACTTCTTCGGATGTGATTAAGTCTTTGCATTTATGGAAGGCACGTTTAAAGTTTTCGTTCCATTTCCAAATCACTCCTGTTTGTAGAAGTTCATTAAGAGCGTGTAGAAGAGTTGCTAAGTTCGGTAAAAATTTATGATAGTAATTTATTAATCCCAGGAACGACCTTAATTGTGAAACATTTTCAGGTGCTGGGGCTTTTATGACCGCTTCAATTTTTTCAGCTGACTTATGCAACCCTTCATTATTAATTATGTGGCCACAATATATCTGATTTTGGAAAAATTCGCACTTGGGGCGATTTGCTCGTAGGCCGCGTTCTTTCAGCCTAGTGAGCACCTGCTCCAAATTGGCAAGGTGCTCGTTGTCGTTTTCTCCTGTTACAAGGATGTCGTCTAGGTAGCATTGAGTCCCCGGAATCCCTTGCAGGACTTGCTCCATAGCTCTTTGCCAGATAGCTGGAGCTGATGCTACTCCAAAAACCAGTCGATTGTACTGGTACAGGCCTTTGTGTGTGTTTATCGTGAGATACTTTTTAGAGGCCTCCTCAACCTCCATCTGTAGATATGCCTGTGCCAAGTCAATTTTGGTGAAATGTTTCCCTCCGGATAGCGAGGCGAAAATATCTTCTATCCTCGGAAGAGGATGCTGTACTGTGTGAAGGACCGGATTTACAGTCACCTTGAAGTCTCCACAGATGCAAATTTTTCTCTGTTCTTCAGATTTATTCAATGCTTTTTTCATGACTGGAACGATGGGTGTTGCCCACTCGCTCCAATCTACTTTGGATAATACGCCTGCCTTTTCCAAATTCTCCAGCTCTGCCTCGACTGCTGGACGAATTGCGTATGGCACCGGTCTTGCCTTAAAAAATTTGGGAATTGCTGCATCTTCCACTTTTATTGAGGCGGTGATGCCTTTCAAGGTTCCTAGTTTCTCCTGAAACATTTCTTTGGCGTTGGCCAAGATGTCTTTTAATCGTTCAGGTATGATGTCATCATCGTTTTTTTTCTTACTGGTCACCGTCAGTGCCTGAATGGAGTGCCAGTCTAAACGTATCTTTCTGATCCATTCACGTCCCAACAACGGTGGACCACCATCTTGTAGAATGTATAAATACAACTTTTGTATTTCTTTGCTGTTGTATACAACAGGCACCCTTATTTTTCCTTTGGGGTATACTTTCTGCCCCGTATATGTTTTTAAGATAATGGATGTGTCTTTTAGAGGTATATGCGAAAATAGCCTCTCGTAATCTCGTCGATTTATTGCGGTTAGAGCTGATCCTGTATCTAGCTCCATTTTAACTGGGGACCCTGCTATCGTGAGGGTAACCCAAATGGTTTGGTAATCATCTTTGGCAAGTACATTATGTAATTTGAGACAGCTTAGTCTCTTGTTTTCGGAGTCGCTATCGCTCTTCTGGTCTTCGGAGCTACTGTCTGTCATCATTTGTACCTTCCTGTACTTTCCTTTATTGATTTTTTTTTTCTGTCTGTGGATTTATTTTGTCCAGATCGGCATACCCGTGCAATGTGTCCAATCTTTCCGCATTGCCTGCATGCTTTGTCCTTGAACCAGCAGTCCTTCTGGTTATGGGTGGATCTGCCGCAGCGATAACATCTTTCGAAACCCCGTGTCATTTCATGGGTGCCGAAGTCCTGTGTCTTTTGTTGTATCTCTGCAGCTCCTCTTGCTGCTGCTTCGTATGATACAGCCATACTGAAAGCTTTGTCCAATGTTAAATCTTTTTCAGAAAGCAGCCTCTTTTGTGTTCCTTCAGTTAAGAGACCGCAAACAAATTTGTCTCGAAGATAATCTGCTAGTCCTGCCCCGAATTGACAGTACTTTGATAGCTTTCTTAATTCGGTTAGGTAATCAGCGTTACTTTCATTCTTGTGTTGATTTCTCTTGAAGAATTTGAATCGTTCCGCTATCAGCAGCGGAGTTGGGTTTAAGTGCTCCTGTAGGGTAACAACAATTTCTTTAAAATTCTTGTCCTTTGGTTTGGCTGGAGTGATTAAATTTCGTAACAGCCCGTATGCCTTTGCGCCCATTAGGTTCACCAGTACTGAAGCTTTTTTTTCATCTTCTATTCCATTTGCAGTGCAATATACCTCTACTCTTTCCACGTATGTGGTCCAATCCTCTATTTCGCTATCAAAAGCATCAATATTGCCAGACTTAGGCATTTCAGAAAAGATATGGTGCTTCCCGCGCTTTTCTTTCTTTTCTGCAGCAAAGATATGGCGCTTCCCGCACTTTCCCGCCGCTGCTGCCAATGACAATGCTGTTTCCCGCGGTTCCCGTTCTTTTTTATTTTTTATTTACTTACTGTTGGAGACTCGTTCCCGTGGGACTTTCTCTCCAGGTCTGAACGCTGACCTGCTTGCCGCACCGGCCGTCTCCCGAGTGCTCCCTCCCAGTCAGTTATTGCTTGCCTCCGATTTCGCTGCCTGTCTCAGCTGTAGAGCCAGCCGCTGGGGCCCCAGCCTGATGCCCAGGAAGGATTAGCGCAGTACCTGCCACCAGCTTGGCCCGCTGGTGAAACCATAGCTTCTCTCACTTTCTTGAGTCTTCTGGACGCCCGAGGAATTGATGTCCTTGAGGTGCTGCCGAATTGCAGGTAAGTCCGTTTCCACTTCGTCGCCACTGTAGTGTCCGTGTGTTGATAAAGACACTGAAGACAGGAGTTGGTTCATAGGTGTTTACTAAGCAAAGTCTGGGGGGGGTTCTAACGGATATACACAATATACAGGCTTATATGGCCCGAGTGGCCATTACCGGCATTACAGCACACCTGGGGCTCTTAAAGGCACACACACTACACAGAGTCTCAGAGTATACAGTCTGCCTCACACTAGTTAAACAGCAACATTACTTCCTTGCATCAAAGTCTGTAAGTTGCCTGGGCATTTTGCTGATTGCACTGGCCAGAAGCCAAGTACCATTCTATGCACAACTTAGGGCTGTTGGTACTACGAGATCTTTAAAGTCCTTTCACAGCCAGTGTTACAGGAGTCTGAGGACAGCCTCAACACCAAGTCCATCTGAGGTTAACCATGTACAGCATCCTTCCACTGACAAATTACTCAGTAGTTGTTTAAGGATTATGTCAATTGAAATTAATCATGAAATTAATTACATTTTGCATTTTCTAATATCAATTCTAAATTAAAATCAATTCTCATTTATTTACTTTTTCCATTAAAATATTGATTTTCATAACTCTGCATCCAGTTTTCTTAACCTTAATGCTACAAAATTTGTTACCATTCTTAGACTTAAAAAAAGACTATGGTGTAAATCTTCATCTTCAGTGCTCCCAACCCCGAATTACCAATAAGTGTTCCCGGCACACAAAAACAGAAATTGAACCCAAAAGGGTCAGGTGCTCCAGAGTAAATTTTCATCCCTATTTAACAAAAAAGGCTAGAAATTGAGCCATTCTTGGGATAGGGCCATTTAAATATTCATGTTTGTGCCCCACAAATAGAGTCCCCTACTTTGCCAGCGGAAACTCAGAACAGCAACCTGCTACTCCAAGGGGGGAACTGGAGGCCTTGAAGATTCTAGTGGCCAAAAATATATTTTTCCCATTGTGCTGGTATGTACTGATTCAGCACCTTGCTGTCATTACTCACACTGACTGAACACCACACTCTTGTTAGTGATTCACCACACTCTCCTTATGTGCTCCTTACTACACTTTATTTCCCACTCATTTCCTCGGCACTTTGGTTTTCTCAAGATTTGCCACTGTACTGGAGGGGAACACTTAAAATTTTTCAATAAATTGCTTGACACCATTATATAGAAAAATATTACAATTCTCCTAATTACAGCAATTCTCCTTTTTATAGTAGAGCTTCGTGACACAAGCTACCTCTTTAAATGGGGTTGAGGGCACGTTTAAATCTTATCAGCTATGAGCAAAGAAATCTGTCAGAGTTATAGCATAGAAAATACGTCTGCTGTATAGCTTTGTAGACTACCGGAGGGATTTTTTTTCTTCAAGCTACAGAAATTCATGTCTCTAAAAATATAAAATTGGCAATAATTTTGTAAAATTTTGCTGATAATAATATTTTATTTTATGCATCAATGACAAACAGGTACAAATCTAAATAATGGCAGGTTTCTGTTCTGTAATGCTTCTGGCTTGGTTCCCAACTTGTGAGAGTGCTTTTCAGACTAATGCAGTACTTACAGATAGTGCTTGTCCCAGTAGAGCCAGAGGCCGAGGTCAAAGCGGGGATGGAAAGCCTAGACTGCTGAGACCAGTGAATTTGTTGCTACTTTTGCTGATAAAATGTCCTGCTGTTTGTCGATAAAGGTTCTGATCTTCAGTAATGAAAACACTGGTCAAGAGTTTAAGAATTAAACCCTTCACTTGATTATCCCATCTGATTATTTTATGACAGTTTGATTAATATGGCAGCTTATGGTAATGGGTTATACAGAAACCTTGTATCACAAGACTGGATCTACAAAGTACAAGATATATTCATGGTGTTGCATACTCCCTATTTAGCAAAGCTTGCAGTTATACTGATGTATATAAGGATGTCTTGCTGCAGTTGTACAGGGCCTTGGTGAGACCACACCTTGAGTATTGTGTGCAGTTTTGGTCGCCTTATCTGAGGAAGGATGTTCTTGCCATGGAGGGAGTGCAGCGAAGATTCACCAGACTGATACCTGGGATGGCAGGAATGACGTATGAAGAGAGATTGGGTCGATTGGGCTTGTATTCGCTAGAGTTTAGAAGAATGAAAGGGGATCTCATTGAAACTTATAAAATTCTAACAGGACTAGACAGACTAGATGCAGGAAGGATGTTCCCGATGGCGGGGGAGTCCAGAACTAGGGGTCACAGTCTAAGGATAAGGGGTAAGCCATTTAGGACTGAGATGAGGAGGAATTTCTTCACCCAGAGAGTGGTGAACCTGTGGAATTCTCTACCACAGAAGGCAGTTGAGGCCAATTCATTAAATATATTCAAGAAGGAGTTGGATATATTTCTTAAGGCTAAAGGGATCAAGGGATATGGTGAGAAAGCAGGGACAGGGTACTGAATTTGGATGATCAGCCATGATCTCATTACATGGCGGAACAGGCTCAAGGGGCCGAATGGCCTACTCCTGCTCCTATCTTCTATGTTTCTATGTTTCTATATACAATGTCATAACACATTGACACTGCCTGCCAAACAATTAAAATCATCTAATATAGTATTCAAAAATTCAAGTTTTCACCAGTGTCATTTCATCTCTGAATCGCAGTTTTAATCTGGCCTATGGTGATCGCTGTAAGGTTTCTATGTGAAGTGGGTTTAAGCAGTCTCAACTTAGCTTCTCATGCACTGGGGTCCAGCATAAATTTACATAAAATTCAGCACATATTGGCATGGGCAACGGCACTTACTCCTCACTCATAAGAATGGCTGATGTAGCAATAGAACAATTCACATTTCTGCAGTAGGGACTGGTCTTCTGAAGTAAGAGATATAAGGTTGTTGGCGGGGCAGAGAAGGAGGCTTAGCTCCATAATCTAGACCTTGGTATTAGGTATCCTCTATTTCAAACCTGGCAGATGGGTAGTGTCAAACCCATGTCTAAACATTTGTTCTAGTGAAGGTGTTACATTTAGCTAAAAAAAGGTGCTCCTATCGATTTAGGAGGAGAAGGGTGAAAATAAACATGTAGAAATATTAGGCCTTGAAGTACAGGATATATTTTATAGGTAGTGGAATATCAATATTTATTTTATTCTTGTACAGTCTACTACCACATGCTTAAGTGGAAATCCTTGGCCAACATTGCTCCAATTTTTGTATGGGACCTCTGTTCAGGTTGGGTGGTGTGATCTTAGCACCCTCCTCTGTTTCTGTATTTAGCCTAATTTGCATCTTGTAGGTGAGCTCCAGGCACCAGTAATGCTTTTATCCTTTGGCAATTTGTCCTTTAGTGAATCGAAAAGCCTGCCCTCCAGCAGTTTAAAAGACCATTGGTATTTCCAATTGTAAAGGTGAAGGACCTAAAAGTAGTCTGACTAGCAGTTGGGTGTCATGGTTTTCTGATGGAGCAATTGAGACCTTGCTGGAGCAAGAGTGCCACAGGATGGAGGTTCTTTTTCCTAATGATGGTCACCATGTGAAGCCACACATTCAGTATGACCGGAGGTAGCCACAAACATAAATAGCAATGGCACCACTCAGCAGATGTGGCTGCAGTACCAGAAGAAGTTTAATGACCTCACCAGATCTGCCAAGATAGAAGACCTCACAATTACTTTATTATAATGATATATATTCAGCGTGTAAGGCATGTACAATTACCTCCCACCCAACCACACAGTTTTAGGGGCTGAAACTCCCGTGAGGGTTCCACTGGTCTGCCATCATAACTAAGGCAGTAGGCCAACTGAACATCTGTAAATTTTCAGCCCAATTCAGTACTTTGAATGCTTCCCATGAATTGTCAGTAAGTAATAAAGTACCCTTTACCACAATTCACTTCCCCTTCCAGATTTAAATGCTGCTTACACTGACAAATTGTTACTACTGACATTGGATGATGCATGCTGATGTACTCATATTAACTTTGGGCTGTATACGCAGGTATTACTTTGCATGCTCTTGATGGTTTTAAAGTTGCACTTCATCAACTATGTTGACAGGAAAAGACTGCACATAACAGGATGGAGAAAAGCTGTGTGGGAAGAAGCCTCCCCAACCTCCAACCTCCAAAACCCTTTCAGGAGACAGTCACCGAGACCAAGGGCAGTGATGCAACAGATGTAGCAAGATTAGTGAAGGCAGTGGCCTGGCTTCAACTCTGGGTGTACAGTAAATTTCTCCTGCTCTTGTTTTTCTCATCCTATTCACTTGTTCACTCAATGCTCCCAAAGCATATACTGAAGAACAATTCCACATCATCCATTCAGCAGAAAGCTACATTTGAAGAGTTGTCAGCATGACACTATTGTAATATACGTTCCTGTTCTCTTTCTGTAGGTATACCATATGAAATAGAGTCAGGGACCAAGGACTCCAAGTTAAAGCTGCACTTATTGGCAGGGGCATGCACGGGATGGCAACAGATGATGCTGTTTCTCATGGTGACGCATCTGGAACTTTTAGCCATTCCACTTTTGATTAATGCATAGGTGGGAAAAAGCAGGCAGTGCTTGGCAGCCCCGTTTCAGGGCCCAGCTCACAGAAGTCAAGGGTTGACACAATTACAACAGCATGCCACAAACACACAGCAGGCTGCCACCTAACATACTCATGCCACTAAGAGAACAGATAAAAGAAGTGTAAGTTTAGGTACTCAAAGCATCAGCTATACAATTTATTGGCCCAGATTTTGCAATAGGAATAACAGTGAGGTTATCCGTGCTCACCGTTATTATGGAGTAAATTGGACAGCAACTTCCAGCGTCCGTACATGCACAGTTAAATGCAGAAATCTGGAAGTTGCTGTCCAATTTGCCCTGCATCTCTACAAGCTTCACTACACTGGTACCTCATTGATAGATTCGGCATTAAAATACATTCAGGGCATAAAGTTACGGTACTTACCTACTAGTTACCCACTAAACACGCCAGAGATATTTATGGCTGGTGCATTCAGGTGTAAGTGAATTGTTAACAGCATGATAAGTCTGTAAAACAACCTCTCTGGCACTGAAAATTTAATTTTACAAGTGTGGAGTCTCATTCCTTCAGAATGTAATGATTGAGATTTAAAAGTAAATAAAAAAAATATTTTACTTTTTCTTTCTGCCTTTTATCTCTCTTTCTCTTAATCCTGTCTTTCTTTTCCTCTCTTTATTTTGCTTTCTGTACATGATTTTACATTGAATTAAATAATCTAAATTATACTTCCTGGTTTAGACTCTGCGTGCCTGAGTGAGAATTCTTCAACCTGATTGATTGAAGAGACACATTGTTGCTTGTCCTGATCACACATGCCACATATCCCCTGTAGAGTGTGCCATGCTGAAAAGGAAATACAAGTCACCGCTCAAAAGCCCACAAAAAGTCTGTGGTCAGCTGTAGGTGTGATGAATGATGAGTGCCGTTCCTTCGCCGCTGACTGCAAAATCTACAAAAGAGTACTTTTTAACAAAATTTGTTCTCAGGATGTGAACAGCACTGGCAAGGCCGCATTTATTGGCCACCCTTACTTGCCTTGAGAAGGTGGTGGTGGATCTGCTCCTTGAACCACTGCAGGACTTGGTGATGGTGATTCCACAATGGTGTTAGGTAAGGAATTCCAAGATTTTAAACCAGCAATGATGAAGGAATAGCAGTATATTTCCAAGTCAGGATGGTGTGAGGCTTTGTGGGGAACTTGCAATGCGATGGTATTCACATGACCTTGCTGCTCTTGTCCTTCTCAGTAGAGAAAAAGCAGAGCAAGGATGTGCTGTAAAACAAAGTTTAGTAAATTGCTGCATTGCATCTATGCATAATACATACTGTAGCCACAGTAGTGGAGATGGATACTGAGTAGCAGGGGTGCTGATCAAGTGGACTGCTTTGTCTTGACCGTTGTTGCAGCTGTACTCATACAGGTGAGTGACAAGTATTCCATACCTCGGGAGCCTACTGTCAACAAGGGCAGACGTCGATGACGAAGTCCAATACCGCCTTCAGTGTGCCAGTGCAGCCTTCGGTCGCCTGAGGAAGAGAGTGTTTGAAGACCAGGACCTCAAACCCGGCACTAAGCTCATGGTCTACAAGTGCAGCAGTGATACCCGCCCAATCAATTCAATCAATCAATTCAATTTTATTTGTCATATATGCAGCAAACATGTGTACTGCACAATGAAATGTTGATTTTTACGAGTCCTCCCAACATTGGAATAAATATGGCATAGCAATGATAAAAATACTAATAGAAATACAGTAATAATAAATAAAAACAACAATAATAAATAATAATAAATGATTCATTCATGAGTCTTATGGCCTGGGGGTAGAAGCTGTTTCGAAACCTGCTGGTACGAGACCGTATGCTTCGGTATCTCTTACCGGACGTGAGCAGGGCGAAGAGGTTGTGGCTGGGGTGGCTCGCGTCTTTGATGATTCTCAGGGCCTTCCCCCGGCAGCTCTCAGGGTAGATATCCTGCACAGCAGGTAGTTTAATTCCTATAGTATGTTGTGCAGCTTTCACCACCATCTGTAGAGCCTTGCGGTCTATGGCGGTGCAGTTGCCATACCAGGTAGTGATGCAGCCGGACAGGATACTCTTGATGGTGCACCGGTAGAAGTTGGTGAGAATCTGGGGGGCCATCCCAAATTTCTTCAGTCTCCTGAGGAAGAACAGGTGTTGGCATGCCTTCTTGGTTACGACGTCGATGTGATGGGACCACGTTAAGTCCTCCGTAATGAATACACCCAGGAATTTGAAGCTGCTGACCCTCTCCACCTCAGCCCCTTCAATGTAGATTGGGGTGTGTCCCTCCCCCTGCCGCTTCCTGTAGTCCACGATCATCTCCTTTGTTTTGCTGATGTTGAGGGAGAGGTTGTTGTACTTGCACCATTCTCCTAGGGCTCTTACCTCCTCCATGTAGCCTGTCTCGTCGCCATCTGTGATCAGGCCTACAACTGTAGTGTCATCAGCAAACTTGATGATGGAGTTGGAGTTGTGCGTGGCCACGCAGTCGTGAGTAAACAGGGAGTACAGAAGGGGGCTGAGCACACAACCCTGGGGAGCTCCCGTGTTCAGGATCAGTGTGGAGGAGGTGTTACTGCCTATTTTCACCACCTGGGGTCTGCCCGTCAGGAAGTCCAGGATCCAGTTGCATAGGGAGGTGTTAAGTCCTAGCTCACTGAGCTTGTTGACAAGCTTGATGGGGATAATGGTATTGAATGCTGAATGTTCCTCTTATCCAGGTGTGATAAGGCAGTGTGCAGTACAGTGGCGATGGCATCATCCCTAGATCTGTTTGGGCGGTAGGCAAATTGGAGTGGGTCCGGTGTGTCAGGTAGTAAGGAGTTGATGTGAGTTTTGACCAGCCTCTCAAAGCACTTCATGATGACAGAAGTGAGTGCTATGGGGCGGTAGTCGTTTAAACAGTTACTTTTGTTTTTTTGGGGACTGGAATAACCAACATCATCTTGAAGCGGGTGGGGACTACAGACTGGTACAGTGAACGGTTGAATATATCCGTAAACACGGCTGCCAGCTGGTCAGCGCATACTTTAAGGACACGCCCAGGGATTCCATCTGGACCGGGTGCTTTGTGGGTGTTCACTCTCTTAAAAGTCTTGCTCACGTCAGCCACGGAGATTGAGAAGACCCAGTCGTCCTGATTCGCGGGCGCCCTTGTAACAGGCCAGTTGTTGTTGGCCTCAAACAGGGCGTAAAAAGTGTTGAACTCATCCGGGAGAGAGGCATTGCTGGGCATGACACAGCTGGGTTTCCCTTTGTAGTCCGTAATAGATTGTAGTCCACTCCACATCCTTCGCAAATCTGAGCTATGATAGTGTGACTCCACTTTGTCCGTGTATTGTCTTTTTGCATTTTTGATGATTTTTCTGAGGTCGTACCTTGATTTCTTGTACTCTTCCATGTCCCCAGAGTTGAATGCGATGGACCGTGCTTTTAGCATAGCACGGATATCGCCATTTACCCATGGTTTCTGGTTGGGAAATGTTTGTACAACAATCCTCAGAACAATGTCGTCTATGCACTTGTTTATGAAACTAATGACTGAATCTGTATATGTGTTGATGTCATTGTCTGAGGCATTCCGGAACATATCCCAGTCAGTGGAATCAAAACAGTCTTGTAACATAGTGTCTGATTGATCCGACCAGCGTTGTAGAGATCTCATCACAGGCTTTTCCTGTTTCAGTTTTTGCCTATAGGTGGACAGCAGCAGGATGGAGTCGTGATCTGATTTACCGAAGGGAGGGTGGGGGAGGGCCTTGTATCCATCCCGGAACGGAGTGTAAATGTGATCTAGTGTGTTCTTGGCTCGCGTTGGGCAGGTGATATGCTGATGGTACTTAGGCAGTACTTCCTTCAGATTAGCTTTGTTGAAATCGCCAGCCACGATGAATGCAGCCTCTGGATGGGAAGTTTCAAGCCTGCTAATCACAGAATCACAGAAACCCCACAGTGCAGATAGAGGCCATTTCGGCCCATCGAGCCTGCACCGACACATATCCCACCCGATCCCCGTATCCCCTACACCATCACATATCCCACCCTATCCCTGTAACCCCATGTATTTAATCCCCCTAACACTAAGGGTCAATTTATCATAGCCAATCAACCTAACCCGCACATCTTTGGACTGTGGGAGGAAACCGGAGCACCCGGAGGAAACCCACGCAAACACGGGGAGAATGTGCAAACTCCACACAGACAGTCACCCGAGGCCGGATTCGAACCCGGGTCTCTGGCGCTGTGAGGCAACAGTGCTAACCACTATGCCACCGTGCTGCCCTAATGATCCCATACAGTTCGTTTAGTGCCCTATTTGCGTCGGCCTGTGGTGGAATATACACCGTTGTAATGATCACGGATGAGAACTCTCTCGGGAGGTAGAAGGGTCGGCATTTGATCATCAGGTGTTCGAGGTCAGGTGAACAAGAAGATGTAAGTAGTTCCACGTCGGAACACCAGGAGTTGTTGATCATGAAGCATACTCCACCCCCTCTATTCTTCCCTGAGTCCTTTGTTTGGTCCAGCCGGTAAATGTTGAATCCCTCTGGTTGAATGGCCAAAGCCGGTATCGATGGATCAAGCCAATTCTCAGTGAAAATCAAGACGTTGCAGTTCTTAATGTCTCGCTGGAAGGTGAGCCTCCCCCTGAGTTCATCCAGCTTATTGTCCAGTGACTGCACATTCGCCAGGAGAATACTCGGAAGGGGGGGGCGGTGTTCACGTCGCCTCAGAGGCATGGACCATGTACAGCAGGCACCTCAAAGCACTGGAGAGGTACCACCAATGCTGCCTCCGCAAGATCCTGCAAATCCATCGGCAGGATAGGCGCACCAATGTCAGTATTCTTGCTCAGGCCAACATCCCCAACATCGAAGCTTTGACCACGCTCAATCAGCTCCGATGGACGGGTCACATTGTCCGCATGCCCGATACGAGACTCCCAAAACAAGCGCTCTACTCTGAGCTCAGACATGGCAAGAGAGCCCCAGGTGGACAGAGGAAACGCTTCAAGGACACCCTCAAAGCCTCCTTGAAAAAGTGTAACATCCCCATCGACACCTGGGAATCCCTGGCCCAAGACCGCACAAAGTGGAGGAGAAGCATTTGGGAAGGCACTGAACACCTCGAGTCTCTTCGCCAGAAGCAAGCAGAAGCCAAGCGCAAGCAGTGCAAGGAGCGCACATCAACCCAAGCACCCCACCCACCCGCCCCTTCAACCACCGTCTGCCCCGCCTGTGACAGAGACTGTAGGTCCCGCATTGGACTCATCAGTCACCTGCGAATTCATTTTTAATGTGGAAGCAAGTCATCTTCGGCTCCGAGGGACTGCCTAAGAAGAAGAAGAAGAGTGACAAGTATTCCATCACACATGGTGCCATTAAAGGTCAGGGGAAGTGGTTGGGCTTTTCTAGTTGGAGATGGTCATTGCCTAGAACTTAAGTGGTGCAAATGTTACCTTCCACTTATTATCCCAAGCTTGGATGTTATCCAGGTCCTGTTGTGGGATGGCATGGATTGCTCCATTATCAGAATGCTGCCTTGATGTTGAGGGAAATTACTCTTACCTCGCCTCTGCCATACAACACTTGCAACCATGCCTGAGTCGAAGTTGTGACAAAGTCAGGAGCTGAGTGGTGCTGGTGGAACTCAAACTGAGCATTGGTGAGCAAATCAGTGGTGAGTGGGAGTCACCTGAAGGCATTATTGGTTATTTCTTCCATCTCTTTGCAAATGATTGGGAGATGATTTGCTGTGTTAGACTTGCCCTGCTTTCTGTGGATAGGATATAACTGGTCAATATTCTACATTATCGAGTAGATGTCAGTGTCATGAAAGCAATGGAATAGCTTGGTTAGGGAGCCGACTAGTGCTAGCATGCCAGTCTTTAGCATTACAGATGGGTTGTTATCTGAATCATAGGCCGCGATTTTGCCGGTGCTCAGAGGGCGTGTTTGGAGGCGGGTCAGAGGATAAATTCATTTTGATTGACGGCGGATTCCGATCCCGCCGTCAACCCGCCTCCAAACAGCTTTCCCAAGTGTTGGGTCCCCGATTTGCGAATGGACCCGACATCTGGCAGCAGGAAGCAGATTAAAGGCAATAACCTGCCTATTAACAGGTACATGTCAGTAGTTGTCAGCCTATTTTTGGATTTTGCCGCTTCTGGCTTGGGTTTCCCAACATCCAAACACCACGCCAGGTAAGTGTGGCGTGTTGTGAGTCTGCTGTAATGTTTTTGGATTGATGACAGCTGCAGAAGCGGTGTGAAGGATCCAATGTTGCACATTGTAAGTCTCAGAGGAAAGAAAATGTTGGGTATTGCATTTTTAATACATTTACAGATTTCTTTAGCTTACTAGTTTTTAAATCCATGTCCAGTGTCACCTCATTGGGAGAACCTCTCTCACCAGTGACAGATCACTTCTGTCACCTCACCTTGCAGCTGCCATCTATTCCAGCCTATAGAGGGAGTCATGGGAGAGCCTGGGTGCAAGAGTTCACCTTTGCACAGTGATTGTCAGTGTTTTCAGCACCTCAATGCTGACAAATGCTGAGAAATCAACTGTCAAAAATAAAATTGTGTGTGGTCCCTTTAAGAAAACCAGCAGATGACGCGTCATCAAATGATGTCATCTGACCCTCTTCCTGTTAATTGGCCGGCAAGCCCACAGGGCAGGCTTAACAAGGTCAATCAAGGCAAAATTACGTCTGTGGAGTGGAAGCAGCTGGGGGGCGGGACTGGAAGCCAGAAACCAGCTGACCCGCACTCAACCCACCTCCATTAATAAAATCATGGCCTTAGCATTTGCTGTGTCCAGAGCACTCAGCCAATTCTTACTGTCACATGGAATGAATCAAATTTGCTGGACACTGGCATCTATGATAGTAGGGACCTCAAGAGAATGCCAAGTGGGATCAACCATTTGGCACTTTTGGTTGAAGACACGTAAATATTTCAGCCTTGCTCCTTACACTCATGCTGGGTTTCACCATGGTTGAGGATAGGTGTTGTGTCCGTGTATAATAAGACACAGACTGCAGGAGAACGGTACAACATGTGTTTACTCAACATGGCTCACACTGGAACTGGTCTGTACAGATTACTACTCAGTGCTATATACAGGTGTGGTCACTGCCGGTACTGCAGTATACATGAGCTGTAAAAGATAGTTCCCCCCTTAAAGGTATATACATTACAATTCCTCCCCTTTTAGATTAACAGTACCATAACACTCATTTAACAATTAAATATCAAACTAATTACAATTAACACTTTTAACATGCAACATTAGCTGAAAATAGTCTATTTATATATTCAGTCTTTGGGGAGGCTTCCTGATCCTTTCTGTATAGCGCCTTTCACGAGTGTCTTGCTCTTGGTGCGGAGGCGATTCTGGCCCCCTGTCGTCGGTTGGTTCATCAGCTTCCGATGCTACTGTTTCTGGGGTAGATGCGACCTGTACGTCGGGTTCATCACCAGGTACGTATGGGCGAGGCATGGGGTTGACTTGTCCCTGTGACTCTAGGATCTGGTCAGCATGGCGTCTCACGATGCTCTCCCCAACGTCCACTGTGTACATTAGTGGGCCCTGCCGTGTGCATATCGTTCCTGGCTGCCATTTTTCTGTTCGGTAGTCGCGGGCCAAGACTGGTTGCCCTACATTGAAGCTCCTTGTTGGCTTCTCATGGATGTACTGGAATTGCTTACTCTCAACATCTCTTCATACGTTTGGTCTGAGCAAATCCAGGCGAGATCTTAACCTTCGGTTAAAGAACATCATGGCTGGGGCCTGGTTGGTGACTGCATATGTCGCATTCCGGTAGGCGAACAGGAAATTGTCCACCTTGTGCTGCAGCGGAACGTTGTCATTGTGCATAGCCTTTATTGCCTTCTTAAAGGTTTGTACGAACCTCTCAGCCAATCCATTTGTGGCTGGATGATACGGGGCGGATGTGTAATGCCTTACCCCATTCTTTTTCAAGAACCTCCGGAACTCTTCGGACACAAACTGTGGTCCGTTGTCGGAGCAAATCAGTTCTGGCAAGCCATTCCTGGCAAAAATGGTCCGTAGGACTGCAATAGTTTTCTCTGTGGTAGTGGAGGACATTTTGATGACCTCAGGCCATTTCGAGTGCGCATCCACGGCTATTAAAAACATTGAGTCCATGAATGGACCAGCAAAATCAATATGCACCCGTTGCCATGGAGATGAGGGCCACTCCCATGGGTGTAAAGGGGGCTGTGGTGGTGCATTTTGGACTTTCTGGCATCCTGAGCAGCTCTTGGTCAGGTCCTCGATTTGTTTATCGATTCCCGGCCACCACACATAAGCCCTGGCTAGGCTTTTCATTTTTACCCCTCCCAGATGACCCTCATGAAGCTCATTGAGCACTCTATCCCTTAACTTGGGTGGAATTACCACTCGGGATCCACACATCAAGGTCCCCCGGCACACTGACAGCTGTTCTCTCCTTGTCGAGAATGCTGGGAACAGTGAGTCGCCATGTGCTGGCCATCCCTTCACCGTCAAATCATATACCCGAGACAGTGTCAGGTCATTTCGGGTTTCCTTTACGATACAAGCGTTAGTTACCGGTAGGTATTCAACGATAGTCGAATGGAATATTTTGACAGGATCCACTGCTGGTGCTTCCTCCGCAGTAGGCAGTGGCAGGCGTGATAGCCCATCAGCATTTCCATGCTGTTTCGTGCCCTTATATTCAATCTCATAGTGGTGTGCCCCTAGAAAAAGTGACCATCTTTGTAGTCGTTGCGCAGTCATCACTGGAACGCCCTTCTTCAGATTAAAAATGGAGACAAGAGGCTGGTGATCAGTCAGCAAGGTGAATTTCTGCCCGTGCAGATAGTGATTGAACTTTTTCACTCCCCACACTAGGCTGAGGGCCTCCCTGTCAATCTGGGCGTAGTTACGCTCGGCTGAGTTTAGTGATCGTGACGCAAAGGCTATTGGCTTCTCTGAGCCATCCGAGAATTTGTGCAACAGCACCGCTCCAATGCCGTAGGGTGACGCATCACATGCCAACCAAATTGGTAATGCTGGGTTGTAATGGGCCAATACCTCTTTCGATGTGATTAGTGTTTTGCTCTTCTGGAAAGCTCGTCTACATTCGTCACTCCACTTCCATGGCACCCCAGTTTGCAGTAGGGTGTTCAGTGGGTGTAGTATTGTAGACAAATTTGGCAAGAACTTATGGTAGTAGTTTACCAGCCCGAGGAATGACCTCAGTTGTGACATATTTTCCGGTGCTGGAGCCTTGACTACTGCCTCAATCTTCTCTGGGGACTTATGTAACCCCTCTTTATCGATAACGTGGCCACAATACGAGATCTGTTTTCTAAAAAACTCACATTTGGGGCGGTTAGCTCGGAGCCCATATTCCTGCAATTTAGTGAGCACCTGCTCCAGGTTGGCAAGGTGATCACTGTCATTTTCGCCCGTGACCAGGATGTCGTCCAAATAACACTGGGTCCCTGGGATCCCTTGCAGGACTTGTTCCATTGCCCTCTGCCAAATAGCTGGAGCTGATGCTACCCCGAATACCAGCCGGTTGTATTGGTAGCGACCTTTATGGGTGTTGATTGTGAGGTATTTTTTTGATGCTTCTTCTACCTCCATTTGCAGATACGCCTGGGCCAGATCAATTTTAGTGAAGCGTTTCCCTCCAGATAGCGAGGCGAAAATATCTTCAATCCGCGGAAGTGGATATTGTACGGTGTGAAGGACCGGGTTCACTGTTACCTTAAAGTCCCCACAGATGCGAACCTTCCTAGGTTCCCCAGGCGTGCTGCTCAGCGACTTTTTCATCACAGGGACGATGGGTGTAGCCCACTCGCTCCAGTCTACCTTGGACAGTACACCTGAACGTTCCAGACTCTCCAGCTCTGCTTCGACGGCTGGGCGGACCGCATAAGGTACCGGTCTGGCCTTAAAAAATTTTGGACTTGCGTTTTCTTCAGTTTTAATCATCGCTGTCATGCCTTTTAGTGTTCCGAGTCCTTGCTGGAACACTTCTTTCACATCAGTTAGGATCTTTGACAGTCGCCCAGGTGTGACGTCGTCATCCTTTTTGTCAGCCACAGTCAGTGCCTGTATGGAATGCCAATCCAGTTGTATTTTCCGGATCCATTCACATCCCAGTAATGGTGGTCCTCCATCTTGCAATACATACAGGTCTAGTTTTGGTGTTTCCTTACCGTTATATATAACGGTCACCCTTATTTTTCCTTTGGGGTAGACTTTTTGCCCCGTGTACGTCTTCAAAATCGTTTTTGTGTCTCTCAAGGATATGTGTGAGAATAGCCGCTCGTAGTCCCATCGGTTTATGACTGTTAGGGCTGATCCTGTGTCCAATTCCATCTTTACCTGGACTCCTGCTATCTTGAGAGTGACCCAAATGGTTCGGTGATCCTCCGTTGTGATCACATTATGTAGTTTCAGACAACTCAGTTCCCTGCTTTTGGAGTCGTTATCACTCTTTTGTTCATCTGAACTATTCTCCGTCATCTTATGTACCTTCTTGTACTTTTCTTTGGTAGGTTTCTTATTGCTGGTTTTCTTTCCCGACCTGCAGACTCGTGCTATGTGTCCTACTTTTCCACAATGTCTGCACACTTTGTCCTTGAACCAGCAATCATTCTGGTCGTGTGTTGTTCTGCCGCAGCGATAGCACTTCTCTGTTCCATATGACATTTCATTTGTGCCATATTCTTCCGGTCTCTGTTGTATCTCTGCAGCGCCCCGTGCTGCTGTTTCATATGATACCGCAATGCTGAAAGCCTTTTCCAGCGTAAGGTCCTTTTCAGATAAAAGCCGTTTCTGGGTTCCTTCACTTTGAAGCCCACACACAAACTTGTCCCTTAAGGTATCTGCCAGTCCCGCTCCAAACTGGCAGTGTTTCGATAGTTTGCGCAGTTCTGTTAAATAATCAGCATTGCTTTCATCCTTATGCTGGTTCCGTTTGTGAAACTTGAATCTTTCTGCTATCAGCAGCGGTGTGGGGTTTAAATGTTCCTGTAGTATCGTTACTATGTCTTCAAAACTCTTTTCCATTGGCTTCGTTGGGGTTATTAGATTTCGTAATAAACCATACATCTTTGCACCCATTAAATTTAACAATACCAACGCTTTCTTGTCATCTGACACCTCATTTGCCTTGCAGTACACCTCTATTCATTCGACATATGTAGTCCAATCTTCGACTTCATTGTCAAATGCGGCGATACTGCCACTCTTCGGCATTTTGGGTGTGGTTTAAAATGGCGTCTCCCAATGGCTTAAAATGGCGTCTCCCGCGTTTTCCTTCCTCCCCCGCTGCTGCCAACGCCGCTCCCGGCGGTTCTCGTGGCAATGGCGGCGCCCTGTAGGTTTCGCACGCTTCTCCTGCGCTGCTGCTAACGCCGCTCTCGGCGGTCCTCGTGGCAATGGCGGCGCCTCGCGGGTTTCTGCGCGTCTCTCTCTCCCTCTCTTCAACGCTGCTCGGCCCCTGAACACCGGCTGCACCCTGTGCGCTCTGCCCTATCTCTCGCTCCCCCGTCGACGCTGCTCGGCCCTTTGCTGTGCCGCTCGGTCGGGCTCTAGCCCACCGCTGTCCGGGAAGGCTCTGCGCACTACCTGTTGCCAGCCCGTTTCGCTGGACCACCTTGACTGGAAAGCCAAGCCTGGCTCTCGACAGCCTCCCCCGCAATTCTCAAGTCTCTGCTGGATGACTGGGCGGCTGCCCGTGGTCGACGCCCGAGTCTCTGGCCTTGACCTCCAATCCACTGATCTCCAGGAATGAATCCCCGGGAGGTGATGCAGAGTTGCAGGTAGGTTCGAACTTGCCTTGTCGCCAATGTTGTGTCTGTGTATAATAAGACACAGACTGCAGGAGAACGGTACAACAGGTGTTTACTCAACGTGGCTCACACTGGAACTGGTCTGTACAGATTACTACACAGTGCTATATACAGGTGTGGTCACTGCCGGTACTGCAGTATACATGAGCTGTAAAAGATAGTTCCCCCCCTTAAAGGTATATACATTACAATAGGGATTTTCATTAAATGCCTCCTTCTGTTAATTGCTTGATTGTCCATTACCATTCTCAACTGGATGTAGTAGGGCTGGACCATTTTGCTCTGATCCAGTGGGACTGCTCTTCTGTGTATATAGCCTGCTCTTTTTGGCATTCACTAGTTTGGTGCCTCATTCTGAGGTACACTGGTCTTGCTTCTGGCACACTTTTCTACACTTTCCATTGAACCAGGGTTTATTTCCCAACTTACTGGAGATGGAGAAGTGAGGGGTGTGATTGGCCACGAGGTTACAGATTGAGGTGGTATATAATTTTGTTGCTGTCGATGGCCCACAACACCTCAGGTATGATGCTTTGGGTTTCTAGAACTTTCCTTAGTTTTTCCCACTTAGTATTGCAGTCATGCCACATTCCATGATGTAGGGCATCTTCACAGTGGAGACAAGATTTTTTCTTCATAAGGGCTGTGCAACAGTCACTCCTACCAATGCTATCATGGGCAGACGTGTCTGTGACAGGTAGTTGGTAAGGATGAGAACAAACAGGTATTGTATTGGTTCCCTCACCAGCTGATGCAGGCTCAGTCTATCATTTAGGACTCAGCAAGCTAAGTCAATGGTGGTACTACAAAGGCACTCTTGATGTTGGATATTGAATTCCCCCAACCATAGTATATTATGTGCCCTTGCTTCCCTCAGTGGTGTTTAAAATTGAGGAGCACTGATTATGAAGCTGAGTGGCACAGAAGGTGATCAGCAGCAGGTTTTATTGGTTTTATTTGACCTGAAGCCATGAGACTTCATGGGGTCTGCAATCAATGTTGAAGACTCCCAGGGCCAAGTGCACTGAATTTATATCACTATGCCCTGAACCTTGGTGGATTTATCCTGTGGGACATGACAGGGCATACCCAGTGATGGTGACAGAGGAGGCTGGGATGTTGGCCAATAGATATGACTGTAAATATAACTATGTCAAGCAATTGCTGACTAGTCTGCGGGTCAGCTCTCTCAACTTGGGCACCAGCCCTCAGATGTTGGTGAGGAGAAGTTTGCAGAGTCAACTGGACTAGAATTCCCAGTCTTCTCAACAACAACAACAACTTGCATTTATATAGTGCCTTTAATATAGTAAAACTTCCTAAGGTGCTTCACAGGAACATTATCAGACAACATTTGAAACCGAGCCACATTAAGAGATATTAGAACCGTTAGCCAAAGAGGTCGGTTTTAAGGGGCGTCATAAAGGAGGAGAGGTAGAGAGGCAGAGAGGTTTAAGAAGGGAATTCCAGAGCTTAGGGCCTAGGCAGCTGACGGCATAGCTGCCAGTGGTGGGAGAAGGGAAATTGGGGATACACAAGCCAGAATTGGCGGAATGAAGAGACCGCAGAGAGTTGTAAGGCTGGAGGAGGTTACAGAATTGGGAGGGGTGAGGCCATCTCCTGATCCAATGCCTGGGTCATTGCCAATAGCTCTGCCCAAAATTACTTTTATTGTTCTGTTTTATTTTGCTGCAGTGGTCCTGCAACTAAGTGCCTTGCTCGGCCAATTCAGAGGAGTTTAAGAGTTAATCACATAACTTGGGATTAGAGTTATGTGTAGGTTAGACCATGTAGGTGTGGCAAGTTTTCTTCCCTGAAGGACATTAATGAACCATTTGGATTTTTACGACAATCTGACAGCTTTCATGGTAATTTTTCTGGTGCCAGCCCACAAATTTTTGAATTCAATTTCACGACTCACAATATCTGGTTTGGCAGTCCAGTACCATAACCACCAGGCAACCGTACACAATTATGCAGCTCACATGTAGGCAAATAAAATTTGGTTGTACTGAAGATATAGTGTACCTATAGAGTATTCTTATTATAGTGTTGGATAGTGTTATCAGCAGGTGACAGGAATGGTACTTTTGGCCGTTGAAAGAAGGTGAAGGCAATAAAGATGAAGGTCTATTTGCTCAGGACATGTTGAAGATATCAGGAGAACACAATGGGTGTATGAGATACTTAGGAGAAGATGTCATCAATGAAAGTTTGCCAAACTGCTCAGGCAGTTGATAGAAATGTTTCAGCAGCTGCAGCTTCAGCCATCTCCCTCTCCTCTACGTCATCTCCTTGCTGCTGCTTGTTGCTGTTCTCCTCTAGGTGCTGCATGTGTGAAAAGTAAAACTGCATTTTAAAGTTGGCAATGCTTTTTTTTTGTAATATTTGTTTTGTAATATGTTTGAGTCTCTTTCATTCGTGTCAAAATTTTTTGTCTTAAAATACTCCTGTGCAGCGCCTTGGGAAGTTTTACTACGTTAAAGGCGCTATTATGTCCATGTGTAATTGAGACACGGACTGCAGGAGTTGGTTATAACAGGTCTTTACTGAGTGGAGACAACCTGGAACAACTATGCAAAAGTTACTACACAGGCTTATATACAGGGGAGTTCACTACTGGTACTGCAGTATACAGGGGCTGCAGAATATAGTTCCTTCTGCAAAGTACATACACTACAGGCGCTATGGGGGAAAAATTGAGTCGCGCCCCCTTTGGGGCGCTAAGTTCACCGGGGCGCTGCTTTTAGCGTCCCGAAATAATTAGCACACTTGAGGCCGAAATTCATCGGTAGTGCCCCAAGAGGGAAGTGGGGCGTTACTGGAAGCTCCCCACCTCCCTCTTCGGGCAATGCGAGTGAATGTCGCAGCGTTACGTGCCGCAGCGCCATGCTCTGCGGCACATCACACCGCGGTACTGCAGGCCTTCCTCCCCTTCTTAAAGCGTGACCCGGGGCCCAGCTCGGTCACCAGGGATCGGAGTGCTGGCAAAAGAGCCCGGCACTTGAGAGAAGAGCTGGGCTCACGGAGCGCAGCCGACACTCCGCGGCGGGGCTGAAGAGGAGACCGGGGACGGCAACGGGGGCAGCTGCTGGCAGGCGGCCAGCAACAAAAATGGCCGCCTGGCACCTCGCCTTTAATTAGCGCCGCCCCGGCCGCAGGTAGGCCCCCCTGACCCCGTCGGACATAGCGTCCGTTGGTAAGTCAGGGGCGCTACCGAAGATCGGCGGCGGCGCAGCACCACAGGGCACTAACGGTTACCACCACCGCTAACCTCCCGCTGAATTTCGCAGGAGGTGTTGGCAGTGCCGCACCCAGGTGCTAGTTGCTTTGCGCCCCATTAGCGCCCTCATACGGTGCTAACGGGAGACGCAAAGCAGCCAAATTTTTCCCCTATATAAATACACGTTGTTGTTGTGTGTGTCAATGTACATCTGAAAGAGAACATAGAAACAAGAGCAGCACAGAAACGGTTAACTTAAATGCATTTATATAGCCCCTTTCATAACCTCAAGATGTCCCAAAGCGCTTTACAGCCAATAAAGTGTAGTCACTGTTATAATATAGGGAAATGCAAGATCCCACAAATAGCAATGAAATATATGACCAGATAATCAATTTTAGTGATGTTGGTTGAGGGATAAATATTAGCCAGGACAGTAGGAAAACTCCCCTATTTCTTTGAATAATGCTATGGGATCTTTTACGTCCACTTGAGGGGGACGTAAAGTTTAATGCCTCATCCGAAAGACAGCACCTCCAACAATGCAGCGCTCCCTCTAGTACTGCAATGGAATGTTAGCCTGGATTTTTTGCTCAAGTCCCTAGATTGGTCTATGAACCCACATTCTTCTTACTCAGAGGCGAGAATGCTACCACTGACCCACGGCTGACAGTTTAGACACCTATCACATGTGTGCCTTACTGAATGCACACAGCCTTTCTCCCAAAACCTTACAAGAAATTAGTGAAAGTACAGACCAGTTGTGATAGCTGTAATATGGAAATTGTTTTTAATTTTATTATCAAACTATGGTATGCTCAAGAAAAATCTTTATGAGTGCTCCTGCAATAAACAAATTGATCTTAGTTTAAATATGCAGCTTGGTTCAACCCAAACTAATCCAAACCTGTCAAAATTAGATTCAGATCCAATCTGCTAAAATTGTTCCGAAAAAAAAAATCAATATGCTGTTCAAGGAAACGGTGGCTCTCCTTTAGATTGTGCACAGCTTGAATTTATTGCACAGTACTGCCATTTTACAAGAACCTCAGCCCCAAACCAACAAAGCCTAGTTTCAGCTTGATTACACAAATTAAATGCTGATTAGTTTGGATTTCTGGCCTAAATTTATGCTCATCCCTAAATTTTAATCTTAGCCTTACAGATTAAAGTAACACATTTGTACCAAAATCCAAAATCTAATAAGGTGCATTTATTCAAACCTTTATTCATTCCAAAATTTTGTTCTGCAGATCCTGACATTTCTCGAATTAGAACATTAAAAATGATCATTTACAGGAACCTGCCTGATGAGATGTTGCATGTACATCGTGGGCATGTACAAATGCTGCAAAGGAAGTCTGTTAGTATGCAGCAGGCAAAAGCCAACAAAAGTCATTCTATCGCTCTGAAAGTAACAGATAGGGATTCTGGCAGATAAGGTTGTGCTGCTTCTCCTCAATGTGGCCATTCCTTCAATAGCTGTCACACTGTTGCCCACTAGGAGAGGAAAGTAATAAAATAATAAAAACCGCAATTGATTTTTGTTTTGAAATATCTTTTTACGATGTACCGCGCTTTGTGTACTAACCATTTCCTATCCACATTTACCACCCGACACTGTCAGAGCTGCAACATGGTTGTAACTTAAATATGCCTGGCAGAGGCTGGGAATAAATGCGGATTAAATGGTCAGACACAGTATTGAGATAAATGATGACATGACTGGCTGCACACGATGCACAGCTGGTACTGTGTGGCTCATGTATGTCTCATTGGCAGCCTGTACTTGCACTCTGTGAACTGGGCTTATTATACACCCATGATAGCAAGGAAGATGCTATCGAAGAGCAAGACAGACTGAATTGGTGATAGTTGAGCTGATACTCTTTTGTATGGAATCTCAAACACAGAAATAGAAAATATATCCCATGTCAACTGTACAGATGATATACAGATCCTGTATGTTATACACATAAAAGGTGTAAAAATGTTAGTTTTTTCATGATACATATTATATACCTGCAGCATATCATAGGGAATTAGGACATTATGGGGATAATTTTCTGACCACTTAAAATAATGGTTAGATAATCATGCTCAGTGCACACTCAAATGTCCGATATGTGCTGCCAGTGAGCGAGGCTCCCCCACCGGCAGTGTGAAGAGTCAGAATTACCCTTTACCTTTAGGGTTAATGGCAAAATTAAATTACTTAATGTAAAACAAAACATTTACAATTCTATCCTAGAAATTCTAGCTGATGAAAGTGATTTCATTGCCAGGTACTTAGTGAATGGGGCCAGACAATTGCGAGTTTGGGAGCTCGCCAGCTTCTTGCCATTTCTGTGCACCGTGCTAAATTCCTGATGTGGTTGATGCTGACAATGCACTCTCTCGCACAAAGAAGTAGAAATTATATAACAGTTTGCAGAGGTGCTGAGATTGGTGCAATGTGTGATTCACACACACACAAATTAGGCATGTGAGCAATGAGCCCAAATTTCCAGATCATGACTTATTTCCTACATTACAACAGTCACCACATTTCAAGGAGTACTTCATTGGCTGTAAAGTGCATTGGGGTGTCCTGTGGCTATGACAGGCACTATATAAATGCAAGTCTTTCTTTTTTATTAACTATGCAGCATGAACACCAATCATTATTTGAGCCCACTGCTCAGATCTTGCACATTTGGAGGGGCTAGGATTTCATGTACGGAGGCAGAAATTGAAAGGGTGGAGCATCATTTTTCTTGCTGCAGAATTAAAGGGGTGCAGACTGATGGGGCCGCATCAGGCAAAAAACTACATGGGCTTTCAGAAACAGAACTGGGGCTACATTTGTGAAAGGTATGCCAAAGGAGGGCCCTGTTCAGTACTCCAGGACATCCGCCCCACAGAAGAGGAAGACAGAGGGATAAAGGCACAATGCCTGAGATGGTGGCCACTGTGAATGCTATCAACTCCATGCAGTGCACATGAAACCAGATGAATAAGAAGTTCCAAGATGCCAAACTGTGCCTAGGTAAGCCTACCCAATAATTCTCTACAGTAAGATTATGGGCAAATTATGCATGTACAAAGTGTCTTCCCTCAATTATCAAACAACAACAACTTTAACCATTAGCATATAAAAACATCCCAAGGTGTTTCAGAGAGATGTCATTAAAAATGCAGTTCTTCCATTGTTTAATATGCACATAGTCATGCTGCAGCAGGGCATATTTCACATTTTCAAATTACAACTGTAAATCTTCTTGCTGCACTAATGGGCCAGAAATTCGCGGCCAAAGGCGTGAGTGCGCTCGGGGTACTCACGCATCTGGCCGTTGGAAATGCCGGCGTTCAGCATGAACAGCGCATGCGGGGAACGCCGGCATTTCCAGCCCTCGAGCGCGTGCGACTGCACAGGCAGCGCTTGCGCAGTGAACTTCGTAGATTTCATTCATGAAATCCGTGAGGGTAAGTCCTCAGAAGTTACACTTGAAAAAAGCAAGTGTAAAGTGGTTCATTGGCTGCGGAGGAAGAAACATTTTATCGTGGAGCTTCTGAAATGCAATATTTTTGTTTGGGAAAGGGAGGGAAGTTATTTTAAGAAATTTTAAGTAAGTTTTAAAGTTAAAATTTTTTTTTTTTTTTTAAAGGGTTTTCAGAACGGTAGGTAAAAGGAGCAATTGTGGCTGTGTGAATGGAATGTGAGAATGAGTTATGTATGTATGTCCACATATATTCCTTTACGTATATGTATGTATGTTTTATATTCCTTTACTAATGTGTATGAATGTATGTTTTTAATTATGATTTTCCAATAAGTTACTTTCTCTGAAAGTCATAATTAAATAATACATTCATACACATAAGTAAAGGAATATATACATAACACGCAAAGGAATATATACAGACATACATACTTTCAGAATCTCCACGATAAGAAATATCTTCCTCCGCAGCCTCTGGAGCAACTGTACCCATGCTTTTTTCATGTGTAAGTTGTAAGGACTTGACCTCACTGAAAGCAGTAATGAAAGTGGCAAATTATACTGCGCACGCGCTGCCTGTGCAGTCGCACGCGTTCTGCCTCTGAACCCCTTCGTTCAGAGGACAGGAAATGCCGGTTTTCCCCAAAAGCACTGTGCATGCTGAAAACCGGCATTTCATCCGGCCAGATGCGTAAGTACCCCGACCGTACTCGCGCAGTTGGAAGGGAATTACTGGGCCAACATTTTACATGTCAATAAAATGAAAAATTTAACAATTGCACGACTTGCCCCCTCGCATCTGCGACTGAGGGTCCAAGGAGGTGCATTGCGCAAGAGGTCATCATCGTACGTATCCTCACACTGTTCCCTTTGGGGAACTGTATGAAGTGGTGGAAGGATTTATGGCCGTGATTAACGCTCATTCCGTGACCGTAATCATCTTTGAACCAGCCATTAGGGTAGTTAGTCCTATGGCGGGAGGGTTTTACGGGCTCCCACAACCCATCTGAGGGGGGGGGGCCACCAACACCCACGGACGCAAGTATCCCGCTGGATGTCCATCCAGAATTTAAAGTTGGAACTCCGACTCCACTTGCCGGGACTGTCTGGAGTGGGGTTCAAAACCCTACTCCTTCTGGCCCAGCGGCGGGGATGCTTACTGCTACGCAAAAGGCCCACTCCGCACAAAAGGTGACACCCATATGTTTCCTGTGCCTTTTCCCTCCCCGTGACTGGAGCCCTATGCTGCCATTTCACGTTGCTAATCAGATTGGGCCTTTGTCATAGCGGTAGGATCCCCGCCGCTGGGCCAGATCAGGGTAGGGTTTCGAACCCCGCTCCAGACAGTCCCGGCAAGTGGAGTCGGAGCTCCGGCTCTAAATTCTGGGTTGACATCCAGTGGGATATTTGCGTCCGTGGGTGTGGGTGGCCCCCCCTCCTTGTATAGCTTGTGGGAGCCCGTAAAACCCTCCCGCCATAGGACTAACCGCCCTAATGCCTGGTTCAAAGATGGTTACGGTCACGGAATGAGCGTTAATCATGGCCATAAATCCTTCCACCACTTCATACAGTTCCCCAAAGGGAACAGTGTGAAGACACGTATGATGACGACATTGCTAAATAAATAAATGGAATTAAAAAAATTCTTTTAGGGCTTTTAAAAGTCTTTAAATTGCTTTAATTCTGTTTAAAACTACTTCAGATTACTCAAAATAATGTAAACATTTTAAAAAGTTTATAAAAGTTACCAAAATCTTCAAAAAACTTCCAAAAACCTATTTAAACTGCTGCTTTGCATGTAAAAATGCTTAGCAGCTTGACAGAAACATTGGGGGCATGTCCAGTGAAACTGAGACCTCAAGGGGCGTGTCTCACTTGCACTGCACGCTCCTGGCTTCGCGCTGGCTGCACTCCTGGGCGGCGTGACGTCATACGCTGCCCGGGATTCTTCTTCTGGAAACACCAATTCCAGGCGTCCCTGGAGCTGATCGGCAGTAGCGCGGGGTAAGTGCAGAAACGGGGCTGCAAGCCCCGTTCACCAATTTCTGGCCCAATATCTTGAAAGGTGAGTCCTGAAAAAATTCTTCCAACGAAACCTAGCACCATGATGTGTTTTCCACACACTCACTGAGAAGCAGGATGGACATTTTGGTGTCAGTGCATGTGGTCTTAAGATCTCCAACACCTCAACACTATTTCTGTGCTTGTGTGACAAGTGAAACTTTGCATTGTTTCTTTATTTTGTAATATGTTGAGTACTTGAATCTCTTGTATCTGCATATATGCCAGAGAAACCACAAAAACAAGAAAAGCACAAAAAGGCTTCACTTAAAGGAGGAAAATCATGAAAGGATTGGACTATTATTTAAGTAAGGAGGTGAAGTCTGAACAAATAGTCTTGATTTAGACTTGGTACTTAAGTAGAAGCTTTTTGGGAACAATGCATACTATTTAGGAGGTGTTTGATGAAAAAAAACAAGATGCAAGTTAAATTAATAGTTTGGGTTTATATCCCCACTCTCTGGAAGAATAGCTAGTCTGTTTATTTAATAATTGTAACTAGGAGGCAGTTCCATTTGGACCCACCTCTGATTATCCCAACTCGAAGGACGTGCAGATTGTTTATATTACTTCAGTCACTATACTGTGGATGGATTCATTTCAGTGCCTAAAATTAAGCTGTTTACAAGAATTCAAGTGGTACAGGATTGCAATCAAACAGGCAGGTCTGAAGATGTTCAGCTGTGAAAATGCATGTTCTTAATGTACTTTGTTAGGAAGATATTTACAAACATACAATAATGACAGACATTAAAAGACCTATTGGTCCATCCAGCCATTTCCACACAAATGTGATGTCTTGTGCATTACAATATAGACACTCCCCACCCCACCCAAAAGCCAGGTGATCTCCTGGGAGAGGCAAAAAAAGATACAAGTCAAGGCCAAATTGGGGAAAAAAATCTGGAAAATTCATGCTTAATGTTATACAGCACCTACCTCTCATATGGGGTGATTTCTGTCCCAATCAGAAACAGGTCCAGCTCTCGCTTGAAGGAACTAAGCAAATCAGCGTTCACCACTCGAGCCGGCAGCCTATTCCATGGGTCCACTATTCTCTGGGAAAAGAACCACCTCCTGACATGTAACCTAGTTCTGTCTTTACATAACTTGAGATTGTGACCCCTTATTCTGAAACTATGTCCCCTAATTCTAGATTCCCCCACGAGGGGAATCCTCTCCGAATCTACCTTGTCAAGCCCCCTTAGCATCTTACATGTTTCAATAAGATCACCTCTCATTCTTCTAAACTCCAATGAGTATAGGCCCAACCTGCTCAACCGTTCTTCATAAGACAACCCCTTAATCTCAGGAATCAACCTAGTGAACCTTCTCTGAACCGCCTCCAATACAAGTATATCCCTCCTTAAATAAGGAGACCAAAACTGTACGCAGTACTTCAGGTGTGGTCTCACCAATACCCTGTACAGTTGTAGCAGGACTTCCCTACTTTTATACTCCATCTCCCTTGCAATAAAGGCCATTTGCCTTCCTAATTACTTGCTGTACCTGCATGCTAACTTTTTGTGTTTCATGTACAAGGAGGACCCCCAGACCCCACTGTACTGCAGCATTATGTAGTCTCTCGCCATTTAAATAATAACTTGGTTATTTATTTTTCCTACCAAAGTGGATAACCTCACATTTTCCCACATTATAATCCATCTGCCAAATTTTTGCCCACTCACTTAGCTTATCTATAACCCTTTGCAGATTCTTTGGGCAGGATTTTCATTGGGCCTTGGAGGCAGTATTGGAGGCATGTGGGGGGTTAAAATCCCAAAATTGGGGGGCACGAACCCATCCCACCCCCAACCTGCCTCCATGCCAGTTTCAAAGGAGGCGGGTACCCAACCCGCACTGAGACCCGCCTCCCCGAGGCGGGAAGGGGATTAGTGCCAATTAACTGCCTGTTAACAGGTAGTTTTTAGCCTAATCCCTATTTTCATTCTTGAAGTGTGAGATTCCCGACGGCTCCAAACCATGCCAAGTTAGCGAGGCGGGCCGTCGGGATGAGGGGCTTGGAGGGGTCGAGATGTCCGGTGTTCAGGTGAGTGATGGGTGCATGAGTGCAGAGGTAAGTGTGTTTGGTGTGTGTAAAGTGTTTAAAGAAGTTTTACTTACCTTTACAGCCTTCCTTCCTTCAGGTCTTGGGAGTCCCTCATCTCACTGGCACAGAAAGCAGAATGGCCGCGATCTGTCAAAAATTGCAGCATTCAGCTTTCTGTTCCGGAGAGATCTCTAAATCATCCTGAGAGGAAAGAATTAACTTAGAGTACAGATTGTCAGTGTTTGACATTCAAAAGGTCTTGACAGACGAAATATCAATCTGTGACGTCACCTGTTGCCGGGTGGCCCTTAATTGGCCTGCTGAGCCTACTGGGCAGGCTCAACAAGGTCAATCAAGTCAAAATCACATGGGTTGGCTAGAACTCGATGGAGGCGGGACTACAACCCCAAAAATTGTAGTCCCGCCTCCTACCCGCCTTCTCAATGAAAATCCAGCCCTTTGTGTCCTCTTCACAATTTGCTTTCCCACTTATCTTTGTATCATCAGCAAATTTGGTTACATTACACTTGGTCCCTTCATCTAAGTCATTAATATAGATTGTAAATAGTTGAGGCCCCAGCACTGATCCCTGTGGCACCCCACTAGTTACAGTTTGCCAACCAGAAAATGACCCAATTATTCCAACTCTCTGTTTTCTGTTAGTTAGCCAATCCTCTATCCATGCTAACATATTATCCCCAACCCCATGAGCTCTCATCTTGTGCAGTAACCTTTTATGTGGTACCTTATCGAATGCCTTCTGAAAATCCAAATACACTACATCTACTGGTTTCCCTTTATCCACCCTGCTTGTTACATCCTCAAAGAACTCCAGCAAATTTGTCAAACATGATTTCCCTTTCATAAAACCATGCTGACACTGCTTGACTATATTATGATTTTCTAAATGTCCTGCTACTACTTCCTTAATAATGGACTCCAGCATTTTCCCAATGACAGATGTTAGGCTAACTGGTCTATGGTTTCCTGCTTTCTGTCTCCCTCCTTTCTTAAATAGGGGCGTTACATTTGCGGTTTTCCAATCCGCTGGGACTTTTCCAGAGTCAAGGGAATTTTGGTATATTGCAACCAATGCATCCACTATCTCTGCAGCCTCTTCTTTTAAGACCCTAGGATTCAGGCCATCAGGTCCAGGGGACTTGTCAACCTTTAGTCCCCTTATTTTACCGAGTACTTTTTCTCTAGTGACAGTGATTGTTTTAAGATCCCCCCTCCCTATAGCCCCTTCATTATCTATTATTGGGATGCTTTTAGTGTCTTCCACCGTGAAGACTGATACAAAATATTTGTTCAAAGTCTTTGCCATTTCCGTTTCCCATTATTAATTCCCTAGTCTCATCCTCTAAGGGACCAATGCTTACTTTAGCTATTCTCTTCCTTTTTATATACCTGTAGAAACTCTTACTGTCTGTTTTTATATTTCGTGCTAGTTTACTCTCATAATCTATCTTCTCTCTCTTTTTTTTTAGTCATCCTTTGCTGGTTTCTAAAAATTTCCCAATCACCTGGCCTACCACTAATCTTTGCAACATTGTTTTCAGTTTGATACCATCTTTTACTACCTTAGTTCGCCACAGATGGTTCATCCTTCTCTTAGAGTCTTTTCTTCTCACTGGAATATATCTTTGCTGAGAGTTATGAAATATCTCCTTAAATGTCTGCCACTGCTTATCTACCATATTACCCTTTAATCTTTTTTCCCAGTCAAATTTAACCAACATACCTTTGTAATTGCCTTTATTTAAGTTCAGGACACTGGTTTGAGACCCAACTTTCTCACCCTCAAACTGAATTTGAAATTCTATCATGCTATGATCACTCTTTCCTAGAGGATCCTTTACTATGAGATCATGAATTAGTCCTGTCTCATTACACCATACTAGATCTAAGGTAGCCTGCTCCCTGGTTGGTTCCACAACATATTGTTCTAAGAAACCATCCCGAATACACTCTATGAACTCTTCCTCAAGGCTACCTTGGCCAATTTGATTTGTCCAATCAATATGAAGATTAAAATCACCCATGATTATTGCAGTATCAGTATATATGCAACATCTTATCAAAAGCTTTTTGAAAGTCTTTGTAGATAATGTCTACCGTGCTTCCTTCACCCACTCTCTTGGTAATTTCTTCAAAAAATACAATCAAATTAGAAAGACAGGGCCTCCTTTTTCTGAAGCCATATTGGGTGTCCCTGATATGTCCTTCTCTGTCTAAGTAGTCATATGGTGCATCCCTAATGATTCCCTCACGCATTCTCCCCATTACTAATGTCAAGCTAATGGGCCTATAGTTATCTGGATCTCTCTTATCTCCCTTTTTAAAGATTGGAACTATATTAGCCTCCTTCCAGTCTAGGGGCGCAGTCCCCGACCCCAGTGAGCTACAAAAGATAAGGGCAAATAGCTCGCACAGCACCTGTTTCATTCCTTAAGAACACTCAAACCATCCGGCCAGGCTGCCCTCCTATTTTAAAGTTCTTAATTCTATCTAAAACAACATGTTAATTAATTTCAATATTAACTTTTATTGATACCAACATCATTAAAATCTGTCAGTTGAGCATCATCTTCAAGAGTGAAGATCGATGCAAAGTATTCATTTAGTATTGCTGCCATACCCTGAGTCCTTCATAACCTGTCCTCGAGTATATTTCAAATGGCCCAATACAGTCTTTGACTCTTCACATAACTGAGAAAGATTTTCCCATTACTACCACAGTTGTCCACTACACTCTTTTCCATTAACCTTTTAGCTAATCCAATAGCGGCCTTAGTATCTCTTTTAGAACGTCCTGGTACCGCCCTTTGTTGTGCTGTATATTCTATGCCATTAGCTTATAAAAAAACATTTTTGTTTATGTTTTCAAACAAAAGCAAAATACTGTGGATGTTGGAATAAAAACAGAAAATACTGGAAATACTCAGCAGGTCAGGCAGCATCTGTGGAGAAACACAGTTAACTTTTCAGGTCGGTGATCTTTCGTCTTATTTGACTTTGTACATGACCAAACAGCCACCTTAGCTTTTACTTACTGCACTCCCTTCTTTAGATTTCTGTAGCTGAAACCAAGAGACAGATATGCAGCTTATATACATACGTTACTAATCGCTCTTTTGAGGTTGCAGTTCCTATCAATAATAAAGCTAGGAACTGGGGCCAAAAGAATACAGGTCAGTATTGTAAATATACAAAGCATACTTATAGTTATCAACCTTCCACATATGTGCGTAATGAATCGTATTCTGAATGTAATTTACTTTTCATGGCTTAACTCACATACAAAGCGGTTACAATCTTATTCCATTTCTTGCTTGTTAACATACAATCAATATGTACACACATAAATCTCAAGCGCAAGATGAGACATTATTATAAAATGACAACAGCAGACAAATAAGCAATTAGAAGAGCCAACAGATGTGTCACCTTAATTTGGATGGAACTATATTGTTTCCCAATTGTTGTGTCTGTGTGTTACCCGTGGGCATAAATCTATTGTGAATAAGTGATCCAGCTTATCCAGGATATCCTGTACAAATGTTTAGAATAAATAAAGCAATGGTACTAAAATTGAAATAAAACATATATTAGTTAATTTGGGGAAAAAAATCAATGGTATCATTTGTAATTAATTTAGGGTTTATCAGTTCTGCTAATGCACTTTCCAAATTCATGGGGTTAATATTAACCTAACCTACTAGGCGGGAAAAGGTTGGGTTTAACCTCAATGGAGAATAAAACAGGGTAGGGTGTAAAACGGGCACCTGACCTGAACCCACCTGTTTCCCGCCCACTGGGTTAGGTTAAAATTGCCCCTATAGCTATGTTCATCTTTTCCCAGGTTAGTCTGAATTGCTGGTAAGACGAGTTGCTTGTCCTGTGATCCACTAAACGAAGGAAATAACAAACATCAGTCGTGCTGAACACACCAAGTACCTGCACAGTCACATAAGGTGGCTACTAGCTGGGCACTTGGGTCAAACATTCCTAATAACATCATCTGTCCATATTCTATGTACTTATGGGAAAAGACCACATATGGGTTATTCTTTACATCAGGCGTCCTGTGCTCCAGTATTGCAGTTAATGTTGTGCAAGATCAACATGTCTCCAAATGAATATTAAAATGATTCAGGTGGTTCTACCAGTGCTGGTCCCACCCACTGGAAAATCATTGAGATGGAAACCAGCATCTCCATTTAAATACACATATATTCAGAAAAGGTTTGTGTGCATCATTGGTTAAAAATTACAGTCCCAAAGATTCGCAGGCCACAGACAACTTACCGAGGTCAGGGGGAAGGTTCCCTAATATGTCTGCAAATGACAAGTGCCATGCCATGACAGTCACATCTAAACTTCACATGGATGCCTGCCATACAAACAAAGTTGGAAAGTTCAGCATAGGTGGTAGCTCCCCCAGTGGCCCCCTTACAAAGGAGGCCGCTTTAAAAATACCACAAAAAAATTCAAGTGTCCAGGCCCCACATCCACTGCTATATCAACCAGTATGGAACCTGCACCAAACATAGTCTGCGTCTGTACTGGCCTCACTAGATGTGCTCCTATCTAGTTATCCAGCAAGTTAAACACTTATTCAAATAATTCCTCGTGAAGCCGTTTCGCTGTTTGAAGCTTTACTTGAACACATTTGTGAAACTGTAAACAAAGGCAAAGTATGTTTTGTACATAAACTGAATACTATACATTCGATATTACATAAGATATAAACATATTTACAACAGTAGAATAGACTAATTGTATAACTAACTAACATTTGGACTAACTTCTGTAACTACCAAATATTAACCTTTTATAAATATAGTATTGTCAAAATACTACACTGACAAAGTTGCTATCATGCTAACAGACAAAGATACTCACAGATATTGTGCCTGGCCTAACATATGAGATCAGATTACACTGGATTGCAAATCCCTCATGGAATTCTCCATTACTCAAGTCAGGTTCTTCCTGGAATTCTACTTCCTGGGTCAACCAGGAAGAAAGGTAGAAAGGTCAAATGACCTCTGCTGCATACAAACACTGCTAACACAATAGCCACCACCAGAGGGTGCTATCTGCATGTAAAATGTCCATAATGTCCATAGGTCCAGAACAGCATCCCTTTGAGGGTTAAGGTCACAGGGATTCCCAACATAGGGAGAGCCTGCCCCTGGCCCTGGTCCTAGCCTCAATTTTTCATCCCCCCCAAACCCCTCCCCGCATTTACAACAATGACCTTAATGTAGGGAAAATGGAGGTTCTCTTCCCCCGCCACAAGACCAACGTGGAAAGTTTGTTGCAAGGTCGGGATCTGGTGTATCCAGGTCCTGGCCTAGATTCAGGTCTTTCAACTGTACAGCTACCAGGGTCTACTGCTTTCATTTTCAAGTGAAGTAATGAGGAACGGTTGTGGGCATTGTTGCAACCTCCTATGCAATACATAAGTGGGGATTATTGTGTACCTAATGACAGAACTAGTTGACGGAAAGAGCAGGGAGAAGGAGAATGTCATATCAACTGCATGGTCTATAACAATATATTTGACTTCCTGACTCTCTTAAGCAGGGAATACTCTCAGTATATTATCTCAGTATGAAGTCAAGAATAGATGGTTGTCAGGATCTTGCAAATTGAATTAGAGAGGAATTCTTTAGTGACAATCGCCCAGCTTGTTGTCACGAAAGTAAACCCAGCATCTCTATGTCTCTTGCTCTTTTCAAATTTCATTTATAAGCAACACAGGCACCAGTCACTCGGAGATGTCTAAGTATATTAGGCAGGTGACTGTTGTTGTGGGCAGTAGAAGATCATTCTCTAGAACAATGGTTCCAGAGAAAATAAAACATGAATTTGGCAAATTCTTCCATTCCCTGAACATTAAAATAGTCTGATACTGACAGTGGCATTCATCATGTATTTGCAAATTGATCTGGGCATTATATCTATGTTCTGTCTCTTTTCCACATTAGCTCACCTTTTACAAGCAGAAAAAGTTTAGGTGGTGGTAGGACTGGTGGCAGTAATTCTGGTTTGAGGCCCCAGTTTTAATGGTTCTTTGTCCCTATACCAGCACCTCTGCTAACAGCCTCTAGTCCATGTACAATGTAATTAAAAGACCATTAGAAATGTGAAAATCTGTTTCCAATGTATGAATAACCCAAGAGGCTCTCACTAGCAACACTATCTTTCGATGGTGTATTATGTTCTCTACAATATTGCCTTATACAGAATATGGATGGATAATAGACTTGCTTGTGGAGCCATTGGGCACTTATGGACAACAGGCTGTGGCATTACATTTCCCTGTACCTTGATGGGGTGGGTGTGCAAGAGACAACAATGCATATGAGCGGCTATTTCAACAAAATATTTATACAATCACAAAAGATCTCCCGTGAAATTGCTTACAGAAAGAACAAATGAACGCACAGAAAATGATGGACAGGAAAAGACCTACTGGTCCATCCAGCCAGTCTGGGGTGATCTCTGCCCCAATCAGAAACAGGTCCAGCTCTCGCTTGAAGGAACTCAGCGGGGGCGATTTTCCTGCAGGTGTGGGGAATTGTCAGGTTCCCCGAATGTCGGGGTTCCCACACGAATCTAAATGGGTCTGCCAGATTGATGCAATTTTCCCTCAATTGGCCAATTCATTTCCAGCATGTGGGAACCCTTGCTAATTGACTATTTCCAGTCAGAAAGCTGCACATTATGATGCCATCATTCATGGTGCTTTTAAGGTCCACGGCAAGCATTGCTTCCTCTGCAGGCTTCCAAACGAACCATACAGGATGGCAGAGGAGCCTGCAGCAGCTGTGGCCAGTGCCAGACCCCGAGCTGCCTCCAAATTCGACGAGGCTTCACTGCAGGCATTATTGGATGGGGTTAGGGCCCACAGGGTGGTCCTCTTCCCTAGGTCAGGGAGGAAGAGGCCTCCCACTGAGACCAAGGCTGCATGGATGCAGGTGTCAGCAGATGTCAACTCGCTGGGAGTCACCAGAAGAACCTGGATGCAGTGTTGGAAACAATTCCATGACCTTCACCATACAGGAAAAGTAAGTTTGAAGTTTCCATCACCCTCAAACTGATCCCCATTGCCTTTCCCCACCAGCACTCAGCTTTAGCACTCTCTTCCTCCACATCCCACTTCACAGTCACATCCATGCACCCTTACCCATTCCCTCTCTCTCTATGCTCACATTCACATAACTATTCCACCATGCAGCCCTCACACTCCCTCTCACTCTGAGGCTTTGAACACAACTGACAACACACAGGGAGGGCCCTTGGTCTTGCAGCCTCACACCATCTTTGTCTCCCTCTAAGTATCTATGCTATGCAATCTCTACACTCACTCCTTCATTCTCACTCAAACTCCACTTGTCTCCTTCATTGCAGGAAAAGAGAGCTCACAACAACAGAGAGCGAGCCAAGACTGGAGGAGCCCCCCCCTCAATAGCCCACCTGACCCCCTGGGAGGAAGGAGTGCTGGAAATTGTCAGGGCTGATTGTGATGAAATAACTCTGTGTTCTGGCATTTGTATTGTTGTTGTTGTTGTTGTACTTGTTAATGTCTGGAATGTTCCATCGGTGTAACCACTAATGCTCCTCCCTAGCCCCGCCCCTCTTCTGGAATGTTCTACCAAGGGCTGGGTCGATGATGACTGTGTTAACTTGATGCCATGTTCTTAATTAATAAAAGCCTTTAGTTTTAAGCTTTAACCTCATGGATTCAGGCAGTTATTTGGCACATCAATTTTATTAAGTAACAACTTTTGGAAGATGGATCGCTTTTTGAAACCAGAGCGTCTGGATATCGATCCCCATTCGGCAGACGCGTTGAAGAAATTTACGCATTGGCTTCAATGTTTTGAACACTTCATTGCCTCGGTTGATTCGACGGTTAACAAGTTGGGTCTTCTAACCAACTTGGTAAGTCATCAAACTTACTCGATAATTGAAGATATTACTACATATGAAGAGGCCTTCGCAGCCCTTAAGGCCCAGTACCTTAAGTCGGTTAATGAAGTATACACCAGGTATCTGTTGTCTACTCGCAGGCAATTACCCGAGGAATCTCTGGACGATTTCCTGCAGGACCTTAAGGCTTTGGCTAAGGATTGCAACTATAAGGCTGTCTCTGCCATAGTGTATCAGGAAGAAGCCATCCACAATTCTTTCATATCTGGCCTCCGACCTAATTATATTAGACAGAGACTCCTCGAGAATGACTCGTTAGTTTTAAAAACGGTCGTCGCTACTGCTCGATCGTTAGATGTAGCCCAGAAGAATTTAGAAGTGTATGCATCAGCCCATGCATCTCTCTCAGCCTCGTGTGTTCCGAGTATGGAGGCATCCATAACACCAATGGAGCCTCCACTTAATCCTATTGTTGCGGCTGTACCCCATGGGTCTAATTGTTATTTTTGTGGCCGATCTAAACACCCCAGGCAAAGATGCCCAGCCAGAGAGGCTACCTGTTTTAAATGTAAGAAACGGGGACATTTTAGTAAAGTGTGTACTCCTGGGTAATCCTGTACCCGATGTCTTCTCTGCTGCCGCTCATCGTTTTACTCTAGCCTCGGCTACGGTTGACCAGACCATACCGTGTTCCTTGTCGAAATCTATTATGGACATCAAGATTAATGGTCGTCCTACTGGGTGTTTGATAGACTGTGGCAGTACTGAAAGTTTTATACACCCCAACCTTGTTAACTCCTGTTCATTGAAGGTGTATCCTACTCGAAGTGAAATTGTGATGGCATCCAAGTCGCTTACTTCGGAGGTAACTGGATATTGTAAAGTCACATTGACCATTAAGGATACGGAGTATAAGGAATTTAAACTCCTCATATTACCTCAGTTGTGTGTGAACTTAATTTTAGGCTTGGACATCCAGTGTCAGCATGAGAGCGTCACCCTTAAGTATGGTGGATCTCAGCCTCCACTCACAGTCTGCGGCCTTTCTACTTTAAAAGTAAGTCTGCCTTCTTTGTTTGCAAACCTTGCTCCTAATTGTAGACCTATAGCGACTAAGAGTCGACGGTATAGTTCAGAAGATAAAACATTTATAAAAGAGGAAGTGGAAAGGCTTCAACGGGAGGGAATCATCGAACACAGTAATAGCCCGTGGCGTGCCCAGGTGGTGGTGGTTAAAACTAATGAAAAGAAAAGACTTGTGGTCGATTATAGCCAGACTATAAACTTGTATACCCAATTAGACGCCTATCCTTTGCCTCGTATTTCTGAGATGGTGAACCAGATAGCTCAGTACCGCGTGTTCTCCACCATTGATTTAAAGTCTGCCTACCATCAACTCCCCATTAAAATAGAAGACCGACCTTGTACGGCCTTTGAAGCTAATGGGCACCTGTACCAATTCCTTAGGGTGCCCTTTGGAGTGACCAATGGGGTATCCGTCTTCCAACGGGAGATGGATCATATGGTGGATGAATACGCGTTGGAAGCAACATTCCCGTACCTGGACAATGTTACTATCTGTGGGCGCGACCAACGGGAGCATGATCAAAATCTCGCAAAGTTCCTAGAGACTGCAAAGAGGTTAAAGCTGACCTACAACGAAAACAAGTGTATCTTCAATACTACACGTTTGTGTATTCTTGGTTGCGTTGTGGAGAATGGTGTAATTGGGCCAGATCCAGAAAGATTACGCCCACTTAAGGAATTACCTTTACCTCACACTGTAAAAGCTTTAAGAAGGTGTCTGGGATTCTTCTCGTACTATGCCCAGTGGGTGGCTAACTACTCAGATAAAGTCCGACCTCTTATTAAGTCGACGTCTTTTCCGCTATCGGCGGAAGCTCAGGAGGCTTTCCTTAATATCAAACGGGACATTGAGAAGGCAGCGGTGTGTGCCGTGGATGAGAAGATCCCTTTTCAAGTGGAAAGTGATGCATCTGATTTTGCGTTGGCAGCAACTCTTAACCAAGCTGGTAGACCAGTAGCTTTCTTCTCTCGTACATTGCAAGGACCAGAAGTTCGACATTCTTCAGTGGAAAAGGAGGCACAGGTGATTATCGAAGCAGCCAGGTATTGGAGCCATTATCTCGCTGGCCAACATTTTACACTCATTACTGACCAGCGGTCCGTGGCCTTTATGTTCAACACTAAGCAGAGAGGTAAGATCAAAAATGATAAGATTTTAAGATGGCGAATAGAACTGTCAACATATGACTATGATATTCAGTACAGGCCTGGAGTATTTAATGAGCCATCGGATGCTTTGTCATGAGGAGTATGTGCTAGTCTAGGTATAGATAAGCTTCAAAGTCTCCATGACGCACTCTGCCACCCTGGGGTTACCAGAATGAACCACTTCATTAAGTCCCACAATCCACCCTACTCTATTGAGGAGGTCCGGACAATGACCAGAACCTGTCGTGTTTGTGCTGAATGCAAACCCCGCTTCTATAAGCCGTCCGAGCCAGCTCATCTTATTAAAGCAACTCGACCATTTGAGCGTTTGAGTCTCGATTTTAAAGGTACCCTTCCATCAAGCGACCGTAATGTCTATTTTCTTAATATTATAGACAAGTACTCTCGGTTCCATTTTGTTATCCCCTGTCCGGATGTGACTAGTGCTGTTGTAATTAAATGCATCTGCTAACTGTTTTCCTTGTTTGGCATGCCTAACTATATACATAGTGATAGGGGTTCTTCCTTTATGAGCAAAGAATTGCGACAGGTTTTGCTATCGAAAGGGATTGCAACGAGTAGAACTACCAACTATAACCCTCGTGGTAATGGGAAGGACGAGAAAGAAAATGCGACAGTGTGGAAGGCTATCGTACTGTCTCTGAAGTCGCGAGGCCTGCCGACCTCTCGCTGGCAGGATGTCCTGCCAGACGTGTTGCATTCCATAAGGTCTCTTTTGTGTACAGCGATGAATGCCACCCCTCATGAAAGGATGTTTAGTTTTCCAAGAAAAGCTACTAATGGAGTAATGTTACCCACATGGTTGACGACCACGGGCCCTGTGTTGTTGCGCAGACATGTGAGAGGCCACAAGACTGATTCACTGGTGGAGGAAGTACAACTCCTCCATGCTAATCCCCAGTATGCGTATATTCAATATTCGGATGGGCGAGAGGATACGGTCTCTATTAAAGATCTTGCACCTGCTGGGGCTCGAAAAGAGTTTGACTCCGAGAGTAGAGTTTTCAATCGTGGTATTGGACCTTCAGAGACACAAACCTTCAGTGTGGAAAATACTGATGATTCTGGGAATTCGAATGAACCGGAGTTAGTATTCCGGGAGGAGCCTCAGCAAGAGTTACGTTGTTCCCAGAGGATTATCAGACCTCCTGACAGACTGAATCTATAGCAGGGGGTGAATGTGATGAAATAACTCTGTGTTCAGGCATTTGTATTGTTGTTGTTGTTGTTGTACTTGTTAATGTCTGGAATGTTCCACCGGTGTAACCACTAATGCTCCTCCCAAGCCCCGCCCCTCTTCTGGAATGTTCTACCAAGGGCTGGGTCGGTGATGACTGTGTTAACTTGATGCCATGTTCTTACTTAATAAAAGCCTTTAGTTTTAAGCTTTAACCTCATGGATTCAGGCAGTTATTTGGCACATCACTGATGTGGCTGCGGAAGCTGGGGAAGGAGAGACGGGCAGTCCCGAAAGCTGGTGACAGAATAGTTTTCCATCTCTCTCATTGACATAGCATGAGTCGCTGTTATGATTCTGAAGCTACATCATTTGGACTTATGAACATCTGCCAAATTCAATGTGCATGTAACCTTGGCATCACATCGCTAAATCTTTCCTTTACTCCCCCACAGTACCATCCAGAGTCCCCGTCCCCACTGTGGAGGAGGAAGAGGCTGAGCAGCCAGACTCCTCAGAGGAAGCTCCAACCTCTGAGAGCGCAGCGTCAGCAGAAGTAAGCGCACCCAGCACCAGCGCAGACACTCACACCTCGGGGGGACCTTCGGGACATAGAGTAGAGTTGTCACCTGGTGTTTCACAGCTCACAAGTGAGCATCAGCAGATTGTGAAGACAGGGACAGCAGTGGAGAGTCCTCGTCGGAGGGCGCAGGACTCTGCCAGCTCAGCTCAGCTGCATGTCGACCCTCTGCCTCTGGGTCCATCCGCAAGAGAAGAGGTGATGGATCTCCATGCACAGATGCAGGAGTCTCTGGCAGGTTTTGTCTCCAGGGTCGCTGCGAATGTGGAGCGAATGGAGGGGTCCATAGCGAACATGAGCAGAGCCTTAGTGGAGTCATTGGCGCATGAATGCATCACCACGGAAAGGATGGCTACCTCCGTGGTAAGGCTGACTACCGTAGAGGAGAGGATGGCTGTGGTAGAAAAGAGGAGGGCTATGGCCGAGGAGAGGAGGGCTACGGCCGAGGAGAGGAGGGCTACGGCTGAGGAGAGGAGGGCTACGGCCATGGAGGAGCTTAGTCGCCAGGCTATGGAAAACATGGTGAGTGTTCAGAAAAGAATGACATCGCTTGAGGAGCGATGGGCATCTATTGAACACAGAAACCAGACCTTCATGGAAGTCCTTCTGAGTAGGACTTCCAGTGCAGATGTGGGTCCCCATGGCCCCCTGATGTGCAGCAAAGTGCTCTCCAGCCACTTGCAGGCGCTGAGAGGGACCTGATCCATGCGAGGGAGGTTGTTGGCACACCTCAAGGAAGTGGGGGCTCCTCTCCACGCGCTCACACTTCCATGCCACTGCAGAGCCCTCGGTCAGAGCCCCACCGGAGTCCACACCCAAGTGAGAGAGGCGTCTCAACCCCTGCACAGCCGCAGGAGCAGCAGACTGCTGGCGAGCCCTCACAGGCTCACCACCCCAGAGGACGCCCGCCAAAAGTGTCGAGACAGGAACAGCAGGAAAGTCAGCAAGGGGCCTCCACATCTGCTGAAGCCACAGGGGAACCATTACGTAGGAGCACGCGTAAGAGAAAAATAAAGCACCACTAATCACAAGGGTAGTCACTTGGGTGAAAAGTTTTGTATATAGTTATTATGTCATCAGTATCTTGTTTATAAAAAATCTGATGGCAACTGCTGCAGTTGTGGCGTATGTCATTTGATGAATGGGGATTTCACATTGAGGCCTTAGGGTTACTTGCAGTTGTCAGGATGCTGGTCAAATAGGTAGGAATGCGCAGGGTTTGGCCATTGTCCATGCTCAGGTAAGAAGCAGCGAGGCTGCAGTGTTTGATGTACTAGGCTAAGCAAATCTGGACAGGATGAGTGCGTTCCTTGCATCCCGGGCAGCAATGTTCTCACGTAATGGTGCCGCTGGTTGATGGGCCTCTGCAGGATGGTCATTTTCGCCCTCCTCCTCCTCCTCCTCAGCATCATCTTCATCCGAGGCGGGTCTGTGAGGAGCCACTTGGTCCTGAGGAATCTGCAAGCCACGACGCTGTGCCATGTTGTGAAGTACACAGCAAACCACGATGATTTTGGAGACCCTAGCTGCTGAGTACTGTAGGGCTCCACCTGATCTATCCAGGCATCTGAAGCGCATCTTCAGCAATCCGATGGTTTGCTCGATAATGCATCTGGTGGAAATATGGCTGGAGTTCACAGAATCACAGAATCACAGAAACCCCACAGTGCAGATAGAGACCATTTCGGCCCATCGAGCCTGCACCGACACATATCCCACCCGATCCCCGTAACCCCTACACCAACACATATCCCACCCTATCCCCGTAACCCCACGTATTCAATCCCCCTAACACTAAGGGTCAATTTATCATAGCCAATCAACCTAACCCGCACATCTTTGGACTGTGCGAGGAAACCGGAGCACCCGGAGGAAACCCACGCAAACACGGGGAGAATGTGCAAACTCCACACAGACAGTCACCCAAGGCCGGATTCGAACCCGGGTCCCTGGCGCTGTGAGGCAACAGTGCTAACCACTATGCCACCGTGCCGCCACCGAGTTGTAGCGCTCCTCAGCTTCGTTGGTTGGTCTCCTCAACGGCGTCATTAGCCAAGTCCACAGGGGATAGCCCTTGTCTCCAAGTAGCCATCCCTGAAGCTCATCTGGCGGCCTGAATAGCAGAGGCACAGTAGACTGGCGCAGTATGAAGGAGTCATGGCAGCTGCCAGGGTACTTGGCACAAACATGCAAAATCTCCTTCTTGTGGTCACACACCAGCTGAACTTTAAGGGAGTGGAAGCCCTTGCGGGTGACAAAAACTCCTGGATTGCAATGGGGTGCCCTAAGGGCCACATGTGTGCAGTCAATGATGCCCTGCACCCTTGGAAAGTCTGCCAGATGAGCTAATCCAAGCGCTCATGCCCTCACACTTGCGCGATCCCTGGTGAAATGGATGTGATTGTGCGTGAGGGCAAAGAGGGCATTGGTTACCTACATGAAGCAAGTGTGTGCGGCTGCCTGGGAGATTCCGCTGATGTCTGCTGCTGATCCCTGGAAGGAGCCTGAGGCAAAAAAGTTGAGAGCGGTGGTGACTTTGATGGCCACTGGTAAGGAGTGTCGACCTGGTGCTCTGGGCTCCAGGTCTTGCTGCAGCATTGCGCAGATGTCAGTCACTACCTCTCGCGAAAGTCGGAGCTGCCTTTGGCACTGCTGCTCAGTCATGTTGAGGTAGCTGACCGTGTCTGTAGACCCTGTTTGGGGGGTATCTCCTGCGCCGACGGCCTTCCATGCGTTGGCCCCTTCTAGCCTGTGCTGCCTCAGATGGGTGAGCCGCAGCCTGTCGCTCCTGCTGCTGATGCTGTTGCTGTTGCTGGTGCTGCTGGTGCTGCTGTTGTTGCTGGATCTGCTGCTGCCGCCTCTGCTGCTGGAGATCCTCTAATGCCAAGAAGGGAAGGAAAAAAAGGCCTCCCATGCTTCTGGTAGATGCCTCCATTGAGGAAGCGCTGAGTGAGGGTGGCGAGCGGGGCTTCCCAGGAGCTCACACTGGAGAAGTGTGTGAGGCTCCAACCTTCCACAGCTGTGCCTAAGCCTGGAACAAATTGCCCCAAGCCTGAAACAACAAGGTCCTGCAACCTACAAATGATGTCTGATTAAATCTCTTCTTTCCTGATTGACCTGCAGCTGATAGTCAGCAATCCGATATTGTTCACACCAGGTTTCATCAGCGGGGTTCCCACCAGGCATGTTTAATGTGGGAAAAGGCTGAAAATAGCAAGGGCCCCTTAAAATGGCATTTCAGATGCCAATTATTGGTGATTAAGGCGCCTGAAGACCAGTCCCACCTGCTGCGGGCAAGACTGATTCGGGTCGCATCCTATTTTTGCAATTTCCCCCCCCCCCCCCCCCCACACGCCTGAAAGCCCGCCTGACGGCTCCAGGAAAATTGACCCTAGGGAGTCAGCATTTGTTGCACACGCCGGCAGTCTGTTTCACAGGTCCACTATTCTCTGGGACAAGAACCACCTCCTAACATCGAATCTAGTTCTGCCTTTACATAATTTGAGATTGTGACCCCTGTTCCTCCCTAACCTATTTAGTTGAAACCAATTGTCTACCTAAGCACAATCTAGTCCCTTCATCATCACTTTCTCCACTTTTTCCCTGTATCTCCCTTTCTTCTGACTCTTTCTCACTTTACTTATGGATCTCAAATGCTGCTTTACCTATGTACTCAATACCCTTCTCTCTCCTTTTTTAAAACCTCAGATATTGGGATGGGGTGGGGGAGGATTTCAAGGGGCAGGGTTAAAAGCTGATTTCCCTACTACTATCGAATGCAGTGCGATCAATTGGAGTCCAGAAACTGGCTTATAAAAATCAGAGGCACTTGGAAACATTTTTAAACACCATTGACCAGTTACGCGGCCTAAGTACACTATAGCAAGGTGAATTTCTGCCATTCTCCCCTCCCCCAAGGCAGGGACTGCCACTGTGCCATTAATGGCAAAGGCATCTGCCTGGAATATGTAAATACCCCTAATTCTGGAAAGTGAAGCAGGGTCAGAGGCACAATCGTGAGGTGGGCAAAAATGCTGTCCCACCCTATATCTGCTCCCAAAAGCCCTCCAGCAGATTTTCTGCCCCATTAAGTGCATATTTTCCAGTCCAAGCGCTACATCAGCAAGACTGGAGTACAACAGGACTTCATATCCACTACCTTGCTCAAACACCAACTATACATGTAAAAAAAAAAGGCCTTGCATTTATAAAGCGCCTTTCATGACCACCGGACGTCCCAAAGCACTTTACAGTCAATGAAGTACTTTTGGAGTGTAGTCACTGTTATAATGTGGGAAAACCAGCAGCCAATTTGCCCACAGCAAGCTCCCACAAACAGCAATGTGATAATGACCAGATAATCTGTTTTTGTTATGTTGATTGAGAGATAAATATTGGCCAGGACACTGGGGATAACTCCCCTGCTCTTCTTCGAAACAGTGCCATAGCATCTTTTATGTTCAATTGAGAGAGCAGACAGGGCCTCGGTTTAGCGACTCATCCAAAAGATGGCACCTCCGACAGTGTAACATTCCCTCAGTACCGCACTGGAGTGTCAGCCTAGATTTTTGTGCTGAAGACCCTAGAGTAGGACTTGAAACCACAACCTTCTAACTCAGAGGCAAGTGTGCTACCCACTGAGCCATGGCTGACACTGGGTGTAGTAATCTAGCAAGAGCAATCTCCACACATTTTCCTAGTTCCTTCCATGCTGGCAACACTGGCCCTGAGGAACAGAAAATCTGCCCTGCTGTTCCAACTTCCAGCTGGTCTAGTATGTTGGTATACTGAAATCAGAGTTCAACCTAAACTTCTCCTGTTTGTGCTAAGTAAAATTAATTTGGGCATTTTCAACCTATTTTGCAGTAGATATAAGCCTATAAGTACAGTTTGGCAATTTAACTTGGAGAAGACATGGCTTGCTGATATGGAAAATGAAATATCAGTGTGGTGAAGTATGATGGTGTTCCTCTGTACCTGAGGTTAGGGCACATTGTCAGGGTATAATACATGGAGTCTTACCTAGTATCTAACTCATGCTATACCCAACAAGGAGTGCTTAATGCTGACACGCAGGTGGCAAAAGTTGAACAATGTGCCAGCATTGATATTCTTCACCTTGAAGAGATGAAAATTCAAGACTACCTCACCTCAATAAAGCAGTGTAATGCCAAATGTCTACCGGTAACTGTATCAAGTAAGTGGCTCATTAGATGCTGATTGTCTTTTTTTAATGTTGAAAAAATGTTTGCAAGAAATCACACATTTGAACCAAAAAAAGAAACATTCACAATGTTCTGTGTTAACAAAATAAATATGGAACACATATTTTATTCGATATTGGCTCTCTAGATCCTGGATCATTACCTTTAGATTAATATTGGTGTACGATAGCACAGCTGTCTTTCAACAGGCATTAATCTCATCATGGTTACTTCAACAGCACTGCCCTCCCCTGTGACTTCTACCACCAAGAACAACCAAAACTAGAGCTCATAAATATAAGATCGTCGCTAATAAATCCAATAGGGAATTCAGGAGAAATTTCTTTACCCAGAGAGTGGTTAGAATGTGGAACTCACTACCACAGGGAGTAGTTGAGGCAAATAGTATAGATGCATTTAAGGGGAAGCTAGATAAGCACATGAGGAAGAAAGGAATAGAAGGATATGCTGATGGGGTTAGATGAAGTACGGTGGGATGAGGCTTGTGTGGCAGCATAGACCAGTTGGGCCGAATGGCCTGTTTGTGCGCTGTACATTCGATGCAAGGGCTGCTGTGTCATGGGAAATGCATCACCTCCAAGATCCCCTCCAATTCACACACCCTCCTGGCTAGGACATGTATCATCGCTCCGTCATCATCACCACGTCAATATCCTGGAATTCCCAATCTAACACCACTGTGAGAGCACCATCCCCACAAGGACTGAAGTGGTTCAAGGAGAAGGCCCACCAACACCTTCTCAGGGCAACTAGGGATAGGTAATAATTGTGGCCTTGTCAGCATTGCCCACAACTTGAGAACCAAAATTTTTTAAAAATTGGTCACGCCTCATATAAATGAATGGCTCATTGAATAGTATTTAAAAAGTCAATTTATATAAAACTGTAACTGAGACCCATACTATTTACATAAGAAGTAGGAGCAGCAGTAGGCCATTTGGCCCTTCAAGCCTGCTCCATCATTCAATAAGATCATGGCTGATCTTCTACCTCATCCCCACTTTCCTGCACTATCCCCATATCCCTTGATTCCACTAATATTCAAAAATCTATCAATCTCTGTCTTGAATATATTCAATGATTGAGTCTCCACAGCCCTCTGGGGTAGAGAATTCCAAAGACTCACCACCCTCTGAGTGAAGACATTTCTCCTCATCTCAGTCCTAAATGGCCGACCCCATATTCTGAGACTGTGACCCCAGATTCTAGACTCCCCAGCCAGGGGAAACATCCTCCCTGCATCTACCCTGTCAAGCCCTGTAAGAATTTTGTATGTTTCAATGAGATCACCTCTCATTCTTCTAAACTCTAGAGAATACAGGCCTAGTCTACTCAATCTGTCCTCATAGGACAATCCCCCCATCCCAGGAACCAGTCTGGTGAACTTTCGTTGCACTCCCTCTATGGCAAGTATATCCTTCCTTAGGCAAGGAGACCAAAACTGTACACAATACGCCAGGTGTGGTCTCACCAAGGCCCTATATAATTGCAGTAAGACGTCTTTACTCTTATACTCAAATCCTCTTGTAATAAAGGCAAACATCCCATTTGCTTCTCTAATTGCTTGCTGTACCTGCATGTTAACTTTCAGTGATTTGTGTACAAGGACACCCAGGTCCCTCTGAACACCAACATTTCCCAATCTCTCACTATTTGTAGTTGCCAGTATACACTTTGTACAATTTCCAATAGTGAATGAAACTGGAGGCTCCTATAAATTTGATCCCTATGAAGCGACAATTTGCAGATCAGCAAAATTTACAGAATAGCATATACATAGTACAGTAATTTGTGATGGCTTGGACCCAATTGAATGCTAAATTTGGTATTCAGCAAAAATAACACAGCCGGAGGTCACTCCTACAGAGCTCCACTTCATAAATAGGCATATCTATAAAATTTCAGTAAAAAAACAGATTAAAATTGTGGAGATCTGGTAGTTAACATATTTACAAAAAGCTTTTGGAATAAGCGTAATAAATGTTAGTGATTATCAAGCTGAGACTTGGTAAAATGTGCTTTAACTAGGTAATGCTTCTACGATAGACCTGCTCTATAAATACTCTGCTTGGAAATCGTACAAAAAGTATATTGCAATGAGAATACATTATAAAGGGTGTTTCAGAGGATATCTGTATTACTGATGGAATCAAATCAACACCAGCAGCCCCAGGCACACCAGCAGCACCAACAACGCCACCAACCTTCTCCGTAATCAACTGATGCTGCACAGGACACAGGGCATCAGCACCCGACCGCATTGCTGCCCGGGATGCCAGGGATGGCCTCACCATGGACAGATTTACTTCACTTGACGCTGTACACCCTGGCTGCCACATGATGTGCCAGGTTGGTACCACTCCACACCAACACCGTAAAGCATCCCTACAATGCCCAAGCCATTCCTTTCACACTCATCACCACTGCGGGGGGTACTGTTATGCCTCACCATTCACTGCAACTCACTAAGCCACTTCCAAAGGTGCACACAAATCTGTCCAAGAACGCAAAGTGTTGAAAATAAAGGTTTCAATGTTTGACACCGCATTGACAGAAACTATACATGAACATTGCATAAAACACCCAAGTGCCTACCCTTGTGTGTTGTTAGTTGGTATGATTGCACTAGGATGAAGGTGAGTGTGAGGGGTGGCTAGTGAGATGGGGAAGTGATAATGTAGATAGAGAGAGATGGGTGGAGAGGCAAGGTAAGTTGGTGTGAGTAAGGATGTGCAGGAGTAGGGTAGGGAAAGCAGAGTGATGGAGATGTGATGAGAGGCACAGCAGGATGAAGTTGAGTGTGGATTTGTACTAACATCTTGTGATGTACTGAGATCATTGAAAGGTTTGCGGCACTGCACCCAGGTCCTCCCGACCACATCCCTGCTTGTGCCCTCCTCTGCAATGTGCAACCAGGCTGTGTTGATCTCCTGGGGAGGTCACTTCTGTTCATGGGAAGGGAAGAGGACCTCCCTGCGTGCTGTGACTCCCTCCATAAGCATATGGAGGGAGTCATGAGAGAGCTGGGTGTGGCCCTGTGCCTTTGTGCAGTCAGTGTTAGTGTTTGCAGCACCTCAATGCTGTAGAACACTGACAGCACAAATATCAAAATAAATTTGGACATGGTCCCTTTAAGAAAACTGGCTGATGACGTGTCATCTAATTATGTCATCAGACTCGCTTCCTCTAGTTGGCCGGGAAACGCGCTGGGCGGGCTTAACAAGCCCCATTGAGGTAAATTCATTTCAGACAGTGGGATGGAGCCAGCAGCAGGGTCGGGGCCCGCCACCGACGTCACCCGCCAGGGACCCGCCAAGGTCAGCAAAATCGCAGCATACACACAGCTCTGAATCTGGCTGAGTCTCTTTCATAGAGTTCTGGATGAGAATTAAGAAGGGAAGAGCAATCTCCTGGATCCTTCTGCCTGCATGGGTAGTTGTGTTCTTTCTCCTACTATGTTGTATTCCTCCCCCACCCATTATCCTGACCAATCCTTTGTTTTCTTTTCTCGTGTTCTACCTTAGTACAGCGAATCTTGATGGATATTTACAAGATAACAATATACCCTGTTTGACTATTTTCAGAGTTCTGGGCTGTCTTATTTCTTCACTATTTAAGTGGCTGTACTTGGGTTGAACACAGAAAAACAAATATTTTTGTAATTAGTAATGGTGTTCAAAGTTCACAGTCAGAATTGTATTTGCCTTGATTCAATGTGGCAATAATAAATAACAAAAATTACAGAACATAGGAACAGGAGTAGGCCATTCACAGCCCCTCGAGTCTGTTCTGCCATTCAGTGAGATCATGGCTGATCTGTATCTTAACTCCATCCACCTGCCTTGGCTCCATATCCTTTTATAGCCTTGTCTAAAGAAAATAGACAAAAAAAAACACAGAAAAGTAATATTTTTATGCATTGTGCTGAGTCTGAGGTTCCTTGTGCACCAGTCACTGAAGGTAAGCATGCAGGTGCAGCAGGCAGTTAAGAAAGCAAATGGCCTTCGTAGCGAGAGGGTTCGAGTACAGGAGCAAGGATGTCTTGCTGCAGTTGTACAGGGCCTTGGTGAGACCACACCTTGAGTATTGTGTGCAGTTTTGGTCACCTTATCTGAGGAAGGATGTTCTTGCCGTGGAGAGAGTGCAGCGAAGATTCACCAGACTGATACCTGGGATGGCAGGAATGACGTATGAGGAGAGATTGGGTCGATTGGACTTATATTTGCTAGAGTTTATAGAAGAATGAGAGGGGATCTCATTGAAACTTATAAAATTCTAACAGGACTAAACAGACTAGATGCAGGAAGGATGTTCCCGATGGTCGGGGAGTCCAGAACCAGGGGTCACAGTCTAAGGATAAGGGGTAAGCCATTTAGGACTGAGATGAGGAGGAATTTCTTCACCCAGAGAGTGGTGAACCTGTGGAATTCTCTACCACAGAAGGCAGTTGAGGCCAATTCATTAAATATATTCAAGAAGGAGTTGGATATATTTCTTAAGGCTAAAGGGATCAAGGGATATGGGGAGAAAGCAGGGACAGGGTACTGAATTTGGATGATCAGCCATGATCTCATTAAATGGCGGAAGACACTCGAGCGGCCGAATGGCCTACTCCTGCTCTTATCTTCTATGTATCTATGTAAATATATGCTGAAATCTCATCTCAATATCATTAGCATTTTACAAGGTGTTATTAGTATTGTAATATTAATAATGTTGCTATTTTATATGAATTTACAAACTCATGCTGCAGTTTGTCACTGTCCTTCATTCATTATTATTTAGTATTATAATTTCATTATCAGAATTTTTTTTCTTATTGTTAATTACTGGGCTTTTCAATTTTTTGAAATCTAATCGCTTTCCATTAAAAAAAAATGGGGAAATCAATACAGTAGATCCCAATTCTCAGATCTGTTTCAATTCAGGTTTAAATAAAATTTGTGATTGGACAGATCTGCAGATTGGTAAAACCTCCCTCATGGACTGAAACCATCAGCTTAACTTCTTGATACCATCTTTTAAAAGCTCGATTAAGTAATTGGTCCCTCCTGCTCAGAGGAGAGGGCACAACAGATGATTGTTATCTTTGCCAAACTTCATAAAAGCGTTAACACTCGGCTCTTGATGGCTGAAAAATCTAGGACGAAAAGTGTGAAAATGAGCACTGTGCATTTAAGTAATTGGCAAAAGGACCAGAGGGAAGATGAGGAGAATTTATTTTACTCAGCATGTTGTTATAATCTAGAATGCATTGCTTGAAAAGGTGGTGGAAGTAGATTCAATAGTAACTTTCAAAAGGAAATTGGAAAAGGGAAATAATTGCAGGACTATGAGGAAAGAGCTGGGAAGTGGGACTAATTGGATAGCTCTTTCAAAGAGTCTGCACAGAGACGATGGCCTCCTTCTGTGCTGTATCAGTCTATGATTTATTTTTATCAGGGCAGGAGATCACATTTTTTTCTTCAATGTAATGGGAAACTTCTCACTTCCATCTGTCTCAGGTGATGCTTGCAAAAGATCCATCTTATAATTCTCAGTCTAAGTTACTCTGAGTGCTTTGAGTGCAAAAGTGGAAATTCAAAGCAGCAGCATCACTGGATCTGATTATTATATATTTAAATGACTTAACTCGAGATTTGGAGGAGATTGCAAAGGCTGAAAAAGCGTAAGGGGAATCAATTTTGCCACAAAAATTTTAAATATTTACAAAGAGTAGCACAAAATTTTATCTGTCACTGTACCATGTCCAGAAGGATGCACCTCCTTTGAGAGGCCATTCTTAATGTATGAATCTAAAGACTAAGGCCGGAATTTTGCCGGCACTCAGCGGGCAGGTTCGGAAGTGGATCCGCTGTCAAAATCGAAAAGATTGACAGTGGGTCGGGATACCGCAGTGGGTCAACCCACCTCCATGTCAGTTTCCCAAGTGTTGGGTCAGTCTGCGCTTTACAGACCCAACACCAAGCAGCAGGTGAGCCAATGCAGATACTTAAGAGCTTGTTAAAAGGTACATAAACACCATTTTACCATGTACTTACCTTTTTACCAGCTTGTTCGCAAGGATCCCGGTGCTCAGGGATCCCGTTAGTGTGATGAAATAACTCTGTGTTCTGGCATTTGTATTGTTGTTGTTGTTGTTGTTGTTGTACTTGTAATGTCTGGAATGTTCCACCGGGGTAACCACTAATGCTCCTCCCTAGCCCCGCCCCTCTTCTGGAATGTTCTACCAAGGGCTGGGTTGGTGATGAACTGTGTTAACTTGATGCCATGTTCTTACTTAATAAAAGCCTTTAGTTCTGAGCTTTAACTTCACGGATTCAGGCAGTTATTTGGCACATCAATTTTATTAAGTAACAACTTTTGGAAGATGGATCGATTTTTGAAACCAGAGCGTCTGGATATCGATCCCCTTTCAGCAGACGCGTCGAAGAAATTTACGCATTGGCTTCGAAGTTTTGAACACTTCATCGCATCAGTCGATTCGACGGTTAACACGACGGTTAACAAGTTGGGTCTTCTAACCAACTTGGTAAGTCATCAAACTTACTCTATAATTGAAGATATTACTACATATGAAGAGGCCCTCACAGCTCTTAAGGCCCAGTACCTTAAGTCGGTTAACGAAGTATACGCCAGGTATCTCTTGTCTACTCGCAGGCAATTACCCGAGGAATCTCTGGACGATTTCCTGCAGGACCTTAAGGCTTTGGCTAAGGATTGCAACTACAAGACTGTCTCTGCCATAGTGTATCAGGAAGAAGCCATCCGCGATTCTTTCATATCTGGCCTCCGATCTAATTATATTAGACAGAGACTGCTCGAGAACGACTCGTTAGTTTTAAAAACGGTCGTCGCTACTGCTCGATCGTTAGATGTAGCCCAGAAGAATTTAGAAGTGTATGCATCAGCCCATGCGTCTCTCTCAGCCTCGTGTGTTCCGAGTATGGAGGCATCCATAACACCAATGGAGCCTCCACTTAATCCTATTGTTGCGGCTGTACCCCATGGGTCTAAGAGTTATTTTTGTGGCCAATCTAAACACCCCAGGCAAAGATGCCCAGCCACAGAGGCTACCTGTTTTAAATGTAAGAAACGGGGACATTTTAGTAAAGTGTGTAAGGGTAATCCTGTACCCGATGTCTTTTCTGCTGCCGCCTATCGTTTTACTCTAGCCTCGGTTACGGCTGACCAGACCATACTGTGTTCCTTGTCGAAATCTATTATGGACATCAAGATTAATGGTCGTCCTACTGGGTGTTTGATAGACTGTGGCAGTACTGAAAGTTTTATACACCCCAACCTTGTTAACTCCTGTTCATTGAAGGTGTATCCTACTCGAAGTGAAATTGTGATGGCGTCCAAGTCGCTTACTTCGGAGGTAACTGGATATTGTAAAGTCACATTGACCGTTAAGGATACGGAGTATAAGGACTTTAAACTCCTCATATTACCTCAGTTGTGTGTGAACTTAATTTTAGGCTTGGACTTCCAGTGTCAGCATGAGAGCGTTACCCTTAAGTATGGTGGATCTCAGCCTCCACTCACAGTCTGCGGCCTTTCTACTTTAAAAGTAAGTCCGCCTTCTTTGTTCGCGAACCTTGCTCCTAATTGTAGACCTATAGCAACTAAGAGTCGACGGTATAGTTCAGAAGATAAAACATTTATAAAAGAGGAAGTGGAAAGGCTTCAACGGGAGGGAATCATCGAACACAGTAATAGCCCGTGGCATGCCCAGGTGGTGGTGGTTAAAACTAATGAGAAGAAAAGACTTGTGGTCGATTATAGCCAGACTATAAACTTGTATACCCAATTAGACGCCTATCCTTTGCCTCGTATTTCTGAGATGGTGAACCAGATAGCTCAGTACCGCATGTTCTCCACCATTGATTTAAACTCTGTGTACTATCAACTCCCCATTAAAATAGAAGACCGACCTTATACGGCCTTCGAAGCTAATGGGCGCCTGTACCAATTCCTTAGGGTGCCCTTTGGAGTGACCAATGGGGTATCCGTCTTCCAACGGGAGATGGATCATATGGTGGATGAATACGCGTTGGAAGCAACATTCCCGTACCTGGACAATGTTACTATCTGTGGGCGCGAACAACGGGAGCATGATCAAAATCTCGCGAAGTTCCTAGAGACTGCAAAGAGGTTAAACCTGACCTACAACGAAAACAAGTGTACCTTCAATACTACACATTTGTGTATTCTTGGTTGCGTTGTGGAGAATGGGGTAATCAGGCCAGATCCTGAAAGATTACGCCCACTTAAGGAATTACCTTTACCTCACACTGTAAAAGCTTTAAGAAGGTGTCTGGGATTCTTCTCGTACTATGCCCAGTGGGTGGCTAACTACTCAGATAAAGTCTGACCTCTTATTAAGTCGGCGTCTTTTCTGCTATCGGCAGAAGCTCAGGAGGCTTTCCTTAATATCAAACGGGACATTGAGAAGGCAGTGGTATGTGCTGTGGACGAGAAGATCCCTTTTCAAGTGGAAAGTGAATCATCAGATTTTGTGTTGGCAGCAACTCTTAACCAAGCTGGTAGACCAGTAGCTTTCTTCTCTCGTACATTGCAAGGACCAGAAGTTCGACATTCTTCAGTGGAAAAGGAGGCACAGGCGATTATCGAAGCAGTCAGGTATTGGAGACATTATCTCGCTGGCCAACGTTTTATGCTCATTACTGACCAGCGATCCGTGGCCTTTATGTTCAACACTAAGCAGAGAGGCAAGATCAAAAATGATAAGATTTTAAGATGGCGAATAGAACTGTCAACATATGACTATGATATTCAGTACAGACCTGGAGTATTTAATGAGCCATCGGATGCTTTGTCACGAGGAGTATGTGCTAGTCTAGGTATAGATAAGCTTCAAAGTCTCCACGACGCACTCTGCCACCCTGGGGTTACCAGAATGAACTACTTCATTAAGTCCCACAATCTACCCTACTCTATTGAGGAGGTCCGGACAATGACCAGAACCTATCGTGTTTGTGCTGAATGCAAACCCCGCTTCTATAAGCCATCCGAGCCAGCTCATTTTAATAAAGCAACTCGACCATTTGAGCATTTGAGTCTCGATTTTAAAGGTCCCCTTCCATCAAGCGACCGTAATATCTATTTTCTTAATATTATAGACAAGTACTCTCGGTTCCCTTTTGTTATCCCCTGTCCGGATGTGACTAGTGCTGTTGTAATTAAATGCGTCTGCTAACTGTTTTCCTTGTTCGGCATGCCTAACTATATACATAGTGATAGGGGTTCTTCCTTTATGAGTGAAGAATTGCGACAGTTTTTGCTATCGAAGGGGATTGTAACGAGTAGAACTACCAGCTACAACCCTTGTGGTAATGGGCAGGTCGAGAAAGAAAATGTGACAGTGTGGAAGGCTATCGTGCTGTCTCTGAAGTCGCGAGGCCTGCCGACCTCTCGCTGGCAGGGTGTCCTGCCAGACATGCTGCATTCCATAAGGTCTCTTTTGTGTACAGCGACGAAAGTCACCCCTCATGAAAGGATGTTTAGTTTTCCAAGAAAAGCTACTAATGGAGTAATGTTACCCACATGGTTGATGACCACAGGCCCTGTGTTGTTGCGCAGACATGTGAGAGGCCACAAGACTGATCCACTGGTGGAGGAAGTACAACTCCTCCATGCTAATCCCCAGTATGCGTATATTTAATATCCGGATGGGCGAGAGGATACGGTCTCTATTAAAGATCTTGCACCTGCTGGAGCTCGAAAAGAGTTTGACTCTGAGAGTAGAGTTTTCAATCGTGGTATTGGACCTTCAGAGACACAAACCCTCAGTGTGGAAAATACTGATGATTCTGGGAATTCGAATGAACCAGAGTTAGTACTCCGGGAGGATCCTCAACAAGACTTATGTCATTCCCAGAGGATTATCAGACCTCCTGACAGACTGACTCTATAGCAGGGGGTGAATGTGATGAAATAACTCTGTGTTCTGGCATTTGTATTGTTGTTGTTGTTGTTGTTGTACTTGTAATGTCTGGAATGTTCCACCGGGGTAACCACTAATGCTCCTCCCTAGCCCCGCCTCTCTTCTGGAATGTTCTACCAAGGGCTGGGTCGGTGATGAACTGTGTTAACTTGATGCCATGTTCTTACTTAATAAAAGCCTTCAGTTCTGAGCTTTAACTTCACGGATTCAGGCAGTTATTTGGCACATCAGTCAGGTAAGTAGGTCGGGCTGTCAATGACTCTCCATTTCTTTGAGTAGTTGACAGCTGCAAAAGTGGTATAAAAGCTACCATTTTCACTTTCCAATCTAAGAAGCTGGAGCCTTCAGGATTTGGAATACACTTTTCAGCTTTATGCAGTTTGGAAATGTTTTGAGTAAATTCTCTAACCACTGTCACCTCCTTGGAGCAACCTCTTTCACCATTGACAGATCTCTTCTGTCATCTCAACTTCAGCTGCCATCTGTTCCTGCAGCATCGGTACCCTTGAAAAAATCTCACCTGGGTCCTCAGAATCCCACCACGATCAGCCCCAACACCAACATCAGCAGGCACACCAGCATCACCAACAACAACAACAATCTGCTCCGCAATCATCTGATGATGCACAGGACACAGGGCATCAGCACCCGACCATATTGTTGCCTGGGAGGCCAGGGATGGCCTCACCATGGCCAGATTTACTTCACTTGACGCTGTACACCCTGGCTGCCACATGATGCACCAGGTTGGCACCACCCCATACCAGCACCATAAAGCATCACTACAATGCCCAAGCCATTCCTTTCATACTCATCACCATTGCGGGAGGTACCGTTGTGTCTCGTCATTCACTGCAACTCACTAAGCCACTTCCAAAGGTGCACACAAACCTGTCCAAGAACGCAAAGTGTGGAAAATAAAGATTTCAACGTTTGGCAACACATCAACAGAAACTTTACATGAACCATTGGCGAAAACACCCAAGTGCCTACCCTTGTGTGTTGTTAGTTGGTATGATTGGACAAGGATGAGAGTGAGTGTGAGGGGTTGCTAGTGAGATGGGGATGTGATGATGTAGATAGAAAGAGAGGGATGGGTGGAGGTGCAAGGTAAGTTGGTGTGAGTAAGGATGTGCAGGAGTAGGGTAGGGAAGGCAGAGTGATGGGGATGGGACGAGTGGCACAGCAGGATGAGGTTGAGTGTGGCTTTGCAGTAAAGTTTCGAGATCAACTGAGATCATTGAAAGGTTTGCGCCACTGCAGCCTGGTCCTCCTGATGACATCCCTGCTTTTGCCCTCCTGTGCAATGTGCAACCAGGCTGTGTTAGTGTCCTGGGGAGGTCTCTGCCACCCATTGGAAGGGAAGAGAACCTCCCTATGTGCTGTGACTCCCTCCATAAGCATATGGAGGGAGTCATGGGAGAGCCTGGGTACAGCTGTGCACCTTTGTGCAGTGATTGTCAGTGTTTGCAGCACCTCAATGCTGCAGAACACTGACAGCACAACTGTCAAAATTAATGTGGACATGGTCCCTTTAAGGAAACTGGCTGATGACACGTCATCAGACCTGCTTCCTTTTAATTGGCCGGGAACCTTGCATGTCAGGCTTAACAAGTCCAATCAATGGAAAATTATTCTCACAGAGCGGGATGGAGCCGGGAGTGAGATCGCAACCCGCCACCTACCTCGGCCGCACGGAGCCCACCTCGGTAGGCGAAATTGCGGCCTAAGTCTGGGTAAGCTTTTTGATCACAGAGGGCATCACAGGTTCATAGAATCCTACAGCAGAGAAGGAGGCCATTTGGCCCACCATGCCTGTGCCAGCTCTTTGAGAGAGCTCTCCAATTAGTCCCACTCCCTGCTCTTTCCCCAAAGTCCTGCAAATTTTTCCTTTTCAAGTATTTATCCAATCCCCTTTTGAAAGTTACTATTGAATCTGCTTCCATTACCCTTCCAGGCAGTGCATTCCAGATCACAACAACTCGCTGCATAAAAAATCCTCACCCAATGTCCACACATGCGGACTTTCACACACTATAACAGCTTCCTTATGAAGGCACCGATACCAAATGATACTACAGTTGGCCTCCGCAACCTTGGCTAGAGAGGGGAAATGTGCAGGGTTCTTACTCTTGATTGCCATATATGACACTTGCTGGATTTTGCAAGGGCACCTTTTGGGGGCAGAAGCGGGCACAGCTGCAGTGTTCTCATGGTTCCATAGCCGACAATTCTTTTTACTGTGTTGTATGAGAAGCGTTGCCACTTTGTTGAGGCATGAAAGAGATTCTGGTGCCTGTGGATCTGCCCCCAGTATGGTTCATCACTATTAGGAGGGGAGGAAATTGGAAAAAGAAATAAAGTAGCCAGATTTCCTGGCCTCCCTCTGTCCTCAAAATATATCAAAACAACAGAGATGCTTTCTCTGAGCTACCATTCATCAAAAATTGAATCTTAAAAAAATGGTGGCTTTCTTCTTACATGGCAAACCATTACCATGGATTCAAATTAGCCCAGACTCTCTGCTGGCTGTAGACCGATAAGCCATGCTCTGGCATCCGCAGACAAACCCCCAATTGGAGGCTTCTGACCATAGAGCTGTCACAAAGGACCACAGCTAACCATTGACCCTGCCCTGGCTCATAGATCTCAATGCAGCTGACAATCAAAACCACCACTCCAGGATGCTTGATTTTTTTATCTTTTAGAAACTTGTTTCAAGGTCCAGTGAACACAAAATAGTAACAAACTGAAACATTTTAAAACATATAGATTAGCTGCCATTTTGCAGTATTCAAACACAGACAATGCTTATGGAACCAGCCTAGAACTCCTGTGGGTTAGAAGCATTCAAAGGAAAATTTTGGCCATGTAAGTAATTAACATATCAACCTCCCTATTATTCGACAAGAATTAGAACTCAGGAGCATATTCATTGACTCTTAGCCTGCCTGACTGATATATGTATTCCTGCACCTTAAAGTCAACAGAAACCAAAATTCACCTTGTGTGTACTGTGTCTAACAATAAAGAAACCAATTGATAAATGAATGCAGACAAAAGTGCTTTATTTTGGCACACTGTCATCTTGAAGGTGTAACAGAGACTCAATGGTCCCTCACTGATGTAATGATAACTTTTCACCTGACCATTTACTGTATCTCTAAAAGTGACTTCCCTCTTTATCCCTTTACAATACTGATTAACAGGTTACCTTCTGGTCCTTTTTAGAAACAGTTACTTTCCTGGAATGCCAAAGGCAATACCAACTTCCTTTATGGTTTACTGAACTGATGGCATATTTCCTCCTGGCCCCTCAGAAGTGATTTATTCCTGGCATTCTGCAGCAACAGGGAGTCAATTCTCTTTTGAGTCATTATAGTTAAAGTTCCTGTCCTAGTTTTAAGCCTTGATAGTTTCCTTCCTGACCACTCACAGAGGTGGTAGCTTCCTTCCATCAACAGCAACAGTGGTGCCTTTCCTCCAGGTCCCCTGCAGTGGTGCCAGATGATTTCAGTCTTTCCTCCCATGTGAATGGGTCCCAAACAGCAACTATTCCTTTTTAGACCCTCATAGCAGTAGCTTCACTCCTCCGTGCAGTCAGTTCAGTTCCCATGCATAGTGCAGAAGCAGCTGTTTCCTGTCCTGAGCTTTTCACCAGTGGACTAAGTGCGCAACTGAGACAGTTTCTGGGACTTGTGATACTCTGAGTACACCATGGAAGGTGTCAGGCATGGCCCTGTTCTCTTCGGGAAGAAAAATTCTCGTAGAAATTATAATAGAATAGATTTGCAAGGACTTAAAAATAAAAAAATACTGTAGAAATAGAATACTTATTATAGTGGTTACAATGACCTCCATACCTTGCTCATGCTATATATATATATCTGTATATATAAATATATCTAGTTATGCTTTATGTGTGGAAAGAACTTTTGCAGCTTACATTTTCAAATATATTGGTGTTCATGGAAAAGCACATTGCAATATCTATGATAATAAAATATTCACTACATTCAGATTAAAAAATGCACTTTGGCACAGTGCAGTTTCAAATGTTGAACTGCACGGCATGCAGCAAACTGGTAAAACCAAAACTCTCCAGTTTTACTCATGGAAGAAAAAGAATAGTATTCAATGCTTCAACATGTAGCATCCTCTACTTATTGGGGAGAAATAATGGAATCATACACTGTGGCATCAAAAAGAAACAATTAGACATGCATTAAAAGGTTCCACTGAACTAGGCTTTTAAGTGATTGCATGAACAAACAGCCTTGGGCTCAGTATGCATGATGCAAGTAGCTGATTAAAACCAAAAAACTCATCACACATATATTATTAATGTGTACTACTGAGCTTCTGGGAGTTCTTGTGCTATATTGGATCCCTGAGGAGACAGTTTCATCATAGCATTATTTCATTAGAGCGTTCAGGTGGCCTACACCTGAGGTGCTCTCTCAGCTGCCTGGTAGGAAAAAATCAGGTACTGAACTGAGCAACTACTGTAGCTGTGAACAAGGTTGTATGAGCAAAATGATTGTAATCAGTCAGACATCCTATTCCGGATGGAATATAGCTTAATGAAGTAGCAGCTAGTCAAAATCTTAAAGCAAAAAGACTGAAATTCTAACTGTGCATAAAGATAACCAGAGTCATTATTTTTTGTTTTTGAATTTGTACCATTAATTAGAGCAGGAATGAGGACATTCATAGGATGACTAGTTAAAAATAAAACTTCAGATGTGAACAGAATAATATACGTTACAATATAAATAATAATCATCCGAATAAGCTCCTGTGTAAGCAACAGGAAATCCAGTTATACGGAAAGATGCTCATGCGACAATCAGGAGTGCGTGCACTCAACAATGAATATCAATGGGAAGCAACTACCAGCACATATTTTTATATGTTCAGTGACTGTGAACCTTGATGAAGTGCTTAACTGGGATTCATGATGAATAGAGAAGTATGGGTGGTTGAAGACCTCATGGAAGAGTGTAAATGAAGAATACCTAGAACAAATGAACAGTGACTGGCAGACAACACAAGAACACAGCAAGAAATTGAAATGCCTGTTAGATCATTTCCCAACTAATGTAGTGCATGTAATTGAAGGATGTACTATCACTGTTTCATAGATATCCCTGTCAACAAATCTAATTTCCTCAAGTCAACATGAAATAAAAGCAGCTAACAAGCTACAATATGCTGTTTTTAGATGGCAGAATATGCTGTAGGATTGAAGTACTCTACAGTAAAAGATTGCACAGAACTCGACTACCCAACCAAATAGTTCTTAAATAACAACAGAAAACGTTGGAAAAACTCAGCAGGCCAGGCAACATCCGTGGAGCGAGAAACAGAGTTAACATTTCAGGTCGAAGACCTTTCGTCTTCGACCTGAAACGTTAACTCTCTTTCTCTCTCCACAGATGTTGCCTGGCCTGCTGAGTTTTTGCAGCGTTTTCTGTTGTTATTTCGGATTTCCAGCATCCACAGTATTTCGCTATCAAACAGTTCTTAACTTAATTCTGGTTAAGACATTCCTCTAATACCAATACCTTGCAACTACATAATCACGTGATATAGTATTATTGAACATAATATGCTAGTACCAGCAGCACGGTTTCCCATATATCATTATTAGAATTCTTTCTCTTACAATATGCCATCTCCAACTCAACCAATGTGACCATGAAACCTTGCAGTCTAATTAGAAATGAAAACACCAAGGTAGATTTTCAACCTGCTGGCCTGGCATAAAACTGGCATTGCGGATTGGCCGTCTGCTATAGGAACTGCATGATACTCATTTACATTTATTCAAAGGGTGAGCGTCGTCTGGAATGAGATGCTAGGGAGGGCAGAATAGGCCAAAGCATTGGATTTGTTCAAGGAATAGCTGCACAGATGGCAATAGAAACATAGAAACATAGAAGATAGGAGCAGGAGTAGGCCATTCGGCCCTTCGAGCCCGCTCCGCCATTCAATGAGATCATGGTTGATCATCCAAATTCAGTACCCTGTCCCTGCCTTCTCCCCATATCCCTTGATCCCATTAGCCTTAAGAAATATATCCAACTCCTTCTTGAATATATTTAATGAACTGGCCTCCACCGCCCTCTGTGGCAGAAAATTCCACAGGTTCACCACTCTCTGGGTGAAGAAATTCCTCCTCATTTCAGTCCTAAATGGCTTACCCCTTATCCTTAGACTATGACCCCTGGTTCTGGACTCCCCGGCCATCAGAAACATCCTTCCTGCATCTAGTCTGTCCAGGCCTGACAGAATTTTATAGGTTTCGATGAGATCCCCTCTCAATCTTCTAAACTCCAGTGAGTATAAGCCCAATCGACACAATCTCTCCTCATACGTCATTCCTGCCATCCCAGGTATCAGCCTGGTGAATCTTCGCTGCACTCCTTCCATGGCAAGAACGTCCTTCCTCAGATAAGGTGACCAAAACTGCACACAATACTCAAGGTGCGGTCTCACCAAGGCCCTGTACAACTGCAGCAAGATATCCTTGTTCCTGTACTCGAACCCTCTTGCTACGAAGGCCAACATACCATTTGCCTTCTTAACCACCTGCTGCACCTGCATGCTTACCTTCAGCGACTGGTGCACAAGAACACCCAGGTCTCTTTGCACTTCCCCTTCTCCCAATCCATTGCCATTCAAAAAATAATCTGCCTTCCTGTTTTTGCCACCAAAGTGGATAACCTCACAATTATCCACATTATAGTGCATTTGACATGTTTCTGCCCAATCACCCAACCTGTCCAAATCGTACTGGAGTTTCACGACATCCTCCTCACAGCATACCCTCCCACCCAGCTTTGTGTCGTCTGCAAATTTGGAGATAATACATCCAATTCCCTCGTCCAGATCATTAATATATATTGTGAACAGCTGGGGTCCTAGGACCGATCCTTGCGGTACCCCACTAGTCACTGCCTGCCACTCGGAAAATTACCCATTTATTCCAACTCTTTGCTTTCTGTCCGCCAACCAGTTCTCTATCCAAGTCAATACCTTGCCCCCAATCCCATGTGCCTTAATTTTGCACGCTAATCTCTTATCCGGGACCTTATTGAAAGCCTTCTGAAAGTCCAAATACACTACATCCACTGGTTCTCCCTTATCTATTTTACCAGTTACATCCTCAAAAAATTCCAGTAGATTAGTCAAGCATGATTTACCTTTTGTAAATCCATGTTGACTTTGTCCGATCCTGTCACTGCTTTCCAAGTGCTCTGCTATTACATCTTTTATAATGGACTCTAGCATTTTCCCCACTACCGATGTCAGGTGTACCGGTCTATAATTCCCCGCTTTTTCTCTACCACCTTTTTTGAATAGTGGGGTAACATTAGCTACCCTCCAATCCATGGGTACTGTTCCAGAGTCTATCGAGTTCTGGAAGATGACCAGCAATGCATCTACTATTTCTAGGGCCACTTCCTTAAGTACCCTAGGATGTAGATTATCAGGCCCTGGGGATTTATCGGCCTTCAGTCCCATCAATTTTCCTAACACCATTTCCCTACAAATACTGATTTCTTTCAGTTCCTCCCTTTCATCAGACCCTATGTTCCCCGGCATCTCTGGGAGATTATTTGTGTCCTCCTTTGTGAAGACAGAACCGAAATATGTATTTAGTTGATCAGCCATTTCTTTGTTCCCCATTATAAATTCCCCTGATTCTGACTGCAAGGGACCTACGCTTGACTTCACCAATCTTTTTCTCTTCACATATCTATAAAAGCTTTTACAGTCAGTTTTTATGTTCCCTGCAAGCTTACTCTCATTCTACTTCCCCTTTCTTAATTAATCCCTTTGTCCTCCTTTGTTGAATCCTAAACTGCTCCCAATCCTCAGGATTATTGCTTTTTCTGGCCAATTTATATGTCCTCTCCTTGGATCTTATGCTATCCCTAATTTCCCTTGTTAGCCACGGTTGAGTCACTTTTTTGTTTTATTTTTATGCCAAACTGGGATGAACAAATTCTGTAGTTCATCCATTCGGTCTTTGAATGTTTGCCATTGCCTATCCACCATCAGCCCTTTGAGTGACATTCCCCAATCAATCCTACCCAACTCGCTCCTCAGACCATCGTAGATTCCTTTATTTAAATTGAGGACCCTAGTCTCTGAGTCAACGACTTCATTCTCCATCTTAATGAAGAATTCGATCATATTATGATCGCTCCAACCCAAGGGGCCTCGTATAACAAGATTGCTAATTAATCCTTTCTCATTACATAATACCCAGTCTAAGATGGCCTGATCTCTGGTTGGTTCCTCGACATATTGGTCCAGGAAACTATCCCGTAAATGGGGCGCCAAGCTCGCCTGGGCGCCGGAATTACCGCTGCGATCGGAGCCGTTGCGCCCGCCGGAAATTCAGTTTGAGCGCCCCAAGAGGGACGCGGGTCGCTGCTCGAGGCGCCCTGCGTCCCTCTTGGGGCGCTGAAACTGAATATCACAGCACAACGTGCCGCAGCGCCACATGCTGCGGCCCGGCGCGCTGCGGTACTGCAGGCCTTGCTCCCCTTCTTAAGGGGGAGGGGCCTGCACCAGCGCGATGACCGATCGCGAGTGCCGGCAAAAGAGCCCGGCACCGAGGAGAAGTGCCGGGCTCTCGGGACACAGCTGGTACTGCCCGGGGGGGGGGGGATCAGGAGGCTGGGGACGGAGGTGCTGGCAGGCGGCCACCGAAAAAAATGGCCGCCCCGCACCTCCACCTTAATTTGCGCCACTACTGCCACAGGTAGGCCCCGTGAACCGGGCGCAATTTGCGACCGGCGTTACAGAGGCAGGCGCAACCAAATATCGCGATCGGGGCAGTAGCGGGATGCTGCACACACCGATGACGTCATCGGTGGTGGCGCAGCGCTACAGGCTAATGCCGCCATTAGCGCCCCGCTAAATATCGCGGGAGGTGTGGCCAGTGGCGCTAAAGCCACTGAGTGCCCTCTTTAGGCGCTAACTGGTGGCGCAGCCCACCAAATTTCTAGGCCAAAGCCTTCAGGCTTGTTTTTTTAACGCTCTTAGACCTATTAGAATTATCATTTACTGTGGCCACGTTTGTTTTTCTCCTTCCTATCTTTTGCTTTTATCCTTGTTTCCCTTTCCTCTGTCTCCCTGCTCAGGTTCCCAACCCCCTGCCATTTTAGTTTAAACCCTCCCCCAGAGCACTAGCAAACACTCCCCCTAGGACATCGGTTCCAGCCCTGCCCAGGTGCAAACCATCCGGTTTGAACTGATCCCACCTCCCCCAGAACCGGTTCCAATGTCCCAGGAACTTGAATCCCTCCCCCTTGCACCATTCCTCTAGCCACGTATTCATCGGAAATATCCTTCTATTTCTACTCTGACTAGCACGTGGCACTGGTAGCAATCCTGAGATTACTACCTTTGAGGTCCTATTTTTTAATTTACCTCCTAACTCCCTATGTTCCGCTTTTAGGACATCATCCCGCTTTTTACCTATATCGTTGGTGCCTAGATGCACCACGACAACTGGCTTTTCACCCTCCCCTTCCAAGATGTTCTGCAGCCGCTCTGAGACATCCTTGTCCCTTGCACCAGGGAGGCAACACACCATCCTGGAGTCTCGTTTGCGGCCGCAGAAACGCCTATCTATTCCCCTTACAATAGAATCCCCTATTACTATAGCTCTCCCATTCTTTTTCCTCCCGTGCTGTGCAGCAGAGCCACCCCTGGTGCCAGGAAGTTGGCTGCTGCTGCTTTCCTCTGATAAGCCATCTCCCCCAACAGCACTCAAAGCGGTGTATCTGTTTGAAAGGGGGATGGCCACAGGGGACCCCTGCACTACCTGCCTGCGCCTAGTACTCCACCTGTTGGTCACCCATTCCCTTTCTTCCTGTCCAACCTGTACCTGCGGTGTGTCCAACTCTGTAAACGTGCTATTCATGATGTCCTGAGCATCGCGAACGCTCCAGTATGCATCCAATTGTAGCTCCAGTGCCACAATGCGGTCTGTCAGTAGCTGCAGCTGGATGCACTTCCTGCACATGCAGTTGTCAGGGACACAGGAAGTCTCCCTGAGTTCCCACATATCGCAGGAGGAGCATACCACGTGGCCGGGCTGTCCTGCCATGACGTACCCTTTAATTAATTGAATTTAAATTTAATCAATCAATCCCACTAATTACACTACAGTTAAATGGTTTACCAACAGTCCCCGCTACACCAGAGAGACCTTAGTAACTATAAACCACGGAGTTAAAGTTTAAAAAAGAGAAATACTCACCAACCAATCACTTACCTACTTCCTGGTGACATCACACTTTGATTACTTTTTACCTCTCTCCCCCGCTGCTGAATTGGTCGGGCCTCGCTCGTTGCCGCTGCTTTTATGCTCGCCGCGCTCGCTGCTTCACTCCCAGGTCCAGCCGCTGTGGTCGGGCCTCGCTCATTGCCACCACTTTTATTCTCGCTGCGCTCGCTGCTCCACTCCCAGGTCCAGCCGCTGTGGTCGGGCCTCGCTCGTTGCCACCACTTTTATACTCGCCGCGCTCGCTGCTCCACTCCCAGGTCCAGCCGCTGTGGTCGGGCCTCGCTCGTTGCCGCCACTTTTATACTCGCCGCGCTCGCTGCTCCGCTCCCAGGTCCAGCCGCTGTGGTCGGGCCTCGCTCGTTGCCGCCACTTTTATACTCGCCGCGCTCGCTGCTCCACTCCCAGATCCAGCCGCTGTCAATATAAAAAATTAAACAGGTCTCCGGGTCCTTCTTCATTGTAACTTACCTCATGACAAATTTCTGATTCTATGAGATGTTCTGAAATATAGGTTTTGTGTAGCAAAGAAAAGCAATGGTCCAATCCAGTTCGAAACTACCTGGGCGACAGAGAGCACTGGATGGTCTTTCCTCCTTCCTACATCTTCATGTCTTAAACCAAGCTTGAATGTCACATTTTCACCCGGCTGTCGTGCTGAAGACTTATGCTCCAGAACTAGCCAGGCCTCTAGCCAAGCTGATCCAGTACAGCTACAATTCTGGCATCTACCCGACAATGTGGAAAATTGCCCAGGAAGGTCCTCTCTACAAAAAGCAGGACAAATCCAATCTGCCAATTACTGCACTGTCAATCTACTCTCAATCATCAGCAAAGTGATGGAAGGAGTTGTCGGCAGTGCTATAAAGTGGCATTTATTCACCAATAACCTGCTCATCGATGTTCAGATTGGGTTCCGCCAGGACCACTTAGCTCCCTACCTCATTACAGCCTTGGCCCAAACATGAAAGAGTTGAATTCCAGAGGTAAGGTGAGAGTGACTACCCTTGACATCAAGGCGGCATTTGATCGAGTGTGGCATCAAGGAGCCCTAGTAAAACTGAAGTCAATGGGAATCAGGGGGAAAACTCTCCAATGGCAGGAGTCATACCTAGCACAAAGGAAGAGGGTTGTGGTTGTTGGAGGACAATCATCTCAGCAATAGGACATTGCTGCAGGAATTCCTCAGGGCAATGTCCTAGGCCCAACCATCTTCAGCTGCTTCATCAATAACCTTCCCTCGATCAAAAGGTCAGAAGTGGGGATGTTCGTTGATGATTGTACAATATTCAGTTCCATTCGCAACTTGCTTGCATGCAGCAAGACCTGGACAACATTCAGGCTTGGGTTGATAAATGCCAAGTGACATTCGCGCCAGAGAAGTGCCAGGCAATGACTATCTCCAAAAAGCGAGTGTCTAACCACCGCCCCTTCACATTCAATGGCATTACCATCGTCGAATCCCCCACCATCAACATCCTGGGGGGTCAACTTTGACCAGAAACGTAACTGGACCAGCCACACAAATACTGTGGCTACAAGAGCAGGTCAGAGCCTGGGTATTCTGCGGCGAGTGTCTCACTTCCTGACTCCGCAAAGCCTTTCCACCATCTACAAGGCACAAGTCAGAAGTGTGATGGAATACTCTCCACTTGCCTGGATGAGTGCGGTTACAATAACACTGAAGAAGCTCAACACCATCCAGGACCAAGCAGCCCGCTTGATTGGTACCCATCCACCACCTTAAACATTCACACCCTCCACCACTGATGCACTGTGCACTACAGCAACTCGCCAAGGCTTCTTTGGCAGCACCTCTAAAAAGCCTCTACCACCCAAAAGGACAAGGGCAGCAGTCGCATGGGAACACCATCAGCTCCAAGTTCCCCTCCAAGTCACACACCATCCTGACTTGGAAGTATATCACCGTTCCTTCATCGTCGCTAGGTCAAAATCCTGGAACTGCCTCCCTAACAGCACTGTGGGAGTACCTTCACCACACGGAATGCAGCGGTTCAAGACGGCAGCTCACCACCACCTCCTCAAGGGCAATTAGGGATGGGCAATAAATGCTGGTCTACATTTACAGATCTTAGAACTTTCAGATTTCAGGAGACATAGGCCTAAAAATTCGGTTGCTTTGCGCCTCCCGTTAGCACCCTAAGAGGGCGCTAACGAGGTGCAAAGAAACTAGCGCCCAGGCGCAGTGCTGCCAATGCCTCCCGTGAAATTCAGTGAGGTCCCAACACTGATCCTTGCGGCACCCCACTAGTAATAGCCTGCCAACCGGAAAATAACCCATTTATTCCTACTCTCTGTTTTCTGTTCTTTAACCAATCCTCTATCCATGCTAATATATTACCTTCAACACCATGAGCCCTTATCTTGCATAACAACCTTTCGTGTGGCACCTTATCGAATGCCTTTTGAAAATCCAAATATACTACATCCACTGGTTCCCCGATATCTACCCTGCTAGTTACATCCTCAAAAAACTCTAATAGATTTGTCAAACACAATTTCCCTTTCATAAAACCATGTTGACTCTGCCTAATCATATTATGAATTTCTAAGTGCCCTATTACCACTTCCTTAATAATGGCCCAGAAATTCAGGTCGGGGGCTTCCTGCGGGTGCAAGCCCCCGACCTGCACTTACCTACCGCGCCGGCCGTTGAGCTGTGGGCCCGCGTGGGATTCCGATCCTGGGCCTGCTCCAACTGTCGGTGCGCAGTGCTTGCGTATCCCAGGGGCGCAGTTAGTTTGATGCATTCCCTGGGATCACGTGGGCCATGGAGAGCCAATGGTAGCAGGGAATGCTTCATTCATAAGTTTGACAGGAAGAGCTGTCAAACCTATAAATTCTATCAGCCCCAAAACATCACTAAAACTTCAAATACATTTTTTTTAAATCACATTTTTAAATTAACTATAAATTACATGAAATAACTATTTTAAACAATAATTTAAATTTTTGAAAAAATTAATTACATTTTCTAACAGGGCTAAAAATAAACGTACCTTTCTTTAAATTATTTAAAAATAATAAACCTGTGGAAAAAATGTTTTAATTTTAATTAATTCACCACTTACCTTGTTAAAAGCAAGCCTTGCGCCTGCTTTTTAAAAGTGTAACTGCTGGAGACTTACCCTCCCGGAAAAACCTGGAAAAAAACCATAAGTTCGATGCGCACGTGCTGCCTCTCCGGCGCACACGTTCCACCGCTCAACCCCTTCTTTCAGGGGAACGGAAGTGCCGGTTTCCCGCGCATGCGCAGTGCATGCACGAAACCAGCACTTTTGTTGGGCCGACGGGCGAGTACCCAGTGTGTACTCACGCGTTGCGACCCGAATATCTGGGCCAATAGATTCCAGCATTTTCCTGATGATTGATGTCAGGTTAACTGCCTTGTAGTTCACTGTTTTCTCTCGCTCTCCTTTCTTGAATAGCGGTGTTACATTTACTACCTTCCAATCCACTGGGACCGTTCCAGAACCTAGGGAATTTTAGAAGATCACAACCAATGCATCCACTATCTTTGTAACCAGATCTTTTAGAACCCTAGGGTGTACGCCATCAGGTCTAGGGGGTGTCGGCTTTTAGTCCTATTAATTTCTCCAGTACTTTTTATTTACTAATATTAGTTACTTTAAGTTCCTTACTCTAATTAGACCCTTGGTGTTCCCCACTATTTCTGGTATGTTTTCTACTGTGAAGACAGATACAAAATATTCATTTATCTTTTCTGCCAGTTCCTTATTCCCCAGTATAAGTCATAGAGTTATACTGGGGACAGAAAGAGGCCCTTCGGCCCATCGTGTCTGTGCCGGCCATCAAACCCTGTCTATTCTAATCCCATTTTCCAGCACTTGGTCCGTAGCCTTGTATGCTATGGCATTTCAAGTGCTCATCTAAATGCTTCTTGAATGTTATGAGGGTTCCTGCCTCTACCACCCTTTCAGGCAGTGAGTTCCAGATTCCAACCACCCTCTGGGTGAAATTCTTTTTCCTCAAATCCCCTCTAAACCACCTGCCCCTTACCTTGAAACTATGCCCCCTGGTTATTGACCACTCTACTAAGGGGAAAAGTTCCTTTCTATCTGCCCTATCTATGCTCCTCATAATTTTGTACACCTCAATCAGGTCCCCCCTCAGCCTTCTCTGCTCTAAGGAAAACAACCCCAGCCTGTCCAGTCTCTCTTCATAGCTGAAGCGCTCCAGCCCAGGTAACATCCTGGTGAATCTCCTCTGCACCCTCTCCAATGCAATCACATCCTTCCTATAGTGTGGCGACCAGAACTGCACACAGTATTCCAGCTGTGGCCTAACTAGCATTTTGTACAACTCCATCATAACCTCACTGCTCTTATATTCTATGCCTCGGCTAAAGAGGGCAAGTATCCCATATGCCTTCTTAACCACCTTATCTACCTGTCCTGCTGCCTTCGGGGATCTATGTACATGCACACCAAGGTCACTCTGATCCTCTGTCCCTCCTAGGGTCCTACCATTCATTGTGTATTCCCTTGCCTTGTTAGTCCTCCCAAAATGCATCACCTCACACTTTTCAGGGTTAAATTCCATTTGCCACTATTCTGCCCATCTGACCAACCCGTCTATATCGTCCTGTAGCCTGAGGCTTCCTTCCTCGCTATTTACCACTCCACCAACTTTCGTGTCATTTGCGAACTTACTGATCATATCTCCTACATTCATATCTAAATCATTAATGTACACTACAAACAGCAAGGGACCCAGCACCGATCCCTGTGGTACACCACTGGACACAGGCGTCCAGTCACAAAAACAACCTTCGACCATCACCCTCTGCCTCCTGCCACTAAGCCAATTTTGGATCCAATGTGCCAAATTGCCCTGGATTCCATGGGCTCTTACCTTCTTGACCAGTCTCCCATGTCGGACTTTGTCAAAAACCTTACTGAAGTCCATGTAGACTACATCAACTGCACTACCCTCATCCACACACCTAGTCACCCCCTCGAAAAATTCAATCAAATTGATTAGACATGGTCTCCCCCTGACAATGCCATGCTGACTATCCTTGATTAATCCTTGCCTCTCCAAGTGGAGACTAATTCTGTCCCTCAGAATTTTTTTCCAATAATTCCCAACCACTGATGTTAGGCTCACTGGCCTGTAATTCCCTGGTTTATCCCTACTACCCTTCTTGAATAATGATACTACGTTAGCTGTCCTCCAGTCCTCTGGCACCTCCCCTGTGGCCAGAGAGGTTCTGAAAATTTATGTCGGAGCCCCTGCAATCTCCTCCCTTGCCTCACACAGCAGCCTGGGATACATCTCGTTGGGGCTTGAGGATTTATCCATTTTTAAGCCCGCTAAAACCGCTAGTACCTCCTCCCTCTCAATGCTAATTTATTCAAGTATATCACAATCCCCCTGCCTGATTTCTATGCCTACATCGTCCTTCTCCATAGTGAACACATATGCAAAATATTCATTTAAAACCTCACCTACATCTTCCGGCTCTACACACAGATTGCCACTTTGGTCCCTAATGGGCCCTACTCTTTCCCTGGTTATCCTCTTGCCCTTAGTATACTTATAAAACACCTTGGGATTTTCCTTTATTTTGCCCAGTGTTTTTTCATGCCCCCTCTTCGCTCTCCTAATTTATTTTTTAAGTACCCCCCTGCACTTTCTATACTCCTCTAGGGCTTCCACTGTTTTTAGTCCTTTGTATCTGCCAAAAGCCTCCCTTTTTTTCCTAATCCATTCTTGTATATCCCTTGACATCCAGGGTTCCCTGGACTTGTTGGTCCCACCCTTGACCTTTATGGGAACATGTTGGTGCTCTACTCTCTCTATTTCCTTTCTGAATGACTCCCACTGCTCTGATGTGGATTTTCCTACAAGTAGCTGATCCCAGTCCACTTCGGCTAGATATCATATTAAAATCGGCCTTCCCCAATTTAGAACCTTTATTTCTGGTCCATCTTTGTCCTTTTCCATGACTACCTTAAATCTCACCGAATTATGGTCACTGTCACCAAAATGCTTTCCTACTGACACTTCTACCACTTGCCCGGCTACATTCCCTATAATTAGGTCCAGTACCACCCCCTCTCTTGTAGGACTTTCTATATGCTGGCTCAAAAAGCTCTCCTGGATGTACTTTAAGAATTCTGCACCCTCTAAGCCTTTCACACTCTGACTATCCCAGTTAATATTGGAGAAGTTGAAATCCCCTACTATTATTACCCTATTATTTCTACACTTCTCTGAGATTTGCCTACATATCTGTTTCTCTATCTCCCTCTGACTGTTTGGGGGTCTATAGTATACTCCCGGCAAAGTGCTTGCCCCCTTTTTGTTTTTAAGTTCTACCCATATGGCCTCATTAGAGGAACCTGCTAAGATATCATTCCTCCTAACTGCAGTAATTGACTCCTTGATTAATATTGCGACACCCCTTCCTCTTTTACACCCCCCTCTGTCTCACCTGAAGATTCTATACCCCGGAATATTGAGCTGCCAGTCCTGCCCCTTCCTCAACCATGTCACTGTGATAGCAATAATATCATACTCCCATGTGTTCATCAACACCTTCAATTCATCTGCCTTACTCATAAGACTCCTTGCATTAAAATAAATGCCATCCAGCCTTGCCATACTCCCTTGTGCCGTTACATATTTGCTCTGCCTTCCAGACTGACTTTTTTCCTCTATATTTGGCTGTGCATCACCCCCTACTATAGATCCACTCCGTATCCCATCCCCCTGCCAAGTTAGTTTAAACTCCCCCAACAGCACTAGCAAACCTCCCCGCAAGGATGTTGGTCCCGTTCTGGTTCAGGTGCAACCCGTCCGACTTGTACACGTCCCACCTTCCCCAGAAACAGACCCAGTGATCCAGGAAACTAAAGCCCTCCCTCCTGCACCAAGTCTTTAGCCACGCATTCACTGCTCTATCCTCCTATTCCTATACTCACTAGCACGTGGCACCGGGAGTAATCCAGAGATTACAACCTTTGAGGTCCTGCTTTTTAATCTGCTACCTAGCTCCCTAAATTCTTGTTGCAGGACCTCATCCCTTTCTACCTATGTCGTTGGTACCAATGTGAACCACGACCTCTGACTGTTCGCCCTCCCCCTTCAGAATGCCCTGCAGCCGTTCAGTGACATCCTTGACCCTGGCACCAGGGAGGCAACATACCATCCTGGAGTTACGTCTGCAGCCGCAGAAACACCTGTCTGCACCCCTCACTATTGAGTCTCCTACCACTATTGCCCTTCCACTCTTACTCCTCCCCCCTTGGGCAGCTGAGCCACCCACAGTGCCGTGAACTTGGCTCTGGCTGCACTCCCCAGAGGAACCATCACTTTCACCGTTTTCCAACACAGAAAAACGGTTGTTGAGTGAGATGCACTCTGGGGCTTTCCTGACTACCTGCCTGCCCCTCTTCTTCTGACTGGTGGTCTCCCATTCCCTCTCTGACTGCACTTTCTTAAGCTGCGGGGTGACCACATCTTATAGCATCCGGCGATAAGTCAGGGGGCACTACTGAAGATTGCGGCCGGGGCGCGAGCGGGGCATTACGCACAGCGATGAATGTCAAAATGAATGTGGACATGGTCCCTTTAAGGAAATCGGCTGATGACGCATCATCAAATGACATCATCAGGCCCGCTTCCTTTTAATTGGCCGGGAACCCAAGCCTAATCAGTGGAAAATTCTTCACAGAGTGGGATGGAGCCGGGAGCGGGGTTGCAACCTGCCACCTACCTCGGCTGCACTGTTCCCACCTTGGCAGGTGAAATCACGGCCAATGAGTCTGCAAAGGGATATACACAAGTTAAGTGAATGGACAACAAGGTGGCAGATGGAGTATAATGTAGGGAATTGTGAGGTTATTCACTTTGGTAGGAAGAATAGAAAAATAGAATATTTTTTAAATGATGAGAAACTATTAAATGTTGGTGTTCAGAGTTGATTTGGGTGTCCTTGTATATGAAACACAGCAGGTTAACATGTAGGTACAGCAATTAATTAGGAAGGCAAATGGTATGTTGGGCTTTATTGCAAGGGGGTTGGAGTACAAGAGTAAGGAAGTCTTACTGCAATTGTACAGGACTTTGGTGAGACAACACGTGGAGTACTGTGTAAAGCTTTTGTATCTGTACCTAAGGAAGGATATACTTGCCTTAGAGGAGGTGCATTGAAGGTTCACTAGATTGATTCCTGGGATGAGAGTGTCACCCTATGAGGAGAGATTGAGTAGAATGGGCCTATACCAATGTTCCCCCCTAATTTTACTTTTTGGGTGCATGGTTCCTTTAAGCGGCTGCTCGGCCCATTCACAGTTTCAAAATTGTGCAAAATTTAACATTGGAAAGATTGTTCCCGGCATGCGAACGTTGGCCTATATTCTCTGGAGTTTAGAAGAATGAGAGGTGATCTCATTGAAACATATAAGATTCTGAGGGGATTGACAGGATAGATGCTGAGAGGTTGTTTCCCCTGGCTGGAGAGTCTAGAACTAGGTGTCTCAGTCTCAGGATAAGGGGTTGGCCATTTGGGACTGAGATGAGATGAAATTTCTTCACTCAGAGAGTTGTGGATCTTTGGAATTCTCTACCCCAGAGGGCTGTGGATGCTCAGTCATTGTTCAAGGATGCTCAAGGATGTTCCCGATGGCAGGGGAGTCCAGAACCAGGGGTCACAGTCTAAGGATAAGGGGTAAGCCATTTAGGACTGAGATGAGGAGGAATTTCTTCACCCAGAGAGTGGTGAACCTATGGAATTCTCTACCACAGAAGGCAGTTGAGGCCAATTCATTAAATATATTCAAGAAGGAGTTAGATATATTTCTTAAGGCTAAAGGGATCAAGGGATATGGGGAGAAAGCAGGGACAGGGTACTGAATTTGGATGATCAGCCATGATCTCATTAAATGGCAGAACAGGCTCGAGGGGCCGAATGGCCTACTCCTGCTCCTATCTTCTATGTATCTATATTCAAGGCTGCGATCAACAGATTTTTGGTCTTTAAGGGAATGAAGGGATAGAGAGATTGGGCGGAAAAGTGTCGAGGTCAAAGATCAGCTATTTTATTGAATGGCGGACCAGGCTCGAGGGGCCGTATGGCCTACTCCTGCTCTTATTTCTTACATTCTTATGTTCTTTCCTGAAGTTATTGAGGTAATTTTGGTCTGGGCCCAAATCAAGAGGCCCGAGGATCAACGAAAATTGGTCATCGGACCTCATCATCATACTCGATGTGTTCGCACCTCCACAGGCAGCCCGCTCAAGCAAAGACATTAATGTCAGGCCACTTGCCTCACCAGCAGCAGCCCTCAGGTAAGTCCCAGGAGGAGGGATTGGAGCAGGCTACAGGAGGAGGAGGGAGCGGGGGGAGTAATCGCAACTCCAATGGAGTCGGAGGAGCTCTCTTCTCACAGGATTTTTTAAATTAAAAACATTTTTTTTAAACTAACCTGTTGTTGGCGGCTGCAAGGACCGTTGAAGAATCCTAAGTGGGGCAGGCCCAACACCTGCCCCTCTCCTTGTCCATGACTTTTGAAAGGGGATCACTTAGCAGGTATTAGGCCCATATTTAAGGGGCCCAATGCAATACTAGGCTGGTATTGATCTTATTCTACTCTGCTCCATAAAGATGCCTTAACCCCAACCTTAGAAGAGAATGTGTTACTGTACCAGTATGTCATTTTTCTGTTTCTCATGCAGATGAGCTGCCCCTCTTTTCAACAAGGCTCAAGTCAGGGGCAATTCTGATGTAAATGACAAAAATTCTGGGACAGTAGCTTTTGTCCTTATTATCCTATAATTTGCACAACTTCACCACTCTGGGGCAGATACATCTTCTGCCAGCAGCCAATTATACCGGAATTTAGTGTGCATTTTAGAATTAGTCTAACTTTGGTGTATTTGATTCATGCCCAAATTCTGGTCCCCTGTGCCAAAACTAAACCACTTCTGCACCAAAGAGAATCTTGGAATTTCTGGTCCAGACTGTCCCCATATGCAAACGTGTTGTTCCTAACTCACTTTGTATGATGAAATTCCCGGCAATGTTTTTTGTATTAGTATCAATTTCATAAGTTTTACTCCAATTTTCTTTCCATACTGGATCTCAGAGTTCCGAACAGTAGTGCAGCTGAGACCAGGAACTTGGAGACATGAAGTAAATTGAACTTGCGTCACACCACTGTCTAGACTTGGCACGCTTCAAAATGTTTCTTTAACTAGAAACATTTGTTTATGACTCTATGTTCCCCTCTGCCATGCTGTAGTAATAACCCATTTCAGGAGCTGCTCGGTGCTTAGGAATGCTAACTGACACATTTCTACATCTGTGCACTGCCCATTCTGTTACCCACCAGTCTGTTATTATACCACGTACTACATAGGATTCTTTAAATGTAACATGCAACTCAAATACTCCTGACAATTCTCAGCTTAATTCCACATATCTTGGTCTAATACGAGTAAAGAAAAATTATGGACAGGAGAAGACCTACATGGATCAAAGGGAAGAGAAGCATATGCCTCTGGATGGCAGCAATTATTCTTCAGTTCCCTTCTTGCTACACTGCTGTATGGACCAGAGGGACCTATGGCTCAGTGGGTTGCCTTTCTCAAAGCTTTTTCCAATGGCAAATGGTCCATGATTTTGCGAATTGCTGCGGCTTCTGGATTTTTATCATTTTGAAGCAGTTTTAAATAATTGGCAAGAAATCAAATACTGTACTACTCTGTGTATTCTGCTAATTAATCTGTTTTGCTTCTACGTTATTTGTCTCTTAATAAAAACAGAAAGCTGATATACAACCTTGCAAATAAAACCCCATCAGAAAAGAAATATTATTTAGTCATTGTGCACCGAGAGGAAATGTCCCATTACAGGCAACAAAGAAATTACATTGCACTCTAGAGAGATAATTTTATACCGCATTATAAACTCAGCACTGCCATGACATACTGATCTCCATAAGCCATAAAAGGACTGTATCCTTATGATTCTCCTCATCAACAACTTGCGTATACTTCTGCAGTAATTGGTGGACAAAAATGAGAAATAACTATTGAATTTTGAGTTGAGAATAATGGTGATGCTAACAGCGCTCACCATTGGACAGCAACTTCCAGAGTACGTGCATGCACAAAAATACGGAAGTTGCGGTCTGAGTTACCCTGCTCCTCCACAGGCTGCGCTATAACAGTACCTTGTCGAGAGACTCGGCATTGAAATCCATGTAAAGGCATGAAGTTGGGGTGCTTACCCACTAAACACGCCAGAAAAAGTTAGGGCAGGTGCATTCAGGGGTAAGTGAATTTGTAACAACATGATCGGTCATAATTACTGCCAGATAACCTCTCTGACCCTGAAAACTTAATTTTACAAGTGTGGTGTCTCATCCTTCAGAATTTAATTAGCGTTGGAGATATAAGAAAAAAATTTCAATAATTTTTTTTTACTTTTTATGTCTTTCTCTCTTAACCCCATTTTTTTCCACAATCTTTATTTTGCTTTCTGTACATGATTTAAATCTAATTTATACTTCCTGGTTTAGACTCTGTGGGCTGGATTTTACCAGCCTTGAGGAGGCGGGTTTGGAGGTGGGACTGCTGGGAAAATCAAAAAGAATGGGAGCGGGTCCCGAACTCGCCTCCAACCAATCTTACCGGGAGTCGGGTCCCCGAGTTGCGCAGGGACCCAACTCCTAGCAGTGGGAAGAGGATTATAGCCACTTAACTGCCTGTTAACAGGGAAATTATCTTTCAAAAATAGATGGTTCATGTCCCTTTAAGAAAACCGACAGATGAGGCGTCATCAACTGACATCGGCTTTCCCTTAATTGGCGGGCTTAACAAGGCCAATCGGGGAAAATAGCGTCTGTGTGTTGGACGTCGCTGGGGGTGGGACTAGAACCCAGAAGGCAACCACCCGCCCCCAACTCATCTTGGTAAGTAAAATCCAGCCCTGCATGTCTCACTGAGGATTCACCAATCTGATTGGTTGAATAGCCTCGCTGTGGTTTTCCCTGCTCACACATGCCACAGAACCCCTGTAGAGAGCACCGTGCTGTTTCAGATGCCTGGCAACAGCAAGTCTATGCTCAAAAGCCCGCAAAAACTCTGTGGGCAGTTGTCAGCATAGTGAATGACGAGTGCTGTTCCTTCACCGCTGACCGCAAAATCCGGACCATTGTCTTCAATTATTTTATTCTTGCCTCCATCTAGTAGATGTCCTCACTGGAAATACTCTCTGATATACTACAGACTCTAATAAAAAAGCACAGTTTTCTGCTACTTCATAAACAAATCATATAAACTACTTTTCTAGATCCCAATGGTAACATTACATTAAGGTCTACTTGTGACTAAAGCAGTTCAGTGAGTACCTTAGAGGGCAACAACTTTCATTATGAACTTTTCTCTGAAAATGATCATATTGTTTTCATTTTTGCCTATTACTTTGCTTTAGAGGGTTGTTGTCTCTTTAGAAATCTATTATGTATCTTCTACTTGTCTGTAGTAAGTAGATATATTAGGTAGCATAGTCCTAAGTCTGCCCAGAGAAGTGACCTGAACTGATAAGAAAATTATCCCAAATTCTCACTGATTTTATTAGTTTACGTGTAAAAGGGGAAATTAGGTCATTAGCAACAGATATAGACAGACTTAGCTTTTAATGAAAAAATCTATACACACAACAAAATTGTGTAGACACCAAAATGTCCAAGGAATTCAGCCCGCAAGTTTTCACCTTCGGGGCATTGATTCACGTAGATAGGTATTACGTATACCTTTAAAACAATTCAATGTCTTTGCCTAATAGCAATATATCTACTCGAGAAGCTTGGCACATAATATTTAAATCAAGGAACAAGGCCTATTATACATTTGTTGTAACAGTTTAATGAGCATTTTTTTCAATCTAAGAAACTTTACAATTTAAAGAACATACAAATGGTGTAATACATAATGTGCTGAACAATAAACCAGGACACATTGCTAATTAGTACTCAGGAACACAAAGAAAAGTGAAGGTAAAACTATTAAATACAATACTGTTGTGCCTGCAGGAACAAATACAAAAAAGTAAAACATTGGGATAAGGAAATTCATTTTACACATTGAGTTCATGCAATGATGTGCAGTGCTGGGCAGCCATCAAGATATGCTTCAAACTTTATACAGCAACTTCTACAAGCCATCTGCATAAATTAAATTTGCCCTAAAAACCTAAAGTTATATATTTTTCAATTTTAAATGGGTACTGACCTGATAAGTTGATTCTTTCATATACTCATGGACCACATACAATAAAGGTTGGAATTTGTAACATGTATTGTTTAAATTCACTGAAAAGTAAAATAGTTTCGATTTAGAAGAAACAAATTGGAAATAAGAATATTGGTGACTGCTCATTATATCGAAATGATTTGAAGAACAAAGTGCAGAAGCACATCTTTTTCTTATGAGTATAATATAGTCATAGCAATGTCACTGGTTAATAGATGTGTGACAGTTTCCAGTACAATGACCAGGAGTCATGAATTACTACTACCTGGAGTTTCAATCTGACGCTATGCTCACAGAAATGATGCCTTTCAGCAGGTTCTTCAGATCAGTTAGACCTCACCAGAAGACACCAAATACAAACGCGATTGAAATACTGGGACCTCCCCTACTACTGTACAAATAGTTTAGAGTAAAGGGTTTACTTCTTTAAGCCTATCTGGCTACACAAATTTAACTAGTTAAAATATTATTTACCATTATATATGCATTTTAATAAAAGTCAGGTTATCTGCTTTCCAGATTGAATCTAACTACCTATGTGCTGCACAGCACCGTGGAACACAGTGAATTTGATTCAGAAAGAACCGTACTAAAAAAGCAAGTTGTCTGAAAAACACAGTATGGCTCCTCTTTGGCCCAACTAGGCTAAATTTAGATTTTAAAAATCATTACTATACACCAGCTTTTATTGTATTTCATCGATGTTTTCTTCAAGAAATTCAGTTGATCTTTTTAAAATGTGGATCACTCAAAATAAGTCGAAACAAAATAATTTCTAATGCACTTAATTTTCTGTAATCATCTGAAACTTCATAAAAAGTTTAGGCTATGTAAAAGAGAATGTGCAATTTATTGATACATGGGAGAAAATATAGACCAATAAAGGAATACAATAAAAAATCAGGCCTATAAGCACTTATTTGATACCTCTTTATGTAAATGAATACTTTGGGGAATAACTTGTTTACCTTTGCAGCTTTTACATAAGTGCAATTTACATCATGTACACATAAATGAGATGCAACATATTACTAGATTGTACGGGCACATGTATTTTTATTAAGTTTAATCTAGATTTTGCCATTTTGAAGTTAGAGGAAAATATACTCAACTTGCTATTTTCTCTTAAAAAAACTATAGATATTCAGGGCAAAATGATATTTCATTTAGAAAAGCTGAATTTAGTGTTTTCTGGCAGTTTCTGTTTAGTTGGCTAAAATCTTTAAAACATCCACATCAGAGATTCCAGAGATGGTTAAGCATGCTCGACAAGGCAAAAATCAAATACAAAAATTAAAACAAAATAATAAAGAATTGGCTAATTTAGTGACATACTAACAATGACTACAGAAACACACTTGCTACATGGAATCAATTTGCGCTTTACAACAGTATTTTACAGTATAAACCATAGTCAAGACAAAGTTTTTTACACAAACTACGTTATTTTACATAACACACCAGAAAGACTTTTGGAACAATTACCACTCTGTTATTGCAGCTACCTATCCATTGCAGAATTAAATTTATTTATATTTGCCTTTCATAATCTCTTGTGCAAATGTTGGAAAAATAGTGGTAAATGGTAAAAGATCAAAGATCACTGGATTTTCTGATTCCAAAAGTGTGTAGCCTATTGAATTGTAAGAGCACTGCTTACATGAATTTCCTGTAAGAGGCAAGATTTCCTCTCAAATAACCATTTCTCAATTTGAGGCACAAAGTAAAGGCAATATTATAGAAACCATAGCAAAATACAAGGAAAAACTGTCACAAAATTAATTTTCATAACTAACTTATACACATGGTTTACAAGTTGGCCTTTTGGATTATACAGAGTTCACTGACTTGAACAAATCCTGTTAATCTGAAATATTCTGTTTTGTACTGTCTTCCTGCATACACAATATTATTGAACCAGTTTTAGCATGTGATCTGAAAAGATGCCGGTCAAATGTGTAATGTAATTTCAGATGTTTGAAGGAATATTCATCACAGTACACTTTGAATTAACCAAAATATCCCTACAGACAAATAATTTGGACAAGTTCAATTGCAGTGGTCTGAAGCCAGAAGTGGGACTGAGAAATCTATTTAATCGGTTATCAAACAAATATCATACAATGACATACTGGACTCCAGTTTAGAAAAATGAACAGTGCGACCTCATAATATTCAGTGCCTATATGAACAGAAGGGACAGACCATGCATATACAAATAATTAATGTAGTTAATATAGTCCCTGTGTGTTAAACTACTTCATCAAAAAAAAATTAGGACGATTTTTGTCTAAGTTTCGGGCGGAAACGGGGTGGTAGTGGGTTATAAATCGTGGCACTAACCACCCCGTTCCCACAGACTGCGATTTTGGAGCAGACTGGGAAACAGGTGAGCTGCCCGAAACAAGCGGGAGATTACTCAGACAGTATGCAAACCGGGGTCCTACACCATATTTAGGATCCCGATGCAAATTTGGTCTTCCACTGGGTGAAGTGCGTGTTCTGATTGGAACTGAGCATTGAATGAATTGGCCCCACAAAAATCTTCCTGTCCATTGTGGATTTCCCAGCCCCATCCCCTTTAGTGCTTAACATCCGACTTGGCTCTGCGGAGCAGCTGCAAATATCGCAACTGTTCCCAACTTAGCTGTTCAGTGCTGGAAGCTCACCAATATTACTGAAGTGAGGCTCGATCATGAAAATGGTTCAGACCTCATGCCGACGTCATTGGCTTGCCCACTGGCCAGCAGATTTATGTGCGTATCAAAAATCGCCCCCATTGTTTTAAGAATTACTTTGATATACCGTATTTCTCATCAAGAAAATCAAGTGAACTTTAATGAGTTATAAATAGTTTATAAAATGGAAACAATAAGAAAACATATCAAGAAAGCACATTTTCTTTCAGGTTGTTGGTGGTGGGCAGTGGTTTATGAAAATATAAACCAGTTATCTGCTATTAATATGTAACCCAAGTACTCAATGAGCTAATGCTGTGATATCTTTTTCACTTAAATGGATTAATATTACAAGACTAGATGAACAACTTGGATGAGTAACACTGTTCATCCCAGTTCTAAAGAACAATTCTCTGGAATTCTAAAACAAGACAAAATATAACAAAATTTTAATGCACTCAGGATTCCAATGAAGCTTAGAGAGATAATAGTATTTTGACCTGGTTCAGTGAAAAAGTTTGGCAGTTCAAAATGTGTTTCTTTAGTACAAGGCATGGCTTGTACAATTTTACTTGCATGCTCAGAACATTTGGTGAGAACAGGCCAGTTCTTCCCAGAACCCAATCACAATGCTCTAAATCACAACATTAAATATGCCATACTGGCATAACTTCACAAAACTCACAAAAAAGTCATCATATTTCAGCAAACTGTCACTAAAGGAAAGCTAACTATAACCACCTCAATCAGCATTGTATTCAGACTGAAATTCAAAATTGTATGTGATTACTATGCATTTGACTTGGTACTGGCATTACATTTCTGGTTAATATATAAATCATCTTCAAAGGATAATACAAGAAAAAAAAGGTCTGACTGACCATACTAAAGTTAGATTTTGGGGTGTGACGGCGCCTTTTTTTTTCTTTTGCTTATACATATACATCATGCAAGCAAAAAAATATAATGATCAGGTTGTTGTACAGAAACTCCATATCTGTTTGTTAGGGCCTTTTCAAATAAGGAACCACAGGGAAAGGATTACATATTCAATTTTCCTATTTTGTTATTTCACTAAGTGCTTACTTTCTCATGATTCAATTCTTTTTACTAGAGATCCATTACCACAATTATAAGTGATAGCTGGATGACTCAAATATCTTGACCAATTGCACAAATTGCCTCTCTCTCGTGTTGTGCAATCATTATTACTAGTTCCCATGCCCAAGTCCCTGAACAATTAAAAAAAGTCTACACTTAAATTCATTGGCCGACAATAGAAAATTGTACTAGTAAAAGGAACTAACATTTTTTAAAAGTATCAACTGCATAATTGGAGTTTGGAGTCGGTTTACCTCAAACCAACATGCATGATTAAAATGTATTTTAAAATCATGATTCCATTTGGAGAAATTTTGGTAATTCCCATTGAAACATCTTCCTTTTATGTGGTCCGAGAACAGAAAAAGTTAGCCTGCAATTTGTACAAAATTTTACACTAATTCCACTCTCAGACCAGAAAACTTTCCCATAGGAAAAGGCCCTAACTGCAGTAACTTTGAGAACCCTCACTCTCACACATACAAATCGAAAAACAAAAAAAACTTCAGTTTGTTACAATCTACACATAATGTACATTTACAATATATCATTTTCCACAGAAGGAAGAATAAGGAATACATGAAAATTTACAAAAGATAGTTTCATTTTCAATTTTTTTTAAAAAGAGGTAATGGCTAAAATGCAGATCTTTATGGGGTGACATTAAAATGAGGAAGAATGACCATTTTCTATTAGTGGTGGACCGAGGTCACATAGGTTCTACAATTTACCATCAAATATTCTTAATCGCATTCCCAGATTACTACATCTCAGGACATTTTACTGCCATCAGGGAAAAGGGAAAAAGAGAGAAATAAAAAGACAATTTTGCAATTTCTGAGCTGCAATTACTATAGCACTTATTGGCTATTGTCAGTGACCATAAGCATATTCCATCTAGTGTTCAACATTGATATGCCAGAACTATAGTTAAGGACCTGAATCCACCACTGCATTCTATGATTAAAAGACAGGCACTCTCCTATATCACAGGACAATTAATGTAGTTCTAATTCAATGAATAACACTTAGTGAACACAACGTTAAGTGCAAGATATTCATTTGCTTTTCTTTTTCCCTTCCACATTTATCTTATCCTACAGTGTTTGGCTAGTATATTGATTCTGCTAAGTAGCAATGATGTCTTATAAAGCATAAAAGAGGTATCATCAGGAGCTTATTTATGCATTACAAAATTACAAGTAACATAATTTCTGAGATATTTAGACTAAAAACTGAATTTGGAAGGGAAAAAAAGAAGTAGACTCACATTAAGCCGTGTTTGTGATTGTATTCTTTCAAACAGCTGAGTCAAGCACACCATGTCTTATTAAACTGTGGGAGGTCATGTAAGTTACTGTGTGTTGCCTAGATCAGGCATCCCCTACATTTAAATGGTTGAACTGTTCAGTCTCTGAGGTTTTGTAAACTTAAAAAGAATATTTTGGACCCGCTTTCAGTACACAATGAGACACTATTGTCATTTGCAGAAGAACAACAGGGTGTTTGCTGGAATCGAAACCTCTGTTTTCTGTAGACCTTTGTAAAATATTTCATTCTTCTCTTGGATGTACTTATTTCATCTTTTAAAAGGGCAAACCATTCTGGTCTTGATCAAGAGGATGGATACAAGATCACACACTCATTGTCATGCTTGGAGAATACTGTAAAGAACAAACAAAACAGCATATGAATGTCATTTAAGAATCAAGTATTATGATTTATTGGCAAACATATGGAAATAATGTCAACATATTATGAAAGTAAACACCTACAATAATCAGTTTGGTTTATTATATTCTAACCAATATATATCCACGGTTTAAAACATTTTACACTGGTCCAGGAGAAAACATTATTGGGGCAGAAATTCCGATCCCTACGGGTGAGTATGCGCTGTGTACTCACCCGTAGGGACATCGGAAATGCCAGTTTCAGGCCTGCTTTTACCAGGATAAGAGTTGAAAAAAGTGGGAAAAAAAATGTTTCCACTGATTTATCATTTAAAAATACTTTAAAGAAAGTTAAGTTTATTTTTAGCCCCGTTAAAAACTTTAATTATTTTTTAAAAAAATTAAAATTTTTGTTTAAAATAGTTAATTTATGTAATTTTAAGCCATTTTAAAAATGTGATTTAAAAAAAAAAAATATTTGACGTTTTACTATGTTTTGGGGGTGATCTCTATTCATATATTTGACAGGTCTTCCTGTCAAATCTATGAATGGAGATTCCCTTCGCTGATTGGCTCCCCATGGCCCACGTGATCCCAGGGACGCTGCGAACCGCCTGCGCCTCTGGGATACGTGGGCCCTGTGCACCAGCAGTTTGGAGTGGCCCAGGTAAGGAACTCTGTGCCTCCTGGGAGCCCTCTGGTCCAAGCACAGATTTTTCCAAATCGCAGCCCTCTGCCCGAGGGAGGCCTGCGAACGGAATTTCTGGGCCATTAAATTCAAGTCTGTAGTACTCAAATTCTCCCACTAGGTGCATCTACTGAACTCTATAACTAGAGGATTAAACAAGGTACTGCACCATTAATTGGAATGGGGGGCATCTATACTGGCCTAATGCACTTCACTCTGAGTGGTACAATGGGGTTTGCCACTGTTAGGTACTTGATCTATGGGCTCTGAGTGCTGCTTATGACTCAAAATTGTTCCCATCTCCATTATGCGCTGGGTTACACGGCTCTTAAACTGAAGCTGGTATAATACTTGATCAGAAGCCTGGCATTGGATGCACTAGCCACCCCCTTCCCCACGAGAAACTATGGCAACTCACCAAGCTTACTTTGACAGCATCTACCAGCCAGGTGACCTCTATCACTGAGAAGGACAAGAGCAGCAATATCATAGGAAAGCCATCACCTCCTGGTTCCTTGAAGCACATCTGTTAGAGAAATCTATCTCCAATTATCCACTTTCTCACCACATCTCTCAACCTCTTCTTCCTCAGGAAACACTTCCATTACACTGTCTACTTAACTCCACAACTCTATTACTCTTTGAGTAAAGAAGCTATTTCTGAATTCCCTTTTTATTTCTTTTTTTGAACTTGTGTCCCCTGGTGTTTGAACTCTTTAAGCACCATCAGTTTATACTGTCTGAATAGTTTAGTATTTGAAAATTTCATTAAAAAAAAAGAACTTTATGAAACTTTTTTTGAACAAAAATAAAACAAAACGATTGACAGGATGTTTCTGAATACCTTTCATGAAATCACACACAAGAACTTGAGTCACAGGAAGGCTTAAGCAAACAGTGGGAGACAGAGAATGTTGACGAACAGAACGGCTTAAAATGATCAAAAAATGCCCACATGCTGTGGGGCCTTTTGACTGTCAGACATTTTAAATTTATTAACAAAGACTGTTGGTTAGTGCTAATGAACAAATGGCTCCAAGATATGGACAAGTCTTGAACAGATTAATTTACACTCAACAAGTACCACCTCATAGTCAAATTGTCAATGCATATTGTGGCATACATATTCTAGGCACTTCATTTCATTGTAATTAGAATTTAGAATTGCAAAATAGTTTTTCTATGAAACCCTAGTTTGCTGTGACATTAAGTAAACCCAGTATTTAATGAACATAACTTTAGCACAAGCTTTAAATATCTTGCACTGTTTTAGAAATAATGAAATTATTAGATGAGAAAGGATCAATACAAGTTTTCAATTTAATCTCAGGATCACAACATCTATAAACTATTCAGGTTTTACTCTCAAGATTATGATGCCATCTGATTTCCTCACAATGACAGCCTTATTCCTCAATCGAAAGCATCCATAATTCCAGGTGTTGAACACTACAAAATTTCATACATGAAAGTAACAAATACATCAGTCATGATTCCCAATCTTCCATGCTGTCCAGCAACTTCTGCTAGAAATGTGTGCGGACTTTGAGTGAGGACAGGACCAGTCTCAGTTATGATGCCCTTATCGTCAAACAGGTAGCCAATAATGCTCACAGATGATGAAGGGCCATTTGGATGAGGTACTTGTGGGTACCTGCACCAATGGAACCATAGTCAGGTAAGTAGTCAAAAAGTAGAGGAAGGGAGAGAAGAAATTAGTAGAAAGAAAGGGGCAATTAAAAAAAACAAAATAACTTTCCCTCAACCATACAATCTTCTTGACATTATGAACTGAAGTCTTCACGGGCAACGTGTAAATGTCATGCTAAATAAACCACAAAGCATTGGTCTGAAAATATAATTATAAAGCCAAGGATTAGTTTTGATCAGTCCTACGTAGAACAGAATCAGAGGCTGCTGTTATGTGATGTGTAGATGACAGGCCCTTGTGCACAATGACCAGAGTCTAACAAGTACCCAATTGCATTGGATATGGAACTTTTTCATGCATGCAGCTGATTTTTAGCATCTGCTTTTTCATAACATTTAAAATATTCTTTTCAAAGTTTTAAAAACTCCCAAGAGTCTAACAGACTGCCCAAGCATTTCTGAAATACAACTTCACACTGGGTTGGAGATATACTATAGCCAATGCAAGTCAATGTGGTGCAAGATACACTCTTGGAGATGGTCTTACACCCTTGGCTCTAATGCATTTGGCTATCAGTTTGGGACGCAACGCTCCAGCTATACTGTCACATTTCACATTAAAATCACTTTCCATCAATGCAAAAGTGGTAGTATAACTAAACACCAAATGTGTTCATAGTAATGAAGCATTGGACAATTCACTGGAATGCCTAACGTGATCTGCAGTGATGTCAGCAAACTGTCTAAGCAACCAATCACATTGCAGAATTCCCACAGACAGGGAAGCAGAAAATGAGAATTTGCCTTTATCCAGATTTTTTGACTGGTATATTGATTGTATATTAAGATGTTTAATCAATTATAACCAATTTGTTGTCATACAACATGTTGCAACTTCTGTAATTATTTAATCTCTGAAAAATTAGGAATCCACACTGCAAGTAAGTCCCTCCTCTGGTGTCAGCGTTTGCTGAGTGGTAGCACTCTCACCTCTGAGTCAGATAGTCATTGATTCAAGCCCCACTCTTGAGACATAATCACTTTGGCCTGGAATTTGCGGTAAGCGGCAAAGCAAAGGTGTTCGCTGCTGGCCCCGAAGAAGTTTGTGGCGAGAAGTTTGTCTTTTTTGACGCACAAGTGATTTCAATGCAGTATAATGGGGAATGCCTAACGTGATCTGCAGTGATGTCAATAAACTGTCTAAGCAACCAATCACATTGCAGAATTCCCACAGACAGGGAAGCAGAAAATGAGAATTTGCCTTTATCCAGATTTTTTTTAAATGTTACAAAGAGCAAAACAAAGATTGGGGCTCTCACATGGGGATAAGGTAGAACCTGAAATAATCATCAACAAACTTTAAAAAAATATAACTTTTTTTTTTAAGTTTCTTAAAAATTGTAATTTTTATCACAATGGAGAAATTTGACAGCCCACAAAATTAAAATTAGATTTTCAGGGCCATAATGTTTGTTTAGCAGTCAATATGCTGTTAAAACCCCAGTTACACCTAATCCAGGAAGGCCTAACATTTAATGAGGTAATTAACAGCAACAGATACTATTCTAATCTTGTAGCGCATACTTAGAACTCTGACTAGCTGCATACTATGTGCTTTAGCTATTTAACATATTTGTCTTGCCTTATAACCTTTAATCCTTTCTTAAACAGGAATCTATCTAGCACTATTTAAAGGAGTTAATAATCAGCATGGCACTAGGGCCTAGAAACTCAGTGGGCCTTGCGCCCACTTAGCGCCTAAAGAGGTCTTTTGCGCCGGCGGGGTAGTAGCGCGGAAATTGAGTGCAGCGGTATTGGCGGCGGTAGCCGTTAGCGCTGCGCCGGGACCGATGACGTCATCGGTGTGCACGGTGGCCCGTAACGCCCCGAAACCGCGCCGATCTCCATATTTATTTGCGGCCGCCTCCTCCGAAGCGGGCGCAAACAGCGACCAGAAAACGGGGCCGTCCTGCTGCCATAGTGGGGCGCTTTAAAGCGGAAGGTGTGGCCGGCCGCTTTTTTGGCGGCCGCCTGCCCGCACCTCCTTCCCCGGCCTCCTCCACCCCCCTCCCGCGGCTTTGCCGGCTGGTTTCCGTGGAGCCCGGCACTTCTCCGTTGTGCCGGGCTCTTTTACCGGCACTCGCGATCGGGGCTCCGGCCGTTGCAGGCACCTCCCCCTTAAGAGAAGGAGGAGGCCTGCAGTACCGCAGCCTGCCGCACCGCATCGGGTGGCGCTGCGGCAACTAGCGCGCCGATATTCAGTTGCAGCGCCCCAAACGGAGGCGGGCACACCCTGGTATAGTGCCCGCTTCCGAATTGGGGCGCAGAAGACGAATATACGGCGTGCGCTAATGCCTCCCCGCCCAGCGCTAACTTTTGGGCGCGAGCGAGCTGCCCGCGCCCAAGTGAATTTCTAGGCCTAGATGTTTTTGTTGAAATCTGTTCCATAATTCTACGGGGGGGTGGTGGTGTATGTTTTTTAATTTGTTTATAGGAAACCCCAAAAAAAAATTAACTAAGAAACTTCAATTTGTTTTTATAACTTTAAGAGCTGTATTTTTCTTTGACTTGAGATTTGTAACTTAGCTACTCTATAACCTTGGTTGTAGTCTTTTCACTGTCACAAACAAGATAAATAATACCATCACTTGTCAATTAAGGGATTAATGTATATACTTATGTGTAAGAAATTTATGCCAGAGTTCAGAGGTTAAAATGGGGGGATGGTGGAGGAGACATCTTGTGTGAAAGTATGAAACCTAAGAATTGTGGGTGCAGGGAATACTTCATATAGAAACTGTATGTGCCGAGAGTTGGTTCTACATATTCACTACTTCAACCTCCAGTCTTGCTTGAGGCTGGCTAGCTCCAACTATGCACTTTCAATCACAACTTCTTCAGTGTCAAGCATTATGTCAAAAAATAGATAAAAATCATTATCAATTTTTGGCAAGGGGCAACAATTTTTCAAAATCTCCACTACTTCACCTCTAAACAACTCAGAATGAATGCAACATTTTTCTGAGAACTCACATTTGTAACATGTGAAATCCATAGATTTGGAAGAACATTCAGTTGAAAGTAGTTAGTAATGACAAAAATGCTGCTAGGTGGAGCCACACATAAGTAAAGTTTCCCCCTTCCACCATAATATTTACTCCGGGCAAGAGATCAGGTGGATTGAGCAGCAGGCTCACCCCATCTTGCCAACGTGAGGCCCGGGCCATTTTAACTCCCTGACCTCATTATGATAGTTCAGGCCCAGCAACGAGCCAAAGCCGCATCCTCATTCTTGTCGGTCGCAGGAGTTAAAATTGGACCAATTGAGTTATCATGGAATCATAGAAATTTACAGCACAGAAGGAAGCCATTGGGCCCATTGTGTCTGTGCCGGCTATAAACGAGCTATCCAGCCTCATCCCACTTTCCAGATCTTGGTCCGTAGCCTTGTAGATTACAGCACTTCAAGTACATATCCAAGTACTTTTTAAATGCAATGAGGGTTTCTACCTCTATCACCCTTTCAGGCAGTGCATTCCAGACCCCCACCACCCTCTGGGTGAAAAAAATTCTCCTCAACTCCTCTCTAATCCTTCTGTCAATTGCTTTAAATTTATGCCCCCTGGTTATTGACCTCTCTGCTAGGGGAGTTAGATACCCCATGGAACAGAACTTGTTTAAAGACACCCTTTGCCACATAGTATTACTGTCATTTGGAGACTATTTGAAACTCACAAGGTCTTTGAAAATATGAGGGAACAGGAAGAGGTAAAGGGGAGCAAAATCATCAATTTTCATGTACTTTCTGTAAAGCGCTTTGGGATGCCCTAAGGAGGTGAAAAATGCTAAATAAATGCAAGTTCTTTTTTTCTTAGCAGATAGATGTCCAAGTATGCCACAAAACTTGTTTCATGGTTACTGATAATCCATGCCAAGCCCTTACAAAACCTTCTCGGCTAGAAATTGGGCACCTTAGCGCCTCCTGTTATCGGCTCTGGGGGGCGATAATGGGGCGCTAATCACTTACCGACCAGGTAAGATCAACTCCCGCTATATTCGGCAGGAGGTTTGCAGCAGCGGTATGGCGTTGCACCCCGATTTCCTTTGCCCAGAGATCGTGATGTCATTACCATGCGCATCGCCCCGGTGGTGCCCCAGACCCGAACTTCGGTTCCGCTCCCTGCAGCATCGCCGGGCGAAAACACTGACAGCTGTAGGAGGTGTTTATCGGGAGGCCGGGCGCTTCGCGGGCGATACTTAAAGGCGAGGTGGCCGAGGTAAGTGGGAAAAATTCTCAAATGGTCTTTCTGGTTTTTTCCCATTTTTCTTTGCCAGCGATCGATCAGCCCAGCACTCTGCTGCAGTGCATCGGGCTGATCAGGCCAGATCGCGGCTGTTGTCCAGAACCAGGTAAGTCTTTTCCTTACAGAGCCTGCAGTGATGGCCCTTCCCTTTAAGGGCGGGAAGGAGCCTTCCAACTTGGCAGCGCTGCATGGCCCATTGTGGAGCGCTGCACACCTACCGCCCCACCTGCCAATTAAATAGTCAAAGGAGGAAAGTTGCCAGAAATATAAAGTTGCCAGAAAAAGCGGTCAGCCTGAGGATTGGGATCTTTTTAGAAATCAGCAAAGGGGGACCAAGAAATTGATAAAGAAAGGGAAAATGGAATATGAGCACAAACTAGCGAAAAATATAAAAACGGATTGTAAAAGCTTCTATAGGTATGCGAAAAGGAGAAGACTGGCAAAGGTAAATGTAGGTCCTTTACAGTCAGAGAGGGGAGAATTTATAATGGGGAATGAAGAAATGGCTGAGAAATTAAATAAATTGTTTCTGTCTTCACGGAGGAAGACACAAAAAACCTCCCAGAAATACGAGAAAACCAAGGGTGTGGTGAGAATGAGGAACTTAAAGAAATTATTATTAGTAAAAACATAGTACTAGCAAAATTAATGGGACTAAAAGTCAATAAATCCCAAGGACCGGATGACCTACATCCTAGGGTTTTGAAAGAGGTGGCCATTGGAATAGTGGACACATTGGTTGTCATCTTCCAAAATTCTATAGATTCTGGAACGGTTCCTGCAGATTGGAGGATAGCAAATGTAACCCCGCTATTTAAGAAAGGAGGGAGAGAGAAAACGGAGAACTACAGACCTGTTAGCCTTATCAGTAGTTGAGAAAATGCTGGAATCTATTATAAAGGATGCAATAACTGGGCACTTAGAAACTAATAGTAAGATTGGGCAGAGTCAACATGGATTTATGAAAGGGAAATCCTGTTTGACAAACCTATTGGAGTTCTTTGAGGATGTAACTAGTGGAGTAGACAAAGGGGAACAGGTAGATGTGGTGTATCTGGATTTTCAGAAGGCCTTCGATAAGGTTCCACACAAGAGGCTGGTGAACAAAATTAGGGCACATGGAATTGGAGGTAATATACTGGCATGGATTGAGAATTGGTTAACAGACAGAAAACAAAGAGTAGGGATAAACGGATCTTTTTCAGGATGGCAGGCTGTGACTAGTGGGGTACCGCAAGTATCGGTGCTTGGGCTCCAGCTATTCACAATCTATATCAATGATTTGGATGAGGGGACTAAATGTAACATTTCCACATTTGCTGATGATACAAAGCTAGGTGGCAGTGTCAGTTGCGAAGAGGATGTGAAGAGGCTTTAAGGGAATCTCGACAGGCTCAGTGAGTGGGCGAGAACATGGCAGATGGAATATAATGTGGATAAATGTGAAGTTATCCACTTTGGTAGAAAAAACAGAAAGGCAGAGTATTTCCTAAATGGTGAAAGATTGGGGAATGCAGATGCTCCAAGGAACCTGGGTGTCCTTGTACATGAGTCACTGAAAGTGAATGTGCAGGTGCAGCAAGCCATTAGGAAGGCAAATGATATGCTGGCCTTCATTACAAGAGGATTTGAGTACAGGAGTAAAGAAGTCTTACTCCAATTATATAGGGCCTTGGTGAGACCACACCTGGAGTACTGTGTATAATTTTGGTCTCCTTACCTAAGGAAGGATATACTTGCCATAGAGGGAGTGCAATGAAGATTCACGAGATTGATTCCTGGGATGGCAGGGTTGTCATATGAGAAGAGATTATGTAAACTAGGAAACATTGGTGACTGTATCGGTGCCGTTTCCTGCTCTCATCCTGAACTAGACAATTTCATTCACTTTGCCTCCAATTTCCACCCTTCCCTCACCTTCACATGGTCCATCTCCGACTCTTCCCTTCCCTTCCTTGACTTCTCCGTCTCCGTCTCTGGGGATAGATTATTGACCAACATTCACTACAAGCCCACTGACTCCCACAGCTACCTGGGCTATGCTTCCTCCCACCCCACTTCCTGTAAGGACTCTATTCCATTCTCCCAGTTTCTCTGTCTCCGCCACATCTGCTCTGACGATGCCACCTTCCACACCAGTGCTTCTGACGTGTCTTCCTTTTTCCTCAACCGAGGATTCCCCTCTACCGTGGTTGACACGGCCCTCGACCGGGTCCGTTCTATCTCCCGCACTTCTGCCCTCACCCCTGCCCCTCCCTCCCGGAACCATGATAGGGTTCCTTTTGTCCTCACCTTTCACCCCACCAGCCTCCACATTCAACGGATCATCCTCCGCCATTTCCTACACCTCCAGCGTGATCCCACCACCAAACGCATCTTCCTCTCCCCTTTCAGCATTCCGTAGGGACTGCTCCCTCCGAGACACCCTAGTCCACTCCTTTATCACCCCCAGCACCCCTTCCCCTTCGCCCGGCACCTTCCCGTGCAAGCGCAGGAGATGCAACACCTGCCCATATACCTCCCCGCTTCCCACTGTCAAGGGCCCCAAACACCTCTTCCAGGTGAAACAGCAATTTACTTGTACTTCTTGCAATCTAGTATACTGTATTCGCTGCTCACGATGCGGTCTCCTCTACATTGGGGAGACCAAACGCAGATTGGGTGACCACTTTGCGGAACACCTCCGTTCAGTCCGTAAGGGTGGCCCCGAGCTTCCGGTCGCCTGTCATTTCAATTCACCATTCCATTCCCACTCAGACCTCACCGTCTGCGGCCTCTTGCATTGTTCCACGGAAGCTCACCGTAAACTCGAAGAACAGCACCTCATCTTCCGATTAGGCATTTTACAGCCTTCCGGACTCAATATCAAGTTCAACAACTTCAGATCATAACCTCGGCCCCTATTATATTTTTATATTTTTCATCCACACTTTTGGTTTGTGACTTTTCCTTTTTTTTCTCTCTCTCCCACATGACAACTGTCTCTCACTCTGTCAGCACATTTCACACTTCATCTAGAGCCATTGTTTGTTTCTTTACCTATCCTATTACTATCTCATCTCACCTTGAATATCTTTTAATGTCTCTTCTTTCATCCCCTCCCCCATTTCCCAGCCCCCAAACTGCCTTTTGTTTCATTTCCTGACTTTTCTCTCAGTTCTGTAGAAGGGTTTCGACCCGAAACGTTGACTCTATTTCTCTCTCCACGGATGTTGCCTGGCCTGCTGAGTTTTTCCAGCATTTTCTGTTGTTATTTCGGATTTCCAGCATCCGCAGTATTTTGCTATCGTTAAGTAAACTAGGCCTGTATTCTCTTAAATTTAGAAGAATGAGAGGGGATCTCATTGAAGCATACAAAATTATTATAGGGCTTGATAGGATGGATGCTGGGAGAATGTTTCCCTTGGCTGGGGAGTCTAGAACCAGGGGCCACAGCCTCAAGATAAAGGGTAGGCCATTCAGGACTGAGATGAGAAGAAATTTCTTCACACAGAGGGTGGTGAATCTTTGGAATTCTCTACCCCAGAGGGCTGTGGAGGTTCAGTCATTGGGTATATTCAAAACAGAAGTCGACAGATTTCTGACTAGTAAGGGCATCAAGGGATATGGCGATAAGGTCGGTGAATGGAGTTGAGGCAGAAGATCAGCCATGATCTCATTGAATGGCGGAGCAGGCTCGAAGCCTGGCACTAATTTTTTCAACTTTTAAAAGTTAGCGCCCCAAACGGGGCTATAATGAATTTCTCCCCCTATATCTCTTCTATCGTTTATCATGCATTTCCATATTCCATCAGGGCACAAAGTCAAGCTCCAACTTATATACTTGGTATAGTCACATTTTTAAAGAGCATGATACGTAAATACAGTACATTGTAACACAGCCTACCTGCATGATGTATGATCATTTACTGACATGAGCAACTTTTTTTGTATTGGGAAATGCAGGAAGTGATGACATTGAGTTGCTGTGTGGCTATTGCTATTTAGTGAGTAAAGTGCTGACCTATGCATCAGTCACCTGAAGATGATCCCTATGCTAGCCTGGAAAGGCTGAAACAAAACAACAGTTGAGGGAGGTAGTGACCTGGACTGCCACTGGCAGTGCTGTCTCTATGATGCAGATATCATTGTAGCACATAGCACAAATCTGCAACTAGCTCTTTGCTGAATCCTGGATCCTGCAGAGCCAATTTCTATAGTAATTGACAGGTAGGTGGGCTAGTCCTGCGGATATGTCTGCTGACAATATGGCAGATGCCACCAATTTGGCTGTGGTGCCTGCTGATCTCCATGGCCTGCCTTCTTTCATTTTAACCATGAAATAATGCATTGTAGTGAAAAGCTCACACACATAATTAATTTTAACTGAAGTTGACAACTGGCATGGGACACTATACTCAGATATCTTATTGTTCCTTTAGCTTCCATGTAACTTGTACCCTAAGAACTCCTTTGTCATTTGCCTCTTTTTCAGTTCAACCTGTTCTGCTGAAGTCTTGGAAATGCTTTAATTACAGTCAGATTTCTAGTGAATTCACAGATAATATTTCATTTTTTTAATACATAAGATTTCTGCGTAACTCAATTTAAAAAAAATCATGAATAGAGAAATCTTTACAAGTGTCTACAAAATGAGTAACAGAAGGCAGCAGTAAAAGAGTACTGTAAAACTGGAAAGAAAAAGCTAAAAAGCCTTGGACCCTTTAAGAGCTAGCTCTATTGCTCTTGGAGCTTCCTTTGAGCCAACACCAGATAGGCAAAGGGAGTGCCCAGCCGAATTCCATCCTAAATGGACAGAATATCACCAGGGTTCACTTCAATCCATCCTATTATTTAACTGAGACTATGGCTATTGTAGAGACCACTTCAGATTGTTCTAAAAAGACCTGCAGAACAGCTTGTTTGACACTAAAGTGGTCTAGATCCAGCTTTAGGGATCTGAACCAGATTTTTCAGTCCCTCACCACCTGTTCTGCTCCTGCACCATCACCCATAGCAACTAGAAAATATAACGGAGTACACAGTGTTATTTCCGAGAATCCTAATTTCACCTAAAAGTGAAAGGCCTATAAATTCATCTCGGGCGGTGGTGCAGAATGGCCGGTATCGGATTGGCCGCCCGTTATACACAGCGCCTGATATTCAGTTCCATTGCGGTCAATAATAGGCGGCCGATCTGATACCACCTGTTTTGCGCCACTGCCCGAGATGAAGTTCTAGCCCAAAATGTCTCCAAAAAGGATCACGTTACAAATTAATTTTCTGCTGGCTTACTAAGTTCAAACAGTTTACATTAAAGTTACTGTTTATTTGTAAATCATTAGATCTTTAAATGGAAGGATTAGGGCAAGCTAAAAAAAATTGTAGATAGAAAGCTACTTTCTACAATTGAAAGAAAAGGAGCAAATTACATTACAATAGAAGAAATGAGACAAAGAAAATAAATTATCAACTGATGGAATTGGTTAACTGTGACTCTGCATGCTAGAGGGGATCTCTGAAACATTACAGAATACAAGTTTAAATTTCACTCAGAAACCAAAAAGGAATAGAAGAAATCTTCAATTTTTAGGATTCTGTTTCAATGAACCAACAAATTATTTTCACAACAACTTAAATAATTTAAAATCACAAATTAATTTAAGTTTTTTACACCAGCCAATGTTTCAAATGTTTTTCTTTCAGAAAACATAGAATAGACAGCAATGCTCTCCTGGCTACCTTCCTGATATCTATTTTATGTTGTTTGTGCTTCATCAATTTTAATTTTTTTATCCAAGGAAATTTGCCATTTATTCCATGAAACAGTTATGCCAATGTAGAAACAGTAGAGGGCACCATTTGGTCACTGAGAAAGCAAAAAACTAAGAAATCTAAAACTTCATGAAATTAATGAAGGGATCGTAAATCATTTTGCATGCAAAAATTTTGGTGCACCAGAATACAACAGGAGTTGCTAAGACTTGTGTAATAGATGTGCATTTTATTAAGGAAATGTTGCACCTTAGGCACATATTTAAATTGATAATTACAATATTTAGTCAGCTTTTCAAGCAGATTGAATTAGAAATGTCAGCTCACACTGGCCAATTCTATACATTCAAATTTGGTAGTACTGGGGAATGATTAGCTCAGGATGTCCACCCTCCTCGCCAACAGAGCTACAGCCATTATAATTTACTCAAACCCCTCAGATGATAACCATGCAGTTATGCAGACACTCAATGTACATGTGCAGGTTACTGATGTATGAAGCACTATGTGAACACAATCTAAACTGACTGAACCCAATATGTTAAAGTTCTTCATTTATTTGCCTGAAAATAAAATTGAAAAGTAAGAAATATGGTGCAACTGCTCCCTAAAGATCATCTGGCAAAACTCCAACTCATCCTCAGACCTCCACTATTCCACCTGGGCCTACCACCTTCCACAGATAAATGTTATCATCTTGCCGTAGCAGTACAAGAACCATCGTGCCCCATGGAGTGGAGAAAATTATCTTCTGATCTCTAGTCTTGCTTAAAACTGGTAAATTTGTGCTTGTTAATTTAAAACCCAGGTCCTCTGGTTCTGTGCTCATGCTATAACCTAAGACAAATAACCTGCTTATATTTACATCTATGCTTATCAGCATTTTAAAGACTCGTATCATATCGCCCCTCAATCTTCTTTTCTGCAATGAAAACAAATTCAGCGCTGAGAATCTTTCTTTATAACAAAGACCTCCCTCCCACCCCCACCAAGTCCCAGAATTATCTTTGGTGCTTTTTTCTGAACCTCCTCCAATACATTAATGTCTAGTTAAAAATAGCATGCCCAAAATTGCACACAATATTCCAAATATGCTTTCACCAGCAATTTAAATAAGGCAGAATGACTTCTTCCTACTTATAGTCAAATGCCCTCGAGATAGATCCTAGCATTTGAGTAGCTTTCTGATAATAGCTTCACCTTTACTTTACAATGACTGATTAATAATCATACCTAAAAGATAATAAATAACATTTCATTGTGTACACTTTAGTTGTTTCCTATTTCAATACACATTACCTTAAATTCATCATCTAAATAAAAATTCATGTGCTGTTCCTTAACCAATCTGTCTAAATGGGCTAGAATCCTGATCCTTCTAAACCTCCCTTGTATTTTCTTCCATATCACATAGCTTGGTATCATGAACATAGTTTATCATTTTATAATAAGTACTCTCCAAGTTATTTATAAACAATGTAAATACAAATGGGCCTGAGCAAACTCCTGTTTAACTCTGCTAGTCAGTGCTCCATGACAGAACTTGCCCATTTATCACCTTGTACTTCCTATTGCCAAACAAGTTTTTAATCCAGTTGACAAAATTTGCAATGAATTCCGCCTTTAAAAATTTTACATGTAGAACTTTATCAAATGCCTTCTGGAAATTCAAGCAAATTATAACCAATGCTCTCATCCATTAGTACAGTGACCACTTCAAAAGAATTTCAGCTGATGAACCAGGTATGACCTATTGGTTCTAAATCCACGTTGAATATTTCTTATGGCCTTAATGATCTTTAGATGACCACTGACAGCATTCTGTATAATAAGAACATAAGAAATATGATCAGGAGTAGGCCAAACGGCCCCTCGAGCCTGTTCTGCCATTCAATAAGATCATGGCTGATTTTCTACATCAACTTTACTTTCCCACCCTATCCATATTCCTTCATTCCCTTAGCATCCACAGCCCTCTGGGGCAGAGAATTCCAAAGATTCACAACCCTCTGAGTGAAGAAATTTCTCCTCATCTCAGTCCTAAATGGCCGACCGTGAGACTATGACACCTAGTTCTAGACTTTCTAGCCAGGGGAAACAGCCTCTCAGCATCCACCCTCTCAGCATCTACCTGGTCAGGCTATGTCAAGAATTGTATATGTTTCAGTGAGATCACCTCTCATTCTTCTAAACTCCAGAAAATATAGGCTCACTCTACTCAATCTCTCCTCATAAGACAACCCTCTAATCCCAGGAATCAATCTAGCGAACCTTTGTGGCACCCCCTCTAAGGCAAGTATATCCTTCCTTAGGTAAGGAGACCAAAACTGTACACAGTACACCAGTGTGGTCTCCAAGATGGCGTGTGATTTGAAGGGCAACTTGGAGGTGATGCTGATCCCACAACATTGCTACTCTTGTTCTGCTTGGTGGTAGAGCTTGAAAGTTGAAGTTGTTTTGATGAGTTGCTGCTGTGCATCCTGTAGACTGTACATACTGCAGCCACAGTGCACTGATGATGGAGAGTGAATATTGAGGCCAATGGTAGTGAATTGCTCCATCCTGAATGGTGTTAAGTGCTATTGCCACTGCAACCATCTGGGTGAGTGGTGAGTATTCCATCATGCTTCTGACTTGAAATATGCAGATGGTGGAGAGAGGTTGGGGTGTCAAGAGATGACATAGTCGTTGCAGAATACCCAACCTTAGTTCTGCTCTTGTAGTCACAGTGTTGAAAGGACTGGTCCAGTTAAGCTTCTGGTTAATAATTGCAGCAAGACTTCCTTACTCTTATACTTCAACCCCCTTGCAATGAGGCCCAACATACCATTTGCCTTCCTAATTTCTTGCTCTACCTGCAAGTTAACTTTCTGTGATTCGTGTACAAGAACGCCCAAATCCCTCTGAACACCAACTTGTACTAGTCTCTCACCTTTTAAAAAACATCCTACTTTTCTATTCTTCCTACCAAAGTGGATAATTTCACATTTCCCCACATTATACTCCATCTGCCACCTTCTTGCCCAATCACTTAACCGGTCTATATCCCTTTGCAGCCTCTTTGCCGCCTCCTCACAGCTTACTTTCCCACCTAGTTTTGCACTCTCAAGCATTTCCCTAATCCAGTCATTAGGGTAACTGATGTCTTATTTTCATGTTCATATCTTGTTTCTTGAATGTTGGGGTAATATTTGTTATCAGCCGATTCCAGCATATATGAAGATCCTCTTTTCCTTGATGATCCTATGGTTTATCCCATCTGGTTTGCACCTTGTAGACATTTAATTCCTTGAGTTTTTTTAAAAGTTCAACTTGTGTTATAGACTCCTGACCCACAACGGCACTAGGTAGGGAATTCCAGGATTGTGACCCAGCAATGATGAAGGAATAGTGATATATGGCCAAACCAAGATGGTGTGTGATTTGAAGGGCAACTTGGAGGTGATGCTGATCCCACAACATTGCTACTCTTGTTCTGCTTGGTGGTAGAGCTTGAAAGTTGAAGTTGTTTTGATGAGTTGCTGCTGTGCATCCTGTAGACTGTACATACTGCAGCCACAGTGCACTGATGATGGAGAGTGAATATTGAGGCCAATGGCAGTGAATTGCTCCATCCTGGATGGTGTTAAGTGCTATTGCCACTGCAACCATCTGGGTGAGTGGTGAGTATTCCATCATGCGTCTGACTTGAAATATGCAGATGGTGGAGAGAGGTTGGGGTGTCAAGAGATGACATAGTCATTGCAGAATACCCAACCTTAGTTCTGCTCTTGTAGTCACAGTGTTGAAAGGACTGGTCCAGTTAAGTTTCTGGTTAAAGATGAGCACCCCCCGCCCCAAGATGTTGATGGTGGAGGGACTAGTGATGGTGGTGCTGTAGAAGGTCAGTTGGCTGGGCTATCTCTTGTTTAAAATGGTTATTATCTGCCACTTATCATTCTAAGCCTGGATCCTGTCCAGGTCCTGTTGTGGGCTAGCATAGGTTGTTTCATTATTGGAGGAGTTGTGAAAGGAGCTTTAGTAGAATTGTCGTAAATAACCCCACTTCTGACTTTATGGGAGAGGTAAGATCATTGATGAAGGAGCTGAGCATCGTTAGCCTAAGGACTCTTCACTGAGGAACTCCTGCAGTAAGTTGCGATGATTGGCCTCTGACAACCACAACCATCTTTCTTTATGAATATATTTAATATCTTGATCTTCCATAATCTCTTAAAGGATCCATCTAGTCTTTTAACATACAGAGGTAAATTTTCAACTATCGTACTTGGTACAGAGTTTTATGTTCCAGGAAGATATATATTGGGAATTTGGGTTTATACTCCCACTATTTTCTGTCCATTCTGGATCTGTGCCAGGGACACTAGAGACAACAGTTTAGCCCATTGTCTGCTTTGACCACAGCTAAATAAATCTTTTGCTGTTGCCTGCAATTTGTTTTTCTGCTGCCCTCTTACTTCTTCTAATATATAATAACTCACATTTCTATGCCTCCCATCCTCACTACTTTTTACTTCCTTGTATCTTTTAAAATATTTGTTTTCCCCATAATTTAGTTCTGACCTCTTTATTTGGCTAATCTGGTCTAGGTCTTGGTCTTATAATAATTTTTTCATTTCTAATACAAATATCTTTCATTACCATATCCATTAAAAAAGCTTTAATAAATAAATGTTCTTCTGTTTTATATTCTGGGTAATCCACTTAATTCACCTTAAATCTGTTTTCATAACTGCAAAATTTGCTCATCAAGTTTTGGACCTCTGTATCATTCCTACAGTGCAGTGATCACTAGAGTTTGTGAGCCTATTTTCAAGTTACTAATTAGTTCTTGTGGATTTCTGAACACTAAGGACTAGAAACTCGTTATGGCCCATTTTCGGGCACATAACTGACGACGTGGTTCTGGCACGTGTCCGAGCTGGGTGGCCTGATGCTAAACAGAAATTGGGCTTTGGGCCTCATTGTAATAATAGTGGCAAGCTCCCGGATTCCGTTGGCCCCCAGAGGCCCCCATTTGCCGGGATCTAATTTGGGCCAGCTCCCTCTCCAGGAGTGGCACTTGGGTAAATCCTGGGAGAGTGGGGGGTAGGGGGAAAGAGAACACAAGATGGGACTGAGCATTAGCTAGCAACGGCCTGCAGTAGTACTCCTCCCATCTCAACATCAAAGTATAAAAAAAACCATTTTTGGGTAAAGCCACATGTGGACGAGGTAATACTTCGCAGAGAGGGCCCGATGTCTGCTTAGCTCTGTGCTGCCAAGTTTGCTGGTAGTGTCCTGAAACAGCCATTAAGCCCCTCATTTACATATGCAAAGGGGCAAACGCCAGTTTCTAGCAAGTGCTGCGACGCCTAGGAAGCCAATATGGCGGTTTTATCCGCTCTCTCAAAAGCTGATGTAGCCAACTAACAGTTGTCAAATTATTGAGGGTATTAGAGTGGGTTAGCACACTATCCTTTCACTTCTAGTATCTAGGTTTAAATCAAGCCTGGAATAATGGGATTAAACTTCCCTCTCTGCTTGGTAAACCCATATTAATTTCTGTAGTCTTAACTCATAGTCATAGACATACAGCAATAAACTACACAATGCTGCAGCAGTTGCTACCCTTTCCGAGAGTGCATACTGCCACTGCACGTTCCATACTTTATGCTTTGTATTTCATCTACAGTCTGGCAGCAAAGGTTTAACTTAAGGATACATTATACATTATTTGCTCATTGGAATTTCTTCTACTACCTTACTAGTACACCAAAAATATTAACAAGCAAGGAGTAGTGGGATTTATTTACAAAATTAAAATACATATTGAAATTTTTACAAGCATATTATTGCAGAAATGATGATGCTGAACAAATGATACATTTTCAAATTAAAGGGAAGCAATAGATTTTTTTGGGTGGGGGAGGGGCATAGGAGAGGAGAATAAATTGGAACAAAATTCTTTCACCTTCAACATTAAGTATCAGGTTGGCTCAATTTGCAGCACTTCGGGTAGGAATGTTTTAGGTCAAGTTGCACGCCAGGACTTGAACACATAATCTAGCCTGGCATTTCAGTGCAGCAGAGGTAGTGCTGCATTGTCTGATGAGACGTTAAACCTCATCTGCCTGCTCAATAGGACATAAAAGATCACATGACACTATTTGAAGAAGAGCACAGAGTTCTCTTGGATGCCTAGCCAACATTCCTCCCTCAACCAACACCATCAAAAACATATACACTGCCGTTGCTTCATCGTTGTTGGGTCAATATCCAAAAATTCCCTACCTAACACCATTGTGAGAGCGCTGTCACCACAGGGACCTCAACGATTCAAAGGAGAAGGCCCACCATCTTCTCAGGGCATCTAGGGATGGGCAATAAATGAGGCTTTGCCAGCATCACCCATATTACAAGAACAAATATAAAAAAATTATCTGATCATTCATTTTTTTGCTGTTTGTAAAACCTTACTGTGCACAAATTAACTGCCGCATTTACCCATGTAACAACATTAACTTAATTTTAAAGTAAAGCATTGGTTGCAAAGCACTGAGAATGCAATAAGGCAGTATATGCAGGTTAATTCTGTTTTCTTTGTAGAGAAAACATAAGTAATTGTAAATGCAGTCTCATGGAGACAAATTTGTGTCAGCCAGCACTGAGCTTTTGTATGTAGGATTGGCATCTAAAGAAAGAAAGAAAGACTTACATTTATGTAGCACCTTTCATGACCACTGGGTGTCTCAAAGCTCTTAACAGCCAATGAAGTACTTTTTGGAGTGTAGTCACTGTTGTAATGTAATCTAGGACCATGAACTCTACCGATTCTCACTCGACTAAATCACAAATGGCCAAAGTGTGACCTGTTAGACACGTCAACTTAGCAAGTCTTTTCTATCTCACAGACCAAACATAGCTACTTTTTACAAAAGCAAAATACTGCAGATGCTGGAAATCTGAAATAAAAACAGAAAATGCTAGAAATACTCAGCAGGTCAGGCAGCATCTGTGGAAAGAGAAACAGAGTTAACGTTTCAGGTCGATGACCTTTCACCAGAAACGTTAACTCTGTTTCTCTCTCCACAGATGCTGCCTGATTTGCTGAGTATTTCCAGCATTTTCTACTTTTATTTATGGTTAGTTTCTAGAAGGTTACAATTACAGTAGCATATTGAAGAACCTCTCAGGGATTAGGAATTCATCTTTCCCCTTCCCCCACAGCATTTCCAATGGGGCACATTAAATAAAGGGATTTCTCTTTATCTAACATGCCCCATTTTATTTAGTTTTAATAATGAAAGTCTGTGATCCTTTATGCATGAGACTAACTAATTCCACATGTTCACCAGATCGTACTGGTAAAATATTCAATTAAAACAATATCCTAACACTTTTCAATTCCACATAATAAATAAAAATGTTCCTCTGTTTATATGATAATAAGCGACTGGTTACCACAAGTGTGCTTTTTTAAATTATTGCAGAATTGGTGTAGAACAGTACTAAAAACTAACACTCACATACAAGTCCGGTCATATTGAAATTACAAGTTCGTATTAGGTAATTCTATCAAAATTCTGAACATTCAGACCTCAAGTCTTATTGTAGAAGAGGATTACCTATAGAGTAGTTGGGTAACCAAAGAGACAATTTCAAGGGAAATTGACTTTTCCTAACCATATGTGACTATATATAAACAAAATATGGAAAGTAGATTGCTACTAATCACCAACAAGTAACTCAGCAGGTATTTGCAGGTTTCAGAAGAAACACTTCAAGATGAATCATAACTGCACATTGTCCCCTTGTATTTATCCCAGTAATAAATCACATGCACACATACAGGCCATTAAAAGAAAAAGAAAAAAGAATACTCACGCTGTCACTCTGAAAGGGATTGAGGAAGTTCCCACCCATCTCTCCATCATCACGTGGAGTGCCAGGCGGATTACTCATACTTATGTTACTGGGAGAATTCTAAGGGCAGACACAAATAAATGAACATCCGTCAATCTGAATGCAAGCTTTAATCACATCAGATTGCAAAGAGGCTTGTTAATAAACTAATAATAACCTCTGCTATATGTTCTTACCATAAACAGATGTATGCTAAACAGAGTTTTAACACATTTCATCCCCGGCTGTTCACAGCTGAAACCAGAATGTCTGTGTAGCTATAAAATTGTTTCCACATGAAAGATTCCTACCAGCAATTAAAGGTAAATATGGCCATCAAAATCTTAGTTAGCTGTGGGTCCCAATTTGTTGCTGAAATACAAATGAGATGAAGGACACACTTTCTTACCAACTAGGTGTACATATGTACTTGTGTATGGTAATAATGCAGTATGTGTCCTTTTCAATTATTTGCATAGCAGCTATATTTTATTCTATATCCTTTTAGTCATCTTTTATATGCATTTATTTATGCATCCAAAAACAATGCAAATTTAACTAAATATGAAATTATCATAATTAATCCAGAGGTCAAAATTTGTACTACTATAGTTGAACTTCAGGCTCACCACTACCTGCCTACCTTAGAATTCCATGTCATTATAAACTTTAAAAAGCTATCTTCCACCAGTCAAAGAATTTAGTGCCAAGCAATTGCTAACTAGGTGTATGGCATTTAGCAAAATTTGAGTTCGTTTTTTTTCCTGTAACGGTTGTTATGGGCATCTAATTTCTCTCATAAAAGAACAATTCATCATGCAGATGTTAATTGAAATTTAGTAAGAAAATACATTTTCTGAATTAAAAATTTACCAGTCTAATATACAAAGGTAGACTTAATGCTTAGTGAAGATACAATAGCCTCTGTGGGCGTAACCTAAAGTTAGACCCGAAGGAAAGCCAGAGCTGCACACTTCTGCTCTTTCCTGGAAGTGCAGCCTACCCCCACATTCAGGCCACCCAAAGCAGAGTCAGAGTAACCTGGCTCTCCTCCACTGTTGCAAATCGGTTTTCGGGACTAGGCAGACTCCATCAGTAGTAATATTGAGCTTCTTGCAGGTTTGGCCTCCGAGTCTGCCGTAATGCTCAGCACCAACATTGCACAGGTGATGCTAGAGCTGTTGTTGCAGGTGGTTGCTGCATTGGGACCTGTATTCAGGGCTTCCATATTGATGGAAGCTCAGACATCTCCTCCAGTGGCTTTAGGTGACAGACTGGAGGGCATGATAAATTGTGTATTCCAGTCTCTTACTGAGGTCATTGTTTCACCCATCCTGCCTAGGGTTGCAGATCAATACCGCAGTGGAAGGACAGCTAATGCTGTCCAAGTGCCTGCTGCTGCCACCTCTCTGGCCGGCAGCACCAGCGTGGGTTCCGGCCATCCAACAACAGGCACAGTGCCACCTGTTCATGGTTGGCTGCATGAGGCAGCTCTGGATCACCCTCCTTGGGTTGCAGGCAGCAGCAGCCCTGGTTCAGGAGCACAGGACCATCAGCATGGACCAGCCACAGGACCACAACTCAGTAGGCCGGCATTTTGCCACCACACACCATCATTCCGGTCCCTGGTTTATTGAGAGAGGGTGCAGGGGAGCAGCTGGCCAAAGGGCATGTCTAGGTGCCCGGACAAGGGTGGTTCCTAGAGGGAACGTAATTTCTATCCTACTACATCCTTTTTCTCCACCTTTGTTGGGAAGTGGGGGTGCGAGGAGGGGAGATGGGGAAATTGCTTGCCTGGATCATCGTGACCTTCACTGTCATGTTTTTGATGTGTTCTTGCTGTCAATTTTTAAAAAAAATTTATGTATAGTTTAGCATTATCAATCAACATGTATTAAAGTTAAGAAACATTTTTATAATAAAACATTCTTTGAAGTTAAAAAGAGCTATGTATGATTCTTCTTCTGGTTGCCACCTCTGCTGGGTGCTCATTTTGTAAAAGCCACGCTCTGACAGCCCTGCCTTCTCGAAGCGCATCTGCAGGAGGAATCGCTATCTCCTTTGGATTCAGTACTCGCAGTACAGGATCTTCTGTTTTGACTGGCTCCTCTCCCGGTATGTCAAGATCCAGACCTTCAGTCATGGCATGGTTGTACAGGGCACAGCATACGATGACTATCATCATGATCCTCTCTGGGGAGTACTAGAGGACAACCCCAGACCTGTCCAAGCACCTGAAGTGTCTCTTCAGCACCCCGGTGGTCCTCTCAATGACCTACCTGGTGGGCGCATGTATCTGATTGTTATCTATCCTCCACTTCAGTTTGTGGGATTGCGAAAAGGCATCATCAGCCACAGCAGCAGGGGGTAAGCCCTTTCATAGATTACCCATCTTTCCGCTGGGCCCTCAAGTGTGTGATGACTGAGTTGCGCACAATGCATGCATTGTGACAGGAACCCATGTGCTCATGTTCACATACAAGATGTGCCGCTGGGCATTGCAGACCACCTGAATAGTGAGAGAATGGTAGTCCTTTATGTTCATGTAGCTTTCCTGGTTCCGAAGGGAAGCCTTTAGTGCTGTGTGCATTCCGTTGATCGCACCCAGCACTTTGGAGAAGCCAGTGATTTAGTGCCATTTGCCTTGCTCCACCATGGACATTCAAAATCTAATGAACCGCCAGCCCTACGGAACAGGGTGTCAGTTCCTTACCGAATGCAGGCCCTCACTGCCTCTTGACAGTGTCAGCTGTGGCTCAGTTAGTAGCACTCTCGCCTCTAAGTCAGAATGTTGTGAGTTCAAGTCCCAATCCAGAGATTTGAGCATAAAATCTAGGCTGACATTCCAGTGCAGTATTGAGGGAGTGCTGCACTGTTGGAAGTGCTGTCTTTTGATTGAGACGTTAAACCGAGGCCCCATCTGCTCTCTCAGGTAAAATATCCCATGGCACTATTTTGAAGAAGAGCAGGGGAGTTATCCCTGGTGTCCTGGCCAATATTTATCCCTCAATCAACATCACTAAAAACATATTATCTGGTCATTATCACATTGCTCTTTGTGGGAGCTTGCTATGCGCAAATTAGCTGCCACATTTCCTACATTACAACAGTGAATACACTTCAACAGTACTTCATTGGCTGTAAAGCGCTTTGGGATGTCCTGAGGTTGTGAAAGGCGCTATATAAATGCAAGACTCCTTTTTTGACCAATCCTGCACAGGTCATCCAAGGTTGCCTTGAACGTTACATAGGGAGGGCAGTGTAGGTGGTGTGCCTCAAATGTAGCATGTGGGAGTTTGTGGAGAGCATCACAATCCCGGACAACCACATCTGCAGTAAGTGTCTGCATCTCAAGGAACTTCAGCTCAGAGTTGATGAGCTGGAGTCCGAGGTTCAGACATTGCAGTGCATCAGGGAGGGGGAAGAGTTACCTGGGCACTTCGATCCAGGAGGCAGTCACACCCCTTAGGTTAGGTAGTGGTACAGGTCTGGTTAGTGGTCAAGGATAGGAGGGTGTGACTGCGAGTCAGACAGGTAAGGGGACCCCAGGTGTTGTGCTGGAGGAGCCTCGGCCTTTGCACTTATCCAACGGGTATGAGGTTCTTGTTGCTTGTGTGGATGAGGGCAAAGTCTGCAGGGTGGATGAGAAAACTGCCTATGGCACTCTGGTACAGGAGGCCATACAAATGGGGGGAGTGAAAAGAAATGTGGTAGTGGTAGGGGACAGTATAGTCAGGGGATAGATACCATTCTCTGCAGCTGCTACCAGGAGTTCCGAAGGTTGTGTTGCCTGTCCGATGCCAGGGTTAAGGACATCTCCTTGCAGCTGGAGAAGAACTTGCAGTGGGAGGAGGAGGAACCAGTTGTCGTGGTCCACGTAGGAACAGATGACATAGGTGGTACTAGGAATGTAGTTCTGCTGAGGGAGATTAAGGAGCTAGGGTCCAAAATGCAGAACCTCAAAGATAATAATCTCAAGGATTACTACCTAAGCCACATGCAAATTGGCATAGGTTCAAACAGATCAGAGAGTTGAATGTGTGGCTCAAAGAGTGGTGTGGGACAGGGATTTCAATTCATGGGGCACTGACACCAGTACTGGGGAAAGAGGGAGTCATTCCGTTAGGATCCTCTGGGGAAGAATAATCATAATATGATAGAATTTCACGTGTTCAAGAGTGATGCACTTAAGTCTGGAACTCAAATATTAAGCCTAAATAAAGCCAATTACATAGGCATGAAGGGCGAGTTGGCGAAGGTAGATTGGGAAACTAGATTAAAAGGTATGACGGTAGAAAAGCAATAGCGAACATTTAAAGAAATATTTCATAATTCTCAACGAATTCCATTGAGAAATAAAAACTCCACGGGAAAAGTGATCCATCTATAGCTAACTAAAGAGGTTAAGGATAGTATTAGATTAAAAGAAGAGACTTATAATGTTGCCAAGAAGATCAGTAAGCCTGAGGATTGGGAGAAATTTAGAAACCAGCAAAGGATGACCAAAAAATTGCTCAAGAGGGAGAAAATAGAATAGGAACGTAAACTAGCAAGAAACATAAAAACAGATTGGAAGAGCTTCTACAAGTATGTAAAACAGAAGGGAGTAGCGAAAGTAATCGTGGGTCCCTTAGAGGCTGAGACACAAGAAATTATAATGGGGAATAAGGAAATATTTTGTATCTGCCTTCACAGTAGAAGACACAATAAACATACCAGAAATAGTAGGGTACCAAGGGTCTAATGAGAGTAAGGAACTTAAAGCAATGAATATTAGTAAATAAAAAGTACTGGAGACATTAATTGGACTAAAAGCCGACAAATCCTGATGGCCTACAACCTAGGGTTTTAATAAAAGAGGTGGCAGCAGGGATAGTGGATGCATTGGTTGTGATCTTCCAAAATTCCCCAGATTCTGGAACAGTCCCAGTGGATTGGAAGGTAGTAAATGTAACACCGCTATTCAAGAAAGGAGAGAGAAACTACAGGCCTGTTAGCCTGACATGGGTCATTGGGAAAATGAAGTGGAAACAGGGCACTTAGAAAATCATGACACGATTAGGCAGAGTCAACATGGTTTTATGAAAGGGGAATTGTGTTTGACAAATCTATTAAGAGTTTTTTAAGGATGTAACTAGCAGGGTAGATAATGGGGAACCAGTGCATATTTAGATTTTGAAAGGCATTTGATAAGGTGCCACACAAAAGGTTGTTTCACAAGATAAGGGCTCATGGCATTGGGGGTAATATATTAGCATGGATAGAGGATTGGTTAAAGAACAGAAAACAGGGATTAGAATTAAACAGGTCATTTTCAGGTTGGCAAGCTGTTTCTAGTGGGGTGCCGCTAGGATCAGTGTTGGGACCTCAGCTATTTACAATCTATATTAATAACTAAGATGAAGGGACCGAGTGCAATTTATCCAAGTTTGCTGACGATACAAAGCTAGGTGGGAAAGTAAGCTGTGAGGAGGAGCCTGCAAAGGGATATAGACAGAGAACAATCCAAACTTATTTAATCTCGTCATGTAACTGAAGTGCCTCATCCCTGGTACCATTCTAATAAATCTCCTCTGCACCATTTCCAAAGCCTTGACATCCTTCCTAAAGTGTGGTGCCCACTAGCTGCTTTAACTTTCCCCAGCATGCAACTGTGGAGCTCCTAATCAGACCCTGGAGCACATCAATGAGCACTGCCCTCAGAGGAAATTTGCAGGCAGCCTACAAGATATCCATTCTGTTACACCAGAAGCTTTGTCCTGGATATCTGACTTAGATATTAGAACATAAGAACTAGGAGCTGGAATAGGCCATTTAGCCCTTCAAGCCTGCCATTCTACCTCAACACTTTCCTGCACTATCCCCATATCCCTTAGTTCCCCAAAATTTATTGACCTCTGTCTTGAATATACTCAATGACTGAGCATCCACAGCTGTCTGGGGTAGAGAATTCCAAAGATTCACAACCCTTTAAGTGAAGAAATTTCTCCTCATCTCAGTCCTAAATGGCCGACCCCTTATTCTGAGACTGTGACCCCGTGTTCTAGATTCCCCAGCCAGGGGAAACATTTTCTCAGCATTAACCTTGTCAAGCCCCTTAAGAATTTTATATGTTTCAATTAGATCTCCTCTCATTCTTCTAAAATCTAGGGAATATAGGCCTAGTCTACTCAATCTCTCCTCATAGGGCAATCCCCTCATCCCAGGAACCAGTCTAGTGAACCTTTGTTGCACTCCCTCTAAGGCAAGTATGCCTTTCCTTAGATAAGGAGACCAGAACTGTACACAGTACTCCAGGTGTGGCCTCACCAATGCCCTGTATAATTATAGTAAGACTTATTGGCCTAGAAATTCGGTTGGCTGCGCCACCAGTTAGCGCCCAAAGAGGGCACTTAGTGGGTTTAGTGCCACTGACCATGCCTCCCGCGAAATTTAGCGGGGCGCTAATGGCGGCGTTAGCCGGTAGCGCTGCGCCACCACCGATGATGTCATCGGTGTGCGCAGCGCCCCGCTACCGCCCCGCTACCACCCCGATTGCCAAATTTGGTAGCGCCCCCCGCTGTAACGCCGGTCGCAATTTGCGACCGGTTCAGGGGGGCCTACCTGCGGCGGTAGAGGCGCGGACCGGCCATTTTTATTGCTGGCAGCCTGCCAGCACCTCTCCACGCCGCCGTCCCCGGCCTCCTGAGCCCCCCCCCGCGTTGTGCCGGCTGTCTCCCAAGAGCCCAGCACTTCTCCTCGGTGCCGGGCTCTTTTGCCGGCACTCGCGATTGCTGATCGCGCTGCAGCAGGCCCCTCCCCTTTAAGAAGGGGAGGAAGGCCTGCAGTACCACAGCGCACCGTGCCGCAGTGCCACACGCTGCGGCACGTTGCGCTGCGATTTTCAGTTGCAGCACCCCAAGAGGGATGCGGGGCGCCTCGAGTAGCGCTGCGCTTCTGTCTGGGGCGCTGAAACTGAATTTTCGGCGGGCGTTCGCAACTCCTTCCGGGGCGGTACTTCCGGCGCCCTGGCGAGTTTGGGGCGCCACCGAATTTCTAGGCCATTTACTCTTATACTCTAATCCCTTTGTAACAAAAGCTAACATACCATTTGCTCCCCTAATTGCTTGCTGTACCTGCATGTTAACTTTCTGTGACACCCAGGTCTCTCTGAATGCAAACATTTCTCAGTCTCTCACCATTCAAAAAATAGACTGCTTTTTTGGTTTTCCTACCAAAGTGGATAACTTCACATTTCCCCATATTGTAATCCATTTGCCATGTTCTTGTCCATTCAGTCAACCTGTCTATATCTCTCTGTAGTCTCTTTGCGTCCTCCTCACAGCTTACTTTCCCACCTAAGTTTGTATCATCAGCAAACTTGGATACGTTACACTCAGTCCCTTCATCTAAGTCATTAATATATTGACATACTAGCTGGGGGGGGCCCCGCGTTGCCAGGGCTGTTTTGGGCCGGGCAGTTTAAATCCAATCCCAGGCTTTCGGGCCTGTCTCTGTGTCCCTCTGTGAATCTGCTGCCGGGCAACATTTCTACCTTTAATACCTTGAAAGATGAAAGTGAAAGTACTTATAAAACGTTTTTGGTAAATCTGATGTTATTTTTAAAAGAGGTACTAACTTTTTCAAAGCTGGATTAGCAGATTTTGAGCTGGAAGTAGTTGAAGCAATGGCTGCCCGATGCCAGAGTTCAAAATGATTAGTCCCGCCCACAGGCGCAGCGCTTGGCCAACCATCAGGTGACTGAACTGTAGGATTGGTCAATCATGACGGCACAGGATTGGTGCACCTTGACGTCAGTCAATCAATGCTAATGAGCGGATAATGAGTGTAATTTTGAAGGTTTTTTGTATAAGGCGCGAACAATTTTTGTCCGAGCGAAAAGTAAAAATGCTTACGACCGTCCTGGAATCGTAAGCTTTCTTTGGACGTAACGCATGCATAGGTACGCTCTATAACTTTCGAGTGTATAGCCGGACAGACAAAATGGAAGGAACCGCTTTATATAGATAAATACTAGCTGAAGTGCCCGGCGGTGCCGAGGCTTTTTCGAGGGCATGTTGTTGTTGGAAGAGAGAGAGAGAGCGACTGGGGGGAAGAGAGAGAGCGACTGGGGGGAAGAGAGAGAGCGACTGGGGGGAAGAGAGAAAGCGACTGGGGGGAAGAGAGAGAGCGACTGGGGGGAAGAGAGGGAGGGGAGGGGAGGGGGAGGGGAGGGGGGAGGGGAGGGGGAGGGGAGGGGGAGGGGGAGAGGGGGAGGGGAGGGGGGAGGGGAGGGCGGGGAAGGGAGGGTGGGGGGAGGGGAGGGGGGAGGAGGAGAGAGGAGGGGGGAAGAAGGGGCGGGGGGAGGAGAGAGGAGGGGGGGAGGGGAGAGGAAGGGGGAGAGTCCATGAGCCCCCTGATCCCCGTCCCCCCAAACTCCCGAGCCCCCTGATCCCCACCCCCCGAACTCCAGAGGTTGGCCCCACCGAGACTCGCACCCCCACCCCCACCCCCGAGGCTCGCCCACCACCCACCCCCACCCCCGAGGCTCGCCCACCACCCACCCACCCCCGAGGCTCGCCCCCCCCACCAACCAAGCACCGAACTCCGGAGGCGCGATCTTCCGAGCACCGGCCTCCCGAGCTGGCTTCGACATTGCGGCTGTGCGAGACGGCCGGAGGGCCCGGTTGCCAGGGTAACCGTGACGCTGACCAAGCCCCGCCCCCCCGGCCGAGCCAGAGAGAGAGACGCCGCGTCTCAGCTGCTCCTGCTGCGCGCGCGGCCTCCCCCCCGAGGGTCGCGGCCCCCCCCGTGGGTCGCGCCCCCCCCGAGGGTCACGGCACCCCCCCCCCCCCCGAGGTGAAGACCGCCGATTGCGGCTGTGCGAGACGGCCGGCGGGCCCGGTTGCCAGGGTAACGCTTGACGCTCAGCAAGGCCCGCCCCCCGGCCGAGCCAGAGAGAGACGCCGCGTCTCAGCTCCTGCTGCGCGCGCACCCTAGCGGCGCTGGGCTGAGGCTCGGCCCTCCAGCCTTCGAGTGGGGCCGGGAGGTGCCTAGCTCGGGCGTGGGTGCGGAGGAGACGCCGAGGCTTCTAGGCCTACCTGGAAAAACGGGGAAAGGTAGGAAAATTAATGAGATTAGATAAGTTAATTACTTTCTAAATCATTTTTTTTAAAAACAATATGTGTTTTAAAAGCAACGTTTTTTTTAAGACGCAGAAAGCGGGAAAAAGAAAGGAAAAGTTTGGAATCAAGATGGCGGCGACTCACCTCGGTTCAGAACGATAAGGCCCGGCCACACAAGCACCGATTGGCCCGGCGGCACACGCCAGCAACCCGGCGTACGATTGGTCGAGCTCGAGGTCACTCTGTCGCTAATGAGCGGATAATGAGATGCTAATGAGCGGAATGTTGAAGGTTTTTGGGATACCGCGGGCGCGATTTTAGCCCAGCCGAAACGTAAATACGCTTAAAACCGTCTTGGAAGCGTAAGTTTTCTTTGGAGGTAACGCGCGTGTAGGTACGCCCTGTAACTTTCGAGCGCATAGCCCGACAGACGCACAGGCGATGACAGACAGAATGACAGAATGACAGACAGACAGATGTACCGATTTATATATATAGATAGATAGATAGATAGAAGAAAGATTGACATTTGATTTGCTTGGCTACTACCATACGAAAGAAGAAGACATTGCCTCAGACAACAGTGTATTGGGTCCCTAAAGCACCAACATTTCCACAATAGGATAAATTAGGAAGCTAGTTTAGGAGATTCCTGTCTGAGAAAAATAAAAGGGCAGCCAATGTAAAAAAAAAACACATTACAATTTGAAAAATGAAAAGTTCACAATTTCTGAAACCAGCTTAAATAAATGAAATAAATACTGCAAAGTTACAGTATTTAAATTAACACTGTGCGCTTTTGCTTTTTTTAAAATCAAGCAATTGCACTGCAGAACCATCAAACATTGATTTTACATGCATCTTGAAATTTTCAGTAAGGAAAATTGATTTATCAGAGGAAATAAACTGCCAAGAGAAATCTGTATATTCCAAATGTTTGTAACATATAATTTGTTTCAGGAAATAGCCTTTTGCAGTGCATATTTTACACTCCAGTGCCAGAAATTATGACAAACCAAGTTAAAAATAGCACAAATAACAACGCATTACAAAGGCCATTAAATGCCACCATTTCATAAAAATCCTGGACCATGATTTTGTTTCTTTGGTGCTGTTTATCAATTATAATGTCCCGTAATTTCTGATCCCTACGGGTGGTACGAGCTGTGTACACACCCATAGGGACCTTGCAAGTGCCAGTTTAAGGCATGCAAAGCGCATGCGCTGAAAACCGGCATTTCCAATCCATCAAGAATCCTCTTGACAGATCAGACGCCTGCCCTGGAGAAGGGCCTCTGTGGGTGGAGTGTTCCGCTTTCTGCAGAGCCTCTGTCCGCTGAAATCCCTTAAAAATTTTACGCCTGGAAAAAAGCAGGCTGCATACGCCCCTGCGCATTCCATAGAGCAGAGGCCCAGGATCGGAAATGGCTGGACCTCTGGAACCCTCAGGTAAGGGCGTAGATTTTTTCCAGATCGGAGGCCTCCACACGCAAGAAGCCTCCGATCGGAAAATACGGGCCAATCTGTATTCAACTCATACCAGAATGTAGTTTACTCAGTGTGCCCTGCCCATAACCAACTGTATATCAACGGCTCCCTCAAAATTTCTGTAAAAATTCCTATAGAATTAATTTATTCAGAACTTGGTTAAATACTGAATTTCCCAGTTTAATAGAAGGAAATAGTTTTACATTTATTCTGTGATGTGATTGGCCAGTAACCTCACAGAAAATAGGTAATGTTGATAATAAAGTTGCAAAGGAAAATACTAACAAATAGTCCACAATACAGCTCGTATTGTTTTCCAAATAGTTTAGTAGTCCTGATTTTAACTCCCTCCACTTGGTGTAAACCGAGCGAGGGGGAGGGCAGTTAAAATAGGGTAGCGACTTACGCCTTCCCTGACATCATTGGGATCAGACTGCAATTTTAGCCCAAGGCTTGAGCGGTACAGCAGTGGTGCATTCCCTAACAAACCAACCCTGCCAGAAGCTGGATCATGGGCAAGTAAGGCAATTTTTTTTTTTAGGTTTCCTTGAGCGCCAGGAGGAGCAGGGGTGGGACCCACAGGAAACCATGTGCCCCCCTTGACCCGGGCTCCCTCTCTATCCCCTGATCGTGGTTGATCCCCGCTCTGACAGCTGCAATTTTTTCATAATTACCCAACTGGTTCTCAAATATCCTTCAAGGAAGTTAACCTGCCACTGCTGCCTGATCTAACCTACCCGTAACTCCATGTCCCACACTACGGCCGCGATTTCGCATACAAGAGGCGGGATCGCGGTGGGAGAGGTGGTTGGTGGGTTCCGGTCCCACTCCCAGATGCAGCCGCTCTGTAAAAAGGATTTTCCGTTAATAGGGCTTGTTAAGCCCACCCTGCAGGGTTCCCAGGCAATTAAAAGGAAGCGGGTCTGATGATGTAATTTGATGATGTGTCATCAGCCGGTTTCCTTAAAGGGATCATGGCCGCATTCATTCTGACAGTTGTGCTGTCAGTGTTCTGCAGCATTGAGGTGCTGCAAGCACTGATAGGCACTGCACAAAGGTGCATGGCTGCACCAAGTCTCTCGCATGACTCGCTCCATATGCACGCAGGGAGGTTCCCTTCCCTTCCAAGGGCAGAAGAGACCTCCCCAGGACACCAACACAGCCTGTTTGCACATTGCACAGGAGGGCAAAAACAGGGATGTCGTCAGGAGTACCTGGCTGCATTGGCGCAAAGCTTTCAATGATTTCAGTAGATCACGTTAACATTACTGCAAAGCCACACTCAACTTCATCCTGCTGTGCCACTCATCACATCCCCATAACTCTGCCTTCCCTACCCTACTCCTGCACATCCTTACGCACACCAACTTACCTTGCACTTCCACCCATCCCATTCTATCTACATTATCACTTCCCCATCTCATGAGCCATCCCTCAACACTTACCCTCATCCTAGTGCAATAATACCAACTAACAACACACAAGGGTAGGCACTTGGGTGTTTTATGCAATGTTCATGTAAATTTTCTGTTAATGTGTTGTCAAACACTGAAATCTTTATTTTCAACACTTTGCCTTATTGTACAGATCTGTGCTCACCTTTGGAAGTGTCTTAGTGAGGTGCAGTAAATGGTGAGACATAACGGTACCCCCGCAATGGTGATGAGTGTGAAAGGAATGGCTTGGGCATAGTAGGAATGCTTTATGGTGATGGTGTGGGGTGGTGTTAACCTGACGCATCATGTGGCAACCAGGGTGTACAACGTCAAGTGAAGTAAATCTGGCCATGGTAATGCCATCGCTGGCCTCCCGAACAGCAATGTTGTCAGGCGCTGATGCCCTGTGTCCTGTGCAGCATCAGGTGATTGCATAGAAGGTTGGTGTTGTTGTTGGTGATGCTAGTGTGCCTGGTGATGTTGGTGTTGGGGCTGATCGTGGAAGGGTTCAGAGGACCAAGGTGAGATTTTTTGAAGGGCACCGATGTTGCTGGAATAGATGGCAGCTGAAGTTCAGATGACAGAAACGATCTGTCAATGGTGAGAGAGCTTGCTCCAAGGAGGTGATAGTGGAAAGAGGCTTTACTCCAAACACTTTCAAACTGCATACAGCTCAAACATTTCTTCTAAGTCATGAAGGTTCAAGCTTCTGACATTGTGAAATGGTAACTTTCATTCCACTTTTGTAGCTGTCACCTATTTACAGCAATGGGAGACAAAGAGAACCCAACCTATTTACCTGACATAATCTCCGAATGACGTGAACCCCGTTAAAAATGTGGTAAAATAGAAAAAGGCTGGCAAATGGTAGTAAACAAGCACTTGACAAGCAGTTAAGCATCTTAAATGCCTTCCCCGCCGCTTGGTGTCGGGTCAGTTCTGAAATCGCAGACCCGACACTGTGGAAACTTACATGGAGGTGGGTTCGCAGCGGGTTCCCAATCATTTCGATTTTAACAGTGGACCCGCCTCCAAACCCGCACTCTGAGTGCCAGCAAAATTTAGTCCTACGTGTTTGACTTGTAATACCACCAGGACAACTAGAGATGAGTACTAAACACTGCTTTGTCAGTGTGGCCCACATCTCAAGAATAAATAATTTTTTAAATTGTTATAATTCCCATGATCGATTTACATTTCAAAAGTTGTTGTTTTCAGTGCTCATTCAAAAATGCTTAGATTACACATACAAACCTCATGTCTGCTGAAGTTCACCACTACAATGCTGAATGGTGATACACTGAGTCCTGTGACCCATAAACAGTCAACAGTTCTATAAATCACATTCTCAAGAATAGACTATTTTTGAAGCAACACTAAAAGTTGTTTTCTCCAGGACATGGTTTGAATCCAGTTCTTAAAGAGGGGATGAAGACCTCCTGTTTGTAACAGCTGCCAACTGCCTCAAGTGAATTGAGCTTGAGCAGTCTCAATCCATTTTCCAATAAAGAGATGATGTGTTGTATCCGTGTGTTAATGGAGACACGGAATGCAGGAGTTGGTTTAACAGGTGTTTACTGAACAAAGTCTGGAGGTGAACTAAAAGATACAAGACGCTATACAGGCTTATATACCCGAGTGGTCACTACCGGTATTATAGTACACAGGGGCTCTTAAAGGTACATACACTACAATTCCTCCCCTTTTAGATAATTAGTACATAACATTTTAAGTAATCATTAATTAACATGTTTACAAGAACAATAATCTACACATTTGCTGCAGTTAATCAATTATAAGTCAGTCTCTCTGGAGGCTTCCTGACTCGGTCCGGATAACGCCTCGGTGGTGTAGTAGTTTTCGGTGGTGTAGTAGGTTCTTTTGGCAAGGTCGATTCGGCTTGAATGCCAGTGTCGGGTTCATCTGGTTCCAGTATCACCGGATCGGAGGTAGATACTATGGGTATCTCTGCTTCATCATTAGGCATATAGAGTTGTGGTATAGGTTGTCCCTTTTCGGATGACTCTATGATCTGGTCAGCATGGCGCCTTATTATGCTTTCACCAATGTCCACGGTATACATCAGCGGTCCTAGTCGTGTGCAAATAGTTCCAGGCTGCCATTTCTCGGTACGGTAGTCCCAGGCCAAAACTTGTTGACCTATCTGGAAGGTTCTAGTTGGCCTTTCATTCATGCCTTGAAATTGCCGGTTCTCTACGTCCCTTCTGATGTTTGGCTTGATCAAATCCAGCCGGCATCTTAGTCTTCTATTGAAAAACATCATGGCGGGAGTTTGGTTTGTAACCACATGTGTTGCATTCCTGTATGCAAACAAGAAGTTATCTACCTTATGTTGTAGATTTATGTCTTCATTACCCATGGCCTTTATGGCCTTCTTGAAGGTCTGGACAAACCTTTCAGCTAATCCATTGGTGGCGGGATGGTATGGGGCGGACGTGTAGTGCTTAACCCCATTGATTTTTAAGAACTTCCTGAATTCTTCGGACACAAATTGCGGTCCATTATCAGAACAGATCTGTTCAGGCAGCCCATTCCTGGCAAATATGGTCCTTAATACTGTGATGGTTTTTTCCATGGTGGTGGAGGACATCTTTATTACCTCCGGCCACTTGGAGTGTGCATCAACCGTGATTAAGAACATTGAGTCCATAAATGGACCAGCAAAGTCGATATGTACCCTTTGCCATGGAGATGAGGGCCACTCCCATGGATGTAGAGGGGCTTGTGGTGGGGCGTTTTGGACCTTCTGGCATCCTAAACAGCTCTTGGTCATTTCTTCGATGTCTCCATCGATACCTGGCCACCACTCAAACGCTCTGGCTAGGTTCTTCATTTTCACTCTACCCAGATGCCCCTCGTGAAGCTCCTTTAGCACTTTATCCTGGAGTTTGGGTGGAATCACCACTCTGGATCCACACATCAAGGTTCCTCAGCACACTGACAGCTGTTCTCTTCTTTGCGAGAATGCTGGCAACAGTGGTTCGCCATGTGCTGGCCATCCCTTCACCGTTAAATCGTAGACTCGTGAGAGAGTCGGGTCATTTCTCGTTTCCTTTTCAATGGTAGAATTTGTTACTGGTAGACATTCCACTATGGTTGAGTGGAACATCTCCACTGGGTCCACTGTAGGTGCCTCTTCTACCGTTGGCAACGGTAGGCGCGATAAACCATCAGCATTCCCATGCTGTTTTGATCCTTTGTATTCTATGTCATATTGGTGTGCCCCTAGGAAAAGGGACCACCTCTGTAGCCTTTGTGCTGTCATAATGGGAACGCCTTTTTTAGGGTTGAATATGGAGACGAGGGGTTGATGGTCAGTCAACAAGGTAAATTTTTGTCCGTGTAGGTAATGGTTGAATTTCTTCACTCCCCACACCAGGCTGAGTGCTTCCCTGTCGATCTGGGCATAGTTACGCTCAGCTGAGTTCAATGAGCGTGACGCAAAAGCTATCGGCCGCTCCGAGCCATCAGGGAATCTATGCGATAATACCGCTCCTACGCCGTAAGGGGATGCATCGCACGCCAGTCTGATTGGCAGTGATGGATTGTAATGAGCCAACACTTCCTTGGACGTGATCAAGCCTTTGCATTTATGGAAGGCACGTTTACAGTCTTCGTTCCATTTCCAAATTACTCCCGTTTGTAGCAGTGCGTTAAGAGGGTGCAGAACAGTTGACAAGTTCGGTAAAAATTTGTGATAGTAATTTATCAATCCCAGGAACGACCTTAATTGTGAGACATTTTCAGGTGCTGGGGCTTTTATGACCGCTTCAATTTTTTCAGGTGACTTATGCAAACCTTCTTCGTTAATTATATGGCCACAATATGATATTTGTTTCTGGAAAAATTCGTACTTGGGGCGATTTGCTCGTAGGCCCCGTTCTCTCAGCCTAGTGAGCACCTGCTCCAAATTGGCAAGGTGCTCGTTGTCGTTTTCTCCTGTTACAAGGATGTCGTCTAGGTAGCATTGAGTCCCCGGAATCCCTTGCAGGACTTACTCCATAGCTCTTTGCCAGATAGCTGGAGCTGATGCTACTCCGAAAACCAGTCGATTGTACTGGTACAGGCCTTTGTGTGTGTTTATCGTGAGATACTTTTTAGAGGCCTCCTCAACCTCCATCTGTAGATATGCCTGTGCCAAGTCAATTTTGGTGAAACGTTTCCCTCCGGATAGTGAGGCGAAAATATCTTCTATCCTCGGAAGAGGATACTGTACCGTGTGAAGGACTGGGTTTACAGTCACCTTGAAGTCCCCACAGATGCGAATTTTTCTCTGTTCTTCAGATTTATCATTATTCAACGTTTTCTTCATGACCGGGACGATGGGTGTTGCCCACTCGCTCCAATCTACCTTGGATAACACGCCTGCCTTTTCCAAATTCTCCAGCTCTGCCTCGACTGCTGGACGAATTGCGTATGGCACCGGCCTTGCCTTAAAAAACTTGGGAATTGCCGCATCTTCTACTTTTATTGAGGCGGTGACGCCTTTCAAGGTTCCTAGTTCCTGTTGAAACACTTCTTTGGCGTTGGCCAAGATGTCTTTTAATCGTTCAGGTATGACGTCATCATCATTTTTTTTCTTACTGGTCACCGTCAGTGCCTGAATGGAGTGCCAGTCTAAACGTATCTTCCTGATCCATTCACGTCCCAACAGCGGTGGACCACCATCTTGCAGAATGTATAAATACAACTTCTGTATTTCCTTGCCGTTGTATACAACAGGCACCCTTATTTTCCCTCTGGGGTATACTTTCTGCCCCGTATATGTCTTCAAGATAATGGATGTGTCTTTCAAAGGTATATGCGGAAATAGCCGCTCGTAATCCCGTCGACTTATGACGGTCAGAGCTGATCCTGTATCTAGCTCCATTTTAACTGGGGACCCCGCTATCGTGAGGGTAACCCAAATGGTCTGGTAATCTTCTTTGGCAATTACATTATGTAATTTGAGACAGCTTAGTCTCTTGTTTCTGGAATCGCTATCGCTCTTCTGGTCTTCGGAGCTACTGTCCGTCATCATTTGTACCTTTCTGTGCTTTTCCTTATTGATTTTTTTTCTGTCAGTGGATTTTTTTGTTTCCAGATCGGCATACACGTGCAATGTGTCCCATCTTTCCGCATTGCCCGCATGCTTTGTCCTTGAACCAGCAGTCCCTCTGGTCATGGGTGGATCTGCCGCAGCGATAACATCTCTCGAAACCCCGTGTCATTTCATGGGTGCCGAAGTCCTGTGGCTTTTGCTGTATCTCTGCAGCTCCTCTTGCTGCTGCTTCGTATGATACAGCCACACTGAAAGCCTTGTCCAGTGTCAAATCTTTCTCAGAAAGTAGTCTTTTCTGTGTTCCTTCACTTAGGAGACCGCAGACGAATTTGTCTCGTAGAGAATCTGCCAGTCCTGCCCCGAATTGGCAGTGCTTTGACAGCTTTCTTAATTCGGTGAGGTAATCAGCGTTACTTTCATTCTTGTGCGGATTCCTCCTGAAGAATTTGAATCGTTCCGCTATCAGCAGCGGTGTTGGGTTTAAGTGCTCCTGTAGGGTATCAATAATCTCCTTAAAATTCTTGTCCATCGGTTTGGCTGGAGTGATTAAGTTTCGTAACAGCCCGTATGTCCTTGCGCCCATCAGATTTAGAAGTACCGATGCCTTTTTATCATCCTTAAAAGGCAGGGGCTCTTAAAGGTACATACACTACACGATGAGCATCAAATTTTTTTAAAGACATGAGACTCTCAAATTTTAGTTCAATAATACTATAAAATGAAAGAATAAATTAAAACAATTTAGGCATTTAAAGAAAATCTGCCTAACCTGAGGGTGCTGGAAGCAAGCTGAGGTGCCCCTACCTAATGCAGCACAAACTTGGGCCTAGAAATTGGATATGGCCCGAAAACCGGCAGTGTCATGGCCCAGCATTATTTGGCTGCGGCCATTCAAAGCGGTCCAGTCAGCATGCAAAATTTGTGCTGTCTGCTCATTTATATGATTGTAGTACTGATCTCAGCACTAAATGAGCTGCACCTTATCGCTCAACAGGTGGGCAAATATCGGGTGCAGTCTAATGGCCAATAATGTTTGGCCTCGTCTTTCTCCGCTACTTAAAGGGGGGGCAGCTTTGATACAGCAATGCTTCACCATCATTGCAGATGGAGTTGGAATTGCAACTGGAACAAATGGCTGAGCACCAGCAAAGAGAACGAGCCAGAAGGTTCTCCGATGTGGCTCTGGAGGCATTGGTACTGGCAGTGAAGAGGAGGCGGGCTGTCCTGTTCCTGCAGGGTGGCAGGAAGCCATCAGTGCTAACTTCGAGAAGGCTGTGGCAAGAGATAGCTGGGTACGTTACGGCTAACAGTCTCATATCGAGGACATGGATCCAGTGCCGCAAGAAGTTTAATGACCTCACACGGCAGCTTTACAGGCCTTGAGCCAACTGGAGGAGATAGTGCTTGACATCATCGGAGGGGAAGTCACCGAGGCTGTGGCAACGGGTGAAGTTGAAGCCCTTGGGGACAATAATGGTATGCTCATTCCTAATCCTTCTTCTCAGATTCCACTTCCCCCTCATCCCACAATCTCTTCTCACTTACAAGCTGAAGATGCTGTATGCATGGATATCTTGCATCTCCCTACCCTCTCCTCACCATAACTGACTCTTGTGCCTTTCTGCTTTCAGATGACCAAGATCTGCCACCCGCACATCCTGTCCCCTAAGTAAAGGAGGAGAGTGGAGATGAAGAAGGCGGCACACCGTCACTGCATCTGACACTCGCAGACACCAGCTCAGAAACAGCATGGAATGTAGAGAGTAGTATAGATGTGGGATCGGCACATGGTGAGGCACCGGGCACAAGTGGGATGCAGCAAGGCCAGGGGAAAGGGTAGCTCGGGGGTCAGCTCCCCAGAGGGCGAGTTGGCGCACGAGTTCTGCTGCACACGACTTAGATGATGACCTCAATGGGGTGGACTTCAGAAGAAGGGTGATGGGCATACACACCGAAATGCTAGGTGCAATGGCAAGCCTGCCAGAGAGCCTCTTGGCAATGTCAAGGAGCTTGGAGGAGTCTGGCTTTGCGCAGAGCTTGAAATCCATGATTTCCAAGCTCGAAATGATGAACAACTCCAGGAAAGACCTGGTCATGCAGTCTCAGCTTGCTGCCACCCAAGCTCAGACTGCTGCCATCGTGGCTGGGTTACCAGTATCGAAAGAGGCTTGCAGGGTGTCGCAGCAGCCCAGCAATCTGTCATCCAACAGATTGCTCGGAATGCTGAGGCGCCACCCCGGGGGAGTGGCAGTGAGTCTGTGAAGCAGGAACCTGGTATCCTCTTTCAGGATGACAGCATTCCTATTCCCACCACTGCCACTCTGCCATTGCCCTTGCCGCTGCCTGTCAGCCAGCCAGCCCAGACTGCTGCTGCCCATGCTGAGGTGCTGCAGTCTACAGCTGGGCCATCTAGGTCCACAGCTGGGCGATGTCTCCCCCACGAAAACTCAGCAGCGTTCCACCAGCCATGCTGCAGCCACTGGGGGAGCACTGCGTAGGAGTACTACAGTAGGAAGGGGCACACGAATGACAAGCACTAAGGGAATGCACAAGGGTGATTAGTTGATATTGTAATGTAAATTGAATAGTTATAAATTTATTAATTTTATTTGGAAATTTTTTGTGGTGACTCTCATTTCAGTTTTGTGCCCAGGAGGACGCTGTGATATTTTGTGACAGAGGGATGGTATGATGGGGATGTGGCTGAAGGGTGTATGGTGAGCAATGGGGATCTGGGGTTTCATTCACTTGAATTGGAGTCTGATTAGGCATTCATGGACAGCCCATGCGGAAGGGAGATTTGCTGCCTGCTTCCTCCCTTCCTCCTCGTCCTCCTCCTCTTGCTCTTCCTCTTGCTCCTTTTCCTCCTCCTCTCCCTCACCTCCTGAGGTGATCCCGCAATCCCTGCTGGCAAGGGCTGTGTCCTCATGATGGCCAAGTTGTGAAGCATGCAGCAGACCACCACAAAATGGAACACCCGCTCTGGTGAGTACTGGAGGGCTTCTCCTGAGCGGTCAAGGCAGTGGAACCGTTGCTTCAGCAGCCCGATGGTCTGCTCAATGATGTTCCTGGTGGCAGCATGGCTCTCATTATATGAGCACTGGGCACTCGTGTTGGGGTTGTGGAGGGGAGTCATCAGCCAGGTGCAGAGCTGATAACCCTTGTCTCCGAGCTGCAACCCTCGAGGTTGATGAGGTGGCTGGAAGATTGCTGGCACACCAGACTGGTGCAAGATGAAGGCATCATGGCTGCTGCCAGGATAACGGCATTGACCATCAGGATCCGCTGGGTGTGGTCGCACAACAACTGTACATTAAGTGAGTGCTGGCCTTTGCAGTTACGGAAGATCTCAGGTTTGTTATGCGGCACCTGCAAAGCCACGTGAGTGCAGTCGATGGTGCCCTGCACCCGCTTCTGATCACACTTGCTCACAGTCATGGGGGCTCTACTGGCAGTCCCCCTCACGCTCGAGAATCTTCGGGAGAGGGCGCGTAGGCAGTGAAGAGTGTGAGGGTGCCAGTCAGTTCCTTTTTGTAACCTCTAGATGGCACCTTCACTTGTCAGTCTCCTGTGTTAATTGTTTCTCGTTCTCTGGTGTTAATTGTTCCTAACCCTGTGTTAGTTTTTAATCAGCCTGTTAGCTGTTTATGGTTGGCACCTGGTTTTCTTGGTATATAAGTTCTGTTGTTGTTTCACTCAGTTCTCAGTCCTCACTAGGGTGCACGTCTTGACAATGTTCCTTGTCTTGACTAGGTTCTCTGTGTGACTAGCCTTTCCTCTATGGCAGCTTGCCTTCACAAGCTGGCTGCCATAGTTCTCTTGAGCTATGTATCTAAGTCTGTGTTCTAGTTCTCTCGAGTTATGTATCTAAGTTTGTGCCATAGTTCTCTCGAGTTATGTATCTAAGTCTGTGTTCTAGTTCTCTCGAGCTATGTACCTAAATCTGTGTTCTAGTTCTCTTGAGCTATGTATCTAAGTCTGTGTTCTTGTCTCTGGATTTAAGATGTATTTAAGTCTTGTTTTGTTGAGCTGCTTGTCTTGGTAAGGTGCTGTTTGGACTAGCGTGTTGCTATGTGGGAGCCGTTGGGATCTTGTCTTGAGCCTTGCATTGATAAGCCGATTACCCTCGGGGTAGCTTGTCTGGAGTTGTGCCTCGGCAAGCCGGTTGCCCCTTGTGGTAGCTTGTCGCAAGCTCCGTATAGACAAGTGGGCTTCCTCATGGAAGCTGTCCTGAGTTCCTATCTTGACTAGCCGTCTTGTAACTTGTCTCTAGTTCTCTTGTCTCTAGTTCTTATGTATATTGCTGTGTCCCTTGTGTTAATCTGGTTATGTGTAAATCTAGTAAAGTTCAAAAAGTATTGTATATTTGTCTCTTGTCTGGTTTCTGCACTTGGGTCCAGAACCTACCTCGCCCGGAGAGCACGGCCTTGTATTTATACGGCCCCGTGGCTCCCCAACCCTGACAGAAGAGTAGAAGATGCTTGCAGAGGGAGGAAGAGGAGGGCCAGGAGGGCTCTCAACTGGAGGCCTTACCCACCTAGGGTCTTCAGAGAGCACTTCTCTTAGACCTACTATCCTGGCAAAGCCACATGCGCGTTCGTTCTGCTTTTCTCTACTCAGAGAGAAGACAATGAAGTCCCTGCTCCTGGAGTAAAGAGCCTCTGTAACCTCTCGGATGCAGCAATGGACGGCGAACTGGGAGATGTTAGCCATGTCTCCTGCTGCAGACTGGAAGGATCCGCTGGCAAAGAAATTGAGGGCCACAGTAACCTTGCGCGCCACTGGGAGAGCCATGATCGCCCTGCTCTGAGGCTGCAGGTCTGGTTGCAGGAGGTGGCAGAGTTCTGTGACCACCTCATTGCTGAAGCGGAGCCTCCTAATACACTGCTCCTCACTTAAGTGGATATAAGAGAAGTGCTCTCTGAACACCCTAGGTGGGTAAGGCCTCCTGAGAGCCCTCCTGCCCCTCCTCTTCCTCCCTCTGCGAGTATCTTCTACTCTTCTTGGCTGCCTCCACTCACTCCCCCAAAGATGCTGGAGTGCGAGGGGGACTGCCAGTAGAGCCCCCATGACTGTGAGCAATTGTTGTGAGCAGAAGCCTTTAAATAAGAATTAAAGCATTCTCCACCTGCACCAACACTCCCCGTCACCTGAGCAACTTGAAAGAAGTTTAAAAAGCTGCTGGAGTTGCAGAAAGTTACACAGAGCCAATCAAACAGAACAAACATGTCAGCTGCAAGCTGTTGCTGATGATCCCTTTAAATAACGCTGCTGTAGCCTCCTTCCTTTTGTTTTCATTCGTTCCTGGGATGTGGGAGTTGCTGGCAAGGCCAGCATTTATTGCCCATCCCGAGTTGCCCTTGAGAGAAGGTGGTGGTGAGCCGCATTCTTGAGCTGCTGCAGTCCATGTGGTGAAGGTACTCCCACAGTTCTGTTAGGTAGGGGGTTCCAGGATTTTGACCCAGCGACGATGAAGGAACGACGATATATTTCCAAGTCAGGATGGTGTGTAACTTGGAGGGGCCTTGCAGGTGATGGTGTTCCCATGTGCCTGCTGCCCTTGTCCTATTAGGTGGTAGAGGTCACAGGTTTGGGAGGTGCTGCAGTGCATCTTGTATTTGGTATACACTGCAGCCACGGTACGCTGATGGTGGAGGAGGGAGTGAATGTTTAAGGTGGTTGATAGGGTGCCAATCAAGCGGGATGCTTTATCCTGGATGGTGTCGAGCTTCTTGAGTGTTGCTGGAGCTGCACTCATCCAGGCAAGTGGTAGATGGTGGAAAGGCTTTGGGGAGTCAGGAGGTGAGACACTCGCCGCGGAATGCCCAGCCTGTGACTTGCTCTGGTAGCCACAGTACTTTTGTGGCTGGTCCAGTTAAGTTTCTGGTCAATGGTGACCCCCAGGATGTTGTTGGTGGGGGACTCGGCAATGGTAATGCCATTGAATGTCATGGGGTGGTGGTCAGACTCTCGCTTGTTGGAGATAGTCATTGCCTGGCACTTGTGTGGCGTGAATGTTACTTGCCACCTATCAGCCCAAGCCTGAATGTACTCCAGATCTTGCTGCATTCAGGCATGGACTGTTTCATTATCTGAGGAGTTGCGAATGGAACTGAACACTGTGCAATCATGAGCAAACAGCCCCATTTCTGACCTTATGATGGAGGGAAGGTCACTGATGAAGCAGCTGAAGATGGTTGGGCCGAGGACACTGCCCTGAGAAACTCCTACAGTGATGTCCTGGGGCTGAGATAATTGACCTCCAACAACTACAACCATCTTCCTTTGTGCTAGGTATGACTCCAGCCAGTGGAGCGTTTGCCCTGATTCCCATTGACTTCAATTATACTAGGGCTCCTTGATGCCATACTCGGTCAAATGCTGCCTTGATGTCAAGGGCAGTCACTCGCACCTCACCTCTGGAATTCAGCTCTTTTGTCCATGATTGGACAAAGGCTGTAATGTGGTCTAGAGCCGAGTGGACCCGATGGAACCCAAACTGAGCATTGGTGCGCAGGTTATTGGTAAGTGCTGCTTGATAGCACTGTCGATGACACCTTCCATCACTTTACTGATAATTGAGAGTAGACTGATGGGGCAGTAATTGGCCGGATTGAATTTGTCCTGCTTTTTGTGGACAGGACATACCTGCGCAGTTTTCCACATTGTCAGATAAATGCAGGTGTTGTAGCTGTACTGAAACAGCTTGGCTAGAGGCACGGCTAGTTCTGGAGCACAACAGCCGGGATGTTGTCAGGGCCCATAGCCTTTGCTGTATCCAGTGTGCTCAGCCGTTTCTTGATATCACGTGGAGTGAATCAAATTGGCTGAAGACTGGCTTCTGTGATGGTGGGGACCTCAGGAGGAGGCCGATATGAATCATCCACTTGGCACTTCTGGCTGAAGATGGTTGCAAATGCTTCAGCCTTGTCTTTTGCACTCACGTGCTGGGCTCTGCCATCATTGAGGATGGGGATATTCATGGAGCCTCCTCCTCCCATTAGTTGTTTAATGGTCTACCACCATTCATGACTGGATGTGGCAGGACTGCAGAGCTTTCATCTGATCCGTTGATTGTGGGATCACTTAGCTCTGTCTGTAGCATGCTGTCTGTCAATTAGCATGTACGTAGTCCTGTGTTGCAGGTTCCCCAGGTTGGCACCTCATTTTTAGGTATGCCTGGTGCTGTTCCTGGCCTGCTCTTCTGCACTCCTCATTGAACCAGGGTTGGTCCCCTGGCTTGATGGTAATGGTAAAGTGAGGGATATGCTAGGCCATGAGGTTACAGATTGTGGTGGAATACAATTCTGCTGCTGCTAATGGCCCACAGCGCCTCATGGATGCCCAGTTTTGAGCTGCTAGATCTGTTCTGAATCTATCCCATTTAGCACAGTGGTAGTGCCACACAACACAATGAGGGGTGTCCTCAGTGTGAAGAGGGGATTTCATCTCCACAAGGATTGTGTGGTGGTCACTGTTATCAATACTGTCATGGACAGATGCATCTGCAATAGGTAGATTGGTGAGGATGAGGTCAAGTAGGTTTTTCCCTTGTGTTGGTTCTCTCACCACGTGCCGCAGTCCTAGTCTGGCAGCTATGTCCTTCAGGAGTCAGCCAGCTCGGTCAGTAGTGGTGCTACCGAGCCACTCTTGGTGATGGACATTGAAATCCCCCACCCAGAGTACATTCTGTGCTCTTGCTACTCTCAGTGCTTCTTCCAAGTGGTGTTCAACATGGAGGAGTACTGATTCATCAGCTGAGGGAGGGCGACAGGTGGTAATCAGCAGGAGGTTTCCTTGCCCATGCTTGACCTGAAGCCATGAGACTTCATGGGGTCCGGAGTCAATGTTTTGGACCCCTAGGGCCACTCCCTCCCGACTGTATACCACTGTGCCGCCACCCCTGGTGGGTCTGTCCTGCCGGTGAGCTGAAAGGCAATGTCCTGCTTGTGAACGCTTGGTCAGCTGGCAGTGATTAACACAAGCTGGTAAGTGGAGTGGCGAATGCGAAAATGACAGATCGGGTGTCAGGTAAGCATTGCACACTCACTGATGTCACAATCTGCATAATCTACATATCCCCAGCGAGTGCGGACATCAGCAGCACTGCCGCCCAGCTGAAAAATGATGGCTTTTTTTTGCCAAAACGGGCCTTAGCTGCCAGTGCTAACAGCTCCAATTTCTAGGCCTTGGGATATAACCTGGGACACTGTTTGGATTTGTACAGTTCATTTATTCACTGGATAAACCTGATAAACAGTCTGAAGTTAATGCAAAAATATCTGCACACACATGTTCTTAATGGCAAGTCGAAAAGGAAAATGAACCAGATTTCTTCAACACAGAATTGTGAGGCAAAATTAAACAAATTAAACTTTAGTTAAAATATTTATTTTGCTATGATAATGCAATTGGTTCCACTTTTTTCAGTTAAGCACATCATTAGTCTCTGTGTTGGATACAAACGGCATTTTCTTCAACAGCACCTCTCAAACCCATGAGCTCTACCACCTAGAAGGACAAGGGCAGCAGGCGCATGGGAGCACCACCACCTCCAAGTTCCCCTCCAAGTTACACACCATCCTGGACTTGGAAATATATCACCGTTTTTATAGTCGTTGGGTTAAAATCCTGGAACTCCCTCCCTAACAGCACTATGGGAGTACCGTCACCACGCGAACTGCAGCGGTTCAAGAAGGTGGCTCACCACCACCTTCTCAAGGGCAATAAGGGATGGGCAATAAATGTTGGCCTTGCCCAGTAACGCCCACATCCATGAACGAATATAAAAAAAACTGAATCTTAAAAACTCTTGCCCTAAAAATTCAGTAAGATTGTAACAAAAGTTGTTTACGTGAATACTTTTATGTGAAAAGCTAAAAATAGCATGCTTATTAAACATTAGTACGATAGCAAAATACTGCAGATGCTGGAAATCCAAAATAACAACAGAGAATGCTGGAAAAACTCAGCAGGTCAGGCAACATCCGTGGAGAGAAATTTGAGTTGACGTTTCGGGTTGAAACCCTTCTTCAAAACTGGAAAGAAAATAAAAAGATCGAAGGCAAAGCTGCGATCGAACAAAAGAAGAAAAAATAAATAAAAGGTATGCGAAGCCAGATGAGATGGTAATGGGCCCGCGGAGACAAAAGGCAGCTGAGATTAAGTGTGAAGTGTACTGGCAGGATAAGGACAGCTGCCAGGTGAGAGAGAGAAACAAAAGGAAAGGGGGGTGGGGGAGAAAAAAAGGACCCAAAACAAAGGGGTGGAAAAAATTAAAAGGAAAAAAGTAATAGGGGCCGAGGTTATGATCTGAAATTATTGAACTCGATATTGAGTCCGGAAGGCTGCAAAGTGCCTAATCGGAAGATGATTTGCTGTTCCTCGAGTTTACGTTGAGCTTCCGTGGAACAATACAAGAGGCCAAGGACGGTGAGGTCCGAGTGGGAATGGAGCGGTGAATTAAAATGACAGGCGACCGGAAGCTCGGGGTCACCCTTACGGACTGAACGGAGGTGTTCTGCAAAGCAGTCACCCAATATCTGCGTTTGGTCTCCCCATAATGTAGAGGAGACCGCATCGTGAGCAGCGAACACAGTATACTAGATTGCAAGAAGTACAAGTGAATCGCTGTTTCACCTGGAAGGGGTGTTTGGGGCCTCCCCCCTTCCCACTGTCCAGGGCCCCAAACACCCCTTCCAGGTGAAACAGCGATTCACTTGTGTTGTGTATGTGCCTTTAAGAGAAGAACTGATTCTATACTGCAGTACCGGCAGTGACCACCCCTGTATATAAAGCCATAGCAGGCTTCTGTATTTCAGTCTTGAATTACTCTCTGTTCAGTAAATACCTGTTTTATTGTTCTCCTGCAGTCTGAGTATTATTGATCCTCGGACATTACACTGGCGACGGGCAGGTTTGAACTCACCTGCAGTACTGCATACCTCACGGGGATCTTTTCCCTGAAGAGAAGCTTCTTGGAGGTCGAAGTCAGAACGGCGGGCGTCGACCGCGGGCAACCGCCCAGGGATCCATCGGAGAGTTGCAGGGGAGGCTGTGGAGAGCTGGGCCTGGCTCCCCAGTCGAGGTGTTCCAGCAAGTCGTGCTGGTAGCAGGTAGTGCGCTGACCCTTCCGGACTGCGGCGGGCTCGGGCTCGATCGAGCGGCTCTGCAAAGGGGCTGTGCAGCGTCGTCGGGAGGAAAAGAGAGAGAGGGTGGAGCGCACAGGGCGCGGTCGGTGCTCAAGAACCGGGCAACGTGGAGAGGATAGAACGCGGGGAAGGAAAAGTGAGACGCGCCGAAGCCGCGGGTCGCCGCCATTACCCTGTAGAATGCTAGGAGCAGCGTGGCAGCAAGGGGAAGAAGGAAAAGCGCGGGAGGCGCCATTTTATTCCATTGGGGAAGAAGGAAAAGCGCGGGAGGCGCCATTTTAAATCACCCAAGATGCCGAAGAGTGGCAGTATCACTGCTTTCGACAACGAGGTAGAAGACTGGACCACGTATGTGGAAAGAATTGAAGTGTACTGCAATGCCAATGAGGTGGCCAATGGAAAGAAGGCGTCGGTATTATTAAATTTGATGGGTGCGAGAACGTACGGCCTATTGCGGAATTTAATTACCCCAGCTAAACCAATGGAGAAAAGTTTTGAAGAGATTGTTAAGATCTGACAGGAATACCTAAACCCTACACCGCTGCTGATAGCAGAAAGATTCAAGTTCCATAAAAGAAACCAGCACAAAGATGAGAGCAATGCTGACTATCTTACGGAACTACGCAAGTTATCGAAGCACTGCCAGTTCGGAGCAGGACTGGCAGACACCTTGCGGGATAAGTTTGTCTGCGGGCTCCAGAGTGAAGGAACCCAGAAACGACTACTTTTGGAAAAGGACCTGACGCTAGAACAGGCTTTCAGCGTGGCAGTATCCTACGAAGCAGCAGCACGGGGAGCTGCGGAAATACAACAGAAACCACAGGAATACAGCGCTAACGAAATGGCGTATGGAGCAGAAAAGTGCTATCGCTGCGGCAGAACAACCCATGATCAGAAGGACTGCTGGGTTAAGGACAAAGTATGCAGGCAATGTGGGAAAATGGGACACATAGCAAGAGTCTGCAGGTCGGGAAAGAAAACCAACACTACAAGAACTACTAAAGAAAAGTACAAGAAAGTAAAGAAATTGACAGACAGTAGTTCGGAAGATCAGGAGAGTGAAAAGTACTCCGGGAGCAGGAGACTAAGTTGTCTAAAGTTACACAACGTGATCGCAAAGGAGGATCACCGAACCATTTGGGTCACCCTCATGATAGCAGGGTCCCCAGTAAAGATGGAATTGGACACAGGATCAGCTCTAACTGTCATGAATCGACGAGACTATGAGCGGCTATTCTCACACATACCCTTGAAGGACACGTCCATTGTATTGAAGACATACACGGGGCAAAAAGTCTACCCCAGAGGAAAAATAAGGGTGCCAGTTGAATACAACGGCAAGGAAACACAGAAACTGTATCTATATATACTACCAGATGGAGGACCACCATAATTGGGACGTGAATGGATCCGAAAAATACAATTGGATTGGCATTCCATTCAGGCGCTAACTGTGACTGATAAAAAGGATGACGACGTCACACCTGGACGACTGTCAAAAAATTCTAACTGACGCGAAAGAGGTGTTCCAACAAGGACTTGGGACTCTAAAAGGAGTAACGGCAATGATAAAAATCGAAGATAACGCAAACCCAAAATTTTTTAAGGCCAGACCAGTACCTTACGCGATCCGCCCAGCCGTTGAAGCAGAGCTGGAGAGTCTGGAGCGTTCGGGTGTGCTGTCCAAGGTGGGCTGGAGCGAGTGGGCCACACCCATCATTCCTGTAATGAAGAAATCATTGAGCAGCACGCCTGGGGAACTGAAGAAGGTTCGCATCTGTGGGGACTTCAAGGTAACTGTGAACCCAGTCCTGCACACAGTACAATATCCACTTCCACGGATAGAAGATATTTTCGCCTCACTATCTGGAGGGAAACGCTTTACAAAGATTGATCTGGCCCAAGCGTATCTACAAATGGAGGTGGAAGAAGCATCTAGGAAATACCTCACGATAAACACACACAAAGGCCTTTACCAGTACAATCGACTGGTATTCGGGGTAGCATCAGCCCCGGCTATTTGGCAGAGGGCGATGGAACAAGTCCTGCAAGGGGTCCCGGGGACCCAGTGTTATTTGGACGACATCCTGGTTACGGGCGAAAATGACAGTGAACACCTTGCCAACCTGGAGCAGGTGCTCACGAGATTACAGGAATATGGGCTATGAGCCAACCGCCCCAAATGCGAGTTCTTCAGGAGACAATTCTCGTATTGTGGCCACATGATTGATGAGGAAGGGTTGCATAAGTTGCCGGACAAGATTGAGGCTGTAGTCAAGGCTCCAGCACCGGAAAATGTGTCGCAAATGAGGTTGTTCCTCGGGTTGGTGAACTACTACCATAAGTTCTTGCCGAATTTATCCACAATTCTGCACCCACTGAATGCCGTACTGCAAACTGGAGTAACATGGAAATGGAGTGATGAGTGTAAGCGTGCCTTTCAGAAATGTAAATGCCTAATCACTTCAAAAGAAGTATTGGCCCACTACAATCCAACACTACCGATTCGGTTAGCATGTGATGCGTCTCCCTACGGCATCGGAGCGGTGCTGTCACACAAATTCCCTGACGGTTCAGAGAGGCCAATAGCCTTTGCGTCGCGCTCGTTAACCTCAGCCGAGCGTAACTATGCCCAGATTGACAGGGAGGCCCTCAGCCTGGTGTGGGGGGTGAAGAAGTTCAATCACTATCTGCACGGGCAGAAATTCACCCTACTGACTGATCATCAGCCCCTGGTCTCCATTTTTAACCCAAAGAAGGGCGTTCTGGTGATGACGGCTGCAAAGATGGTCACTTTTTCTAGGGGCACATCAGTACGACATAGAGTACAAGGGTACGAAACAGCATGGAAACGCTGATGGGCTGTCGCGCCTACCATTGCCTACGGTAGAGGAAGCACCTGCAGTGGACCCTGTTGAGATATTCCATGCGACCATAGTCGAATGTCTACCTGTTACAAACTCAAGTATAGAGAAGGAAACCCGAAATGACCCGACACTCTCTCGGGTCTATGATTTGACGGTGAAGGGATGGCCAGCACATGGCGACTCACTGTTGCCAGCATTCTCGCCAAGGAGAGAACAGCTGTCAGTGTGCCGGGGGACCTTGATGTGTGGATCCCGAGTGGTAATTCCACCCAATTTGAGGGATAGAGTGCTCAATGAGCTTCAAGAGGGTCATCTGGGAGGGGTAAAAATGAAGAGCCTAGCCAGGGCGTTTGTGTGGTGGCTGGGAATCGATAAAGAAATCGAGGATATGACCAAGAGATGCACAGGATGCCAGAAGGTCCAAAACGCTCCACCACAGGCCCCGCTACATCCATGGGAGTGGCCCTCATCTCCATGGCAACGGGTACACATTGATTTTGCTGGTCCATTTATGGACTCAATGTTCCTAATCGCTGTGGACGCCCATTCGAAATGGCCAGAGGTCATCAAAATGTCCTCCACCACCACGGAGAAAACTATTGCAGTCCTACGGACCATCTTCGCCAGGAATGGCTTGCCAGAACAGATTTGCTCCGACAATGGGCCACAGTTTGTGTCAGAGGATTTCCGGAGGTTTCTGAGGAATAATGGGGTGAAGCATTACACATCTGCCCCATATCATCCAGCCACAAATGGATTGGCTGAGAGGTTTGTTCAGACCTTTAAAAAGGCCATAAAGGCAATGCATAATGACGACATACCACTACAACACAAGGTGGATAATTTCTTGTTTGCTTACCGGAATGCGACACATGCAGTCACCAACCAAGCTCCAGCCATAATGTTCTTCAATCGAAGGCTAAGATGTCGCCTGGATTTGCTCAAACCAAACATAAGACGAGATGTTGAGGATAAGCAATTCCAGCACATAAATGAGAAGCCAACCAGGAGCTTCAAGATAGGGCAACCAGTCTTGGCCCGCGACTACCGAACAGAAAAATGGCAGCCAGGAACGATATGCACACAGCAGGCACCACTAATGTACACAGTGGACGTTGGAGAGAGCATCGTGAGACGCCATGCTGACCAGATTCTAGAGTCACAGGAACAAGCCAAACCCATACCACGAGCAGGTGCACCTGGTAATCAACCCGAAGTACAGATTGCGTCTACCTCAGAAGCAGTGGTATTGGAAGCTGACGAACCAACCAATGACAATGAGCCAGAATCAACTCCGCCGCAAGAACAGGATACTCGAGAAAGGTGCTATCCAGTCAGGATCAGGAAGCCTCCTCAAAGACTGAACTTATAAATGATTATTTCAGTTGATGTATATAGTACAGAGAAAATTGTAATTGTAATTAGTTATTATTTAGTTGTTAAATGAATGTTATGTACTGTTTATCTAAAAGGGGAGGAATTGTTGTGTATGTGCCTTTAAGAGAAGAACTGATTCTAAACTGCAGTACCGGACAGTGACCACCCCTGTATATAAAGCCATAGCAGGCTTCTGTATTTCAGTCTTGAATTACTCTCTGTTCAGTAAATACCTGTTTTATTGTTCTCCTGCAGTCTGAGTATTATTGATCCTCGGACATTACAACTTGTACTTCTTGCAATCTAGTATACTGTATTCGCTGCTCACGATGCGGTCTCCTCTACATTGGGGAGACCAAACGCAGATTGGGTGACCGCTTTGCGGAACACCTCCGTTCAGCCCGTAAGGGTGACCCCGAGCTTCCGGTCGCCTGTCATTTTAATTCACCGCTCCATTCCCACTCGGACCTCACCGTCCTTGGCCTCTTGTATTGTTCCACGGAAGCTCAATGTAAACTCGAGGAACAGCAAATCATCTTCCGATTAGGCACTTTGCAGCCTTCCGGACTCAATATCGAGTTCAATAATTTCAGATCATAACCTCAGCCCCTATTACTTTTTTCCTTTTAATTTTTTCCACCCCTTTGTTTTGGGTCCTTTTTTTCTCCCCCCCCCCTTTCCTTTTGTTTCTCTCTCTCACCTGGCAGCTGTCCTTATCCTGCCAGTACACTTCACACCTAATCTCAGCTGCCTTTTGTCTCCACAGGCCCATTACCATCTCATCTGGCTTCGCATGCCTTTTATTGTCTCTTTTTCTTCTTTTGTTCGATCGCAGCTTTGCCTTCGATCTTTTTATTTTCTTTCCAGTTTTGAAGAAGGGTTTCAACCCGAAACATCAACTCAAATTTCTCTCCACGGATGTTGCCTGACCTGCTGAGTTTTTCCAGCATTCTCTGTTGTTATTTTGCTTATTAAACATGTCAGGTTTCCCAATTAAATATTGGGAAGACCAAAGCCATTGTTTTTGATCCCTGCCACAAACTCTGTTCCCTAGCCACTGACTCCATCCCTCTCCTTAACATCTGTCTGAGGCAGAACTACACTGTTCGCAACCTTGGTGTCATATTTGACCCTGAAATGAGCTTCCGACCGCATATCCGTGCCATAACTAAGACCGCTTATTTCCACCTCTGTAACATCACCCATCTCCGCCCTTGCCTCAGCTCAACCGCTGCTGAAACCCTCATCCATGCCTTTGTTACCTCTAGACTTGACTATTCCAATGCTCTCCTGGCTAGCCTCCCATATTCTATCCTATGTAAACTTGAGGTGATCCAAAACTCGGCTACCCATGTCCTAACTCGCACCAAGTCCCGTTCACCCATCACCCCTGTGCTCCCTGACCTACATTGGTTCCCAATTAAGCAACGCCTAGATTTCAAAATTCTCATCCTTGTTTTCAAATCCCTCCATGGCCTCGCCCCTCCCTATCTCTGTAATCTCCTTCAGCCCCACAACCCCCCGAGAAATCTGCACTCCTCTACTTCTGCCCTCTTGAGCATCCCTGATTATAATCGCTCAATCATTGGTGGCCGTGCCTTCTGTTGCCTATGCCCTAAGCTCTGGAATTCACTGCCTAAACTTCTCCGTCTTGTTACCTCTCTTTCCTCCTTTAAGACGCTCCTTAAAACCTACCTCTTTGACCAAGCTTTTGGTCACCTGCCCTAATTTCTCCTTATGTGGCTGGGTGTCAAATTTTTGTCTCATAATACTCATAGTGCCTTGGGAAGTTTTACTACGTTAAAGGCGCTATATAAATACAAGTTGTTGTTGTTGCTGTTATGCTCCTTACCTTGGAAATGCCATCCATGTCTCCTGAGCCTAAAATTAAAAGACAGACATCCTAATTAGTTTTTGTTCCATCCATCTGAGCTCTATTACTTCCTGCAGCATTTGATGGGCATCTTGCAAATTTTCAGTCAAGTAAAACTGTTATCTGCACAGGAAGGGTTAAGGTAAATGAATCAAAGTGTGGCCTAGAAATTGGGTTTTGGCGCAGCGACGGCTTTAGCGCCGGAAGTTAGTGCCGGAGCTAAGTCGCGCTGGGCGGACCAAAAATTCACTAGTTCTGCGCCCAAACGGCTGCCGGCGCTGCTGAAAGCTGTTTGCGCCTGAAAACTGGCACTATGCGCTGAATTGCGGCGCTATTCCGGCGCTGCGGCGCCCGCTGCGGTGCGGCAGGTTCGGGAAGTGCAGGCCTCCTCCTTCCCTTAAGGAGGAGCTGCCTGCACCCGGCCGCGGCCCGCGAAAATCATTGTAAAAATGAGCCCGGCACCTCGGACAAGTGCCGGGCTTGCATCTGTCCCGGGAGGGGGGGGGGGAGAAGTCCGGGGAGGGAGCTGCGGCCAGGCGGCCGGCGGGAAAGCGGCCGGCCGCCGCGGGGCCTTTAATGCGCCGGCGCAAAGTCCAGTAAGGCACCTCTACCAGAACGTTGCTTGCGGCTGCCACGGGCGAGGCGGCCGCAAGTCAATTTCGGAGTTCGGGCGGGTTACCATGGCAACCGGGACGCTGCGCACACCGATGACGTCATCGGTGCTGGCGCAGCGCTAACGGCCTAACGCCGATTTAGGGACCCACTCAATTTCCAAACTGGCCATAACTCCGGCGCTAGGCCCTCTAGCGCCTCAAAAGCGGCGCTAAGCCTACCGAATTTCTAGGCCATATCTTTACAACATTATTACGTTCATTGTTTCAGAGCCACTGTTTAATGAATGTAGGTCTAATAAATTACATTAGTTTGCAAAACAAATAGCTGATTTAACTTAAAGTTTCCTTACACCCTTAAGCCTACAATAGTTTAATAAAAATAGTGTACTTTACCTGCAGAAACTATCTTAGAGACAGCATTAACATTTCCAGTTTGTTCCTCAAACTTTGACTTTATAATATAGGCAAGCAACCTGTCTCTCTGTACTTTACTAAACTTGTATCACTGGAAACTGAACATTCACACATTAGATCCTATAAATCATTTTTGGTGTCAAATTCTTATTGTTCTCTTTTCTCCATAATGTCATTCACCCTTTCCACTGTCCTTCATTACTAACTCTCGCATGTAAGAATGAGCTTACTCATACCCAAATGTACACCTTGTACTTTCATGATAAAAACAGGAGGGAAAATTATCTTGCAATTATTAAACAAGCAGTGCAGTCACAGATGAATCACAGATGTAATAGTGGTCCCTCACCAGTGTTCCCTATAATTTTTTTCGGGCCACGTGGCCCATTCAAAATACCGTGCATGCGCGGCTTTTCTATTTAAAAGCCAGTAAGCTGGCTGTGCAGGATCCCTGGAGTGCTGCACGGCCACGCACTGATTTTGGGCTTGTGTGACATAAAACTCAGACCTGTAAATGGAGTTGCGGTGCAGATCAGCCATGGTCTAATTGAATGGTGGAATAGGTTAGAGGAGCTGAATGGCCTACTCCTGTTTCTATGTAATACACATCCTGCAATTCAACCAATCCATTGTAGTACATTTCAATTTACTTGTCCTCCAATTTTTTCCCTAATGTTTGCCTCTAAAAGTGGCATCTGCCAGCACACATCCTCCACCAGCTCTAGAGACAGCACTTTCTACACAGGACTGTTTACTTCAGTACAGCTGCAATCAACACGACTCAATAATCAGTAAAGTAGCAAGCCAAATTCAACGAATGCAAATAATTCTGTTGAGTTTCTCCTCCCTTCCTCCACATGGAATGTCTCACTTCCAGCTGCCTGGCTGATAAAACACAAACTTTATCCAACTGACACAGTGAGTCAGAGCAATAGGTCAGAGATTTGAACTTGCAATATTCTGGTTGGCACTCAAATGCTAACATTCTGTACCGGCCCATATTTACCCATTGATTATAAATCAGGAAAAAAAAGGTCAAAAGGGATGAAAATTAAAAATATTCACTAGTAGAGAATGAAGGAAAGGGTGCGAGAAGGAAAGAAGGCTATGCAATGTGGGATAGATGCTGTCCACTCAGTCCTTGATAAAAACACTGCTGAAAGATTTTGCACTGTGATTCAATCTGCTACTTACTACCTTGCTTTAGTTTTCAAAGAGTCATTAGCTACTACACAAGTATATTAATTTGCAAAAGAAGGGTGTGTTTTTAAAGGAGAAAAAAATGAAGGCGAGCAATGAAAGAAACAAAGTTGAGGGTGAGAGCGAGGAAAATAAACAAAGGTAAATAAGAGAGTCACACACAAAAGTAAAAGAGACAGAAAGGCAAAACTGAGAGAGGGACACACACGCAACAAAAGTGGAGGAGTGAGAAAAGTGGAGAATAAACTGAGTAAGGATGAGAGAGACAGAGAGAGAGGGGACGAGAGAACGTGAAAAAATGGGGACAGATAAGGACTGAGAGATTAAAGGGTAGATTTTAACTCAGGGTGGGTGGGGGATTCAAAGCTGCTCACGCACCCAGAGGAAGAGAATAGAGCAACGCCCAGTCAATTTTAATTGCCACGCCTCATTTTAATATTGCATATCTCTCTCCTACCCAAAGCCGGCAGGAATGACGCCAAGCCCGGCAGGTGGGTGCATGGATAGAGGAAATGGTCCTCGGCATAAGTTAAGTGCTGGGGGAGGCAGCAGAGCCAATGCCAGTCGGGGAGCTGAGGGGAAATATTGCAGCGGGGAGGCCTAAGGATTCCCTCTGGGGACTGTTCCTCATAGCCCCCAAGGAATCCTTCCACAAATTACTAAATTTAATTTAGCTTTGCCTCTTTTGGCCACTCTGTTACCTCCCGCCAGGTTTCTTTGGCAGGTTTTCCACCACACGGGTTGTCCCCTGAGTTCCACTAAAAATAGCATTGCGGCACCGATGACGTCATTGTGCCACGAAAATTACATTTCAATTAAAACTGTATTCCCACCTGTATGTAGCGGAAGTCTCAGTTGGCTTGAAAGTCAGCAAAGATAAAATAGCGCCAGGCGGGAACGGAGCAACCTCTGGCTGGTAAGTCAACTCACCCGATTTTAACCACACACCATTCCCACCCGGCGTGAGTTGGGGGGGTGGGGGGGGACTAAAGTCATCCCCTAAAATGTTTTTCTCCTTTCAGTTTTACCTGTATCAGGATCCTTGGGTAAAGCAACACAGGGGGTTATGAAACATGTTTTGTTTGGACCCAGCCTGAAAAAGTTTGAAATCTATTTTGATAGATTTATCACTCTATGCAAAGAAGTTTCTGCAGATATCTGCTGAGAACATTGCACAAAATAGTAACTTTCAGTAATCTTATGAAAATATTGCTATAAAGGAGGGCTTTACAGGGAGTTTGAGAGAACAATTAGAAATGACCTATGTTAGAAATCAGGATGTACTGTAGTGGAAGAGGGTATGCTAATCTCAAAGATGAAAAAGAATCCAATCAATTTTTTTGGTTAAAGCCAAATTCAATATGAATAACATAATGTTATCATAACTGAAACAGAACAGAATAGTAGAAAGTAGAAAGAGGAATCAAGTATTTGTTCATCAATATACAAAGTGCAGCTGAGCCCAAGAACTTGCAAGAAAGATTATCTCTATTCCTTTACCCTTAGTAATCTTGTCCCTACCATAAACAAACCATTATTAAATACAATAACTACTATGATAAAATACATTTGCTGAAGTGCCAGGAGAGACAAAGTAATACTTAAGTGGATCACTGTAAATGTTCAAATTGAGCAGTTTGCTTAATTCTTTCTCTTGCTCTCATACACAGATACACAGTAAACAAAATCCACCAAGGGGTACAATGACATTCGGAAATGTTACCCACCTGAGGGCTGATTATAATCAGTGAGCAGCTGCCTTAAGTTGGTGTATCCTATTAATACTGAATGAGATACGCCAACTTAAGGCGGTTTGTGTGGATTGGTATCAAGCCCCTCCGGTATTGTAGTATACACATCAGGAAGTTTCTGAAGCGCATTCATAATTATCATGAGGTTCACAAGTCGGGAAAAAAAGCTATCAATTTAGAGAAATACAGCAGAATAATTAATATCGCAAAGAGAGTAAAAATTAATCATGCTTTATTCATTTTGGCTTTACCTAATGATCCGTTCATGTGGTGCGGTTCCATTCCACCCATTGCCCCTATTGGACCATCTGAGCCAGGACCCATTGGAAACTACAAATAAAAAGCACAAACTAAATGTAACTTTTGTCAATGGGACTTTCTACATTTACAACTGAGTACATTTACATGCTGTTCAACTGCTTCAACTTCCTTATTAGTTGCATTAAAGGAAGTTTATTTCACAATTCATTTGGTACATTAAGCATGAGTAGTCAATGAATGAGGCAGCCACAAGGAATTCTTTTTTGAAGGCTTGAGGAGCTACGGCTCAGAGTTGATGAGCTGGAGGCCGAGCTGCGGATTCTGCGATGCACCAGGGAGGGGGATAGTTACTGGACACTTTATTCCAGGAGGCAGTCACACCCCTTAGGATAGGGTCTTCTGATTTGGTCAGTGGTCAGGGACAGGAGGATGTGACTGCGAGTGAGGCAGGTATGGGGACCCAGGCAATTGTCCAACAGGTTTGAGGTTCTTGCGGCCTGTATGGATGAAAGCGGTGGCTACAGGGTGGATGAGCAAACTGACCATGGCACCGAGGTACAGGAAGCCATTCAAGCAGGGGGAGTTAATAGGAATGTAGTGGTAATTGGGGACAGCATAGTCAGGGGGATAGATACAGTTCTCTGCGGCCAAGAGCAAGAGTCCAGACGGCTGTGTTGCCTGCCTGGTGCCAGGGTTCGGGACATCTGCTCTGGGCTGGAGAGGAACTTGCAGTGGGAGGGGGAGGAGCCAGTGATCGTGGTCCATGTAGGTACCAACGACATAGGTAGAACTAGAAAAGAGGTTCTGCTGAGAGAGTATGAGCAGCTAGGGGCTAAATTAAAAAGCAGATCGACCACGAGCAAATTGGCATAGGGTAAATAAAATTAGAGAGATGAATGCGTGGCTCAAAGACTGGTGTGGGAGAAATGGGTTTCAATTCCTGGGGCACTGGCACCAGTACTGGGGAAAGTGGGATCTGTATTGTTGGGACGGTCTTCACCTGAACCATGCTGGGACCAGTGTTCTGGCAAGTCATATAACTAGGGCGGTAGAGAGGGCTTTAAACTAAATATTGGGGCATTGGATCAAATTTGGGAAGATGTGGTAATTCAAAGATTAGAGACAAGGCAATAGAGAAAGGTATTACAGGTAATATGGGAAATGATAAACAGACTGTGACAGGAAGGGATAGAGAGTACAAATCTAAGAGTAAGTCAACAGATAAAGCTAGAGGTTACAAAAATAATAAAAGGATAAAACTAAAGGCTCTGCATCTGAATGAACGTAGCATTCGAAGCAAAACAGATGAACTGATAGCGCAAATAGAAATAAATAAATATGATCTGATAGCCATTAAAGAAACATGGCTGCAGGATGACATAGATTGGGACCTGAATATTGAAGGGTACATGACATTTAGGAAGGACAGGAAGGTGGGAAAAGGTGGAGGGGTGGCTCTGTTAATTAATGATGGTATTAGCTCAATAGAGAGGGATGACCTAAGTTCAGGAAACCAGGGTGTAGAAGCGGCTTGGGTAGAGATGAGAAATAATAAAGGCAAGAACTCACTTATGAGAGTGGTGTACAGGCCCCCTAACAGTAACCACATGGTAGGATGGAGTATAAAGGAAGAAATAATGGGAGTTTGTCAGAAGGGTATGGCAATAATCATGGGGTATTTTAATCTGTATATAGACTGGAAAAATCAGATAGGCAAAGGTCGCATAGATGAGGAGTTCATGGAATGTTTTCGGGATAGTTTCTTACAACAGCACATTCTGGAGCAAACCAGAGAGCAGGCTATGCTAGACCTGCTATTGTGCAACGAGATAGGGTTAATTAATGACCTCATAGTGAAGGCGCCCCTAGGTAGCAGCGATCATAATATGACTGAATTTTACATTCAGTTTGAGCGAGAGAAGAGTGGGTCCAAGACTAGTATTTTAAACTTAAATAAGGGCAATTATGAGGGCATGAAAGCAGAGCTAGCTAAAGTGAACTGGCAAATTGGGTTAAGGGATAGGTCAATAGATTGCAGTGGCAGACATTTAAGGGGATATTTCAAAATACACAGAATATATACATTCCAACAAGAAAGAAAAATTCCAAGGGGTGGACCCACCATCCGTGGTTAACTAAAAAAGTTAAAGATATTATCAAACTTAAAGAAAAAGCATGTAATTGCGCAAAGATGGGTGGCAGGTCAGAAGATTGGACAGAATATAAAAAACAGCAAAGAATGACTAAAAGATTAATAAGAAGAGAAAAATTAGAGTACGAGAGAAAGCTAGCTAGAAATATAAAAACAGATAGTAAGAGTTTCTATAGATATTTAAAAAAGAAAAGAGTTAACAAAGTGAGTGTTAGTCCTATAAAAAGTGAGTCTGGGGAATTAATAACGGAAAATAAGGACATGGCAGTTGAATTGAACAGGTATTTTGCATCGGTCTTCACTATAGAGGATACAAGTAACATCCCAGAAATAGCTGTAAATCAGGAAACGGAAGAGAGGGAGGAACTCAAGAAAATTATAATCACCAGAGAAGTGGTACTGAGCAAATTGTTGGAACTGCGGGCTGACAAATCCCTGGGTCCTGATGGACTTTATCCTAGGGTCTTAAAAGAAGTGGCTAGTGAGATAGTTGATGCGTTGTTTTTAATTTTCCAAAATTCCCTAGATTCGGGGAAGGTTCCATTAGATTGGAAAATAGCGAATGTAACTCCTTTATTCAAAAAGGGAGGGAGACAGAAAGCAGGAAACTGCAGGCCAGTTAGCTTAACATCTGTCATAGGGAAGATGTTAGAAGCTATTATTAAAGACATTATAGCAGGGCATTTAGAAAAGTTCAAAGTAATCAGGCAGAGTCAACATGGATTTGTGCAAAGGAAATCATGTTTAACCAATTTATTGGAGTTCTTTGAGGGAGTAACATGTGCTGTGGATAAAGGGGAACCGGTGGATGTACTGTACTTAGATTTCCAGAAGGCATTTGATAAGGTGCCACATCAAAGGTTATTGCAGAAAATAAAAGCTCATGGTGTAGGGGGTAACATATTGGCATGGACAGAAGATTGGCTAGCCAACAGGAAACAGAGAGTAGGCATAAATGGGTCATTTTCTGATTGGCAAGATGTAACGAGTGGTGTGCCACAGGGATCAGTGCTGGGGCCTCAACTTTTTACAATTTATATAAATGACTTGGATGAAGGGACCGAAGGTATGGTTGCTAAATTTGCTGATGACAAAAAAATAGGTAGGAAAGTAAATTGTGAAGAGGACATAAGGAGGCTACAAAGGGATATAGATAGGTTAAGTGAGTGGGCAAAGGTCTGGCAAATGGAGTATAATGAGGGAAAATGTGAAGTTGTCCATTTTGGCAGGAAGAATAAAAAAGAAGCATATTATCTAAATGGTGAGAGATTGCAGAGCTCTGAGATGCAGAGGGATCTGGGTGTCCTAGTGCATGAATCACAAAAGGTTACTATGCAGGTACAGCAAGTAATTAGGAAAGCTAATAGAATATTATCATTTATTGTGAGGGGAATTGAATACAAAAGTAGGGAGGTTATGCTTCAGTTATACAGGGCATTGGTGAGACCACATCTGGAGTACCGTGTACAGTATTGGTCTCCTTATTTAAGGAAGGATGTAAATGCGTTGGAAGCAGTTCAGAGAAGGTTTACTAGACTAATACCTTGTATCCGCTGGAGTTTAGAAGAATAAGAGGTGACTTGATTGAAACATATAAGATCCTGAGGGGTCGGGACAGGGTGGATGTGGAGAGGATGTTTCCTCTTGTGGGAGAATCTAGAACTAGGGGTCACTGTTTAAAAATAAGGGGTCGCCCATTTAAGACAGAGATGAGGAGAATTTTTTTCTCACAGAGGGTCGTGAGTCTTTGGAACTCTCTTCCTCAGAGGGCGGTGGAAGCAGAGTCTTTGAATATTTTTAAGGCAGAGGTAGATAGATTCTTGGTAAGCAAGGGGGTGAAAAGTTATCGGGGGTAGGCAGGAATGTGAAGTAATCAGATCAGCCATGATCTTATTGAATGGCGGAGCAGGCTCGAGGGGCCGAGTGGCCTACTCCTGCTCCTAATTCGTATGTTCGTATGTATGTTCGTATGTAAGGCAACACTCTATTTAAAGTGACTTTTTTCATGTTTTACATGCTATGATGCCCCCAACCATTTCTGTGGGTCCTGGCAAACAAAACCTGGGAATGACTGTGGTAGTTAGCAAACTTCACTTTGACAGACATTGTTGGTGAAGGCTCCTTTTCCCAATGATAGCTGCATCACGGTTCCCGGTGGCATCACAATGATGTAAATACCTGTTTAACCTTTATAATGGAAGGTCCTTCAGAATCACCACAAGCACAGCATTTCATGCTTTACATGCTATGATGCCACAAACCGCTTCTGTGGATCCTGGCACACAAAACCTGGGAATGACTGTGGTAGTAACCTACTTTCTCAGAGTCTGGATCAGCAGAGGGGAAAATGCTGAGCTCTGCCATCTGCTACAAGGATATCAGTGACTACCATGCAACATGGAGCTTGCATAAGTGAAGGGACAGTAATGGCCAGCAGTGGCCTGAAACTTGGCTGCACCTTCTTGCAAGTTTGCTGCAGCTTTCTAAATTTTTGTCCCCCCTTCTTGTGACACACCCTTTTAATTGTCGCAATCCTTAAATTTAACTTACAATATTTTCATCTCTTACTGGTGGTGTCATCTCTAAAACTATTAGAGTTTGCACATGGAATTGTGTATCACTAAGGTTAATTGTGTGCTACTAGCACTTGAGATTCTGGTTGGTCTTAACGCAGTGCAACCTAGAATAGAACTGTTTCACACCGGACGATGAAAATCACCACTAATGTTTAGTGCTCTAACTTTTTTGGTTGAATGCCCCTTTTCAAATTGATTAGTAATCACAGGCCCCCAAAGGACCCCCTTTCAAATCGACCCCCCATCTAAATTATCTATCTATATCTATCTATCTTATATATATAAAAGGATACATCTGTCTGTCTGTCATTCCGTCTGTCTGTCTGTGTATTGAATAAACTCGAAAGTTATAGAGCGTACCTACACGTGTGTTACATCGAAAGAAAGCTTACGATTCCAGAACCGTCATAAGCGTATTTACGTTTCGGCCAGACAAAAATTGCGCCTGCGGTATCCAAAAAACGTTCAACATTCCGCTCATTATCCGCTCATTAGCATCGAGTGACGTCGAGGTCGACCAATCGTATGGTCGAGCGACCCGACGGTCGACCAATCGCTGCGTGGCGGGGGCGGGTTCCTGGCGCGTGTGGGCGGGCCCTCCTACAGTCGCGTGACGGGACGATTGACCAATCCTACGCTTCGGTGACCTGACGGTCCACCAATCGGTGCGTGTGTGGGCGGGCCTTATCGTTCTGAACCGAGGTGAGTCGCCGCCATCTTGATTCCAAACTTTTTATTTCTCTTGCCCGCTTTCTGCGTGTTTCTTTTCAAATCTACATTTCCAGCAAAAAAAAGTTGCTTTTAAAAGACAAATTGTTTTTAAAAAAAGTTAATTAATTTGTAAATCTTTTGTCTAACCTCTATAATTTTCCTACCTTTCACCGTTCTTCGAGGCCTCAAAGCCTGGGCGTCTGTTGACCAGCCACGCCCGAGCTAGGCGCCTCCCGTCGCGCTGAAAAAGCGGCTCGCGATCGCCGCCATCTTTGTGAAGGCTGGAGGGGGCGGGCCTGAGCCGAGCGTCGCCACCGCCGCCATGTTAGTAAAGGCGGGTGGGGCAGGAGTCAGCGCGCGCGACTTGAGTCCAGCCAGGCCTCAGGCGGTAGGTTGCGCGGCGGCGTCTCTCTCTCTGCTCTTAAAGCCGGCTCGGGCGGGGTGCGGGGCTCGGGAGATCGGGCCTCGGGAGGGCGGGGCTCGGGACATCGGAGGGCGGGGCTCGGGACATCGGGGGACGGGGCTCGGGGACTCCCCCCTCCCCTCCCCTCCCCCCCTCCCCTGCCCCCCTCCCCCTCTGCTCCCCCTCCCCTCCCCCTCCACCCTCCTCCCCCTCCCCCTCCCCTCCCCTCCTCCCCTCCCTCTTCCCCCCCTCTTCCCCCCAGTCGCTCTCTCTCTTCCCCCCAGTCGCTCTCTCTCTTCCCCCAGTCGCTCTCTCTCTTCCCCCCAGTCGCTCTCTCTCTTCCCCCCAGTCGCTCTCTCTCTTCCCCCCAGTCGCTCTCTCTCTCTCTTCCAACAACAACATGCCCTCAAAAGACCCTCGGCACCGCTGGGCACTTCAGCTAGTCTATATATATAAAAGGATAGTGGTGTCTGTCCGTCCGTCTGTCTGTCTGTCTGTCCGCTATACACTCAAAAGTTATAGAGCGTACCTACACATATGTTATATCAAAAGAAAGCTGATGATCAGGGGAGTGTCATAGGCATATTTACTTTTTGGTCAGACAAAAATTGTTTGGACAGTATACAAAAAACTTTCAAAAATCCGCTCATTAGCGGTTGACCAATCTTACCACTCATTAGCGTTGAGTGACATGATGGTTGACCAATCCTACAGTTCAGTGACCTGATGGTTGACCAATCGGTGCGTCATGGGGGGCGTTTCATAGCGTTTGTGGGCAGGGCCTAATCCTTCAAACTGCCGTTACTGAGGTGAGTGGCGGCCATTACAGACCGGCCGGGCCTGAAGCTTAAAAAATTTCTCTCTCTCTCTCTCTCCTCTTCCCTCTCTTCTTCCCTCTCTCTCACCTTCCCTCTCTCTCTCCTTCCCCCTCTCTCTCTTGCCGTGAGTGCGGGACCGGGAAAACCGGGGCTTTCACACAAGCCGTCCCCGACCGATATCGGACACGGGAGTCCGGGGCAAAAGGCCTTCCACTGCCGCCCGGCCAACCAGGTCCAAAGGCCCGCCGTGTTAACCATGAGGAACCCCAGGCTCGCTTCGGAGCGATGGGCTCCTGGTGTCGGATATGCTCCGTTCTGGTACCGTGGTGAGTCAGAGGGAGAGGAAAGGGAGAGAGAGGGAGAGGGGAGGGAGGGAGAGAGAGGGAGGGAGAGAGAGCGGGGAGGGAGGGGAAGAGAGAGCGGGGAGGGAAGGGGAGAGAGAGAGGGGCAGGGAGAGAGAGGGGCAGGGAGAGAGAGGGGCAGGGAGAGAGAGAGGGGAGAGACAGGGGCAGGGAGAGAGAGGGGGGCGGGAGAGAGGGTGAGGGAACTTCCCGCCGACCTCACAAAATGGCGGCTGCCCTTCTTCACCCGCAGTCTCTCTCTCTCCCCGCCAGTCTCTCTCTCTCTCTCCCCCCCGTCTCTCTCTTCTCCCCCCATTTTCTCTCTCTCTCTCTCTCTTCCCCCCAGTCTCTCTCTCTCCCCCCCCAGTCTCTCTCTCTCTCTCTCCCCCCCCAGTCGCTCTCTCCCCCCCAGTCTCCCTCTCCCGCCCTGTCTCTCTCTTCTCCCCCCAGTCTCTCTCTCGATCCCCGGGCCTCTCTCCCCTCCCCCAGTCTCTCTCTCTCTCTTTCCCTCTCTCTCTCTCTCCTTCCCACACAGACAGACAGACAGACAAACTCATTTATATATATAAAAATTATTTCTACTTTTTTCATAACAACATGCCCTCAAAAAACCCTCGGCACCGCCGGGCACTCCAGCTAGTAATACTATATAATACTCATAATATGAAAGTGCTGCATGTAAACTCCCTACTTAACAGCACTGGGGGAGTACCTTCACCACACGGACTGCAGCGGTTCAAGAAGGCGGCTCACCACCACATTCACAAGGGCAATTAGGGATGGGCAATAAATGCTGGCCTTGCCAGCGATGCCCACATCCCATGAACGAATAAAAAAAGTGTTTTCATAATGCTTTTAAGAAAACAGGATTTACTTACAGATACCAGTGAGATGGGTGTGCCTCCTTCTCAAACCAATTCTGGGTACTCCACAGCAACAGATGGCCACTATTAGCCACTTAGTGCTGGACAATTTTTAAAGCAGTCAGCAGGCTGGCCAAGGTGAGTGAGGGCACGAGCAGCCGCAGCTCCTCTTCCACAGTCTCACTAACAACAAGGTGCATGGTGTGGGACTTACCTGGTCCTGGAGCTTGAGGAAAACCATGGCTCCGGCGGCGCGGGTCGGTATGGGGCAGGGCAGCAGAGCGCAGACAGGCCGTGGACCCCCTGGAAAGTCTCTACAGGCCCCCAGCACAAGTCCACATCTTACAGCATTGTGGTGCAGTGAATTGGAAAATTGTATTAAAAATGAACTTGAAGTGAAACTAGAAGTTAATACTTGTTGTACTTACATTAGACCTGCTGGCTCCAGGAGGTACTGCATTCATCATAGTGTACATATTGTCACTGGAGTTTGTTGAATCTGAAATAGCCAAAAATACAATATGTTAAAAAACTCTTGCTGCAATCTTTCAAGGATATCACAGGATGTTTATGCAGGTAGCATACAAATATACTCAAAGGAACAATGATAGCAGCCGTTACTCCACATAAGCAAATAACCGATGGACCTCATTGCAGGTATTTCTTTCTCTCCTTGCTATGGTAGGGCACCAAGTGGAGACAAGAAACTTCCTTACAAGGAGGGAGAGAAAACTGCAGGTAGGGTCATGGCTGGGTACCCCATAGCTCTATTTACTGTATGGTATGCATTTACCGGCAGACTAGCGGAGAGAGAAAACATTCAAATTAACATCAACAGAAAATTAGCTTGGATATGGAGGGTAGCTATAAATGGAAACTTCTCAAGCTGGAGAAAAATTGCCAGTGGAGTTCTCCAATTTTGAGTCTCCTATTATTCAAGCAGAAGTTAAACAATGAGTATACAGGACAGGCCCAATGGACTACCCCAAACATCCCAAAATTTGCATATGATATCAAAATTAGAGGCAAAGGATGAAGAACAGTGCAAACAGATCCAAAGAGTTTCAGATCTTTTAGGAAACTGGGGCAGTCGGTGGTAGATGCAATTCAATCTGCATAAATGTACAATAAATGGTACAGAAGAAAGCAACCAAGATAGAAAGTACAGGGTACAGCAAGAAAAGGACTGGAAAACTATTGTGAAAACATGGTTGAAATCAGTAGCCTATTGCAGTAAAAAAAGACAAACTAAGGTTAAATTAAAGGAATTATAGAATGTAGCTTAAAAGTGGTGACAGTGACTGTATACAGTTAGAACTCCCCCAGAATCTGAAGTAGTATTTGTAGTACTGCTCAGCATACGATAGGAAGTAAATAATTGATATTCAGGGAATGATATATAAGATATTCAGGATGATACCCAATATGAAAAATCCATCGGGCAAATGGCGCTAATCATTTGTCATGACCATAGGTGTCAATTACAAAGGCACCGCTTATAACATATTCAGTGTCAACTATTTTGAGCAGTTCAATAAGTACTTAGCCTGTACTTAACAACTTAAAAGGCTGTGCTGATTTCAGGCAAAGTCACATCAGGCCTCATCAACATATGGCCACCGGGCAGTAAACAAGCATTCCAGGACAACCTGCCAGCTCTGAGCCACCACAAGAATTGGGTGGCTAAATCAGCTTCCTGTCCTGAAAAACAGTAGGTCTGGGAGAGGGGGGTTGGGCCACAGCAGTAGGCCCTTGGGAACGTAGCATCGGCCACACCGTCAGCAGGAATGGGGCGGTAAGTCATACCTCACCACTTTCGGGGGTTCTACCGCTCCGTTTTTGCTAGGTGGGAAACTTCAAAATCTCCCCCCATAATTTGGCAATTAATATAGGTACTTGGAATGATTCCCATAAATAATTCACATTTATAGCACCCCTAATGATATTTGTTTATAATTACATGAAATCTTCATTTATTGAGTTGGATAAGAGCTAACAAAGAAAAATTCTAGCAAATGCAATCCTGTGCTTTTCACTATTTTGGTTCTCCCCTAATTTTAGTTGATGGTAAATTTCTAAAAGGTGAAAGGAGTAGCATTTTCTTGGTAATGTGAAATACTCACAGAAATGAGTATTAAAAAACTGGCACAACACATTGTAAACGGCATGGTTCCACTGCTTACTCTCAACTTTAATCTGTACTGTCCCATTTCTTATTCTCATGAAAAACAAGCCAATACATCATATCTAATAAAGTGAACTGTATTAGGCCCCACATGATTATATTAAGCAGTGCAAATGTCAATAAAGGTATTGATTGGTTATGTTGCACTCTACTTTTTCTATTTAGCTGATTGATTAAAATGTTTTAATGCTGCCACCCAAGTCATCCACTGAAATAAAACATAGATGCCATAACTGAACATAGCATGAATAATATACACATTAGGTCTACCTTCCCTTTTTACTAAATGTCCCTTTCATTTCTTAGACGCAGGGCTTTTTTATGTATATAGAGACTAAAATCAATAGCATATACATCAAAGTGAAAGCACTCAGCATAAATTAGCACACTTCTTGAAAACTATCATGCCCTCAATTTAGTTACTTCACATGTTGTCAAATTATTATGACATCATTTAAATACATCTTTAAATATGTTATAGGAGTCTATTCTAGAGGTCTATTGGCTTGGTTTTGAGTCAGTGCAAATATGAAAACTCTGTAGTTACAGAGCATATTTTGCATCATCTATGTACACATATATTTTTTGGTTATTATTAATTCTTCTTTGCATAATAGTTCAAATTATCTGAGCATATAATACTGGCCTATGATCCTCCATGCCAATGAGTCCCCAATCAGGATTGTGGTGGAGGCAGTAAGTAAAGGCTGGGTGCTTCTGTATGTTGGGGAAGGGGAAAGAGAACCCCCTAACACAGCTATTTGAGAAAGCCATTAGTAAAAAAAAACAGAAAGCTGGAGGAGGGAGAAACACAACAGAAACAATAACTAACACTGGGATTTAGAAAATGTTTTTGACCAGATTAAACGGAGGTGTTCCCAATCACACCTTACAGATTTGGTTCAGGTCCAGCCTTCATTAAAGGGATTTGGAAAAACTTGTATCACTTGCCAAGCTTCATCAGGAACAGATGGACTTTGCTCGAAACTCTTCCAAGTGTAGACAGAGTACTCCACAGGGCTGTCCAACACCTCGACTGTTATTTCATTTTAACACTGGACCTCCTGACTGCAGCCATTAAGACAGTGTGAAAATCCAGAGCCTTTCAGTCAAGGATCATGAATACAGGCTCTGATTTTAACTGGGGGGAGCGCGGGTATGATGCACGCGAGCCCCAGCGGCCGGCGCATCTGAGGAATCTGGAGACCTGGCTGATCTTATAAAAATATAATCAAAATTAAAATGGGATAATAGGTATGGCAAATCTGGCAGGTTTACACTGAGGTTGCTGCTGGCTGCATGGGGTCCATGCTTTGAGAACCGGTAGCACAAACACGACACTAACACCAATATAAAACAAGCTTGTGTGTTATTGCAGAGGTTTTATTAACTACTGTCACAAAGAAGCAGCTAAGTGATTATTAAACCAATAACTGCTTCTTCCTCGTGTTAGTAGTTAGTATATACCTGATTCTTGACTGTAAACTAATGCTCTCCTTCCCCCTTCGTTTATTTCAGTCCTATAAAGGGTGTCAGTGCCAGTTCTACTGAAGGATTACACACAAACCTCTAATCTATCATTTCTCTTTTCAGATGATAATGAACATGCTGTGTATTTCCAGCATTTTATTTTTTGTTTTAAATCTGTGTTATAACATTGTGCAATGAAGTCTCTTTTGTTCAAATGAGTTTCCAACATGCTAATACTTTTTCATGTTTGCTTTTAAATCAGTTAAGAGAAAGATTACTTATAAAATCTAATGACAGTCTTTAACGGAATGACATTCACTGCACTCTCCCCAATGGCAAATATATTTATTTTTGTGAAATAATTCCATTTAAGGGCTTTGCTATGGAGCCTTGTAGGTAATAAATTGAATAATAAACAAGGAATGGAGGGTTTGGGTAATGGAGTTGGGCAAGGAGACTCCTGTGGAGGGTATGTGTCTCCTGGCGAGTGGTAACCACCACCCCAACCTCAGCAGTGTGACGCCCAGATGATTTTAACTCCCGGGCCTCATCTGCATGCTGCCGGTCAACTGCTAAACCGTAACCTGTGTGAAGCAGCAGCTGGCCGGCGAGTGGGAGCGGAATTTCAGCACTGAAGGAATGGTCACTGGCAACAAGATAAATCGTGGGGAGCGGGTTGTGGGAGAGTCTCGCGGGGGTGAAGGTGGGGGAGCCAGCAGCGAGTATTGGTCAGAGATAGGGCTATAACATTGTTGCCCTGATTCTCCAACCATTGCTCCCTGCTAAGAGCATGTGATCAAAGAATTACCCCATATATTTCAAGCAAAAGTTACCTCTTACTCTCACTTGTTCAAGTCCAAATAAATTACAGACTTGTTCAAAAGGTTCACAACATACTATCTTCCTGCAACGCTACAGTTTTTAAAAATAAGGCAAATGGTATTTGTTTACTTTCGACTGAGCCTTTGTAATCGGATAATCTAACAGCTTGGACATAAAATCCAAACACTCTTGATTCTATATTTGCTACTGAAGTCCTTAAGGCAGTCAAGAATGCATATTCATTACTCATCAAATCCTGCAATATCCTAGAATGACAAAAGGAAATAGAAGCATACATGATAATTTTTTTTTTACCTCCTGGGCTAGGCATGATGGGAGTTCCTGGAGGCCCTCCACCACCAGGGGGTCCCTGCAAAATAATATTCATCAGGAATTCAGTGCATAACATTCATCTGAAATGTAGTAGATATAATCTGCTAATTAAGTAGAACCATGAACTTCTTTGTGTTTACAGCCATGTCTAAAAGAAAATCAGCTGATCTGTTCTAACACTAATTTATTTTTTTCAAATGTAGAAAAGACTGGTGTTACACATATAAATCTACACAGCCAGGCGCTACTACTGGCCTCAATATCTCCAGGAGGTGGAGAGGGGGAAATTAGCAATGGATCCTCTCCTGATTACTATCCAGCGACCTCTGCAGCAAAGTGTGCATATGTGAATGTCAGGATCAAGCTGATCTATGATGCCCCTTACAGTTCAATAGCCTATCAACCCTCACTGTCTAGGCATGCAGATGATGGATGGCCACTTGGGCATGGACCAGTAACCATCTGTGCTTGTGAAAGTGCACCCCTACTAAGAATTAATGGCTCTAAGAGAGGGGTGCAAAAATTGAAAAAAAAAGTTGTTCAAAAAGAATGTCTTCCTTTTAACCAATCTGAACTATTGGATTTGATTATAATGCCAAATTACCTGTATCATGACAACACTTGCTTATTTAAGAAAAAAGAACTTGCATTTATATAGCACCTTTTATCGCCTTGACATCCCAAAGTGCTTTACAGCCAATTAAGTACTTTTGAAGTGTAGTCACTGTTGTAATTTAGGAAATGTGGCAGCCAATTTGCACATAGCAAAGTCCCACATACAGCAATACGATAATGACCAGGTAATTTTTTTTTAGTGATGCTGGTTCAGGAATAAATGTTGGCCAGGACACTGGGAGAACTCCCCTGTTCTTCAAACAATGCCATGGAATCCTTTACATCCACCTGAGAGAGCAGATGTGGCATCGGTTTAACATCTCTGAAGAACGGCACCTCTGACAGTGCAGCACTCCCTCAGTACTGCACTGGAGTGTCAGCCTAGAATTATGTGCTCAAGTCCCTAATTTGAAGCTTTCAACAGTTGAAACTTACTTATAGCATGTGGAATTGTAGACAAACTGCCAGAGCGAAAAAAAAATTATACTATTGACACTCTATAGCATACAACCAAGTTCAGTGTAATATTAGATGCAATGCTCTTTGTTCTTGATTATGACAGCTGAACATTAAACCCATGTTTAGAGTGCACAAAGCACAATGATAAGGAAAGCCACTTTAAAACCCTTTAAAATATATATTGTATGAAGTAGCCACCAGGGAACATCAAGACCAATTCAATCTTAGAGTTCCGACATTCATTTAAGCTTTTCATAGTTTGTGACATTAGTAAAGTCCCTTGACAGAACTTTTACGGTTATGCTATTTTCTTGTAACTATACAAATGCAAGTCTTTCTTTTTTTAACATGCTATGAAAAAAAACTAATATAACAACAATATGAACTGCAAGGTGCATTATCATTTTAGTTTGAATCACATTATTCAATCATGGAAGTCTAATACCTGCCTGAAATGTTTGTACAATACAGTCATTCACATGCTAATCTTCACTCATTTAAAATAGTAAATAGACCCATATGCAAGTGACACATGTAGCATGAGCTCCAAGTCAATAGCCCATCTCATTGGTTCAGAGAACTTTCCAACGCTGTTTTGGAGCAATTGCTTGCTTCAGGGTAGTATCTGAGTGGATGTGTGCACAGGCCGGCAATGGGGCTGTAACACTATTAACTCTGAATATTCATTAAACTTAGAAGGGAAGGATCAGTAACTTTATTCTGTAACCAAAACAATAAAGGGATTGCACTGATTAATATGGACAGCAGCCAATCAGAAGAAACCAGGGCATTTACAGAGAAAATGGCTAAAGGCACCCAGCCCCATCATTTAAGCTCCTTTCAAGTACTCCAAATTGAGCTACAGAAGTTGGCTTCTCCAAGAAAACATTTTCCAACGATTTACAGCTTCATACTCTTGAGTAAAATGGCTAAAAACTGCTCTCCATGAGCAATACCATGGGAGATCAATTAATATAGATTTATTAAAAAATAAGCATTCTGCGCATTTCGTACACATCACACTTTTCCAGTCACAATTTTTAATACGTAAAATTATTGCAGCTGATTGGGTTAGATTTTGAATTTATGTGATCATAGAATAGGATCATAGAAATTTACGGCACAGAAGGAGACCATTTGGCCCACCATGTATGTGCCGGCCGAAAAAGAGCTATCCAGCCTAATCTCACTTTCCAGCTCTTGGTCCGTAGCCTTGTAGGTTCCGGCACGTCAAGTGCATATCCAAATACTTTTCAAATGCGATGAGAGTTTCTGCCTCTACCACCTTTTCAGGCAATGAGTTCCAGACCCCCAGCACCCTCTGGGTGAAAAATAATTCTCCTTAACTCCCCTCTAATCCTTCTACCAATGACTTCAAATCTATGCCCCCTCATTATTGACCTCTCTGCTAAATGATAAATAACTATGAAACATGATGAAAATCTAACAACACAAACAGCAAAAATTGAACAATTAAAATCACTCAAAAACCTTTCATTCACCATTTCCTTTCCCACACACTCAAATATCCAGAGCTTAAAATAAAGTTTCTAATATAAGAAAAACATTTAAAAATCTATATTTTTTAAGAACATAATTAAATTTATCTATAAACTATCTTTTGTGCCTTTAAGTACTTTCATTGCATTTTTATTTGGAAGCTTTAGCATTTCTCAAAAGCCTGGGCTTGGAGCTGATATTCTTTGCAGAGCTATCATTGAGCGGAGTTATCAATTATACCTCTGCCTGCAATTCACAGGATGCCACAGTCTGAGCATGTGCATTGTGGATAACCTCCCAAAATGCATCAGTGTCACTCTCTTAGTGCATGTCATTCCTGAGGCTATATAGAATCAGACAGTTTTAGCACACAGAAACAGGCCATTTGTCCCATCAAGTCCATATTTTTCTCCATGAGACATCTAGGGGGTGAAATTCAATAAGGCCCGAAACTGGGAGTGGGCACCGCGATGCAAGATATGCCTGCGCCTGTTCAGAAAGCGCAGGCAGTACGTCAATTTGTTGCTCCTGCTACTTAACATGATAGCAGTACACAGCCTAGCGACGAATGCGTCGCCAACAAGCTGTGCACTCAGCAAGGGCCCAAGTTCGTGGTGCTGGAGCGAGGCTGGCTTTACTTAAAGCTAGCCTCCTCCTTTTCAAGGCAGTCTCTAGCTCATAAAGCCGAACTGCCTTCTGCAAAAAAAAATTAAAATCCTTCAGCACTAGGCAGTCTGCAGCTCTGAGAGCTGAACTGCCTTCTGCACATAAAACATGCTAAGAGTGCTCAGCACTGACAAAAATGGCTCAACAGGCTAGGGAAAGGGCACCCAGAGTCTCGGATGCAGAACTCCAGCTTTGTGCAGGGGGTCAACACTGGAAGAGAGGTCCTCTACTCAAAGGGGTCAGGAGGCCGTCCAGAAAGTATGATATGGGAACAGATTGCCACTGTCGGGCAGGGCGGAAGCAACATGGGATAGACAGAGCTAAGCGATCTCACAACCATCGGATCAAATCAAAGCTCTGCAGTCCTGCCACATCCAGTCGTGAGTGGTGGTGGACAATTAAACAGTTAACAGGAGGAGGAGGCTCCAAAAATATCCCCATCCTCAATGATGGTGGAGCCCAGCACGTGAGTGCAAAAGGCAAGGCTGAAGCATTTGCAACTATCTTCAGCCAGAAGTGCCGAGTGGATGATCCATCGCGGCCTCCTCCTGAGGTCCCCAGCATCACAGGTGCCAGTCTTCAGCCCATTCAATTCACTCCACGTGATGTCAAGAAATGGCTGAAGACACTGGATACTGCAAAGGCTATGGGCCCTGACAACATTCCGGCAATAGTACTGAAGACTTGTGCTCCAGAACTAGCTGCGCCCCTAGCCAAGCTGTTCCAGTACAGCTACAACACTGGCATCTACCCGACAATGTGGAAAATTGCCCAAGTATGTCCTGTCTACAAAAAGCAGGACAAATCTGACCCGGCCAATTACCGTCCCATCAGTCTACTCTCAATCATCAGCAAAGTGATGGAAGGTGTCGTCGACAGTGCTATCAAGCGGCACTTACTCAGCAATAACCTGCTAACTGACGCCCAGTTTGGGTTCCGCCAGGGCCACTCAGCTCCTGACCTCATTACAGCCTTGGTCCAAACATGGACAAAAGAGCTGAACTCAAGAGGTGAGGTGAGAGTGACTGCCCTTGACATCAAGGCAGCATTTGATCGAGTGTGGCATCAAGGAGCCCTAGCAAAACTGAAGTCAATGGGAATCAAGGGGAAAACTCTCCATTGGTTGGAATCATACCTAGCACAAAGGAAGTTGGCTGTGGTTGTTGGAGGTCATTCATCTCAATCACATGACATCACTGCAGGAGTTCCTCAGGGCAGTGTCCTAGGCCCAACCATCTTCAGCTGTTTCATCAATGACCTTCACTCCATCATAAGGTCAGAAGTGGGATGTTCGCTGATGATTGCACACTGTTCAGCACCATTCGAGACTCGTCAGATACTGACGCAGTCCGTGTCCATATGCAGCAAGACCTGGACAACATTCAGACTTGGGCTGACAAGTGGCAAGTAACATTCGCACCACACAAGTGCCAGGCAATGACCATCTCCAACAAGCGAGACTCTAACCATCTCCCCTTGACATTCAATGGCATTACCATCGCTGAATCCCCCACTATCAACATCCTGGGGGTTACCATTTATCAGAAACTGAACTGGACCAGCCATATAAATACTGTGGCTACAAGAGCAGGCCAGAGGCTGGGAATTCTGCGGCGAGTGTCTCACCTCCTGACTCCCCAAAGCCTTTCCACCATCTACAAGGCACAAGTCAGGAGTGTGATGGAATACTCTCCACTTGCCTGGATGAGTGCAGCTCCAAAAACACTCAAGAAGCTCGACACCATTCAGGGTAAAGCAGCCCGCTTGATTGGCACTCCATCCACCACCTTCAACATTCACTCCCTCCACCACCGGCACACTGTGGCTGCAGTGTGCACCATCTACAAGATGCACTGCAGCAACTCGCCAAAGCTCCTTCAACAGCACCTTCCAAACCCGCGACCTCTACCACTTAGAAGGACAAGGGCAGCAGATGCATGGGAACATCACCACCTACAAGTTCCCCTCCAAGCCATACACCATCCTGACTTGGACCTGTATTGCCATTCCTTCACTGTCGCTGGGCCAAAATCCTGGAACTCCCTTCCTAACAGCATTGTGGGTGTACCTACACCATATGGACTGCAGCGGTTCAAGGCGGTGGCTCACCACCATCTTCTCAAGGGCAATTAGGGATGGGCACTAAATGCAGGCCTAGCCAGCGATGCCCACATCCCATCAATGAATTTAAAAAAAAAGGGTCACCTCCAGGACCTGGTTCCAGTGCCCAAAGAAGATACATGGGGTTGGATTTTGTCACTGGGGTGGGCTGGGGTCGTGTCATCCGCTTTTCGTGTTATCCACCCGATTCCATGTTTGGACGAAGGCTGTAATGAGGTCGGCAGCCGAGTGGTTTTGGCGGAAACCAAACTGAGCTTCAGTGAGCAGGTTACTGCTGAGTAAGTGCCGCTTGATAGCACTATCGACGACACCTTCCATCACTTTGCTGATGATTGAGAGTAGACTGATGCAGGGGTAATTGGCTGAATTGGATTTGTCCAGCTTTTTGTGGACATGATACACCTGGGCAGTTTTCCACATTGTCGGATAGGTGCCAGTGTTGTAGCTGTACTGGAACAGCTTGGCTAGTTCTAGAGCACAAGTCTTCAGCGCGATAGCCGGGATGTTGTCAGGGCCCATAGCCTTTGCTGTATCCAGTGTGCTCAACCGTTTCTTGATATCACATGGAGTGAATCAAATTGGCTGAAGACTGGCTTCTGTGATGGTGGGGACCGCAGGAGGAAGCTGATATGGATCATCCACTCGGCATTTCTGGCTGAAGATGGTTGCAAATGCTTCAGCCTTGTCTTTTGCACTCACATGCTGGACTCCACCATCATTGAGGTGCCATTCACAACTCCTCAGATAATGAAGCAGTCCATGGACGACGTTCAGGCTTGGGCTGATAAGTGGCAGGTAACATTCGCGTCACAGAAGTGCCAGGCAATGACTATCTCCAACAAGCGAGAGTTTAAACACCACCCCTTGACATTCAATGGAATTACCGTCATCGAATCCCCCACCATCAACATCCTGGGGGGTCACCATTGATCAGACACTTAACTGGACCAGCCACATAAATACTGTGGCAACAAGAGCAGGTCAGAGGCTCAAAAAAAAATCAAATCAACTTTTATTGTCATTGTTAGTGCACAAGTGCAGTACAACGAAATGTAGGCTTGCGGCTCCCGAGAGTGTACAATTTGGATTCGGACACTTAAACATTTAAACATTTCAACATACATTTGTACATATATATTAGCATAACTATGACCATAATAAAGTGCATCGGCAGGTGTGCAGGCTTTAGTGTTTCTTTGTGGAGTTCAGTAGGATGACAGCCCTGGGAAAGAAGCTGTTCCTAAATCGCTAGGTATTCTGCGGCGAGTGTCTCACCTCCTGACTCCCCAAAGCCTTTCTACCATCTACAAGGCACAAGTAAGGAGTGTGATGGAATATTCTTCACTTGCCTGGATGAGTGCAGCTCCAACAACACTCAAGAAACTCAACACCATCCAGGACAAAGCAGCCCGCTTGATTGGCACCCCATCTACCACCTTAAACATCCACTTTCTCCACCACCGGCGTACCGTGGCTGCAGTGTGTACCATCTACAAGATGCACTGCAGCAACTCGCCAAGGCTTCTTCGGCAGCACCTCCCAAACCCGCGACCTCTTCCACCTAGAAGGACAAGGGCAGCAGACGCATGGGAACACCACCACTTCCAAGTTCCCCTCCATGTCACACATCATCCTGACTTAGAAGTATATCGCCGATCCTTCATCGTCACTGGGTCAAAATCCTGAAACTCCCTACATAACAACACTGTGAAAGTACCTTCACCACATGGACTGCAGCGGTTCAAGAAAGATGCTCACCACCACCTTCTCAAGGGCAATTAGGGATGGGCAATAAATGCTGGCCTTGCCAGCAATGCCCACATCCCATAAAAACGAATTTTAAAAAATTAGTTTATTTTTTGATGTAATAATCGATGTATATATGGACAAAGTTGGATTGGAAAGTTTGTGTTGTGGTGGCTTTTATTTCAGCATTGTGGCCAAGAGGACGCTGTGATGGTCAGTAACAGAGGGAAGATAAGGTGCGAGACAAAAGTTGAAAGGGGAATTGGGGTTGTGTTCACTGGTACTGCAGGTGGATGATTCCATCCCAGATATCCCGGCCAGAAAGGGGCTGTCTAACATAAGAACATAAGAAATAGGAGCAGGAGTAGGCCAATCGGCCCCTCGAGCCTGCTCCGCCATTCAATAAGATCATGGCTGATCTGATCCTAACCGTCAATCTCTATCACAGAACTATCTCCTGAAACTAACAGAATTAGACACATGAAATAGGAGCAGGATCAGGCTACATGGCCCCTGGGCCCGCTCCGCTACCCACAGGGCCATGACCGATCCGAACCGACACTCATGTCCAAATTCCTGCCCGCTCCCCGTAACCCTTAATTCCCTTTACTTCTAGGAAACTGTCTATTTCTGTTTTAAATTTATGTAATGATGTAGCTTCTACAGCTTTTTGGGGCAGCATATTCCATGGACCTACCACCCTCTGAGTGAAGTAGTTCCTCCTCATCTCAGTTTTGAAAGAGCAGCCCCTTATTCTAAGACTATGCCCCCTAGTTCTAGTTTCACCCATCATCGGGAACATCCTCCCCGCATCCACCCGATCCAACCCCTTCACAATCTTATATGTTTCAATAAGATCGCCTCTCATTCTTCTGAACTCCAATGAGTAGAGTCACAATCTACTCAACCTCTCCTCATATGTCCATCCCCTCATCCCCGGGATTAACCGAGTGAACCTTCTTTGTACTGACTCGAGAGCAAGTATGTCTTTTCTTAAGTATGGACACCAGAACTGTATGCAGTATTCCAGGTGCGGTCTCACCAATACCTTGTACAACTGAAGCAATACCTCCCTATTTTTATATTCTATCCCCCTAGCAATGAAAGCCAACATTCCATTGGCCTTCTTAATCACTTGCTGCACCTGCATACTAACCTTTTGAGTTTCGTGCACCAGGACCCCCAGATCCCTTTGTACTTCAGTACTTTCCAGTTTCTTGCCATTAAGATAATAACTTGCTCTACGATTTTTCCTGCCAAAGTGCATAACCTCACACTTTCCAGTATTGTATTCCATCTGCCAAATCTCTGCCCACTTACTTAGCCTGTCTATGTCCCCTTGCAGGTTTTTTATGTCCTCCTCACTCACTACTTTCCCTCCCATCTTAGTATCATCTGCAAACTTTGATATGTTACACTCGGTCCCCTCCTCCAAATCGTTAATATAGATTGTAAAGAGTTGGGGACCCAGCACTGACCCCTGCGGAACACCACTAGTTACTGATTGCCAGTCTGAGAATGAACCATTTATCCCAACTCTCTGCCTTCTGTTAGATAGCCAATCCTCTATCCATGCCAGAATATTACCCCCAATCCCGTGATTTTTTATCTTAAGCAATAATCTTTTGTGTGGCACCTTGTCAAATGCCTTTTGGAAGTCTAAATACACTACGTCCACTGGTTCCCCTTTATCCACCCTATATGTTACTTCATCAAAGAACTCCAGCAAATTTGTCAAACATGACTTCCCCTTCATAAAACCATGCTGACTTTGTCCTATTAAATTATGATTATCCAAATGTCCTGTTACTGTCTCCTTAATAACGGACTCCAAAATTTTACCTACCACAGATGTTAGGCTAACCGGTCTACAGTTTCCAGCCTTCTGTCTACTGCCCTTTTTAAATAAGGGTGTTATATTAGCAGTTTTCCAGTCTGCCGGGACCTTTGCCGAGTCCAGGGAGTTTTGGAAAATTATTACCAATGCATCCACAATCCCTACCGCCACTTCCCTCAAAACCCTAGGATGTAAGCCATCAGGTCCAGGTGATTTATCCGCCTTAAGTCCCATTATTTTACCGAGTACCACTTCCTTAGTGATTTTGATCGTGTTTATCTCCTCCCCCCCCATAGCCCCCTGTTTGTCCAGTGTTGGGATATTCTTAGTGTCCTCTACTGTAAAGACTGATACAAAATATTCATTCAGTGTTTTTGCCATCTCCATATTTCCCACCATTAATTTCCCGGTCTCATCCTTTAAGGGACCAACATTTACTTTAGCCACCCTTTTTCTTTTTATATAACTATAAAAACTCTTACTATCTGTTTTTATATTTTTTGCTAATTTACTTTCATAATCTATCTTCCCTTTCTTAATCAATCTTTTTGTTATTTTTTGCTGTCTTTTAAAGTTTTCCCAATCCTCTATCCTCCCACTAGATTTGGCTACCTTATATGCCCTTGTTTTTAGTCGAATACTATCCTTAATTTCTTTACTTAGCCACGGATGGCTGTCTTTTCTTTTACACCCTTTTCTTCTCAGTGGAATATATATTTTTTGGAAGTTGTAAAATAACTCCTTAAATGTACACCACTGATCATGTATCGTCTTACCCTTTAATCTATTTTCCCAATCCACTCTACTCAATTCCGCTCTCATACCTTCATAGTCTCCTTTATTCAAGCTTAGCACGCTTGTTTGAGATCCAACCTTCTCACCCTCTAATTGAATATGGAATTCAACCATGTTATGGTCATTCATTCCAAGGGGATCCTTTACTAGGACATTTTTAATTAATCCTGTCTCGTTACACAGGACCAGATCTAAGGTTGCTTGCCCCCTGGTCGGTTCAGTTACATACTGCTCAAGAAACCCATCCCTAATACACTCAATGAACTCATCCTCAAGGCAGCCCTGCCCAATTTGATTTGTCCAATTAATATGATAGTTAAAATCCCCCATAATTATAGATGTTCCCTTATTACAAGCCTCAACTATTTCCTGATTGATACTCCGTCCAACAGAGTTGCAACTGTTCGGAGGCCTATAGACTACGCCCACTAGTGTTTTTTTTCCCTTATTATTTCTTATCTCCACCTAAACTGTTTCATTATCCTGATCTTTTGACCCAATATCATTTCTCTGTATTACAGTGATTCCTTCCTTTATTAACATAGCCACCCCACCTCCCCTTCCTTCCTGCCTGTCCTTCCTAATCGTTAAATAACCTGGTATGTTTAATTCCCAGGCATTGTCACCCTGCAGCCATGTTTCTGTAATGGCCACAAGATCATACCCATATGTAGTTATTTGTGCCATTAACTCGTCTATTTTGATACGAATGCTACGTGCATTCAGATAGAGAACTTTCAAATATGTTTTGTGACACTTAGTTCCTGCTTTTGCCCTTTTTATTACTTTACCTTTTACTCCATACCTTCTGCCCCTTCCTGACACGCTCTGGTTTTTAATTTCCCCACTGCTACCTAAGTCTATGACCTTCTCTGCTGTCATTTTTATTATTTGCTCTCTCGGAACCTCCCCCCCACTAGTTAGTTTAAAGCCCTGAGTCTGGGTTGCCTCCTTCTGTAACATTTGCATATTGAATTATCATTGGCCCGCAGGCATCTGTAAGGAATGCCTATTATATTCACATGTGATCACATGCTGAGTTGTCATTGGCCTGCAGGCATCTGTAAGGACTGCTATTGTTTAGAAGACCCAGTAGGGGTCCTAACTCCATCTTGTCCCCACTGTGCTGTATGATTGAGATCACAGACCTGATGCTTCATACAAGAGTTTAAAATGTAATACTCCGTTGTCCTGCAATTTATTATTTTTGTACAAAGTGTGCAAAACAAGACATGGTGTCAGAACAGGGATTTGAAATGGACATCATTGGAGCTCCCTTACCTCGAATGAATTGGGAACCTTTGAATTTACATAGAGAATGGCGCAAGTTCAAGCAACACGTGGAGTTAATGTTCTCGGGTCCGTTGAAAAGCAAAGGGGAGGAAGAAAGATGCAGCTACCTACTCCTGTGGATCGGAGAAAAAGGGAGAGACATTTTTGAAACATGGTCTCTCACCGCGGATGAAGCAAAGGTACTGAAAAGTTATTTTGACCATTTTGAATCATATGTGATGCCCAAGACAAATACGATATTCGCCAGGTACAAGTTTCAGGAGAAAGTACAAGGAGCTAGTGCGTCATTTGAACAGTTCATGACTGAGTTAAAACTGCTGGTAAAAGACTGTGAATATGCCGATAAAGATGAGATGGTCAGAGACCGCATCGTGTTTGGAATACATTCAGCTAAAGTGAGAGAGAAACTTTTGAATGTTGGGTCCGGGCTAACGCTGGACAAACCTATGGACATAGCTAGATCGCACGAGATAGCCCAAGCACAGTTGAAAACCATAACCGGCGCCATGAGCAGCTCACGTGAACAGACAGTGCATGCAGTTACTAGACACACACCAAAGAACACCGCCCAGAGAGCGTGTTTCAGAGTTCTAAAAATGGGCGGCACAGACATAAAACGCTTCAAAAACTGTGGATATTCACACAGATCACACAGAAACCCCACAGTGCAGATAGAGGCCATTTCGGCCCATCGAGCCTGCATGTGGAAACATGATGCATGGAGAAAAGGAGCATTGCCCTGCCAAAGGAAGACAATGTGCTAAATGTGGTAAACGGAACCACTTTGCTAAAGTCTGCAGGACTGTTTTTGGAAAAACAGTACACACAGTGAGTGACAGCCAAATGCCAGATAGAGAGCCAAATGCAGAGGAACTGTTTATTGATTCTGTGTCACAGAAAAAACAGATTTCAGAGACTGAGCAAGCTTTTGCCGATATTGAGATAGGAAAACAGGGCAAAGAGCTTCAGTTTAAACTAGACACTGGCGCTCAGGTTAATGTAATTCCTCTGAGTGAGTATCACAGCTTGAAGGATGAGTGTGAGCTACAGCCCACCTGACGCAGACTGACCAGCTATGGGGGTGAACAGCTCATTGTAAAAGGCACATGCGTGATGAAATGCAAGTGCAAAGAAAGCGACATGATGTTGGACTTTTACATTGTTGACACTCGAGCACCTCCAGTGCTAGGTCTAAAGGCATGTTTAGACATGAACCTCGTCAAGCTAGTGCTATCATTGGCAGCACCAGCTGAGAAGCAGACAGTCATGGAGAAGTTTGCTGACATTTTCAAAGGAATCGGACTATTCCCAGGTGAATGCACTATTCACCTTGACCCAGCAGCAACCCCTGTGGTTTGCCCACCGAGAAGGATACCCCTTGCTCTACGTAGTCGCCTGAAGGAGGAGCTGCAGAGCATGGAGAATACAGAAATCATCGTCCGGGAAACAGAACCGACAGAGTGGGTCAACGCGTTAGTAGTGGTTGAGAAACCACGTACAGGCAAGCTCAGAGTCTGTCTCGACCCCAGAGATTTGAACAAGGATATCAAACGCCCTCACTACCCTCTACCAACGCTAGATGACATCACACGCAAGCTAGTGGGAGCACGTTACTTCAGTGTAATGGACGCACGATCAGGATACTGGACTATCAAGCTCACGGAAGAGTCATCTAAGCTAACAACGTTCAACACACCATTTGGACACTACCGATTTCTGCGTTTACCATTTGGTCTTATCTCAGCTCAGGATGAATTCCAGCGGAAGATCAACGAAACCTATGAAGGCCTCGACAGAGTAGTTGCAATCGTAGACGACATCCTCATCTATCGCAGGAATAGAGAGGAACATGACAGGAACCTCCGTGCGATGCTACAAAGATCACGGGAGAAAGGTATCCGGCTCAACCCCGAGAAAAGCATAATCGGATCCACCGAGATCAGTTATTTCGGGCATCGCCTCTCAACTGATGGCATTAAGCCGGATCCAGAGAAAATCTCCACCATCAAGAAGATGGAGCTGCCGAAGAACCACGCAGAGCTAGAGACAGTACAGGAAACTTTGTGCTATCCGGCACCAACGGGACTGAGCTGTTGCCGTTCTCTCAAAACTGCCGGACACACCAGCGTTAATGTTGAAGCATACGGAGCTTTTCATCTCCGTATCTGACAACAAACACTGTTGCTTAGCAACAGCTTCTAAACAGTCGGCCCGTACCTTGGACGCATCTCTGTAACTTAGCAACAGCTTCAGAGAGACTTTCCAGAGCCTGACTGTTGGAAAAAAAAGCCACGAGAAGAAAAAAAACCTAACAAAACAGCTCCTGATTTTTGCCGGTGGCTCGAGCTTGCCGGATACTTAGCCTCCGGATAACACAACGTTTCCAGTACTAGGCATGGTTGACTACTTAGCCAAGTTTGCCCCGAGCCTCTCTGAAATCAACGCACCCATGCGTCAGTTGCTCAAACAATCCAATGAGTTCCTGTGGGACAAACAACATGACACAGCATTTCAGAAAATGAAAGACCTAATCACCAGAGAACCAGGACCAGTTCTTGCCTACTTCGACCCCAACAAACAGCTCAGACTACAAGTGGACGCGTCAAAGTACGGACTAGGTGCAGTATTACTGCAAGAAGGAAAGCCCATCGGCTACGCTTCCAGATCTCTCACAGACAGTGAAATCAACTATGCTCAAATCGAGAAAGAGCTATATGCAATTCTGTTTGGATGTAAGCGTTTCCACCAGTACGTCTATGGCCGACAAGTCATTGTGGAATCCGACCACAAGCCCCTCGAGTCAATCATGAGGAAACCACTAGCCGCAGCCCCACCAAGGCTACAGAGAATGATCCTTCAGCTACAGAAGTATGACTTCACAATCATTCACCGTCCAGACAAAGACATTCCTGTCGCAGACACGCTCTCCAGAAAGTCTCTTAGCTACCAGGACAGCAGCCTCAGTGAAGGCATGGATGTGCAGGTGCACATGGTGTACAACAGCTTACCTGTGAGTGACTCAAAACTGAAGGAGATCCGAGCAGAAACAGAGAAAGATGCACAACTCACACTGCTGAGCAAAGTCATACACGAAGGATGGCCTGAGGAAAGGAGGAAATGCCCTCAGAGCATATCTGAATTCTGGAACCACAGAGATGAACTGTCACAAATCAACAGAATCGTCTTCAAAGGAGAGAAAATCATCATTCCTACCAGTTTCAGAGAAGAGATGTTGACAAAAATTCATGCTGGACATATGGGCATGGAAAAATGCAAACAAAGAGCACGTGACATTATGTTTTGGCCCGGAATGTGCAAACACATTGAGGACATTGTCGGAAAATGTTCCATTTGTCTAGAACGCCGCCCATCAAATGTCAAAGAGCCCATGATACCTCACCGTATCCCAGACAGGCCCTGGCAGGTCGTCAGCTGCAAGCAAGTGCATGCAAAACGTGTACAGAGACAGCAACACCAAAAGAGATACTATGACAGGTCAGCTAGACTACTGCCGCCGCTGCACAATGGAGAATCCGTCAGAATCCAGGAACAAGACTACTGGAAGTCAGCAGTCGTCATCCAGCCAGCTGACACTGAGCGATCGTATCACGTCCGCACCCCAGAAGGACAGGTGTACCGCCGCAATCGCAGGCACCTCCTGAACACCAAGGAACAACACCATCATTCCGACGAGAGGATCAGTTCAACAGAGTGTGATGAACAGAGCAATACACAAAACACATCATACTTACCTGAACCTGAACCTGAATTGTTGACCGATTCAGGAGCATGCTCAGTTCCATACCACACAAGGTCGGGACGAGAGGTCAAGCCTAGAGTTGCAACTAGAGCCCCTCAGGACTGTGAGCAAGTGGTGTCCTCAGAGGCCTTCCTTTAAGAGCCAAAGCCTTGCAAACATCCAGCAGCACATCCTTGCACTCCCTGCACACTTTAACAACTTTTTTAATGTATTGCACCAAGCCACTACACCAATAAAATGTAAAAAAAAGTCCAAAAGCAAAAATCTAAACTTACCTGAAAGTTATGTGTCCCTTTAAGAAGCGTTGGCAGCGTCTCTGTTGTACTGCTGCACGCACGTTCTGCCGTGCATGGTTTGGAGAGGGTAGTATCAAGAGCGGCGACGTCCAAAATCACAGATCATCCGTCAATTCAGGCGTTGCATGCTGATTAACATCATGATCTGCATCATTTAAATGTGGGTGGCGAGCATAGTCAACGGCAGTGCTACCAACCTGCCGAAAATGGCGGCCACCATTTTTTCATCAAAACCGGCCTGAACATCCAGCGTTAAATATCACAATTTTGCGACCCTAGTCTTTTAACGTTCCTCTCTTTCAATTATATTAATCTCTTATAAAAGAGTTTATGGGCTCTGATTCAACCACAGTTTGTGGAAGAGAATTCCACAGTATAACCACTCTCTGTGTTCAGATATATTTTTCTTACCATCCTTTAATTCTGTTTAGGATTATCTTAAATTTGTGCCCTCGCATTGACCAAGGAAAATGTAATGTTACTTTATCATAAGCCTTCACAATCTTGAAGACTTCTACCATATCACACCTTAACCTCCTCATCTCTAGTGAAAAAAATCTGTCTTCACAATTCTAACTCCTCATCCCTGGTCACACCAAAGAATCTAAGCTGTTCCCCCGCCACTGGTAGATGTTTGCCTTTTAATGGCATTATTTATTTGTACTGCTAACTTTAATGGCCTGTGTCTCTGAATACAAAGGTCCCTCTGTTCCATTACAAATTCACCGTTTACTTCCTTTCCCTATTCTTACTTCCAAAATATATAACTTTATATTTCTCGACATTCAACTGGAATCTAGCTGATGATTTTGCTTTTATGAGCTTGATTCCTCAAGTAATTTCAAAAGAGTCTGGAGGTAGGGAACAGAATTCAAGACAGTGGTGAAAGGAATCGATCTGGATGTTATGGTGCATCACTCTCTATGGGTTCACAACCAATGGTACGAAGCTATAGCTAAAGCAAGGAGGGTGTATTCACAGAACAATTCACTACAAAAAATATACCATGTAAACCTTGTACAAGACCTTAGTTAGGCCTCAATTGGAATACAGTGTCTAGTTTTGGTTCCTTCATATAGTGGGCCACAAGATTAATTCCCAGCTTAAATCATCTGATAGTTACCCAGATAAATTCAAGGAGCTGGGTCTGTATACTTCAGTAAAGCATAGATTTAGGAGCAATTTGATAGAGGTTTACAAAATAATGAAGGGACTAGATTGTGTTCATGTGGACCAATTATTTCAACTGGATAGGTTAAGGAAGACCAGTGGTCACGCTTACAATTTATGTTAGAGCAGAACTAGGTTGGATTTTTTTTTAAACTTGAAAGAGAGAAAAAAAGTCACACACACACACACGGAATTATTAGAACCCTTGCACATTATTTGTACCGTGAATTCCATAAAAAATGACAGCTTAAACAGTGATATCTTTATTTTTCTCAGCATAAACAGTTGATGAATCTACTGTAAAAAGGGAGAGAGTAGCAAAAGTAAGTGTTGGTCCCTTAGAGGCTGAGACAGGTGAAATTATAATGGGGAATAAGGAAATGGCAGAGACTTTAAACAAATATTTTGTATCTGTCTTCACGGTAGAAGTAACAAAAAGCATACCACAAACAGTGGGCAACCAAGGAGCAAATAAGAGTGAGAAACTTAAAGTAATTAACATCAGTAGGGAAAAAGTACTTGGGAAACTAATGGGACTAAAAGCCGACAAATCCCCTGGACCTGATGGCCTATATCCTAGGGTCCTAAAAGAGGTGGCTGCAGAGATAGTGGATGCATTGGTTGTGATCTTCCAAAATTTCCTAGCTTCTAGAACGGTCCCAGTGGATTGGAAGGTAGCAAATGTAACCACACTATGCAAGAAAGGAGGGAGAGAGAAAACAGGGAACTACAGGCCAGTTAGCCTGACATCAGTCATCAGGAAAATGCTGGAATCCATTATTAACAAAGTGGTAACAGGGCACTTAGAAAATCATAATATGATTACGCAGAGTCAACGTGGTTTTATGAAAGGGAAATTGTGTTTAACAAATTTATTAGAGTTTTTTGAGGATGTAACGAGCGGAGTAAAGAGGAACCAGTAGATGTAGTATATTTGGGTTTCCAAAAGGCATTTGATAAGGTGCCACATAAAAGGTTGCTATGCAAGATAAGGCCTCATGGGGTTGGATGTAATATTTTAGCATGGATAGAGGATTGGTTAACAGACAGAAAATAGAGAGTAGGGATAAATGGGTAATTTTCCAGGTAGCAGGCTGTAACTAGTGGGGTGCTGCAAGGATCAGTGCTTGGGCCTCAGCTATTTACAATCTATATTAACAACAACAACTTGTATTTATAACTTAGATGAAGGGACCGAGTGTAATGTATCCACGTTTGCTGACAATACAAAGCTAGGTGAGAAAGTAAGCTGTGAGGAGGACACAAAGAGCCTGCAAAGGGATATAGACAGGTTAAGTGAGTGGGCAATAAGGTGGCAGATGGAGTATAATGTGGGGAAATGTGAGGTTATTCACTTTGGTAGGAAGAATAGAAAAACAGAATATTTTTTAAATGGTGAGAAACTATTAAATGGTGTTCAGAGAGATTTAGGTGTTCTCGTACAGGAACACAAAAAGCTAGCATGCAGGTACAGCAAGCAATTAGGAAGGCAAATGGCTTGTTGGCTTTTATTGCAAGGGGGTTGGAGTACAAGAGTAAGGAAGTCTTACTACAATTGTACAGGGCCTTGGCGAGACCACACCTGGAGTACTGTGCACAGTTTTGGTCTCCTTATCCGAGAAAGAACATACATGCCTTAGAGGTGGTTGATGCACTATCAATTGCTACAAAAGACTGGAGATTGAGAAAGTAATAAACAGGCTTTTATTACCAAAGAACAGAGCATGCCTCTTGTGGTTGCCTGGTATCCAAAAGGGCTGGAGGCTTCTGAGCAGCGACCTTTATACCCAGCCATGAGGGTGGAGCCAGGGGCGGAGTCAGCTGAGGCATGCACAGACAAGTACAACAATATGCAAGAGTGAACAACAGTACTAACAGTGAACAACAATACTAACAACAGTGGTTTACCACATTCACCCCTTGTTTAGAATTGAGTCCGGCGGGGTGAAGTGCACTAAAAATTCGTGTACTGAAGTCTATCAGGAGGCCTTGTAAGCCGTCCTGAGCGTCGCAGCAGCGGCGGTGATGGTGCAGCATCCAATGGTGAACCCGGTGTCTCGTTCAGAGGAGGTGTAGCAGGTGGCGGACCCTGGGGCTGCTGCATGCCGTCTACAGGGGTCAGAGCATGGGTAATGGGAGGTAGCAATGGTGGTCTCTCAGAGGCACCCGAAGGTGCGAGGTCTCGTGCGGGGACTGTGTCCTGGGGGTAGGCAGGAGTAGCGGTGGGTGGCGAAGAGGGTGTTTCAGGAGCACCTGCAGGTGCGAGGTCTCGAATGGAGACTGTGTCCTCCCGCCCGTCCGGGTACACCACGTAAGCATACTGCGGGTTGGCGTGGAGGAGGCTCACCCTCTCGACCAGGGGGTCCGCCTTATGGGTCCTCACGTGCTTCCGCAGTAGGACGGGACCTGGAGAAGTCAGCCATGTTGGTAGCGAAATCCCCGACGTGGACTTCCTGGGGAAGGAGAACATTCTCTCGTGAGGAGTGGCATTGGTGGGTGTACAGAGCAGCGACCGAATGGAATGGAGCGCCGCAGGGAGGACCTCCTGCCAGCGGGAGGTCGGAAGGCCCTTAGATTTTAAGTTTAAAAGGACTGCCTTCCAGACTGTCGCATTCTCCCTTTCCACCTGGCCGTTACCCCGGGGGTTGTAGCTGGTGGTCCTGCTTGTAGCAATGCCTGCTGCTCAGCGTTTTGCGCCATCGGTTGATCAGCATCCGCAGCCAACATTTAACTTTGGTAATAAAATTGATGCACTATCAATTGCTACAAAAGACTGGAGATTGAGAAAGTAATAAACAGGCTTTTATTACCAAAGAACAGAGCATGCCTCTTGTGGTTGCCTGGTATCCAAAAGGGCTGGAGGCTTCTGAGCAGCGACCTTTATACCCAGCCATGAGGGTGGAGCCAGGGGCGGAGTCAGCTGAGGCATGCACAGACAAGTACAACAATATGCAAGAGTGAACAACAGTACTAACAGTGAACAACAATACTAACAACAGTGGTTTACCACAGTGGTGCAACGAAGGTTTACTAGATTGATCCCTGGGATGAGAGGGTTGTCCTATAAGAAGTGATTGAGTAGATTGGGCCGATACTCTCTGGAGTTTAAAAGAATGAGAGGTGACCTCATTGAAACATGCAAGATTCTGAGGGGGACTGACAGGGTAGATGTGTTTCCCCTGGCTGGAGATTCTAGAACTAGGGAGCAACGTCTCAGGATAAGGGGTCGGCCATTTAAGATTGAGATGAGGAGGAATATCTTCACTCAGAGGGTTGTGAATATTTGGAATTCTCCACCCGAAAGGGCTGTGGATGCTCAGTCGTTGAGTATATTCAAGGCTGAGATAGATAGATTTTTGGGAATCAAGGGATATGGGGATCGGGTGGGAAAGTGGAGTTGAGGTCAAAGATCAGCCATGGTCTTATTGAATGGCAGAGCAGGCTCAAAGGGTCGTATGGTCTACTCCTGCTCTTAATTCTTATGTTCTTATGTGCTTAAGACTCAGGCTATAACAATATTTATGAGTTTGTTTTATGAAGCTTCAAGCTTGAAGATGAATTTTGGAACCTTTTTAAAGTAAAGCTTTAGAGGAAAGCAATTGTCAAGTGCTTATTTTTATGTCAAAAAGAGGTGTCTAGAAAGAAAGAACTGAAAGAAAGAATAGAAATAAAAAACACAGATAGATTGGGATGATTAGAACGTTTGGTCTTATCTTTATACTGAACATAAAAAATCCAACAATGTTTACATAAAATTTATTTAAGTAGTTGCAGTTAGCAATATTTCCCAGGCACCAATCATAAAATACTTGCTGCAATGTCTTTGAAGAAGCCTCACACTCCTTTCCAAATTTCTTCACTACAGATATGCACCTCCCCTTTACAACATGGTAACCTCTTAAATCAATGTGAGTAGCATCACAGGAGATTTGCTAATATACATAAATGTGCGCTGTGGGAGGAAACTCCTAATATGCATCAGTATGACTGCTAATATCATATAGTAAAATTCAAAATGTGAGGACATGTAGGCCTAGAAATTCAGTATCACCTCGTTTGGGGTGCTACAGCAGGGTGTTCGCTAAATTTAGCGCCCGGCGCAACTTAGTGCCACCTTCGCCGAAATTGAGTTGCATCGCCCCAAGAGGTTGCTGCTGCGCTAAAGCAGGTGATGCACGACTATCATAAGGCGCTAAGCCGGCGAGCCGAGGCGCTAACATCGAGGGCGGGTGCAGCGCAGGTGCGGCGAGTTGCTGATTGAAGGCAGACACGCTGGCGCCGGTCAGCTCTTAAAGGGGGAGGATGGACTTGTTTGGCTGCCACGTCCTGCACACTGCAGCCCTGAAGCAAGGCCTGACCATTGCTGGATCATCATTTCTACGCCCAGGACCATGCAGAAGGTTAGGGAGCGAGCGGAGCGCTTCAGCAAGGGTGCCCTGAGGCTACTGGTTGGCGCAGTAGAGCGCAGGCGACCTGTCCTCTTCCCTGACAGTGGGAGGAGGCCGCTTCCCAGCGAATACCGAAAAGCCTGGAGGGAGGTGGCAAACAGGGTGACCACCAACAGCATGGTTGCCAGGACTCCACTTCAATGCAGGAAAAAGTTCAATGACCTCACTCGGGTTGTCAGGGTGAGTACCCTTTCCACTATCCTGTTCATCCCTGCATGTGCACCTCAGTTTCTGGCCAAAGGGACCTGAAAGCCCCAATGCCCAGCCCTCATCCAAGAGCTATGGGACTCTCATGAAAACCACTTGCACATTCAGCACTTTACACACTGTCAGGGCTATTCCACCATGGGAGGCAGTGCAGGCAAGATGAGGCCTTGACACTGTCAGGGCTATTCCACCATGAGAGGCAGTGCAGGTAAGATAAGGGCTTGACACTGTCAGGGCTATTCCACCATGGGAGGCAGTGCAGGCAAGATCAGGGCTTGACACTGTCAGGGCTATTCCACCATGGGAGGCAGTGCAGGCAAGATGAGGGCTTGAAACTGTCAGGGCTATTCCACCATGGGAAGCAGTGCAGGCAAGATCTGGGCTTGACACTGTCAGGGCTATTCCACCATGGGAGGCAGTGCAGGCAAGATCAGGGCTTGACACTGTCAGGGCTATTCCACCATGGGAGGCAGTGCAGGCAAGATCAGGGCTTGACACTGTCAGGGCTATTCCACCATGGGAGGCAGTGCAGGCAAGATCAGGGCTTGACACTGTCAGGGCTATTCCAGCATGGGAGGCAGTGCAGGCAAGATCTGGGCTTGACACTGTCAGGGCTATTCCACCATGGGAGGCAGTGCAGGCAAGATGAGGGCTTGACACTGTCAGGGCTATTCCACCATGGGAGGCAGTGCAGGCAAGATCAGGTCTTGACACTGTCAGGGCTATTCCACCATGGGAGGCAGTTCAGGCAAGATCAGGGCTTGACACTGTACTTAGAGGCCGTCCTTTCTCTTGCAGGGCAAGCTGGCCCACAACCGCAGGCAGCAGCGACGGACCGGGGGAGGCCGTCCTGACCTCAAAGAGCTCAGTGACCTGGAGCAGCGTGTGGAGCGCATTATGGCAGGCCGGCTGATTGGCCCCGTCGCCAGTGGAGATGCCGACCTTGTTCTGGACAGCAATGGTAAGGTCATCACCTTTTTGATCTCTCTCTTTCCACTTGTGCCTCACACCAGCATCCTTTGCCACTATCGAACCAACGCAGTGCATAGCAGCACTCATGCCTCCCTCGCTGCCGCCCTGTCCTCACTCTAAAGCAACTCTTGTGCCTCCCTGCTTTCAGATGCTGATTCGCCAGGTGAGGAGGCGGGCCCTCAAGCTGCCACTGTCAGTGATTCTGAATTTGAGGAGGAGGAAGAGGAAGCCGGCCCATCAGTGCCACCCTCAGCCGAGGCAGCCCATGGCCATGATGGGGACACGTCTTCCCTGGAGGGGAGCAGGGGGGGAAGGGTCTGAGGAGAGTGAAGCTCCAGGGCCCAGCGGGCTGCAGCAACGCGGGACGGGTGGGGAAGCTCGGTGGCCTTCTCCCCGGAGGGTGAGTGCGGCCTCCAGTCCTACTACGGTGAGCGTAGAGGAGGTGCGGCTCCTTGGTGAAATGGGCGCCCAGGCTGAGCGCAGGCACACTGAGCTCATGGATGCAGTGGCAAGGATGCCTGACTCCATAGAGTCACTGGCAAGGAGTGCTCAGGAATTCGGGGCAGCACAGGCCAGGAGTTTGCAAGGATTCAGTGCAGCACAGGCAAGGAGTCTGCAGGACTTCGCGGCAGCACAGGCTAGGAGTCAGAAGGACTTTGCTGCATCACAGGCGGCTTCCAGCCAAGTGCTCAGTCGTGCCGTGCATTCACTGGCTGGTCTGATGCAGACACAGATCAGGGCCACACGGGCACTAACTGCTGCCACCCTCGCTGGATCGGCCAGGCATCGCCGGGGCCCTCGCCGCGCCGCAGCAGCCCAGCAGTCTGTGCTTCAGCAGATTGCTGCGCATGCTGCAGTGCTGGCCTGTGCGAGTGCCAGTGTATCAGCCGACCAGGGAGTGCCTGTGCTCTGTCAGATTGGCAGCATTCCTGTAGCTAACACTGTCACTCCTCCACTGCAGCTGCCACCACCCGTAGGACAGACTGCTGCTACCCAAGCAGAATTGGAGCAGTCAGCAGCCGGGCCCTCCAGGCCCAAACTGGTCCAGGCTGTCCCCCAAGGGCATCTGGCGTCTCACCATCTGACCCTCAGCAGCCTTCCCCCAGCCTTGCTGCAGCCACTGGGGTCCCATTGAGGAGGAGCTGCAGGGCGGGAAGGGGCCATTCGCGGAAGCGAGGCAGATCACCCTCACAGGGTGAAAACTAGAAGGTGTGGCCAAATGTTGTGTTTATATATGAAGGCCGAGAATTTTTTTTTATATATGAAGGCCGAGACTGTTGTGTTTGCATTTTATATGAAGGCCGAGGATCATGGTCATTTTTGTTTAACTGTTTTTTTCATTTTCTGAAGGTTGTGAGAGCCAGTTATGCCTCTGACTATTTTTTGGGGGGTTTATCTGAATTAGTTTGTCATGCGGGCAGGGCACAGAGTTTGCACAGTAAAAAATGTTCTTTAATCACATTGTCCATGTTTGCACTTTGAACTATTTGTTGCCTTGACCGGCTGAGGGCTTGCGGAGCAGCTCCATTCATGTTCTTTCATTGGCACAAGCCATTCCCTGAGAGGGGGCCTAGAACCGAGTTGCAATAAGCCGCCGACGGACGGCCCTTGCACTTTGTGCCTCCCTCCCGTCTTGGTGCTCCTCCTCCTCCTCCTCCTCCTCTGGTGGTCCTCCAATGTCTGCTGGCAGTGGCTGAGCCCTGAGGATAGCCAGGTTGTGCAGCATGCAGCACACTACAACGAAATGGGAGACTCGCTCAGGCGAGTACTGTAGGGCTCCTCCGGAACGGTCCAGCAGAACCGTTACTTGAGCACGCCAATTGTGTGCTCAATGATGTTCCTGGTAGCTTGATGGCTGTCATTGTATCGCTCTTCAGCAGGGGTGCTGGGCGCACGGAGCGGGGTCATCAGCCAGGTGCACAAAGGATAGCCTTTGTCCCCGAGAAGCCATCCTCGTGGGTGAGCCTGGGCTTCGAAAATGTCTGCCACAGAAGTCTGGCGCAGGATGAAGGCATCGTGGCTGCTGCCTGGAAAGCGGGCATTGACAGCTAGTATGAGCTGCCTGTGGTCACACACCAACTGGACGTTGAGTGAATGGTAGCCCTTCCGGTTGCGGTAATCCTCGGCATTCTCTAGAGCTGCCCGCAAAGCCACATGCATGCAGTCAATGGCGCCCTGGACCATGGGGAAGCCCGCTATTCCTCCAAATCCCATTGCACGCTCTTGCTGCTTGTCCAGGGTCATGGGGAAGGAGGTGTACTGACGTCTCCTTCTGAAAAGGGCATTGGTCACCTGGCGGATGCAGCAATGTACCGCGAACTGGGAGATGTTGGCAATGTCCCCAGTAGCGGATTGGAAGGAGCCGGTGGCATAGAAGTTGAGAGCCACCGTCACTTTCACTGCCACCGACAGAGACGTCCTGCTCCTCAGCTGTGGCTGCAGATCTCTGTGAAGCAGGTGGCAGATCTCAGTGACCACCTCCCTTCTGAATCACAGCCTCCGAACACACTGCTCCTCAGACATGTTCAGATATGAGAACTGCTGGCTGTATACCCTGGGTGGGTAAGGCCTCCTGTGCCAATGCCTGTTGGCCCTTCTCCATCTGGCCATGACTGGCACTCTCTCACGGCGTCTCTGAGCCCTTTGAATGCAATGCAGTAAGCCAACGTTTCCACCCATTGCAGCCCCCATTATATGTGGCGACTCAAGGCTATGGCACTGAAAGTTAAATCTAAGTGCAAAGCTCTGGGCTGAAGCCAGAAGTACCCGTGCGAGCGCTGAGTCAAAGCAGAAAGCTCTCTCCCTTTGTCTCTCTCCAAATATCCGTCTCTCACACAGAAGGATTGGCACAAAATGGCTGCCACTTATAATGCAGGAGGAGTCCCCTTTAAATAGCGCCCCCTGCACCCCGCAGCGACTGGGAACCGTTCCCCTCTACCAGTCGCTGGGGGCGCCACTGAAGTTCCGGTTCGGGGCGCACCAAGGGCGTTGCACCATGAAATGACGTCAGGATCTGCGCGTGCAGCTGAGCGGGCGCTGTGGTTTTGCGCCGCCACTAAATCTTGAGCGACGTTCGCGAGAGGCGCAGATCGCGCCGCGCCAGGGCGCTAGCCGCTTAGCGCCCCACTTCTCCTTCTCCTAAGGCACTAGCGGCTGGCGCTAACAACTGAATTTCTAGGCCGTAGGCTATCGTAGTAATCATGAGTTTATTTTGTTAATGACTTGAAAAGAAGGTAAAGCATGAACTATGAAACCTTTTTTAGATCTTATCTAAACAAGCAGAGGCAGTGAGAAAGAGAGCGACAAACTGAAAGACAGAGACAAAGGGAGGTAGAGAGAGAAATATATCTATTTTCTAACATCTTTTAAATGGTTCAGCAGCTGCTTTTTAAATTTGATGTAACTGAAAAGTTCAAAACAATGATTTTTCAACTAAACAGAGTTTTAAAGTAATTGTGGTATTTACTTTTCTATCTACCAACAATAAGGGAAAAGTAAGAAAAACACTACAGGGCTGAAATTCACTAGCTGCAATCCCAGCAGTTACACCAGGATTGCCCCACCAGTGCTGCCCCCATCACTACAGGTGCAACTCAGGTGCCCAACTTCAGGAGCTTCCCCTTACAAGGCCCAGCAGGATTTCTTAACTGAGGTTGGAAGTCGGCATTTCCAGGATCTGGCCTTTTTCCAAGCTGCTCCGACAGACTCCAACCGCGCAATGGACCAAGAAATTTAGACACCATTTATTCTTCAGAATCAAAAAACACAAAGTGCTTTCCAAATCTTATCACTGAAGCTGTGCTTCCTCCCCCACTTCCACACCCCAAATTCCATTTTGGAACAGAGTAACCTCTGACTCACCATGAACAATGCCACCGGAGATCTACTGGTGTATCTAGTGTTGCTTTGTCCATCATAGTTAACGCGTCACACTTCCTGTGTCACATGTGTATATATGCAAATTTCTATGTCACACTTGGACTTGATTGACTGAAGTTTCTGATTCATAAAACAAGAACACTAACAACTGAACAGGTACGGAACGTGCCAATTAATACACGGCCAACAGGAAATTTACAAGAAAGTTATTAACCTAATTGATACTATAACATTTTCTGTGCTTAAAATGGATCTAATAATGTTTACATTACAACAGTGACTGCACTTCAAACGTACTTCTTTGACTGTAAAGCGCTTTGGGATGTACTGAGGTCATGAAAAGCGCTATTTTAATGTAAACCATTCTTTCTTTTTTCCATCAATGGCAAACTGTTATTTCTTGTGACTTTTTCCTGTATATTGAAAGCCTTAATTTCAAGACATGAACCTGGCAGTTTGCAACAAATTGGTGCCTGCAACTCCACAAGTGGTAAGTTCTTGATTTTGGGCCCCATTATCTTTCTTTCAGACAAAATGTGTTTGGTCTCTATTTTTTGATATAGATGGATTTTTACAATCCACTCCGAAAACATCATATTCAGCCGAAGTAAACAAAATCTGCAGTGAGCCACTAATGAGGCAGTATTAATGTATCACCTATTGGTTAGCACCTGGGTCCTGATGCATTTTATGAGGCACACCTGGCTAAACCACATCAATATACTCCAAGTAGAATCTAAGCTGCACAATTTAAAAAAACACACTGCTTAAATACACCTGTCATTGATGAGTTTCAACTTTCTTAGTATTGTTTGAAACAATTAAATTGATTCTGATGTTGAGCAAACTCAAATCACTGCGAGATAACCCACCGAAGTGGGTGGGGAAGGGAAAGGGACCTTACATTGCTTGGCTTTAGTGCACTCATACAGATGACAGTCTAACTGCATTTGTTGATACTTAATGAAATCCCATAAACCTGACATTTTGTTTGAAGTAACTATGTCAAATTATTGTTTCAAAGTTAAAAAATATCATCCAGCCTTATATATAAATAATCTGATGTTATCACTGGCTAAATACATAACTACCTGAAATCATGAGTGCAGGTAGATAAAACTATAAAAAAGGCCAACAGCAGTGTTACAAATTTCAGGTCTAATATTCTCTTGGGTACAATGGCACTGGTCACTTCCATAAGCGGATTCAGTATCTTATGTTCAGGAGTGTCCGATATGATGGCATAACCCTTGGGTGCAAAAATGGGCCCTCCTTGTGATCTGAATTGGATATTGTATCTTTCACATATGCTTTTCCATCTTTTCAAAGGTGGATTGAGATATATTTGGTGAGACGAGGCCAGATACTAGTTGTTAAGCTACTTTATTTCACAGACAATGAATGAACAAACAGAGCAATGCTCAATGCAAATTACACTTACTTAACTCAATCTCACTTCTCTCAAAAAATTGGATAAAATAATAACCACATGCCCTAGCCCTTTCGTGGGCTGACTTATTTGTTTTTGGGATGTCTTTTTCTTTAGACAATTTCTAACTGCAAAAACTGATCGTCTGCATTTTTAGCATCTTGTTTTAGGACTCAGGCCTAAACTTCATAAATCTCTTGTTTTAAACCCGACTGCCCAATACCATGGCTTTCCTTCTTTTTTTGATAGTTCTGGCCCCAGGAAATAGAGGGACTGTGTCTGTGGAACCTTCCCATGCAGGGATTCACAACAGACCTGTCAACCAAACTACTTATGCCCTCTCCCAAAAGTATATTATTCGCAGACACCTCATGCTGTGTCCACATGAATAGAATTTTCCTTACTGCAATGGGTGTGAGTACTTGTTACTCATCTGGGATATCCGAAAAATTGCACAACGACCCCATGCAAATGTTCCTGGGTTAAGGCAACAGACCCTCGCTGTATCAGTTTAAAATAAACAGCAAGCTGTGGCATTCCCCAAACTGGCTTGTCTGCTTTAACACACATTGTCAATGTCTGCAACCTGTGGCCTTCTTCTTTGTAGGGTTCTCAAAATTCCCACATTCCCCAAAAGTTATCAATAAAAGGAACCCTGTACGGACAAGTTATTAAAAAGGGTACCCAAAGAAAATGGCTTCTGAAGCCTCGTGACCGAGGCCTGCAGGATTTTAAAAAGCAAGGCCCTACAAAAAGCAGGCCCATTCAAATCCTGAAACAAAACCTAACATGCATGGATCTGTGTGGAAGACTTTGTCATTTCTAAAGCCAGACAGCTAGGTAAACACAGAATATGCATCCTTCATCTCGAAACAGTGAACTCAGGATAGACGTAATCTTGAGGCCATTAACTTTTTGCATACATAATCGGTAACTGCTCAAAGGAGCCACCAAGCCAGGAAAAGACGATTAAACATTCATAAATGACAAACAGCCAGGATATTGAAGCCGTTAAGCAAGGAGACAACCGCCCCAAAAGCAGTTAAAGTGGATGACTGTAATCACTTTAGACGAGCCCGCCAAAATTAAACAAAGAACTGACCTGATTTGGCGTGCAGATAAGGGTTTTGAAGAACCGGTATAATTGCAGGCCCACCAGTAGCCAGGCTCTCTCTCTCTCTTCCCCGCTTGCTCTTCTCTTCTCTTCCCGCTCGAACACCAAGGACGCCCATTGCAACACCAGGGGCCATACGCGGGAGGAGAACGAGACCCAACTCAACACACACAGGACACACGGGGGCCATACGTGGGCAGACGAGACGAGATGAACGGCAAGGCCGATAAGCAGAGAAGGGCAGCGACAAAGAAGCATTGGGGACGAGCGGGCACAAACCCCGGTAAGCAAACGTTCGATGCATGGATAGAAGGAGCATCTGACGACCACGAGCACCGCGGTAACAAACTAGACTGGCAACCAAACTCCAACCACAACAAAACCTTCAATGACCAGACCACCACCAGAAGAACAACCATTCTGCAAGGTAAAGTACCCAACAAAGACTTTACTCTTTAAACTGAGGAAAAGGGGGTACTTTACTCGGGAACTCCACCGCTGCGCCCTGGGACCACGTGACGACGGCAGGCCCCAAAGGACACAAAGAGCGAACCCCAAAACCACAACTGGCTTAATTGACAGGTTTCAAACTGTCAAGGAAACCCCATTGGTGAGCATAAATCCCTGGCCCCTCTTAGCTCAATCTAGTTTGGTATTGGGGGTGGGACAAGGGTAGGGGGATTATTAACGTGATTGTTCCCTCGATGTGCTGTGTGTTCCCCATTCCCAAATACGTGTAACTTTATATGCCTGTAATTAGTCTAGTGATTTTTCCAGTATTGTAATATTGTTGTGCCTTTTAATAAAATTACGGTTTTCTTGTACCAAACCAATTGTCTACTCTATTTCTGTATCGCCGCCTGTACCTAAGTCCGGTGTCTAGAACCCAGGGGTGTGGGAGCGATTCAAACCGCTCAGAGACAGTCAGGGGCGGAGCTGACTGGGCACACGCCACCCCCTACATCTTAAATATGCGTGAATTCACTTTGTTTTAAAATACAATCTTTAAGCATAACTCAAACTCAAATTCATTTCAGTGAAGAAAAAAATGATCAAAAAACCCAAAACCTACAAGCATTTTGGGTTTTATAAATAAGGGCACAGAATACAAGAATAAACAAGTAATAATAAATTTGTGCAAAACATTTTTTAGACTCAGTTAAAGAACTATGTGCAGTTCTGGGTGCCCCATTATAGAAAGGACATTAAAACCATAGAGAGTGTGCTATGTTGATTCATCATGATGATGTCTGGGCTGGGAAAATATATTTATTGAGGAAAGATTTGATATGCTGGGACTATTTCCAATGGGGCAGAGAAGTCTAAGAGGAGATTTAATGGGGGTGATTTAAAATTATGGGGGTTTTGATAGAGTGAACAGAGAAAGATTTTTTTCCTCTGGTTGGATAATCAGCGATCAATTTAAAACTGTAATAAAAGAGCGAAGACAGAGTCTAGGAGAAAGTTCTTTATGCATAGGATTGTTGGAGCATGGAACACTTTGTTACAGAAAGTGGTTGAAACAGAGACCATTGCATCTTTTGAGAGAAAATCATATAAATCTTTGAAGCAGAAGATGATGCAGGGCTATGGGGAGATAGCAGGGCAGTGAAATTAGTTTGGGATTGTTTTAGCATAGAGCCAGTATAGACTTGATGGGCTGAACAGACTCCTTCCATGCTGTAAACTTCTATGATGGTGGCATGAATATTATCTGTGTTTGACCAACTTTAACTGTCTTGCATTACATTGTTTTCTTTTTTCAGGTCACTTTACTCAGATAGGAAGTCTGAACAGTGTAAAACAAGCCAACCAAGAAAATCTTTGACAAAAATAATATTTTGGTGTCCCTTCTCTTTCCTTGAAAACATTATCAGAACACCTTGTCTGCTTACCAGGAAAGGCTGTAGTGTTTAAGCTGTACACTTCTCTTTTGCTCTGTAATTAACTATCAAGAGGCACAATTTGAGTGGATCAGTTTAGAAGCCCTTTTCTGCTAGTGTACTGAATACTTCATTTCCAGCCTGGGACACTATCAAAGAGCCTGGCACAGAATTGACAAAACTTGCCACAAGTCAGGAGTCCTAGCGCAGTACAGTCCTAGAGCTCAAATTGATGGTGTTGTGGTTAGGATTTCCCTCAACCACATGAGTAACCAGCAGCCAGAAATGGCATACATTTTGATGACCAATCTGAATCCTGTACTATTTACTGCCAACTCACACATAAACCAAGTACAAACTATTATTCGTTTCCTGGGAACTTGACAAATCAACTTTCTTTATTTGAGCATTTTTGTTTCACTCAAATTTAAATATGCAAAAGCCTGTTGCCAGTGATGTGTTGTATTTTCTTGTTTATTATCAAAGACAATTTGTCATAGCACCATATGCTGATGCATAACAGTTCTCAGAGCAATTTTGACCAGACTGATTACTGATCTACTAATGAACATCAACATATGCACTATGGATGCCAGACATAACAACTAAACACAAAAATCAGATGTTCACTTCTCAGCCAATACACTTTGGTGCTGCTGTTAACATCTGGCCAACTATTTCCATACTTAAACAAAACAGCATAACGCACAAGGAAGAGTAAAATATCACTCACCACATAATTGCCAGGAGATGCTGACGAATATGGTATCTGTAACAAAAAAAACCTATCAGAGCTACCTTTTCTCCCTTTCCAATTTGACAGATAAAGCCTAATTGTGAACAAGTAATTCACAATTAAAGGACAAAGATTAGTATTACTTTACTCTTAGTTGACCTTTCACAAATAAACATGAATTCTTTGCTATATATATATATTGATTTTTAAAAGATTTAATCACAAATACTATTTAAGTACATTTGTCATTCTTTATTATTTAAGTAGTCAGACTGGAGTTTTATATAGATTGGTGCCTGCAAACAGAATTTGATTCTGAGGCTGCAACTCAATGGGAGCATCATTGCTGATACTGATAGCGAAAGGACAAAAAATGTGATGTAAAGCTAAACATACAGTGGTTACTGAGGGACACAAGAGAAAGAGCTTGACAATTACTTGCCAACCTCTGTTTATACCCACTTGTGTATACTCTTGTGTATAATCTACTTAATATGTACTTGGAAGAGAAATAAAATCAGTTTTTTAGGTCTGGTCACATGATTAAAAATGGAAACTCACCAATTACTTTAGAAAGGAATTAAATGCAATAATTTTAAGTGAAACCAGCATTTTTACATCCGATTATGCTTACAACCTTTTGCAAAATCATCAGCTGTCAACTTGCATCTTGTCATCTTGCTCAGTGTCATTACACTAATCATGTTCAGAAATATTCAAAATAGGAAGGCAAACAAGCAGCACTGAAGGTGTGTTGTTTCACCCAAACACTACTGAAAGAGATGGTCATATTTTCCTCAAGGCAATCTAAAATTAACTGAAAATAATGACAAATTTATAAGTAGCAAAACAGTGTCAAGTTTCCAGTGCCCAAAAAAGATTGGTACTAAAAAACCAAAAGGGAAGATTTAATTTAAAAAGAAAAAGCACATCATTCAGATTCCATTCACTGTTGCACCAAATTGCTTGCGTGTCTACAGGAGTTCCATTTTTTTTCATTGGGAACGATTACTGCAATTATGAAAGCAATGTTTTTATAATATGGGGATTAATATTTCAACATGTGCATCACAGTTGACCACTTAAATGCACAGGGGGCTACACATTTATTTCTTGCTGTGTGAGGGTCACATGTGCATTAAGATATACTTACTGAGTTGGCATTAGGTGGATTTGGCCATGGTCGACCGCCTCCGGGACCCCTGCAACAAACAGCGACAGATGGAGTTTTAATTCAAACAACCAAACAATCTTTGGCACTCCACCAACAAGCAATCTATGCTACTGAGAAACAAAACGTTACTATCTCACTGGGCACAACAGCCTTCCCAGTAATCCTCTCCCTGGTGCAAATGCAAGCACTTTTTACATATTTTACTCTCATCTTCTCAAGTGCCATACAAGTAAGCAGTTCTCAAACTGTATCACCGTATTGGCATAAGCTTTATGGTCTGATTCATATATGGGTGTTTTCCCAAAGAACAGTGGACATAGCCAAGATTAAATGGTTGAAAAAAATGGCAGGTCAAACAGTGAACCAGCATTGCTGGATATTTGATATATGAAATGGTTAAGATACAGGTTAAATACAGTCCTACTAGGAGTAAACAGGGTTTGTCAAAGGCTGTATTTCCATGGATAAAAAGCACAAGAGGTTTTAAAAAGAGGCATATGATCAAGTTAGAGTGGATAATATGGAAAAAAAACCTTGAGAAATATAAAAGGTATAGAAGGTAAGCAAAAAACGAGATTAGGAACCGGGAGTACAAAAGAAAAATGTCAATCAATGTAAAGGAAAATGGCAAGGGCTTTTATAAGCAAATAAGTAAAAGGATAGTCAAAGAAGAGGTGGTACCACTTAAGATGAGGGGGATCATCTTATACTTGCGTATGAGGGAACATAAGAACAGGAGTAAACCATTCAGCCCCTTGAGTCTGTTCTGCCATTCAGTGAGATTATAGTTGATCTGTATCTTAACTCCATCCACCCGCCTTTGGCTCCATATCCTTTTATCTAGCAAAAATCTATCGATCTCAGATTTAAAATGATTAATTGAGCTAGCATCTGTTTTTTGTAGGAAAGTTCCACATTCTACCATCCTTTGCGTGAAGAAGTGTTTCCTAACTTCTCTACTGAATGGCATGGCTCTGATTTTAAGGTTATGTCCCCTTGACCTAGACTCCTCCACCAGCAGAAAAAGATTTTCTCTATCTACCCTATCAATTCCTTTCAAAATCCTAACAACCTCAATCAAATCATCTACAAGATGCACTGCAACAACTCGCCAAGGCATCTTCAACAGCACCTCCTAAACCCGCGACCTCTACCACCTAGAAGGACAAGGGCAGCAGGCGCATGGGAACACCATCACCTCCAAGTTTCCCTCCAAGTCACACACCACCCTAACTTGGAAATATATCATCGTTCTTTCATTGTCACTGGGTCAAAATCCTGGAACTCCCTCCCTAACAGCATCTTCACCGCACGGACTGCAGCAGTTCAAGAAAGCGGCTCACCACCACCTTCTCAAGGGCAATTAGGGATGGGAAATAAATGCTGGCCTTGCCCATCCCAGGAACAAATTTTAAAAAACCTTAACTCTCTATATTCCAGGGAATATAAGCGTAGTTTATGCAATCTCTCCTCATAATCTAACCCTTAGAGTTGTGGTAATGTTCTGGTAAAACTGCGCTGCGCTCCTTCCAAGGCCAATATATCCTTTCTAAGGTGCAGTGCCCGGAAGGGAAAGACAGAGAGGCTTAATTAGCATTATGCCTCAATATTTACAGAGGAAGGAGAGAATAGGACTGAGGAGGTTGTGGAAGTGCCACTACTGGAGATAAATATTTAAAAGGAAATTGTACTAAAAATGTTAATGGCACTAAAATTAGAAAAGTCACCATACTCATACTAGATTCTGGCTTGTGGACTAATTGCTTGTGTGGCATGGTGTCAAAGGCTTTGCTGAAATCTAAATATAGCACATCCACAGAATTTCAGTCATCAGCAAGCCCCTTGATTTCCTTTAAAAACTCCAGTGAATTTATTATAGACAAAACTTCCTTCCCTTAAATCCATGGTAACTAGTTTGTATCATACCGTGCCTATCTAGCTGTTTCATTATCCTCTCTTTCAGGATGCCTTCTAATACTTTACCCACATTTTTACTACAGCTTCCTTTTGAATAATATTTCTAGTAGCGGCTCTTCCACAACCTTCTCAGGTACTTATACAGCCCCATTTACCCCTTCCTCTGCAAATATTGAGACGTAACACTTCTTGGGGATCTCCATGTTTCCCTCAGACTCAAGTACAAGATCATTTCCTTCGTCTTAACAGGATGATATGTTCACTGGCTTGTAGTTTCCTGGGTCATCCCTATGACCCCTTGATATGCCATCAATGACTCAAAGACAAGGATTCAACTGAAGGCTTTTAATCACTAAGAACATAGCAGCATAGCAGGTCTTCCCACATCGGGTTCGTCTGGTAGTGAGTGACTCATACAGCTCCTGAGACCTTTATATGGCAAAAGACAGGGGCGTAGCCAATACACACAATAGGAACAAAAGGGTGTGGTTCACACAATACAAGCAGGTAAAATACAAGCAGGTCTGATGAAGGCATATTTCATCACATTCACCCCTTCTACAGATTTAGTCTGTCCGGGGGTGTGATAGTCCTTCCTGAACGTCGCAACAGTACCTCGGGTTCCGACCGGGAGTCCATGGTGCCCTCCTGGGCATACCCATGTGCCGGGGGTGTTGCAGGTACTTCTGGGGGTGGTGAGGATACCTCTGGGGATGGTGGAGGTTCTTCTGGGGGTGGTGGTGATGGGTCGTCGTCGTCGCTTCCTGCCGAGGCGAGGTCCTTTATGGACACGGTGTCTTCACGCCCGTCGGCGTGCTTGACGTACGCGTACTGTGGGTTTGCGTGGAGTAGGTGTACTGCCTCCACGAGGGGGATCCGTTTTGTGGCCCCTCACATGTTTCCGTAACAGGACTGTCCCTGGGGCGGAGAGCCACGAGGGTAGGGATACTCCTGAGGTTGATTTGCGGGGATCGGGTGGGATATGTGTCGGTGCAGGCTCGATGGGCCGAAATGGCCTCTGTCTGCACTGTGGGGTTTCTGTGATTCTGTGAAGAACATAGCAGCATAGCAGGTCTTCCCACATCGGGTTCGTCTGGTAGTGAGTGACTCATACAGCTCCTGAGACCTTTATATGGCAAAAGACAGGGGCGTAGCCAATACACACAATAGGAACAAAAGGGTGTGGTTCACACAATACAAGCAGGTAAAATACAAGCAGGTCTGATGAAGGCATATTTCATCACACCCCTTTTAAAGATTGGTGGTATAATTGCAACTTTCCAATCCTTGGTCGCTAGTTCTATTTCCAATGGTTCCCTAAAGATAGTGGCAAGGATGCAACAGATTCCTTTATACTCTGATAGCTCGTCTTCCTTTAACTTCCTCAGCTTAGGAAAAAAATGAGGCCTGGAAATCTTTGCGGCAACGGCCTTAATTGAAATGTTATTTCCTACACCTCCTCCCTTCGTGAGAATTTAACTTCTATGTTGGGGGAGCTGCCCAAGATCTTCTCCATGAAAAGATAAGAATTAGAATCATAAAATGATACAGCACAGAAAGAGATCATTTGGCCCATCGTTACTGTGCTGGCTCTTTGGTAGAGCTCATAGAATCATAGAAAGTTACAGCATGGAAGGAGGCCATTTAGGTCCATCGTGTCCGTGCCGGCCAACAAAGAGCTATCCAGCCTAATCCCACTTCCCAGCTCTTGGTCCGTAGCCCTGCAGGTTAGAGCATCCCAAGTGCACATCCAAGTACTTTTTAAATGTGATTAGGGTTCCTGCCCCTACCATCCTTTCAGGCAGTGAGTTCCAGACCCCCACAACTCTCTGGATGAAGACATTTCCCCTCAAATCCCCTCTAAACCTTCCACCAATTACTTTAAATCTGTGCCCCCCTGGTTTTTGACATCTCTGCTAAGGGAAATATGTCCTTTCTATCCACTTTATCTATGCCCCTCATAATTTTATACACCTCAATAAGGTCTCCCATCAGCCTCCTCTGTTCCAAGGAAAACAGACCCAGCTTATCCAGTCTTTCCTCATAGCTAAGATTCTCTACGCCCAGCAACATCCTTCTAACTCTCCACTGTACCCTCTCCAGTACAATTACATCTCTCCTGTAATGTGGTGACCAGAACTGCACGCAGTATTCTAGCTGAGGCCTAACTAGTGTTTTTTACAGTTGAAACATAACCCCCCTGCTCTTGTATTCTATGCCACGGCCAATAAAGGCCAGCATTCCGTATGCCTTCTTAACCATCTTATCTACCTGGCCAGCTACCTTCAAGGATCTGTGGACATGCACTCCAAGGTCCCTTTGTTCCTCTACACTACTCGGTGTCCTACCATTTAATGTGTATTCCCTTTCCTTGTTAGCCCTCCCGAAATGCATTACCTCACACTTCTCCGGATTGAATTCCATTTGCCACTGTTCTGCCCACCTGACCAATTTATTGATATCTTCCTGCAGTCTACAGCTTCCTTCTTCAGTACACACAACCACACAACCGATTTTAGTATCATCTGCAAACTTCTTAATCATACCCCCTGACATGAATCAGTCATTCATGAAAGAAAGACTTATGAAATAATAATAATAATAATAATAATCAACTTTATTGTCATTGTTAGTGCACAAGTGCAGTACAACGAAATGTAGGCTTGCGGCTCCCGAGAGTGTACATTTGGAGACATTTAAACATACAACATTCATTTGGCTTGTAATACATTAACATAAACATAATAAAGTGCATTGGCAGATGTGCAGGCTTTAGAGTTTATTTGTGGAGTTCAGTAGGACGACAGCCCTGGGAAAGAAGCTGTTCCTAAATCTGGTCGTTCGGGTGCGAATGCATCTGTAGCGTCTCCCAGATGGCAGGAGAGCGAACAGACTGTGGCTGGGGTGGGTAGGGTCTTTGATGATGGTCCGTGACCTCCGTAAACAGCGTTTCTGGTATATGTGCTCTATGGTCGGTAGCCGGGTGCCGGTAATGCGTTGGGCAGTTTTGACTACCCGCTGCAGGGCTTTCCGGTCATAGTAGCTGCAGCTGCCATACCATCCTGTGATACAGTTCGTCAGGATGCTCTCTATTGTGCAGCGCTAAAAGTTAGAGAGGATCAGGGGTGACAGGTTACATCCCTTCAGCCTCCTTAGGAAATATAGGCGCTGCTGGGCCTTCTTCACCAGAGAGGAGGTATTGAGGGACCAGGAGAGGTCTTCCGTGATGTGGACTCCGAGGAACTTAAAACTGTCCACCCTTTCCACCACAGCCCCATGGATGTGGATGGGAGTGTGACTTCCGCCTTTAGACTTCCTGAAGTCCACAATGATTTCTTTGGTTTTCTTGATGTTAAGGGCCAGGTTGTTATCGGCGCACCACTTCACGAGATGCTGGACCTCCTCCCTGTAAGCTGACTCATCGTTGTTGGTGATCTGGTCTACCACCGTGGTATCATCTGCAAACTTGATGATGGTGTTGGAACCATGAACAGCCACACAGTCGTGGGTGAAGAGGGAGTAGAGGAGGGGGCTCAGCACACATCCTTGTGGGGCCCCCGTGTTCAGGGTCAGGGGGGGGGAGGTGTGGTTACCTAATTTGACAGACTGGGGTCTGTTTGTTAGGAAGTCCAGGGTCCAGTTGCAGAGGGAAGTGTTCAGGCCAAGAGTGTGGAGTTTGGTGGCCAGCTTGTTGGGGACGATAGTGTTGAATGCTGAGCTGTAGTCTATGAACAGCATTCTGATGTAGGTCTCTTTACCGTCTAAGCGATTCAGTGCAGAGTGTAGAGCAGTTGTGATTGCATCCTCCGTTGATCTGTTTGCACGGTAGGCAAACTGGTGTTGGTCAAGAGAGGCGGGAACACTGGCTTTGATGTGAGCCAGGACCAGTCTCTCGAAACACTTCATTATGATGAGCGGCCTGTGGGTGGCGCTGTCCAGGGAGAGTATAAATACTCGGGCATGGGATCAGCTTGCGCTAAAACATTCTTAACAGGAACTAGTGAAGGACACAATTAGACCTCGATGATGTAAAACAGTTGATTAAAGCTTTAACGCTTAGACCAAGTGCCGAGTAGTTTTTTTACGTCACCCCCCATATTCAAGTCTAGATCATTGATATATACCACAAAAGGCAAGGGACCTAGTACTGAGCCCTGCGGAACCCCACTGGAAACAGCCTTCCAGTCACAAAAACACCCGTCAACCATTACCCTCTGCTTCCTGTCTCCGAGCCAGTTTTGAATCTAACTTGACAGTTTGCCCTGGATCCCATGGGCTTTTAACTTCGTGACCAGTCTGCCATGTGGAACCTTATCAAAAGCCTTGCTAAAGTCCATATACACTACATCAAATGCACTACCCTCATCTAATCTCCTTGTAACCTCCTCAAAAAATTCAATCAAGTTTGTCAGACACGACCTTCCCTTAACAAATCCGTGCTGACTATCCTTGAGTAATCCATGTCTTTCTAAATGAAGATTTATCCTGTCCTTCAGAATTCTTCCCAATAATTTTCCCACCACCGAGGTTAGACTGACTGGCCTGTAATTACTCGGTCTTTCCTTTTCTCCCTTTTTAAACAAGGGTACCACATTAGTAGTCCTCCAGTCCTCCGGCACCACACCTGAAGCCAGAGAGGATTGAAAAATGATGGTCAGCTATTTCCTCTTTTGCTTCGTTTAACATCCTGGGCTACATTTCATCTGAGCCTGGGGATTTATCCACTTTTAAAGCTGCTAAATCCCTTAATACTTCCTCTCTCACTATGTTTATTTCATCTAGTATTTCACACTCCTCCCCCCGATAGCAATGTCTGCTTCGCCCCTCTCCTTTGTGAAAACAGACGCAAAGTATTCATTAAGAGCCCTACTGACATCTCCCGCCTCCACACACAGATTACCCTCATGATCTCTAATAGGCCCTACCCTTTCTTTAGTTATCCTCTTACTCTTAATATATTTATAAAACATCTTTGGGTTTTCCTTGATTTTACTTGCCAAGAATTTTCATGCTCTCTCTTTGCTTTCCTAATATCCTTTTTAATTGCACCCCTGCACTTTCTGTACTCCTCTAAAGATTCTGGTGTATTTAGCTTTCATTATCTGTCATACGCTTCCCTTTTTTTCTTTATCCTACCCTGTATGTCCCTAGACATCCAGGGGCCTCTAGATTTGTTAGTCCCACCTTTTTTCTTTAAGGGCACATGTTTGTCTGAACCCTCCGGATCTCCTCCTTGAATGCCTCCCACTGCTCTGACACTGATTTACCTTCAAGTAGCTGTTTCCAGTCCACTATGGCTAAATCCCCTCTGAGCTTAGCAAAATTTGCTTTTCCCCAATTTAGAATTTTTATTCCTGATATATCCTTGTGCTTCTCCATAACTACCTTAAATCTAACAGAATTATGGTCACTAGCACCAAAATGCTCCCCCTCTGATACGCTTTCTACCTGCCCAGCTTCATTCCCTAAAACTAAGTCCAGAACCGCCCCCTCCCTTGTTGGGCTTGCTTCATACTAGCTAAAAAAGTTCTCCTGGATGCATTTTAGGAATTCAACTAGTCCCGCTCCCCTGCTCTTTCCCCATAGCTCAGCAATTTTTTTTTCCCTTCAAGTATTTATCCAAACCCTTTTGAAAGTTAATATTGAATCTGCTTCCACCACCCTTTCAGGCAGTGCATTCCAGATCACAACAACTCACTGTGTAAAAAAATGTTTCCTCATGTCATCTCTGGTGCTTTGCCCTCTCACCTTAAACCTGTGTCCTCTGGTTATCGACCCTTCTGCCACCGGGAACAGTTTCTCCTTCTTTACATTTTAAGCCATTTACCTGACGGTATGCATATTGGAACCCTTCATGATTTTGAACAACTCTATCAAATCTCCTCTTAATCTTCTCTGCTTGCAGGAGAACAACCCGAGCTTCGCCAGTCTCTCCACATAACTGAAGTCCCTCATCCCATCTACTATTCTAGTAAATCTCTTCTGCACTTTCTCTAAGGTCTAAAGTGTGGTGGCCAGAATTGGACACAATACTCCAGCTGAGGCCTAACAAGTGTTTTATAAAGGTTTAGCACAACTTCCTTGCTTTCGTACTCTATGGGCTGGATTTTCCAAGCCCCGAGGAGGCGGGCATGGAGGCGGGACAGCCGATAGACTCGGAGAAAGTGGGGGGCAAATGGCAAAGCTGCCCCCATCCCGCTTCCGTGCCCTTTTTCCAGGAGGCGAGAAGATGTGTAGCTTCGGGTTCCGTCTCCTGGAGGCGGGAAAGGCATTTAAACCTTTTAACTGCCTGTTAACAGATAGTTAACAGGCAAAAAAAAGGATTAGTGCCATTTTACCTTCACAGGTGAAGGCTTCCCGACCTCAGAGAACCCTGCTGGGTTGGAGGAGACATGGAGAAGGTCTGCACCTGGAAGTAAGGTGTAGAGGTGAGTGATGGGTGCAAGTGTGGTGTGGTAAGTATGCAAGGTGAGTGATAAGTTTTAAAAAGTGTTCACTTACCTTGTTTTCTTCATACGGCCTTTAGCTGCAGTGGATCGGGAGAGCCGACATCCTGCTTGTCAATTTCACAGAATGGCTGTTGGAACCTCCGTTCCAATAGTCATGTGAAATTTACAAATTTGAAAGGTTTGATGAGTCCTCAACACAAGGACTCATCAAACTAAAGAGAATGTCAGTGTTTGACAGCTTCACAGAGCTGTCAAACGCTGACATTTCTTCTTTCAAGAAGTCTTGACAGATAGCACGTCTGACGTTGACGTGATCTGTCAGTGACTTCCTCCCTAATTGGCCTGCTGAGCCAATCAGAGGTCAATCAGAGGAAAATCCCTCTGGTTGGTCAGGTGAGGATGGAGGCGGGACATATACATGACAAGCAGCTGTCCTGCCTCCAACTCGCCTCCATTCACAAAATCTAGCCCGATGCCTCTATTGATAAAGCCATGGTTTCCATATGCTTTTTTAACAGCCTTCTTAACTTGTCCTGCTACCTTCAAAGATTTGTGTACATACAGCCCTAGGTCTCGCTGTTCCCACACCCCCTTTAAAATTGTATCATTTAATTTATATTGCCTCTCCTCATTCTTCCTACCAAAATGTATCACTTCACATTTCTCTGCATTAAATTTCATTTGCCATGTGTCTGCCCATTTCACCAATCTGTCTATATCTGCCTGAAGTCTGAAGAACGGAGGTGTTCCACAAAACAGCCATTCAATCTGTGTTTGGTCTCCCCAATGTAGAGGAGACCGCATCGTGAGCAGCAAATACAGTACTAAATTGAAAGAAGTACAAGTAAATCGCTGTAAAGTACAAGTAAAATGCGTAACACCTCCATTCAGTCTGCAAGCGTGCCCCACTCCCCTATGACCTCTCTGTCCTTGGCCTCTTACACTGTTCCAATGAAGCTCAACGTAAGCTCGAGGAACAGCACCTCATCTTTCGATTAGGCACTTAACAGCCTTCCAGACTCAACATCGAGTTCAACCCTGTCGGACATAGCGTCCAGCGGTAAGTCAGGGGGCGCTACCGAATATCGCGGCTGGGGCGCAAGCAGGGCGCTGCGCACGGTGATGATGTCATCACCGGCGGCGCAGCATCGTGGGGCGCTAACGGTTACCGCCACCGCTAACCTCCCGCTGAATTTCGCAGGAGGCGCTGGCAGCGCCGCACCTGGGCACTAATTGCTTTGCGCCCCGTTAGCGCGGGTGCTAACGGGAGATGCAAAGCAACCAAATTTTTAGGCCCTTACATCTCTAACTTTTTCCAGTTCTGATGTAAGGTCATTGACCTGAAACATTAACTCTGTTTCTCTCTTCACAGATGCTGCCTGACCTGCTGAATATTCCCAGCATTTTCTGTTTTTATTTCAGATTTCCAGCATCCACAGTATTTTGCTTTTGAATACATGTCCAAGTCAGGTTAGAGTGGAACTAGTAGATAACAGTGTTCCATGATATTGCTGTTCTTGTACATCTTGGTGGTAGAGGTTAGGGGTTGGTATAATCCACATAACAATCCAAAAGTGACTAGGATCATGTTTTCACTCCTACTGTGTCCTTTATAGATTGCCCAATCTATCCCTGATAAACTGAAGTCACCTATAACCACTGCATTTGTTTCTGTATGTGCTTCCCTTATTTCACTTGGTTCAATCCCTCTCTCTGACCTGATGATCCATAGCAGATGCCCATAGTTATTTCCCTTCCTCTTATGTCTCTCATCCCTACCCACAGCGTTTCTACATTGGCCACACCCAGACAAGATAGCTCTATCTCCATTATTATCAATTTATCTTTCACATAAAATGCTATATCTCTTCACAGTTTGTCTTTTCTATATTGATAAACTGATCTGTATCACTGCACATTTGGCCAACACATGTCATTATTGAATCACAACTCCATGATGCCCTTAATATTATTGCTTTCCTCATCAGCAAAGACTTCCAGGTCACAAAGTTTATTCGCAAGAGTCCTGGCATTCATCTATAGAACTCTGTGGCATTCATTTCCCGCAGTTCCTAAACTGTGCTCATTAATTTTGCCATTAATTCCCCGTATGGTCATATCCTTACACTCCGCACACTTACCTGTTGTTAAAGTGTCTGCGCTTAACTGTCACCAACCCTATGTACCATAACATCTAGCTTCTGAATCATTTGTTTTAACCTTAATAACTCTTGATTTTCCCTCCTTCGAGGTATGTTGTTTGCCCCTTGCCTGTGCCTTAATAGTTTAAATCCTCCCCCATTCTCTGCAAGGACATTAGTACCAGTGCAATTCAGGTGAAACCCATCCGATTTGTAGAGCTTTCCCTGCCCTAGAACTTGGTCCAATGTCCTAGAAATTCTCCATTCTGTACAATCTTTCTAGCCACACAATTCACGTGTATAATTTACTTCTTCCTAACTTGTTCAAGGTGAGGCATCAAAGGTTATACTGAAATTACTACTCAAAGTCTTGCACTACATCTAGAACCTCTACACTCCTCAAATTCTCCCTCTACAAGACCTCTAACCTCTTTCCTATGTAATTGGTTCCTATGTGAACCATGACATATGGATAGTTCTATTTACATCTGTTGTTGGTATATATAAGGCATGAAATTAACAAAAATTTGGCAAGACATGGGCTCATCAGGGACGGTCAGCATAGATTTGAAAAATGACAGTTCATGCTTTTAATTTTTTTTACGAATCAGAGTGCATAGATAAAGGGAATTGATTTTAATGGGTAAAAATTTGTGAGCAGTGTGCCGCAATTTCCTGAACCAGGGGGTTGCTGGGCCAGGCTTCCTGCTGGTAGATGTTATGTATTTGGATTTTCAGAAGCATTTGATAAGATGCCACAAAGGAGACTTGTTATGAAGGCTGATGCATGTGGTATTAAAGGGAGTTTAGTCACATCGCTAGAGGGCTGGCTGTGGAACAGAACCCAAAGTGTTGCAAAAAGAGAGAGAGATAGGTAGACAAATTAAGAAAAAAATACAGAATACAGAAACAACACGGTAGACTGGGTTTAAAAGTAATAGAAGGGGCAAAGAAAGGTTGTGGGGTGCTCCATGAATCTGTGCTAGGACCTGTTTTGTTTTCCATTTATATAAATGATTTGGACACAGCCATAAATGAAATGACAATAACAAATTGGGGGCACGGCAAACTGTGAGGAAGAATGCAGGAGACTGTAAGAAGATATTGACAGGTAAGAAAAATGGCAGACGCAGCTCCACAGAAAATTGAAGTAGTGCATTCTGAGAAAAAGAACAGTAAAGGAAGAATAGCCTGAATAGTATAATTTGTAACCAAATAGAAAAACAGAGAGGGGGGGATGCAGATTCCTAGATCTTTAAAGGCAGATAGAAAAGACCATAGAAAGGAAAATGCCAATTATATATAAGGGTATTGAATATAAAAGCAAGGAAATAATGTTTAATTTGTACAAGACATTAGTTAAGCTACAGTTGACAAAGACTCAAGATTATTGTTAGACAAACAGAAGGGGATTTTAATAGAAATGTTATCACACAGAGGGTTATTTGAACAAGGATGTTAAAAAGTAACCCGAGACAGACATTACATCATAATTTATAAAAAAATTGGGTTAATATTTAAAAATGAAAAATAATAATCTTGGGGAACAGGCAAGGAAATAGGATTAGAGCAAATAGCTTCAGTTGGAGAGCTAACACTAGAATAGGCGTGATGAGCCAAATCATAGAATGGTTACAGCACAGAAGGAGGCCATTCGGCCTGTCGAGCCCGTGCTGGCTCTCTGCAAGAGCACTTCAGCTAGTCCCACTTCCCCGCCCTTTCCCTGTAGCCCTGCAAATTTTTGTTTGCCTGTTTTTGTGCTATAATTTCTATGTTTCTAAGGTATCAATGTGTTAAATAGTTTGAAAGCAATTCTAAATAGAATAAACCAATTTTAGTTGTCATGGTCCAAAGATGCAAATTCTAATCCATCGTTTAGTGACTGTGTCCAGTTTTATTTTCCAAACCACATTTATTTTGCTTATCTGTGTGGATGATTGTTTAACAGAATCAGCTTTAAGCATTTTGGAGCTGGAACTGAATTACTTTGCTAACTAGCAGTGAAACATATTCGCAGTAGTAGTTTTAACCAGTACAAAACTACTAAAATGTGTTAAATCTATACACACACCATATACAAACCATCAAGATAAGTAAGGCTGATTTTCTCAGTTCACATTACTGACCAGGAGCCTTGCCTGTCAGCCACACACAGAGAAATCATTGGTATGCCATCAATTCATTTTAATGGATGAAAATTCACAGGCAGTCTGCCGCGATTTCCCAAACCAGGTACCGCTGGGCCAGGATTCCTGCTGGTAGCCCAAACTTAGAAAATATCTCTAAATTGCTTAATCATATATGCACTATGTGGAGTGTGTGTCAATATTATTGTACTCCAAGTGAATAGCTACATTTATACATCAAATTTTAGTCAGCAAAACTGAAAATTTGTCCATGTCTCTTAGTAAATTGTTGCAATTAAATTTCACAATACACAACATTTGGAAAAACTATATTTGAGCACTCTTCAAAAGGGAACAATCATCAAAGCACAAATTAGCATTACACTAAATCAATTTATTTAATATAGTTCTTTGACAGTACAAGTTGCTTCTGTACTGTCTTCTTGAAAGGTGTTGCCTGTTAACTTTTTATCTAGTTTCAAGGAGTTCTCTTTGATCACTATAATTTTATGAAAATGTTTCAAGCAGCAGCTCCTTAATATACACTTCATTCCTTTGTAGTCAGAGCAGACCCTTAAAACTGTGTACTACCTATCTTTGGAGATCCATGTGATCTTAGCTGGCTATTTGATATGACATTATATCCCAATGAAAAACGGCTGGACATTTGGCTGGGCTTCACTCTGCTGAAGTTGATCAGAACCTTCTATCATGTGCCCACAGGAGCAACAGAGATGGTACATTTATATAATCCCAGTTTGCAGTGATAGGATATGCAATTAATAAAATAAATATGGATTTCAAACAGAATAGCCAAGATTTTAATTTTATTACAAGAAGCACATTTACTAATATGTAAGTTCAGCAATTAGAACATGAAAAGCTGAATTCATGATGTTAATAAATAGTTCCTGCACACAATTTAGTATATCTACAGGTCCACACTTCGTTTTATCTACAAAGTAAATTTAACCCAGGTGTCTGTTACAAATCTTGAACTGTTCGTAACTGAACAGGATTACCTTACACTACATTGTCTGCATTCAACCTAGGATGAATTAGAATCAGCATTTAATTAGATTTGAAAAAACATTTAAGTCAGAAAGGTTACCAGTCTTAACCTATTTATAGTTACCATATCTGTAACAATAACATAGCGACCCCCACAGCAACTTCATTGCAAAACAAGCAATAAAATTAATTAATGTAGTTTAGGGTAGAAATGGGCACAAATTAAACAATGGTCTGCTTTAGTTCTGGCTCATTTGTATCCATGTTCTATTTCCTAGTTAATGTTTCTCTGTGAAAGGCTACTTGCAAGAAGAGTTCATGACTTTACTTACATGTTCATTCCAGGCATGCCCGGACCACCTAAAGCATTCAGCGGGGGCCTCATTCCTCCTCCGTAACTCTGCAATGATAACCAAGGGTCAGACTACCATAAAGAAAAGAAAAACCAGAGAGGAAGGGGGGAAAGAAAGGAAAGTAGGTTAATGATTCCCCTAGTAGAATTCTAGGACAGTGGCCTGTGTTTTCAACATAATACTGAAAGTTCAGTGGAAACTTAAACCTTCACACCTACATCGAAAAATAAATTACTTGCCAGACATGTTTTTTCAAATACATATAACTTAGCAAATTATGAATAAATATAATGCATTTCTGACCAATTAATACATAAACTTTAACATCTGCAAAGGTGCATACAGATAATAATATAAACACAGTTACTAATTACCTGTGGTCCTAAGGGAGGAACCATCCCCCGTGGAGGAGTCATTCTCTGCATCGGTCCACCCATGGTAGGATGTCCTGATTGATAAAAAGTCACAATTGTGAATGAATTCTCCTACGGTTTACCAAATTCCTTCAAGATATCATAAAAGACTATGGAAAGGGCAGTACCTTTAAGTTGATTTATGGATTTCATAAATTATAACACATATTATGCAGAAATAAAATCTGTAGCAGGGGGGCGTATGACAGATACCAAGGACTAAATACTCCAGAATCTTTAGAGGAGTACAGAAAGTGCAGGGGTGCAATTAAAAAGGATATTAGGAAAGCAAAGAGAGAGCATGAAAAATTCTTGGCAAGTAAAATCAAGGAAAACCCAAAGATGTTTTATAAATATATTAAGAGTAAGAGGATAACTAAAGAAAGGGTAGGGCCTATTAGAGATCATGAGGGTAATCTGTGTGTGGAGGCAGGAGAAGTCGGTAGGGTTCTTAATTAATACTTTGCATCTGTTTTCACAAAGGAGAGAGGCGAAGCAGACATTGCTATCGGGGGGAGGAGTGTGAAATATTAGATGAAATAAACATAGTGAGAGAGGAAGTATTAAGGGGTTTAGCAGCTTTAAAAGTGGATAAATCCCCAGGCCCAGATGAAATGTATCCCAGGCTGTTAAGTGAAGCAAAAGAGGAAATAGCAGAGGCCCTGCCCATCATTTTTCAAACCTCTCTGGCTTCAGGTGTGGTGCCGGAGGACTGGAGGACTACTAATGTGGTACCCTTGTTTAAAAAGGGAGAAAAGGAAAGACCGAGTAATTACAGGCCAGTCAGCCTAACCTCAGTGGTGGGAAAATTATTGGGAAGAATTCTGAAGAACAGGATAAATCTTCATTTAGAAAGACACGGATTAATCAAGGATAGTCAGCACGGATTTGTTAAGGGAAGGTCGTGTCTGACAAACTTGATTGAATTTTTTGAGGAGGTAACAAGGAGGGTAGATGAGGGTAGTGTGTTTGATGTAGTGTATATGGACTTTAGCAAGGCTTTTGATAAGGTTCCACATGGCAGACTGGTCACGAAGTTAAAAGCCCATGGGATCCAGGGCAAACTGTCAAATTGGATTCAAAACTGGCTCGGAGACAGGAAGCAGAGGGTAATGGTTGATGGGTGTTTTTGTGACTGGAAGGCTGTTTCCAGCGGGGTTCCGCAGGGCTCAGTACTAGGTCCCCTGCTTTTTGTGGTATATTTCAATTATCTAAACTTGAATATAGGGGGTATGATTAAGAAGTTTGCAGATGATACTAAAATTGGCTGTGTGGTTGATACTGAAGAAGGAAGCTGTAGACTACAGGAAGATATCAATAAATTGGTCAGGTGGGCAGAACAGTGGCAAATGGAATTCAATCTGGAGAAGTGTGAGGTTATGCATTTGGGGAGGGCTAACAAGGAACGGGAATACACTTTAAATGGTAGGACACTGAGTAGTGTAGAGGAACAAAGGGACCTTGGAGTGCATGTCCACAGATCCCTGAAGGTAGCAGGCCAGGTAGATAAGGTGGTTAAGAAGGCATACGGAATGCTTGCGTTTATTAGCTGTGGCATAGAATACAAGAGCAGGGGGGGTTATGCTTCAACTGTATAAAACACTAGTTAGGCCTCAGCTAGAGTACTGCGTGCAGTTCTGGTCACCACATTACAGGAAAGATGTGATTGCACTGGAGAGGGTACAGTGGAGACTTACAAGGATGTTGCCGGGAGTAGACAATCTTAGCTATGAGGAAAGACTGGATAGGCTGGGTTTATTTTCCTTGGAACCGAGGAGGCTGAGGGGAGACCTTATGGTGGTGTATAAAATTATGAGGGGCCTAGATAAAGTGGATAGAAAGGACCTATTTCCCTTAGCAGAGCGGTCATAAACCAGGGGCACAGATTTAAAGTAATTGGTGGAAGGTTTAGAGGGGATTTGAGGGGAAATTTCTTCACCCAGAGGGTTGTGGGGGTCTGGAACTCACTGCCTGAAAGGGTGGTAGAGGCAGAAACCCTAACCAGGGCTATGGACCAAGAGCTGGGAAGTGGGATTAGGCTGGATAGCTCTTTGTTGGCCGGTGCGGACACGATGGGCCAAAATGGCCTCCTTCCGTGCTGTAACTTTCTTGGATTCTATGATTATGATGATGATGTAGCAATCTACAAAATATCCATACCAACAGAATTATTAATAGGATATTACTGTTAAATTGTAATTATCATATATAATAGATAGAGTTTCCGCTTTGGGCGCAATCGAAGATTCCGGTGCAAATTGCGGCCGTTTTGAAGTGTTTCCCCCCCCCCCGCCCCAGCCGAGTTTCCTCTCAAACCTATTTGCATATCGGCGAATGCAAAATCTACCATGCACCAGCAGAATTGGGCAGCACTTAAAACATAACTTTAAAAAAAAAATTATGCTTTAAATATATATATTTATTAAGAGTGGTAACTTGGCAAAGTTTGATTAATACAGCTGAAAATAAGCATTTTAAATCAGTGTCAATCCATCACCTGTGACTAACCTGATCTTAAATTCCTTAAAATGACTTTTAAGACATATAAAAAACTATTTTCTAGTTAGATTGGGGTGCAGTAGTGAGTTCCTTAGTAAATTTTAAAAAATTCATTCTAAACCTTTCAAAACGCACCTATTAATGTCCTGGTGCCCAAAAGTACAGCTTAACTGTTGGAGCCTCCTCAAAACCTGCAAATGAGTGCAATTAGCGGAAACTCCCAATGTATAATTCATCCCAGGGGTGTGACCAGTTTTGTGGTAAGAGCCTACGCAATGTTTTTGAAACTACTGCAAAAGATCGCGGAAACTTGAGTTGCGCAGAATGCAATTTGCGCTTAAAATTCAGCAATCTTTATGCCAATATTGGTGGAATTGCACTGCAAAAACTAGTGTAATCAAGCGGAAACTTCAGGTCAATATTTACACAAATGCATGAGCATTAAACACAATTAAAATCAAATAAAGAAACACAGCTAACTAGCTATATGCAAACAGCTTCAACTCAATAAAAAACTTACTGGCGCTTGCATTTGCTCTGTACAACTATTACAGTGGCTACACTTGGCATCTCCCATGACAAGGAAATGAGGGGGGGGGGAAGGGGAGGAGGAGGAACAATGGCATGTGCCATCTTCACCAATTTAGTAGATGATAAATTAAGCTAAAAGATGCAATCTGTTTTGCAACTCACAAATTAAAGGTAAAGATTGTGACTAATGTTTTCATACTGTAATCATTTCTAATACTGTCTTGTCCATGTGAGGGTACATTTTTGCAGACTTTGCTCCCAGTGCAAAGTCTCAATTGACAGGAGTGCAAATCAGAGAATCAGGCGTACTGACCTCCACACCCGATTCACTAATCCTATCGAGGGAGAATCTACACTGGGAGTAGATTCATCAAGAATTGCACCATGTACATTAAAATTAAATCAAATTCTAGGCCTAAATCATTCTTGGCTTCAATTCCACCTCACTTCACAAAAAGCACAAAATGTTAGACCAGTTTTAAAAAGTTGGAGCATCTCATATAATCACTGAAAAGAACTGCCTGTGAAATATATTGGCCCGGAATTTGCGGTCAGCGGCGAAGCAAAGGCATTCGTCACTGGCCCTGAAGTAAGCTTCGCAAAAAGATCTTGCGATCTCTGTGGCAAGAAATTCAGGTATAGAAACATGGAAACATAGAAAAATAGGAGCAGGAGTAGGCCATTCGGCCCTTCGAGCCTGCTCCGCCATTTAATATGATCATAGCTGATCCCCTATCTCAATACCATATTCCCGCTCTCTCCCCATACATCTTGATGCCTTGTGTGTCTAGAAATCTATCTATCTACTTTTTAAATATATTCAGTGACTTGGCCTCCACAGCCTTCTGTGGTAGAGAATTCCACAGGTTCACCACCCTCTGAGTGAAGAAATTTCTCCTCATCTCAGTCCTAAATGTCCTACCCCGTATCCTGAGACTGTGGCCCCTCGTTCTAGACCCCCCAGCCAGGGGAAACATCCTCCCTGCATCCAGTCTGTCTAGCCCTGTCAGAATTTGATACGTTTCAATGAGATCCCCTCTCATTCTTCTAAACTCTAGTGAATACAGGCCTAGTCAACCCAATCTCTCCTCATACGACAGTCCTGCCATCCCAGGAATCAGTCTGGTGAACCTTTGCTGCACTCCCTCTATGGTAAGTATATCCTTTCTTAGGTAAGGAGACCAAAACTGCACACAGTACTCCAGGTGTGGTCTCACCAAGGCCCTGTACAACTGTAGTAAGACATCCTTGCTCTTGTACTCAAATCCCCCTGCAATGAAGGCCAACATACCATTTTCCTTCCTAACTGCTTGCTGCACCTGCATGTTTGCTTTCAGTGACTGGTGTACAAGGACACCCAGGTCCCTTTGTAAATCAGCATTTCCCAATCTATCACCATTTAAATACTACTCTACCTTTCTGTTTTTCCTACCGAAGTGGATAACTTCACATTTATCCACGTTATACTGCATCTGCCGTGTATTTGCCCACTCACTCAACTTGTCTAAATCGCCTTGAAGCCTCTTTGCATCCTCCTCACAACTCACAATCCCACCTAGTTTTGTGTCGTCAGCAAACTTGGCAATATTACATTTGGTTCCCTCATCCAAATCATTGATATATATTGTGAATAGCTGGGGCCCAAGCACTGATCCCTGCGGTACCCCACTAGTCACTGCCTGCCACCCCGAAAAAGACTCATTTATTCCTATTCTCTGTTTCCTGTCTGTTAACCAATTTTCAATCCATGCCAGTATATTACCCCCAATCCATGTGCTTTAATTTTGCACACTAACCTCTTATGTGGGACTTTATCAAAGACCTTCTGAAAATCCAAATACACCACATCTACTGGTTCTCCCTTATCTATTCTACCAGTTACATCCTCAAAAAACTCCAGTAGGTTTGTCAAACACGATTTCCCTTTCATAAATTTAGGAATTCTGATGCGCAATTGAAATCAATGTAAGTTCATGGAGATTCCCAGCAAAGAGCTACTGTGCCATCGACAAGCTGTCTAAGCAGCCAATCAAAACACAGATTTCTCACAGACAGCAAACCAGGAAGTGGGTAAGCTCCTTTGATTCTAACTTTTAAAAAATTTTAGAGAGCAAAACTAAGATTTGGGCTCTCACATGGGGAAAAGGCAAACCTGAAATAAAGATGAATAAACTTTTAACTTTTTTTAATTAAAATGGATAAATTTGACACTCTAGAAAATTAAAATTAGTTTTTCAGGGCCATAACCTTTGTTTAGCAGTCAATACGCTGTTTAAACCCCAGTTACACCTAATCCAAAAGGGTCTAACATTTAATGGGGTATTTAACAGCGTAATTACTACAGAAGAGTCAAAGTTTTCTTCAGTTTCCATGATTTGGCAGATTACATTGATTGCCAGCTCTGGGTGGTGGGGGGGCGGGGGGGGGCGGTTGGCACAGCGCAGCCAGTGTCGGAGCAGTGAATGACAGGCCGCAATTTCAGGATTTCTGGGTTAGGCTGTGACGTAAGAAAACTCACTAAGCACTTGGTTGAGTATAAAACAAGGCTTTAATCAACTGTTTCACAACCATGAGATTCTAGTTACATCACTAGTTCCTGGTTACAAAAACGTCCTGGGCAAGCTGGGCCCACGCCCAAGTATTTATACTCCTTGGACGGCGCCACCAGCTGGCCGCCCAGTGTTATTTCATGAGTCATTTCTTCATGAATGATAAGATTCATGACAGGCTGCACATGTGCTAAATCCGGAAGTTGCGGTCAGTTTCAAAGGCGAAATGATAATGAACACTGCCAGTTCGCCATCATCAGAACCACATATTCCGGGCTATTATATAGCTGAGAAGTGTACTTACCTTGCTGTCGCGTTGGGTCTATCCCACTGGGCAGCAATGGTTGTGTTCCTGGGACACCTCCAAGCGACTGTTAGGGATGTGGTGAAAAGAAAAAAAAACACACTTAACTGAAAATGTATTTCTTCTAAGTTCATGTTCAACCAAAATCTTGGTATACCAAATATTAGACTCATAGGCTAATTACATATTAAATGTAACTGTTCCGTACACATTTATTACTCTCAACCCTACCCATTTAACACAAAGATATAAGGATAGATTCAGCAATTCTACAGTGTTGTAGTCTCATCTCTGGCCTGCACCTCAATCTGGTAAAATTCAGCACTGGCAGCATCGGATCACTGAGCAAACTAAATATTCTGGAAGCAAAGTGTCATCATAATAATGGACATTGAGTTTTCTTTGATACTTGTTGCAACCAGGTTAAGATGTTCAAGAGAGACATTAAAAACAAGCTATGGATTACCTGCTATATAGCCATATTATTCATATAGCCATATTTGCCATAAAAGGCAAATAAAAAAGGAAAAAAGATAAAATGCAAAAAGGACAATAAAAGCCCTAATACAGCCAATTTATACATAGCATTATTGTTCACAGTACTGGCATGTAATATGGGGATGGACAATAGGGGAATACAAATACATTATCAGGGTTGCCACTTCTTACAAAGTTTTTGCCTAAAAATGGCAGATCAGAAAAAAATGAAATATGTAAATTGCCTGTAAATGTTTTTTCCAAAGCAATTTATAGGTTTATGAGTGCTCCATGCCTCTCATAGATTTTTCAAAATAGCCAAGAAAAATGAAATGTTTTGGATCCTCATTAGATGACTTACAGGTAAACATAATGCAACACAGGGAGTGAATATTTTGCAATAATTACATATGGTCGTACTCCAGGAACAGTCCTTTTGATTCTCTCTCCCTGCCCCCAGTCTTCGCACTCTTCTCCTAAAGATATTAGGGTTTGGTTCCATGGGTGCTAACAACCCTCTGGTACCTTACTTATGTGACCATTCTTCAGGTTGAGCCTAGAAAGTGTGTTTATATATGATATTTACACAGATAATGTGATGATTAACTCATTGGCTAGCGACTGCAATCAGACCTCTTAATGCATCTGTAATAAAGTCAGCATAGTCTATAAGGTTAAAAAGTCTAAAAACCCATAAAGATACATGAAAATGACATGCAGTGCATCAAAGAAGAGGTCAGCCATATGGGCAGACAGTCACTATCAATGAAACTTACCATTTATCCCATTGCTCACCTTTTATGGCAAGCATGCGGAGGATAATACGGCTTTTGAACTTAATAACCAATGATGATGCATTACCTTCAAGTTTACACCAATATTCTATACAAGTTGTTGCTTTGTTTTGGTTTATTCTGTAGGGTTATTTTCTTCTCTTTATTCAATTGAATCTCCTTGCATCACATGCCATCCATTGCCAATCTGCTCTGGAGATAATTCTCCTTGCTGTGCTCATGTTTCCTTGTGGAGTACAAATTTAGCCTCTATTTGGTGCTTCTCCATACCTGAGATAAATAATTCAGCATGTGGAAAATTGCGAGCACAAACCCAAATCACAACACTCTCTTCTGGTGTGCAGTAATGCACCACAGGAATGTGTTTGTTTTTCCTGCTTTCATTTTAGTTTTAAAGTAACAATATTCATTTTCAAGTGTAGAACGATGGGCTTGTTAACTAAAATATATACACTTAAAGATTGGTCTCACGTTTAGTTTCAGCAGCAATATCAAAAACCCAATTAACATGAGTAGAATGCATGGTCTCTTCTTTGATGCACTTTGCGGGAACGGTAGCATAGTGGTAATGTTTCTGGGCTAATAATCCAGAAGCCTGGACAAATGATCCAGAGACGTGAGTTCAAATCCCACCATGGCAGCTGGGTAATTTAAATTCAGTTAATTAAATAAATCTGGAATTTAAAAAAAGCTAGTATCACTGAAGATAACCATGAAACTATTGGATTGTCATAAAAACCCATCTGGTTCACTAATGTCCTTTAGGGAAGGAAATTCTGGTCTGGCCTATTTGTGACTCCAGACCCACAGCAATGTGGTTGACTCTTAACTGCCCTCTGAAATGGCCTAGCAAGCCATTCAGTTGTAACAAACCCCTACGAATAAAAATAAAACCGGACGGATCATCCAGCATCGACCTTGGCACCGGCTACGACATGACAATGGCACACCCAGCCCAGCCAATCCTGCAGAGTCCTCCTCACCAAAATCTGGGGACTTGTGCCAATATTGGGAGAGCTGTCCCACAGACTGGTGAAGCAACAGCCTGACATAGTTATACTCACAGAATCATACTTTTCAGCCAATGTTGCAAGCTCCTCCATCACCATCCCTGTCCCATCCTATGCCCTGGCCCACCGGCAGGATAGACCCACCAGGGGTGGCGGTACAGTCGGGAAGGATTGGCCCTGGAAGTCCTCAACATTGACTCCAGACCCCATGAAGTCTCATGGCTTCAGGTCAAGCATAGGCAAGGAAATCACCTACCGCCCTCCCCCAGCTAATGAATCAGTACTTCTCCATGTTGAACACCACTTGGAAGAAGCACTGAGGGTAGCAAAGGCACAGAATGTACTCTGGGTGGAGGACTTCATTGTCCATCACCAAGAGTGGCTCGGTAGCACCACTACTGGCCAAGTCCTGAAGGACATAGCTGCCAGTCTGGGCCTGCGACAAGTGGTGAGAGAACCATCACGAGGGAAAAACCTCGTCCTCACTAATCTACCTGTTGCAGATGCATCTGTCCATGACAGTATTGGTAGCAGTGACCACCGCACAGTCATTGTGGAGATGAAGTCCCATCGTCACACAGAGGACACCCTCCATTGTGTTGTGTGGCACCGTGCTAAATGGGATAGATTCAGAACAAATCTAGCAGCTCAAAACTGGGCACCCATGAGGCGCTGTGGGCCAGCAGAAGCAGCAGAATTGTATTCCACCACAATCTGTAACCTCATGGCCTGGCATATCCCTCACTCTACCATTACCATCAAGCCAGGGGACCAACGCTGGTTCAATAAGGAGTGTAGAAGAGCATGCCAGGAGCAACACCAAGCGTACCTAAAAATGAGGTGCTAACCTGGGGAAGCTGCAAAACAGGAGTACATGCACGCTAAAAAGCGGAAGCAGCATGCTATAGACAGGGCTAAGCGATCCCACGATCAATGGATCAAAACTCTGCAGTCATGAATGGTGGTGGACCATTAAACAACTAACAGGAGGAGGCTCCATGAAGATCCCCATCCCCAATGATGGTGGAGCCCAGCACATGAGTACAAATGTAAGAAGTCACACAACACCAGGTTATAGTCCAACAGCTTTATTTGAAATCACAAGCTTTCGGAGCGCTGCTCCTTCGTCAGGTGAAGTGGAGAGATGCATAAAAACACAGCTTATATAGTCAGAGAATAATGTCAGATGTTTACAGGTAATCTTTCTAACTGCCATTTATCACACCTCGGCAGAGAGATAATCACAGCAATCAAAGGTGTGAATGGTGTCCAAACAGGTCAGTCAGGAAAACATTACATCAAAGAACAATGAGGTGGGGTCACAAGGGGTCAAATGTTGCAGATGCTGGGGTCTGTATGAAAAACAAAAAAAGACAAAAAACATTTTTTTTGCTGGAAATCACAGCAGGTCCGGCCGCATCTGTGTGGAGAGAACAAGCCAATGACGACTCGAGTCTGGATGACCCTACGTCAGGTGGGGTTACATGTAGCGTGACATGAACCCAAGAACCCGGTTGAGGCCGTCCTCATGGGTGTGGAACTTGGCTATCAGTTTCTGCTCGATGATTTTGCGTTGTCGTGTGTCTCGATGTCACGCTACATGTAACCCCACCTGACGTAGGGTCATCCAAACTCAAGTCGTCGTTGGCTTGTTCTCTCCACACAGATGCGGCCGGACCTGCTGTGATTTCCAGCAAAAAAATGTTTTTTGTCTGTTTTTTTGTTTTTCATACAGACCCCAGCATCTGCAACATTTGACCCCTTGTGACCCCACCTCATTGTTCTTTGATGTAATGTTTTCCTGACTGACCTGTTTGGACACCATTCACACCTTTGATTGCTGTGATTATCTCTCTGCTGAGGTGTGATAAATGGCAGTTAGAAAGATTACCTGTAAACATCTGACATTATTCTCTGACTATATAAGCTGTGTTTTTATGCATCTCTCCACTTCACCTGACGAAGGAGCAGCGCTCCGAAAGCTTGTGATTTCAAATAAAACTGTTGGACTATAACCTGGTGTTGTGTGACTTCTTACATTTGTCCACCCCAGTCCAACTCCGGCATCTCCACACCATGAGTACAAAAGACAAGGCTGAAGCGTTTGCAACCATCTTCAGCCAGAAGTGTCGAGTGGATGATCCATATCGGCCTCCTCCTGAGGTCCCCAACATCATAGAAGCTAGTCTTCAGCCAATTCGATTCACTTCACATGATATGAAGAAACAGCTGAGCACACTGGATACAGCAAATGCTATGAGCCCCGACAACATCCCAGCTGTCGTGCTGAAGACCTAGCACAAAAGAAGATGGTTGTGGTGGTTGGAGGTCAATCATCACAGCCCCAGGACATCGCTGCAGGAGTTCCTCAGGGCTGTGTCCTAGGCCCAACCATCTTCAGCTGCTTCATCAATGACCTTCCCTCCAACATAAGGTCAGAAATGGGGGATGTTCGCCGATGACTGCATAGTGTTCAGTGCCATTCGCAACTCCTCAGATAATGAAGCAGTCCATGCCCGCATGCAACAAGACCTGAACGACATTCAGGCTTGGGCTGATAAGTGGCAGGTAACATTCACGCCACAGAAGTGCCAACAAGTGAGAGTCTAACCACCTCCCCTTGACATTCAATGGCATTACCATCGCCGAATCCCCCACCATTAACATCCTGAGGGTCACCATTGATCAGAATCTTAACTGGACCAGCCACATAAATACCATGGCAACAAGAACAGGTCAGAGGCTAGGTATTCTACGATGGCTGTCTCACCTCCTGACTCCCCAAAGCCTTTCCACCATCTACAAGACACAAGTAAGGAGTGTGATGGAATACTTTCCACTTGCCTGGATAAGTGCAGCTCCAACAACACTCAAGATGCTCAATACCATCCAAGACAAAGCAGCCCGCTTGATTGGCACCCAATCCACCACCTTAAACATTCACTCCCTCCACCACCGACGTACCGTGGCTGCAGTGTGTACCATCTACAAGATGCATTGCAGCAACTCGCCAAGGCTTCTTCGGCAGCACCTCCCAAAACCGCGACCTCTACCACCTAGAAGGACAAGGGCAGCAGGTGCATGGGAACACCACCACCTCCAAGTTCCCCTCCAAGTCACACACCATCCTGACTTGGAAGTATATCGCCGATCCTTCATCGTCGCTGGTCAAAATCCTGGAACTCCCTCCCTAACAGCACTGTGGGAGTACCTTCACCACACGGACTGCAGCGGTTCAAGAAGGCAGTTCACCCCCACCTTCTCAAGGGCAATTAGGGATGGGCAATAAATGCTGGCCTTGCCAGCGATGCCCAGGTCCCATGAGCGAATAAAAAAAAATCAGGATGAAGCAAATCCTTCACCAGTGCAACTTTTAAGACTCACTAATAAAAACTTTCTGGTCAGAAACTTAATTGTTTGGAGTCTCTGAACCACCAACATTATCATCAAGCAGTTTAGAATACAGATACGTGATTAATAAAGAATGTTTAGCTTTGAATCGTATAGGTTGTTCAAGTCAATTCTCCTTCATCAGCAATCAAGGTTGATTGAACAAAATCTGTACTAAGACAGCACATCAGCAGGGCATTCTTCTTTCATTGTTTACTAAATATCTTGGAAATTGTTCTGCTATACAGGATCACTTTGCAGTTCAATGAAATTTAGTGAGCAGAGCCTGCATACCAAGCTTGTGATCCATATTTTCATTTTAATTCTTATTACAATTCAGCACAGTTCCTTTATGTCCATAACCACAATTAATATGTAATGTTTTTTTGTAATATAAGAAAGAAAGACTTGCATTTATATAGCGCCATTCACAACCATCAGATGTCTCAAAGCACTTTACAGCCATTGAAGTACTTTTGGAGTGCAGTCATTGTTGTAATGTGGGAAACACAGTAGCTAATTTGCGCACAGCAAGATCCCACAAACAGCAATGTGATAATGACCAGATAATCTGTTTTGTTATATCGATTGAGTGGTAAATATTGGCCCGGACACCAGGGATAGCTCCTCTGCTCTTCTTCGAAATAGTGCCATGGGTTTTTTTACGTCCACCTGAGAGAGCAGATGGGGCCTTGGTTTAACGTCTCATCCGAAAGGCGGCATCTCCGACAGTGCAATACTCCCTCAGCACTGCATTGGAGCGTCAGCCTAGATTTATGTGCTCAAGTCCCTGGAGTGGGACTTGAATCCACAACCTTCTGGCTCAGAGGCGAGTGTGCTACCCACTGAGCCACAGCTGACACTACTATGTCACCAATTCCACACCATTTCTGCAATACCAGTTTTGAACATTCAGCAAACATAAAGGGGAAAATTTGAACCTAATCCACCCGTCGGGAAACTGTTGTGATCAGGTGCAACGCTTGTTTTATACCCCACTCAATTTTACTTTCCTTTGCAGTCAATGGAGAGTAATATTAGGCTAAGTGTAGAACCAGCATTCTACTCGATCCCGTGGATTTCCCACTTGGTGAGTTAGGTTCAAATTACTCCCCAATTTTCTGCAAATTTTATGGATTGGCAAAATCTTTGCCAGAGGTTTATTTGGATATTTACAATGAAGGTCCAGCACAAAAAGAATACACTCAGATTACACTTCCGGTAGTGCAAGAAATTACCACTACTAACAAATTACTTTATGTATCTTTTTTTTATTTGCAGTTGCTTAGAGCAAAGGTCATTGCACAGGTGTCTTTTTATACCCTTTTAAGGGCCAGTATTTTGTGTCCAAGTTCTGGTACTCTATAAACAGGAAGGAGTCTGGATGCAAAATGAACTGCTGGAGTTACAATGAATGATTTTATCATGTTTTATCCCAATTGCCTGGCATATTTTCAAAGATTATGGGGGTGATTTTGCCAATGGGGAGCTTTTGGAGGCGGGACTCCCACTTGTCGGGTTTCAGTCCCGCCTCCAACAACTTCTGGCCAACCCATGCTATTTTCCCTTGATTGACCTTGTTAAGCCCGCCCAGCGGGCTTAGCAGGCCAATTAAGGGAAAGCTGTTTGCAGAGAACGTCAACGTATGATGTTTCATCTGTCAAAAATTTTTGACAGATGAATTATCATCGTTTGACAGCTCTGTGAAGCTGTCAAACAGTGACATTCTCTGTAGTTTGATGAGTTCTTGAATACAAGAGCTCAGCAAACCTCTTTCTTTTGCTGAAATTAGATGGTTGTTGCATTGGAGAATGCAACGGCCATCTGTCATCTCCAATGCGGAGGTGCGAGACTCTCCGCATACCCAACTCTTGAAGCCTGCAGGAAGAAACAAAGATAAGTACACTTTTACTAACACATTGCACTTACCTCAGATACTCACCTCTCCACAATTGCACCCATCACTTACCTTCACAGCACACTTTTGCACCCCGCCGACCCCCGCAGGCCCACTACTCGCCTCACTGACCTGGCGGGTTTCGGAGCCTTCAGGAAGCCCGCACTTGAGGGAAAAAAGGGGATAATTCTATTTTCTTCCTGTTAACTACCTGGTAACAGGCAGTTAATAGGCTTTAATCCCTTCCCGCCTCCAAGGCGACGGGACCCGGTGCGGGACGGCTATCCGCCTCCTGGGAAGATGGCATGGAGGCGGGTTGGGGGCGGGTTGGGCACCCGCCCCCAAATTCTGCCATTTTCCCTGCAGTCCCGCCTCCATGCCTGCCTCCCCAGGACTGGCAAGATCACGCCCTTTGTTGTGCAAACCCAAAAATTGCAGTATTTTTTGCTTATTGTGATGACTTGGAAACAAATCCATTAATACTCAAATTAAGTGTTTTGATGATATGGCCATTTATGTCACTCCCACTGCTAACACTGTGTTGTTTAAGAAGGGAGAAAGGTATAGACCGAGTAATTACAGGCCAGTCAGCCTAGCCTCGATGGTGGGCAAATTATTGGAAAAAATTCTGAGGGAGCGTATTAGTGGTCATTTAGAAAGGCACGGATTAATCAAGGACAATCAGCATGGATTTGTTAAGGGAAGGTCGTATCTGACTAACTTGACTGAATTTTTTGAGGAGATAACAAGGAGGGTCGATCAGGGTAGCGCGTTTGATGTAGTCTACATGGATTTTAGCAAGGCTTTTGACAAGGTCCCACACGGCAGACTAGTCAGAAAAGTAAAAGCCCATGGGATCCAAGGGAAAGTGGCAAGTTGGATCCAAAATTGGCTCAGTGGCAGGAAGCAAAGTGTAATGATCGATGGGTGTTTTTGTGACTGGAAGGCTATGTCGAGTGGCGTTCCGCAGGGGTCAGTACTAGGTCCCTTCATTTTCATGGTATATATCAATGATTTAGACTTCAATGTAGGGGTATGATTAAGAAGTTTGCAGATGATACAAAAATTGACCGTGTGGTTGATACTGCAGGAAGAAAGCTGTAGACTGCGGGAAGATATCGATGGACTGGTCAGGTGGGCAGAAAAGTGGCAAATGGAATTCAAGCTGGAAAAGTGTGAGGTAATGTATTTGGGGAGGGCTAACAAGGCAAGGGAATGCACAATAAATGGTGGATACTGAGAAGTGTAGAGGAAGAGGGACCTTGGAGTGCATGTCCACAGATTCCTGAAGGTAGCAGGACAGGTAGATAAGGTGGTTAAGAAGGCATACGGGATGGTTTCCATTATTAGCTGAGGCATAGAATAGAAGAGTAGGGAGATTATGCTCGAACTGTATAAAACACTAGTTAGGCCACAGCTAGAATACTGTGTACAGTTCTGGTCACCACATTACAGGAAAGATTGCACTAGCGAGGGTACAGAGGAGATTTACAAGGATGTTGACAGGTGTGGAGAATTTTAGCTATGAGGAAAGACTGGATAGGCTGGGGTTGTTTTCTTTGGAACAGAGGAGGTTGAGGGGAGATTTAATTGAGGTGTATAAAATTATGAGGGGCCTAGATAGAGTGGATAGGAGTCCCTTAGCAGAGAGGTCAATAACCAGGGGGCATAGATTTAAAGTAATTGGTAGAAGGATTAGAGGGGAGTTGAGGAGAATCTTTTCACCCAGAGGGTGGTGGGGGTCTGGAACTCACTACCTGAAAGGGTGGCAGAGGCAGAAACCCTCATCGCATTTAAAAAGTACTTGGATATGCACGTGAAATAATAATATTGCAAATACAATGTGCTATATATCTTCATCAACAACCAGAATGGCTATTGAAAACAGAAGATTACATTTCTTAACTTTAAATACATGGGATGCCAAGTTTACAACTGTTTCAGGTTTTTTAGGAAATATAGCATATCAAGAAATGCTCTATGTTTTCATTTTATTTTCTGCAATTATAGGTCATACCAAAGAATTAAAAAAAATAATTGTTATAGATATTTCAACAGAACAAATGTCTGTAACAACACTGCAAAAAGCAGTGAGTATAACATTTCATAAGATACAATGTAAATGTAAATGAATTTTATTAATATCATGCAATACAAATATAATTTTACCTGGTTAGGTATTCTGAGGGGTGGCCTAGGGCCTCCTGGATAACGAGGTGACATGAAAGGCTGCAACAAACAAATAAATGGAAAAAAGTGCTTTTTAACAAAAAGCATTCAACTTATGCACGATACTGATTTTTAAGTTTACAATTTCACCTTATGTTCCACTTTCACAGGGTCTTGCCTACAAGTAAACTACTTCAGGAGAGAAAGGGGGCAATAGATCATGGCATTTCAACATGCCACTTAACTGCATTCATCCTTGAAGAGATCGCTGGTCCAGCTAGTTTTCTTTTCTTCCACAAAGCAGGAAGTGTTATCAGAGACCAACAAAATTCATCACAACGTCAACCATGACTGGGTCACCACCATACTTACAGTGGTATGAAGCAAGCCTCTTAATTGTTAAGTCAATAAGCCAAACATGGTAATTCATTGTGTCAAAACACTCTCAAGTTTGTCAGCATAGAATTTAATCAAACAGCAAATAAATCTGTGCAAATTATATATGTACAAAACACAAGAGTTATCGACACATTTAAACTATACAGCAAAAACAAGTCAATACACAAAATAGAAGGTAACTCAATTGGTTTGCATGTGATTGGCGCCTCAACCTGTTAACCCCAGCAGCAACTGCAAATCAAACACCATGTAAATATCCCAAGACATTCCTGGTGAGATTCTACTGTTCCTGGACAACATAGAGTAACATTTCACTGCAATAATTGTAGTAACAAGTCTGGTATGATACCAACGTTCTATATTCATTGCCTAGCTACATATTTCGGCCTTTTTAAAGTACCTGCTTTTCTCAACCGTTGTAAAAGTGAAATTGAAAGGCACATCAACAAGCTTGTTGAACATCAGGGTTCTAGTTCATACCCATAATGCCCATTATCAACTGGCTCAAATTTCTAAACTCTAGAATAGAAGTGAGTGTCAAGCAGAGGCGCCACTAAAATGCTACACCACAGTGCCAATTATAAAATCTTTTATATTTTAAGTATTTAGAATGTGCCAGCTCTAAATGCTTAATTACATGTGCTAAAGCAGTTTGTTTCATCATATTGTACCATAGGGAACTACTCACATTTTTGCAGGTTTCTGATATTCTTTTAATACTAGTGATTGCAACAAGTGATACCTAGGCCGGAATTTTCACCTTAGAGTCGGGGCAGGTACGTGCAGGCTGCCATCCTGAAATTTTCAACAGCGCATACTGTACTGCGCGTTTAACTGAATTGGAGTAGTTGAAAGAGTCATGTGGGTTTCCCGGCCAATTAAATGGAGAGGGTCTGAAGACATCACCGATGACTCGCTTTCAGCTCGGATATTTAAAGGAGCCTTGCACACATCCCAGTTGAAGGTTGAAGGAGGAGGCTTACAGGTGTTTGGGAGGTATGGCTATTGTTAGCTGTCGAAGACTTTTGTGAGGGTGCAAGGAAGATGGAGTCACAGCGCCAGAAGGTTGCGCCCAGGTTCTCAGATGCCTCCCTGGTCCAGGAAGTCAGAGCACGCAGGGAGGTCCTATTCCCTGGTAGTGGCAGGAAGAGCCCAGCCACTGAAACCAAGAGGGCATGGGTGGAGATCACACAAGAAGTGAGCAGCAGGGGTGTGTCAGCCGCTCCTGGATACACTGCCACAAGAGATTTAATGATCTCATGAGGTCAGGAAGGGTGACTACAATGCCACACTCCTAATGCCCATGTCACCCCAACCCCATCACTCTGCCTTCCCAAGCCTACTCCTGCATGTCACTCCTCACACCAACCTATCTTGCAGGTGCAACATCCCTCACTATCTATGCACCTACTCACATCTCCATCTGACTAACCACCCACTGATACTCACCCTCAGCCTAATGCAATGCTAGAAAGTGATGCCACAGGAGGTCGTCATTTGGCAATGTCATGCCACTCCCACATAGTCACCTTCTACAGATGTAGCCCATCCATCCTTTACACTCATTCCATCACTCTCACTCAAAGTTCTCTTCTTTCCCTCCTTGCAGAACAGAAGAGAAAGAGAAAGAACGGAGGTGGCCCTCCAATATGCACTAATTTGATGCCAGCAGAAGAGGATCCGCTCGAAATATGTGGAGTGGCAGAGGTGCTGGCAGTGGGAGATGGAGAGACCTCCCAGCAACCTGGTGACAGAATTAAATATTCCACATAGCATACAACAGTCACTCATGGTGACTGATGTCAGCAGCCAGTGAAATATCGGCCCAGTAATTCTGGTCCCAACGCGTGAGTACGGACGGGGTACTCACACGTGGGCCCATTGGAAGTGCCGGATTTCAGCATGCACAGCGCATGCGTGGGAAACCGGCATTTCCTCCAAGGGGTTCAGAGGTCCAACGTGTGCGCGCAGGACTCTGCGCGCACGCGTTGAACTTCCTTCTTTTTGACAGGTTTGCCCATGTGTAAGGGCCTCAACTTTTTAGAAATGTAAAAAGGAGACATAAGGACTTGATTCTTTAAGGTAAGTGGTCTATTATTTAAAATTATAACATTTTTTCCACAGTTTTATTGTTTTTAAGGACTTTACAGTAAGGTAAGTGTATTTTTAGACCCGATTTCTTAAAAAAATATTTTTTTCAAAAATTTGATTAATTGTTTAAAATAGTTTTTTAAAGTTATTTATAGTTCATTTAATTAGTGGGATGTTTTTTAAAATTTTATTTAAAGTTTAAGTAGTGTTTTGGGCGCCCGTAGTTTTCATGAGTTTGACAGTTCTTACTATCAAACTCATGAATGAAGTTTTCCCTCCCCTGATTGGCTGCCCAGTGCTCACCTGATCCCAGCCGGCATATTGAACTAACTACGCCGCTGGATCAGGCAAGCACAGTGCGCCGACAGCTGAACCGGGCCAGTGACAGGAATTCCAAGCAGGCCCAGGCTTCAGCTGTCGGCGCGCCGGGTAAGTGCACATCGGGGGCTTGCACGCGCAGCAAGCCCCCGAACCTAATTTCTGGGCCATCATGTGCATAATGGTAACGTTACACATTCTTATCATAAGAGGTCTAATTCATGTCTTTACTCTCCCACGGGTCCATCAGTTGCACCCCCCCTCCCCGACTGTCCAGATGACTCCTCAGAGGAAGCTCCATTTTCTGAGGGTGCACCGTCACCAGACCCATGCGCACACAGCACCAGCACAGATACGTGCACGTCGGTAGGTCCTGCGAGACATAGAGTAGTGTTGTCAGCTGGTGAGCAAAAGCAGATGGTGGAGACAGGGACAGCAGTGGAGAGTCCTCCCCAGAGGACGCAGGATGCTCCAAGCTCTTCTCAGTTGGATATACATTCTGAACCTCGGGGGCCGTTGACAAAGAGGTTGATCTTGGAGGAGCAGCAACAAATGCGCGAGGCTCTGGCAGCTTTTCCAGCCACGATGTGCGTGATTGTACAGAGAATGGAGGAGTCCATCTCTTAACATGAGCAACACCATATCGCAGGCGATGGTGACGATGTGCTGTTCCATGGAAAGGATGGCCACCTGCATGGAGCAGCTAATGCGCCAGTCAAACGAGTACATGCTTGCTGTGAACAACAGATTGCAGATTCTTATTGACCATATCTCTAGAAAGGATAGCAAAGTTGACTTGGACATTCATTGCCCCACTGATGTGCAGCAAGTTCCTCTCCAGCTCCTTGCTAGCAGGGAAGTGCGGGTGGCCCATGAGAGGGATGACGGAAGTTGGGGCTCTACTCAAAGCGCTCCCACTTCTCCCCCATTGCCACCCCCTCAGTCAGAGCCCTTCATGCTGCCTCAGATCCCGATGGCTGAGTCATCCCCTGCACAGTTGCAGGAGGAGCAGTCTTTGGCGGGGCCCTCACAGGCTCCAAAACCCAGAGGACGTCTGCCAAAAGTGTTGAAGCAGTCACAGCAGGGAAGTGAGCAGCCTGCCTCTACATCTGCTGAAGCCACAGGGGTTGCACGGTGTAGAAGCACTTGGAAAAGAAGAAAAAACACATGGGTGTTCGCCAAAATGTTAGTGTTAAGTTTCAGTTCTATTTATGACGCACATAAATTTATTTCTTTGCCCCACTTTCCCGCCTTGTCCATTTTTGCCTGCTACTGGGAAGTGGCCTTGTCACTTGAAGTGAATGGTGAGACATTACTTAACCTTGAGCAATGGGTGTGCGTTTGACAGGAATGTTTTGGTCATTTTAGGGCTGCTTCGTGGTGTTGGTGGGGTGGGGGGGTGAAGTTGGTACAGCATCTAGGAGTCAGATGGGTGCACTGGTGCAACTTAACTAAATCAGGCCATTATGAGGCCATCCCAGGCCTCCTGGGCAGCAATGTGTTCCGCTGCTGGTGCCATCTCCACCTCAGGTTCCTCCTCCTCCTCGTGTTACACCTCTTCCTCCTCCTCCTCCTCCAAAGAGGCTGTGCACTCTGCGCCTTGCTCCTCCTGCAGCTCCAATCCTCACTGCTGCGCTATGCTGTGCAACACATAGCAAACAACAATGATTCTGGAGTCCCTGGCTGGTGCGTACTGAAGGCTCCTCCAGATCTGTCAAGGCATCTGAAGTGCATCTTGTTCTATGACACATCTGGTGGACATGTGTCTCTCATTATAGCACTCCTTGGCCTCATTGCTTGGCCTCCTCAAGGGTGTCATCAGCCACATCTTCAGTGGGTAGCCCTTGTCTCCAAGCAGCCAGCCGGTAAGTCTGTTCGGAGGTGTAAAGAGCTGAGGGAGGGTGGACTAGCACAGGACGAAAGAGCCATTACAGCTCCCTAGGAATCTGGCATGCACATGCATGATGATCTTTTTATGGTTGCAGATAAGCTGCACTTTGAGGGAGTGGCAGCCCTTCTGGTTCACGAACACTCCTGGGTGATCTGGGGGTGCCTTGATGGCCACATGTGTGCAGTTGATGATGCCCTGCACCTGTGGGAAGCCAGCCAGAGCCGGAAAGCCAAGCGCCTGCTCAGTAACACTGGCTTCATCAGTGGCAAATTTTACATAAGTGGCTGACTTGTGAAACATGGCATTGCTTACCTGGGTGATGCATTTGTGGGCGGCCGACTGCAAGGTCCCGCAACTGTCTGCTGCAGATTCCAGGAAGGAGCCGGAGGCGAAGAAGTTGAGGGCGATGGTGATTTTGACAGCCACTGGTAAGGCATGTCCACCAGGTCCTCTGGGCAGCAGGTCTTCTTCCAGCAAGCTACAAATGTCTGCCACGACTTGGCATGATAGCCTGAGCCTCCTGAAGCACTGCCGTTCAGTCATGTCCAGGAAGTTCATCCTCTGCCTGTATACCCTGTGTTGGGGGTATTACCTCCAGCACGATGCACCCCTATACTGATCCCCTCTCTTCTGTGGAGCATCAGGTCGGAGAAGGCTGCCGGTGTTGTTGTTGCTGCTGCTGGTGTTGTTGCTGTTGCTGCTGGTGTGGCTGGTATTGTTGGTGTTTGAGATCATCTTGGTCCGAATCTGAGGTTCTAGATGAAACAGCATAAGCAGCACTCATGCTGATCTGATAGATGCCAGATAAAGTGGAGATCAGAGGCACAATCCTCCAATGTAATGAGAGTAACTTGCAATGTATTGAGAGTGGCTTCTGAGGTTGTGGAAATCTCCTGCAAACTCCTGAAAGCACAATATCTTAACAAAATGGTATCAGCAAGAGCCTTTCCTTTAGGCAAGGAAGTAGGTGTAAGCTGTGTGTATTTATGTGCTTTTTCCAGCTGTCACTTAATGAACTAGAACAATGGCCACTGAGCTCCCACCTTGCCTTCACAGGCGAGCTTCCTGAGGCCCGTGAATCCCGTGCGCAAGCAGTTAAAGATGAAATCTCAAGTTATAAAGGCTCTTAAGGGTCTCTCAATGAGCAGTTAAGTACCTCAATAACGTCACCCGCCTCTCCTGAGTGGGTCCATGGCGCGCTTCGAAACGCGCCCAGTTAATTGTGGAAGTCGGCGGGATGACAGCAGGTTCCCGACGTGTTGTCAATTTCAGTGCTTTTAACTGCCGACCCGCTCCTAAACCCGCACGCTCTGCAAAGTGAAAATTCCGGCCCTAGTGTTAACAAAATCATTTTCAAAAGAACCATTTAGCTTTAAAAAGAAACTAATTTAGGCTGCTAACCTCCCCATGTGAATTTAACTAATTGGCAATTGACCAAAATACGCATACCTTTTGTACATTGTATTTAATTTTTCAATAGGTATTCTATAATAATAGATATGTACAGTAGTTGAGAATACACCTATGGAGAGTTACCTGTAACTGAGTCCAATATAGACAAGTAAAGTATTACTGAAATTGAATACTACTTATACAACGTTGTATAATTAAAAGTAATTGGACACAAGAAAATATGCTAGTATGTTAAAACCATAAAAAAATGACTAGCTCCACACTTCAACTCTCAAATACCAGTTTTAAAAGGTATTTTAGAGGACAAAGTTTTTGAAACTGTTAAGTATTTAAAACTGAACCAATATTGACAAACATCATAACGCAACCTACTTTTTAAAACTTATTTTAAAGGTGACCTTTCAAAAACATAGATTAAATACATTTTAGAACTGCACACCCTCAAACAAACCAATTTCCATTTGTTTCCATTTGCCATCAGCATTCTGAGGTCATCCAAGATTAGTTTCAAGTACCAAATATGATTGAACTCAGACAGAACCAACGGCTGCCAACTGTTTTCTAAGAATCAATGATAAACTCTGTGTGGGTAGGGGGAGGAAGGTAAGTGGGGAAGGGAAATAAAAACAGTTGCTAGTGTTTTATTTTAAATTAAGTAAATGCACAAACATTTGAAAGACCAGCAGCATACTGTTAACTTTATTAGTGGCACAGGTTTCATCTTCATTGAGAAAGGCAAGCTGGCAGATTTAATGCAACTCCTGATAGGCTGTGAATGAGTGTGGATATTTTTTGCACGTGTTTATATCTGGTGTTGGTTGCTGTGAAATACCAACATATTGGTTGGGTTTTAATTTTGTTTTCTAATTATAAAAGACATAGGCCTAGAAATTCAGTTGGCGCCGCGCCAGGGCTTTAGCGCCGGAAATTTAGCGCCGGCGCTAAGTCCCCCTGCGCGCGCCAAAAATTCAGTAGCGCTGCGCCCAAACGGCTGCCGGCGCTACAGGAGGGTGTCAGCGCCTCGAAATGGGCGCTGACTGCCGCATTGCGGCGCAATTCCGGCGCTGCGGCACCCGATACGGTGCGGCAGGCTGGGGAAGTGCAGGCCTCCTCCTTCAGTTAAGGAGGAGCTGCCTGCACCCGCCCGCTGGCCGTTGAAATCTTGAAAAAAATGAGCCCGGCACCTCGGAGACGTGCCGGGCTCGCAGGCCAGACGCATCTGTTCTGCGGGGGGGGTGGGGGAGGCCGGGGAGGGAGGTGCGGGCAGGCGGCCGGCGGGAAAGCGGCCGGCCGCCGCGCGACCTTAATGCGCCGGCGCTAACTCGCGTAGGACTCTGCAGAAACATCGTTAGTTGCGGCTGCCACGGGCGAGGCGGCCGCAACTCAATTTCGGCGTTGGGGCCCGTCACCACGGCAACCGGGACGCTGCGCACACCGATGACGTCATCGGTGCCGGCGCAGCGCAACCGGTCTAACGCCGATGGCAGGGCCCCACTGAATTTACAAACCAGCCATAACTCCGGTGCTAGGCCCTCTAGCGCCTCAAATGGGGCGCTAACCCTACTGAATTTTCAGCCCATAGTATTAATATCTAGCATTAATTCTCACTGAAAATTAAATTTTTGCTAGGTTATTTTAATGCTTAGAAACATTACTTGCTAGTTGTAAATTAAAATAATAATTATTAGAACAGTTACTTTAAACAACAAATCAATGTAATTGATTTATCTGCTAACAGGGTAGATCCTAGAAATACTTAAAACAATGCAGCTGCTAAACTGACCTGGAATAAAATATACAATGTTATGCAGGAAATATATAGATTTGTGCCAGTGAGAAAATAAAAATTTCTCATCAAGCAATGTTAAACATGCAGATCAATGCACATAAACCAATGTTGCAAACAAAAAGAAAACCCCTAAGAGCTAAATCATAACACTACTTGAAGTGATGAATAACAAGCCATAAGACAGAGTATAGGTGCTATCAGAGCTGGTGCTCAGCCCTGGTTTGTTTGTGCTGATTAGCTACTTGTGCCTTCCTACCTGGCTGTGAGGTCCCATCATGGGATTGCTGGGGTTGTGTGGTGGAGGCTGTGCATGTGGCGAGGGCTGTGAACCTGGCGGTCCCTAGAGATAATTGCAAACAGAAATTAGCCAGCAGCACAACTATTAACAAAATTATTGACCAGCTATGCCAAGAGTTTCTCATATTAAAAGTTGGTTATACCTCTTTAAATGTTTTTGATTCTTGAACAGTTAAGTTACATTATTGTAAACAACTAATTGCTCTGCCAATGTGTGTACCTACTTTTCTAAACTGTGGTGGAAATATGCCATCAATTGAGGTGAAACCAAAGATGTCATAAACAAACTCCTAAAAAATTGTGAAAAATTAAAAATGTACCCTACAAGTGTTATGAACAGAATATGTTCTGACTAACAATGGGATATGAAGAATATCAATTTGCTGAAATATGTAGCATTTCTTATTGCTGGCTAGTTTAACCTACCTTAATTTCTTTACAAATGTTTCCCAGTTTATGAAGCATATTCTCCCACTGAAACAATTAAAACATCCTTCGTTGTGCAATAAAATTATTTAGGAAACAAGATTAAATACCAAGAAGAAATTAAGAATAGCTCTCTAGTGACAATGAGCTATTCTACTTCTTTCATGAGAGACTTAGAACTCATGGACTCCTAAAATGGTCTTTCACACTAACTTTGTGTATTGTATATTGTCTCCAATTTAAGTGCACCAAATAGGCCCTTTGCACTCGAGTTACTGGTAGAAATCACTAATATAGTGATCATCACACACAATATAGAACACCCAAAAAAGTTTTTCCTTCTTTCTTTACTTTTTTGGGGAAGGGAAAATAAATCCACCCTGAAGCACACTGCCTGCTAATAGTCTCCTCCTTTTCAACCAGCCAAGCTGGATTCTATTTAGTAACAATGTAATGAAAGTGACAAACCCTATAGGCTCCCTGATTTACTTGACAACACATGTAAACTTAAATAACCTCAGTTTAGCCCAGGATCAACAGGAATCGAGGGTGTGCTGCTCTAAAATGATTCTCAATTGATTAAATGAGTACATGTGGTTTATTAACACGCTTGTAACTGATGAATAATAGGACATGGTCTCATAGCTGTCATTTCCAACATAGTAAGTTCCAGATCTCAACTAGATCACAAGGGTGAGTCCCCCTGATCAACTATCATGATACCCCAAACTACATATAGGAATTATTAGGAAGAGGGATACAAACAGGCTACCACCCCATTCCCTCAATCATGGAATAGTGCATAGCTTAGGGGAAACCAATTATAAGAGCAAAATTATTTCTTAATGTGGGAAAAACATAAGTGGTAAATTTCTGAACAAATATCTGCTCATTTAAATAAATTTTATTAAACTGTTTATTTCCACAAATCACAAAGTGCTATTTCATATGTTAATAATTTTGCTGTTTCACATATTCGAGGTACAGTCAACCCCACATGTAATGAACACCAGTTTGGAATGCTAAATATTCATTATATGTGACTGTTCGTTCAGTGCGGGGTTGAGAGAATTCCTTAGTGCCTAAGATTGCTAGCAATCATACAATTTATTCTAGTCAGGACAACTACCAATCCTCCTTTTCAGCTCCTTTCAAAATGCCCATTTTCTCTATACTCAGCTGGCAGCTACTATTTTCTTGCTCACACATAGGCCTGTCAATCAGATGGCGCCCAGCTGCTTGTGTTCGATGCTGTCAATCACCTAGCACCTGGAAACCCATACTTGTTCTCACAGTCATGGCAAGAAAGTGAAAGATGTTCCTTGCAGCCAGCTCACTTCCATCCTCTTTCATCTGGCTTTTTAATTATTATTGCAGTGTATATTTTTCAAATTGCATGGTAATACCACTCATATAACATTGGAAATAGGTAGCCCATTCACTGAATGTGAATAGAAATAGGTAGCCCTTTCACTGAATGTGAATAGAAATAGGTAGCCCTTTCATTGTATGTAATAGAATTACACTGGATTCAAATAGGGATGTGTCAAAATGCTGGTTATTGTTGGGTAGTCGTTTAACTGGGTATATTATACAAGGTTCCAGTGCATCATTCATAGAGTAACATGCTGACGTTCCAATATGCTGCATCAGAGAATGGTAGGACATCAATTCATAACCTATTATTTCCTAAAATGAAAAATTCCAGATGCCTCCTGTACCATCAGGAAGGAATTAAGCCAAGGTTTAGTGTTTTCTCAAAGGTGGCAAAGAGGGGAAATTCTAGGGTAAGTTATCCTCGGTCACTCTCACCCAATTCCTTACTACTGGTTTCAGAGCAGTATTGGTACAGGCTTTGTAGGAAGTTCCCTTGCCCACCTTCTTAGCTGGAAAATGCTTAGTACAAGGAACTTTAACAAAGGGAGACAATCCTGTACTCCTGTGAGCAAGATAATTACTGGTCTTACTCATAAAACAAAAAGTATTCAAGGGTACACAGCAAACACACAAGTATTTGCACAAACACTGCACGCGCACATGTCTGCTATGTCCTATATGTGAAATGGATGCCTGTCACAAAGCAAACACATCCCCCATAACTTTTAAGGTCAGGGAGGTACCAAAAAGTAAATGCTAAGATTGTTAACTTTACCTCATCCAAACTTGACCATTGGTGCTGAGCTTTTAGTTATTTGACCAACACTAAGGAATTAAAAATGACCGTATACACTATTTGAAAATATTTTCTAGACTTGATGGAAAGATATGTATGTATTGAGCTGAACACCACAATCTCACTAGCTGCTCTACTAGTTTCTGCATGTATACTAAATGGAAGATCACCTTCCACTAGGAGGCAATAATGCTCCACTAACCCACAATGGAGCCAGATACAAAAACATTCTAAATTTTACTACGTGAAGGAGTGAATGTAAATATTAACCTATTTTATGAGAGGGTTTTTTTTTACAATAAAACATACTACATTTAAAAATGAGAAGTCAAAGTCCTTATTCAATTACAAAGCACAGTCATTATTTTAATAATTACCAAATACAAGAACATAAAAACAATCCTAAATTATTTGGTAAAAGCAGTTAATGCTGTTGGCAATATGCTCACTTGTAGCTTGAGAATTTCAAGAAGATGTGGGGGTCTGAAGATGGGATGTGTAATAAATTAGAGTCATAGGTACAGTTTATGCCCAATTTATCATATGCTGCAAATCTACAGAACAGCAGCAACTGTATATAAGTATAAATGATAGATATTTATCTATTACAACTCTATATCAGAGCAAAGTCTCCTGGTTCTTCGCTTTGGAGATGTCTGGGGCTGTGAAGCAAGACCTTTTGCATCAGGCTGTGTTGAATGAGAACCTCCTGCTGATTTTAGCTGGAAATCAAGAGTCAGCGCATGCGTAGGCAGGTAATTTAGCATCTTCTAGTGCATGAGCTGACTCGGGCAGCTCTTAGTATAAACCCTGGGGGAATCTTATTCAGTGCAGATCATCCTGGCCTGCAATGAATGCAATCTCTATAAGGGTTGAAAATAAAAATGGACATTGTCAAATTCTGAATTTAAATAATACGTTGAGCTTGAATTAAATTTGTTGTGCATTGTACATTTTTACAGTAAAAAATATATATTTTTCCTTCTTTCCTTTTCAATTGTAGTAACAAGAGTGTAAAAAACTTTCACATGCCAAAACTTTTACAGATTAAAAGCTAATTCAAACACTGCACAATCAGTATGGATGATTAGTATGGATGCTGGTGGTTTTTGCTGAACAAAAAAACCCACTGGATTGTTTTCTAGAGATAGTAACCAAGTTGCCACAAAATTATTTGGACAGCAAATAAACCAAACACAAAATAAATGATGAAACCCAAAGAGCATTATGAAATGCTGAGAAAGAGCATACAATAAGAATCTACCAGCCTTGACACATGGCATCTCTGTACCATTGATAAATATGGCAGCAAGAAGGTTTCCCTTTTTATCAATTCAGGCCTAGAAGCCCACACACTTCAGAATATTGCTCTTACATAGACTGTGCTTTCACTGTTATAATTATGCATGCTCGGTACTTAGTGTTTTTTTTAGTAGAGAACATCAAGCACAGTCTCCCAGGATATTCAGGTATAAACCCTCAATCCTCAGTGCCTCAAAAATGTTTGCCTTGTTTCATACAATCTGAAAATGTGCTATGCTGCATCAGCTCCTCTTGTAAAGAACTCCAGGTATGTATTCAGAGGCTATTTTCTCAATTTTCTTTTATTCAACAATATGTAATGGAATGCACAAGCTCATTATAGGTGAGATTTTAGGCTATCTGAAGAGGTGTCCAGAAGCTAAGTTTAATTTATTTTTGTGAGGTCAGGAGAAGCAGGAGCCCCCATTGCACTGCACCCCATCCCCCCCACCCCACTCTCACACACCCCACATCCTCAGACCGTCCTTTCTCCATGCCCAGAGGCTAGCCAGGCCGCACAATGCTGTGGTTACCCTGAGACGGTGGGCTGCCCCAGGGCGTTCTTTTCTGCCTGAATCCCACCGACCCTATATTAATGAGGCCTGGTCTTCAAAATGAACAGGACCAACCGCAGGCACTATCGGCTGCACAAAGGGAAAATCTACCCCTACATTTCACACAAAAGATAAAATGCAGCTGCATCTTTTTTTTCCAACTTTCCTTCCTCCTCTCCTGAAGGCAGACATCCTCACTGGGATACAATTCCATGGGTGGCATTGCTGATGCAGGAATATAGACACTGAATGTCAACAGGCTAATTAATCGGGGAGGGGGGTGGAGGGGATGGGGCGGAAATGCTGAGCATGACCCAGGGACCCGGGTTCAAATCCGGACTCGGGTGACTGTCTGTGTGGAGTTTGCACATTCTCCCCGTGTTTGCGTGGGTTTCCTCCGGGTGCTCCGGTTTCCTCCCACAGTCCAAAGATGTGCGGGTTAGGTTGATTGGCCATGATAAAAAAATTTAAAAAAAATTGACCCTTCGTGTTAGGGGGGATTAAATATGTGGGGTTATGGGGTTACGGGGATAGGGCTTGGATGGGATGGCTGTCGGTGTAGGGACCGGGTGTTAGGGTTTGGATGATCAGCCATGATCTCGTTGAATGGCGGAGCAGGCTCGAAGGGCCGAATGGCCTACTCCTGCTCCTATCTTCTATGTTTCTATGTTTCTATCCACACCCAGTGCCCACATGTGCATTGCCAGTATGGGTCATGCCTGTATACTGATCAGAATGGGAACCGTGGCTGATTCTTTTCTTCTTAATCCAGTGGCACTGCTGTAACATCCATACTGTTGCCCTAGAAGAGCTCAGCTAAGTCAGCATAGACCAGAGATCAAACCTGAAACCTTCCTGGTCAGCATGGCTCAGAGACAGAGAAACTTTACAGGGCAGCTTCTTATATATATTTTTTTGAAGACACAAACTTAATGTGCCTTCAACATCCTGTGAGTATATTGTGTTTCAATTAGTTTTTTATTTTGCATGTAAATAGTTAATGAATCAAACTCCAAATTCATCTAATCTTCCCTCTAGCTCAGTCAGTGACAGACAGCAACGGGAAGCCAATAATGTCCATCACTATACTGCCCATGAAGCCAGGTTCAGTTACAAATGGGCAGAAGTGTCTAATTGCAATTTAATCAGCGTGCTCATATGTAAAATGGCAGCACTAACAGGGTTAGTAAAGTGAAACTCTGGTATGAAAAAATAATTATTTACTGTAGTAGCAGAAACAATGCATCAGAAACTCTACCGTTAGTGTCCCCAAATTACGGCATACAGTTCCTTTAAAAGCAAAAACACATATTTATTAGAGTGATTATCAGCAAGTTGAGAAGTACAATTCAATGTGTTTGTGGTTTGATTCAAACCGTATAAAAATCCACCCAGATTCATGCATGTAATCCTAGGAGTTTCTGAGTCCACCATCTGCTTCAAGTGGATTATATTCTTCAGTGATAATTTAGAGGGATTCAGCACAGGTCTCTTATTCTTATTTGGAAATCATTAAGTCATATGAAAAGCTTTTTCCTATTGCTTAAGTCTCTTATTACCTGAAAGAATCCCGGTGGTACCGGGCCTACTGGCATTCCGTCTCCTGGGGGAATGTTTCCTAGCACTGGACTGGGAGCTGCTGCTGCACTCTGAAAAGAAAGGCAACTCCTTTGTCATTACATTCTGTAACAAGGAATTGGCATACTTCCTAAGTGTAAAGAATAAAATAACACATACTCTGAATCAATTAAACTCATGACAAAAACAAATCTAAATATAACTTTTATGTGTAGCAAGTGTTTACACAGACATACCAAAATCATAACTATATTTAAAAGTCTAGCTGCTTATTTGAAAAACAGGCCAATCTTCTCTACTATGAATGACTGGTTTAGCTAACAATTAGTGCTACTTAAATCATGTATTAAATTTGCACATCTGTGCATTTTACCAGATACCACACTACCTACAATCATCATACAATAACATTCCCAAGAGCCTGTGTAGGGTTCAGTAAGTTTGGTATGTTATCTTGAAAATGTTCTCTTACATTCTGCTGTACTCAGAAGTCAAGAATAGGGACAAATTGGATTTTTTTTGGAGTAAAACAGATTCCTGCAGTAACGGCAGGTTTGGAGGTTACTGAATATGTCTTTTTGACTGAGTTAGCCACCTCTTAAAAGCCAAAATGCTCTCCCATGGGTTGCAGATGGTCACATTTCAACAATGCCTTTCCCTTGCCAAATTTTGAAACTATTTGAGACTAGGGCTTCTGGAAGTTCACTGTTCTGGCAGATGGGAAATAGGGCTGACATACCATGAAATATCTTCAGCAAATTTCAGGCTTTGAGGGTAGATGTCACCATACACAGACACAGAACACACAGAAACCCTACAGTGCAGATAGAGGCCATTTCGGCCCATCGAGCCTGCACCGACACATATCCCACCCGATCCCTGTAACCCCTACACCAACATATATCCCACCCTATCCCCGTAACCCCACGTATTTAATCCCCCGAACACTAAGGGTCAATTTATCATAGCCAATCAACCTAACCCGCACATCTTTGGACTGTGGGAGGAAACCGGAGCACCCGGAGGAAACCCACGCAAACACGGGGAGAATGTGCAAACTCCACACAGTCACCCGAGGCCGGATTCGAACCCGGGTCCCTGGCGCTGTGAGGCAACAGTGCTAACCACTATGCCACCATGTATTTTTGGATTTGATCAGTCGCTTTTGGAGGGTCACTGAAAACTAGGTTATACAGAGTAAATGGAAGGAGGCTTCAGTTTCAGGATCAACAACGTTTTTTGATGGTAGGCTGCATTTCAAGCAATAATTCCTCAGAATGGGACTAGAAAGTGATAATGCCCAATAGGTTGGGAGGTTTTGTGCCCTCATTTGTTTCAGGAGCTGTAATCCCTTAGTCTCAGTCTTACTCTCAGTCTTATTAGTACAAATGATATGCATGTTACATAGAAACATAGAAGATAGGAGCAGGAGTAGGCCATTCGGCCCCTCGAGCCTGCTCCGCCATTCAATGAGATCATGGTTGATCATCCAAATTCAGTACCCTGTTCCTGCCTTCTCTCCATATCCCTTGATCCCTTTAGCCTTAAGAAATATATCTAACTCCTTCTTGAATACATTTAATGAATTGACCTCTACTGCCTTCTTTGGTAGAGAATTCCACAGGTTCACCACTCTCTGGGTGAAAAAATTCCTCCTCATCTCTGTCCTAAATGGCTTACCCCTTATCCTTAGACGGTGACCTCTGGTTCTGGACTCCCCGACCATCGGGAACATCCTTCCAGCATCTAGTCTGTCTAGTCCTGTTAGAATTTTATAAGTTTCAATGAGATCCCCTCTCATTCTTCTAAACTCCAGAGAGTACAAGCCCAATCGACCCAATCTCTCCTCATACGTCATTCCTGCCATCCCAGGTATCAGCCTGGTGAATCTTCGCTGCACTCCTTCCATGGCAAGAACATCCTTCCTCAGATAAGGTGACCAAAACTGCACACAATACTCAAGATGTGGTCTCACCAAGACCCTGTACAACTGCAGCAAGACATCCTTGTTCCTGTACTCAAACCCTCTCGCTACGAAGGCCAATATACCATTTGCCTTCTTAACCGCCTGCTGCACCTGGATGCTTACCTTCAGCGACTGGTGCACAAGGACGCCCAGGTCTCATTGCACTCCCCTTCTCCCAATCTATTGCCATTCAGATAATAATCTGCCTTCCTGTTTTGACACCAAAGTGGATAACCTCGCATTTATCCACGTTATATTGCATCTGCCATGCTTCTGCCCAATCACCCAACCTGTCCAAATCATACTGGAGTTTCTTGGCATCCTCCTCACAGCACACACGCCTACCCAGCTTTGTGTCGTCTGCAAACTTGGAGATATTACATCTAGTTCCCTCGTCCAAATCATTAATATATATTGTGAATAGCTGGGGTCCAAGGACTGATCCCTGCGGTACCCCACTAGTCACTGCCTGCCACTCGGAAAAAGAGCCATTTATTCCAACTCTTTGCTTTCTGTCTGCCAACCAGTTCTCTATCCAAGTCAATACCTTGCCCCCAATCCCATGTGCCTTAACATTACACGCTAATCTCTTATGCGGGACCTTATCGAAAGCCTTTTGAAAGTCCAAATACACCACATCCACTGGTTCTCCCTTATCTATTTTACCAGTTACATCCTCAAAAAATTCCAGTAGATTAGTCAAGCACGATTTACCTTTTGTAAATCCATGTTGACTTTGTCCGATCCGGTGACTTTTTTCCAAGTGCTCTGCTATTACATCCTTTATAATGGACTCTAGCATTTTCCCCACTACCGATGTCAGGCTTACCAGTCTGTAATTCCCCGTTTTCTCTCTACCACCTTTTTTGAACAGTGGGGTAACATTAGCTACCTGCCAATCCATGGGTACTGTTCCAGAGTCTATCGACTTTTGGACGATGACCAGCAATGCATCTATTATTTCTAGGGCCACTTCCTTAAGTACCCTAGGATGTAGATTATCAGGCCCTGGGGATTTATCGGCCTTCAATCCCATCAATTTCCCTAACACCATTTCCCTACAAATACTGATTTCTATCATTCCTCCCTTTCATTAGACCCTATGTTCCCTGACATCTTTGGGAGGTTATTTGTGTCCTCCTTTGTGAAGACAGAACCAAAATATGTATTTAATTGGTCTGCCATTTCTTTGTTCCCCATTATAAATTCCCCTGATTCTGACTGCAAGGGACCTATGCTTGACTTCACCAATCTTTTTCTCTTCACATATCTATAAAAGCTTTTACAGTCAGTTTTTATGTTCCCTGAAAGCTTATTCTCATACTCTATTTTCCCCCTCTTAATTAATCCCTTTGTCCTCCTTTGTTGAATCCTAAACTGCTCCCAATCCTCAGGTTTACTGCTTTTTCTGGCCAATTTATATGTCCCCTCCTTGGATCTTATGCTATCCCTAATTTCCCTTGTTAGCCACGGTTGAGTCAACTTTTTTGTTTTATTTTTATGCGAAACTGGGATGAACAAATTCTGTAGTTCGTCCATGCGATCTTTAAATGTTTGCCATTGCCTATCCACCGTCAACCCTTTGAGTGACATTCCCCAATCAATCCTACCCAACTCGCGCCTCATACCATCGTAATTTCCTTTATTTAAATTCAGGACCCTAGTCTCTGAGTCAATTACTTCACTCTCCATCTTAATGAAGAATTCCATCATATTATGATCGCTCCGACCCAAGGGGCCTTGCACAACAAAATTGCTAATTAATCCTTTCTCATTACATAATACCCAGTCTAAGATGGCCTGATCTCTAGTTGGTTCCTCGACATATTGGTCCAGGAAACTATCCCATATACACTCCAGGAAATCCTGCTCCACAGTATTGTTACTAATTTGGTTAGCCCAATCTATATGTAGATTAAAGTCACCCATGATAACTGCTGTGCCCTTATTGCACGCTTCTCTAATTTCCCATTGAATGCCATCCCCGACCTCTGCATTACAGATGTTTAAGTCTGACTTTTGATTCCCAGATTGGTATCACCTCTTACAAATAGAAGAGGTAGTGGAGTATGTTCCTCTTAGTGTTTAGCTTGCAGAAGGATGAGTGGAGTGTTCCTATGCAATAGTAACTTTGTGAGAAATAACTTGAATTTGTTTTGAAGGCGATGATCATTCCCGACAAACATCTTCAACTTCTTTGAGGATATTACAGTCAGCGTAAACAGAATTCCTGATGATGTCGTTTGTTTGGGCTTTCAGGAAGTTTTTGACAAACGTCCCATTTGATAGACATCTAATTAAATTTTAGATCCAGAAATCCAATTTAGAAGTAATAGGAAATGTCAAACTGAGGGGTGGGGTTATGGGGGGGTTGGTGTTGAGTGAAGTCCTGTAGAGGTCAGTGCTTGACTCCTGATGTTCCTAATGTACAGCAATAGTCCTGGATACCAAAATCAAATGTAAACTTGTAACAATTGCTGACAACATTGAAATAGAGAAAGCAATAGAGACAGTGAATGGAAATAAATAGAAGAATTTTGATCAATTTTGTAATTGGGCAGGCAAACAGCAAATGAAATGTAACACAGAGAAATGTAAAACAGTGCACACTGATTGATACTGTGATGTACAACTTTTCAATGAGTTTGACTGAATTATCATAGGGAGGCACAGGAAGGGACCAGGAAGTAACAACATAGTCATAATTTTCAATGTCTAAATAATATAGCAAAACAATTAAAAATCTAAGAATATTAGATAAAATAGTTGCTGTTTAAGAGGGATATGGAAAAGCAAGAATGCATAAGTTGAATCCCTTACCATTTGATGTCTTAATCTAAATGTACACTCTCGGGAGCCGCAAGCCTACATTTCGTTGTACTGCACTTGTGCACTAACAATGACAATAAAGTTGATTATGATTATGATTATGATTATGATTTTTGTGCAATGGAGTTATCGCCACTGAAATAATTTTGCAATCAGATCAGGGAGAAAGGCTTTAAAAAAAATCTTTCCTTCTCTCCTAAAGGCTTTGACAGCCTCCAGAATCATGTCTAGTAGTCAATATTCATAAGTGAGCCTTGACTGTGAGTGCCAACGTGTATTTAACGGGGGTGGGGCGGGTGGCGGGGGCATCACTGCCAAGCCTTATCCTGTCCTCACCCAACATCTATCTATACATTGGACAGAGGATACTGGATAAGGATCAAAAATCAGGAATCCTGGCTAATTTTGCCCTCCCTAACTGAGGGGGGTCGCTAGTTGTAGCACCTTTACCACTACTCTACTGGAAACAGCTCAGCAAGCACAGGCTAATGTTCAAACTTGGAATCTTTGTTGACTGTATGACTCAACTACTCACAGATAAACTCACTGAGACACCGAGCACTTGGAAGAAAGCTTTTAAACCTTAGTGGTGAACATGTTGGATCCGAGGATCTCCCAGGTTATAGGTCTTTTACCTCCATGTGGACCTCCTCCACTGAGAATGGGGAATCCAAAGCCTGTGAATCAGTCCCAGTGAAATGATGGGGGGTTGGGAAGTCAACTAAGTATTGATCTGTTTCCTGTCACGTAGCCTAGGATTATGAGGCATATAAGGTGTAGAATTCTGCAAATTCTCTGTTGATCATCATAGAATCAGAGGAGCATTTGCCATCTGTTTTCCTGACTATTGCAATTTCTCTGCCTTGGGCCTATTTACGCAAGGTGCATGCAAGAAGCTTTCACAGTTCATCATCCTGTTCACAGTATTTAGGTCTGGTGTAGCTGAGCAGTTTTTCTGTGCCTGCTGATAACAGGCTGCTTAACTCTCCTCTGGTTTGGATTAGGGCTCTTTGCATGCTCTCTGACTGGCACTTCCTGTAGCGACTCAATTTTTTAAAATGTTATCACCTCGATAAAAAAAATTATATTTCATGGATTTGACATCACTACTGAGACCAGATGGCATTGTGGAGGGCTGATTTTTAAAATTAACTTTTAAAATTAAGATGATCGTTACTTATCTGATGAATGGTATGAACAGAATACACAATGAGAAACCATGGTCTGTGATCTATTTCTAAGTATGATGCAGATGACAGGTTGCAAGTAATAACTTATCAGGTGATAGATCGCATAAATAGCAAGGGGGAGGGGGGAGGAGAGTCATTTAAAGGTCTCCCTGATAATTAAAATCAATTTTGTATTCAAGTTCCTACTGTATAACATGTTTTATGTCATTTAAAAAATGTTTAATTACATAGGCCGCTGTGTGTGCAATTTATATTTGTTTTCATACATGGGTGATGGTATTACAAGCATCATGCAAGATCACACGATATATACAAATGAGGAAGGTAATTGCGCCCATCCTAGCTCACCCAGCAAGGAAGAACTACAGTCCCAGTCTGTCCCCCCGACCAGCCATAGTATCCAGCTATTTCTCAAAGGACTCCAGTGTTTTAACCTTTGCTACCCTACCCGGAAATCTACTCCGCGTATCGATCAGATTTTACATGAAGAATTTCCAAACATCAGTTCTAAATTTGCTTTTCAATAGCTTGAACCGATGTCCCCTTCTTGTGCCCTCATGATTTCATTTGAAGTATTGTTCTAAATCTACCTTTTCTCTACCTTTTACCAGCTTACATCCCTGTATGAAGTCTCTTCTCAGGTGTCTTCCTTTCAGAATAAAAGTTTCTTGTCTTTTTTCATGTAGGAATCAGTCCTGCAGCTCTTTGCTACACTGCCTCCAGGATTTGAGTGCTTCCCTTGTTTCTTGGTGACCAGAAATGGATATATTACTCAAGGTGTGGCCTGACCAGAGGCATTTTACAGTTTAAACACAATTTTCTACTGCTTGCACTCACTGCTGTTTTACCTATATAGTTCATTCTAATGGCTTTGTTGGTTACTGCTCTGTAATAATTAGACATGTTGAGCACCAGATCTACCAACGCCCATAAAATTATTTTAAACTCTGAGATCTGTGTGCACTTCTCTGTGTTTGGGTACTTTGTTCTGGCAGAGTAGGAAGAGCGCTACACCCCATCTAGGTTTCATTATACCTGTCACTAACGACAAAGAATATATTTGTCAATCACTTTCTGAAGCACTTTTATGCAGAATATCTAACCAATTAAAATGGACTCTACGGATTATTATTTTGTCTCCAACACTGTTAATTACAGGAATAAAGATTCTTTTCAAAATGAATTTGCAAAACACTTTTGAATAAACTCAATCGTAATATGTTTAGGTGTGAGAAAAATATAAATATAAACACAAATACACACTTAAATATTAGAGATCTACAGTTCCTTTTTTTCCAATGAATTCAGTATTAAATCTTGGTTTGTAAAATTTAATTATAGTACACTATTGTAGGTAGCAGAAATCAGAATTCCTATGAAATCGCTGTGTAATATATAGAGGCAGAAAATCAGCAGCTCTTCCAGCGTACTCCCAGTAGGGATGGAGACTAGATCAGCGCCTGGATACACTGGATCCCAGCCTGGCGTCAAAGTATCTGCGACGATCTGATGGGTTCAATTACATCTGAGAATCAGGCTATACAGGAAACTCTCTTTTAACCGGCACCTAAATCCGGACTTTTTGATCAACCGGCACCACGCCAGTCCTGTCGGTGCCGGATAAAAAAGAGTTTCCTATATAGAAAGGTCAGAGAAGAAGTGAAAAAGAAAATAAGAGGGGCAAAGAGAGGGTATGAGAATAGAATGGCAGCCAACATAAAGGGTAATCCAAAAGTCTTCTAAAGGCATATAAATAGTATAAGGGTAGTAAGAGGAGGGGTGGGGCTGATTAAGGACCAAAAAGGAGACCTATGCATTGAGGCAGAGGTACTAAACGAGTACTTTGCATTTGTCTTCACCAAGGAAGAGGATGCTGCCATAGACATAGTAAAGGAGGAGGTAGTGGAGATACTTGTTAGGATAAAAATTGATAAAGAGGAGGTACAGGAAACTTTCTGATATCCGGCACTGACGGGACCGAGCTGGTGCCGTAACATCAAAAGTGCCGGACATACCAGAGTTAATGTTTAAACATACGAAACTGAGAAGCTCCGTGTGAATCAACAAATCCTGTTGCTTAGCAACAGCTTCAAAACAGTCGGCTGCAGCTGCAAGCGTCTGTAGCTAAAGCTGTTGCTATAGCTACAGACCTTGCAGTGCTTGACTGGGAAAAAAAAGCAATGAGAACTAAAAAAATATAGAAAACGGCTCCTGATTTTTGCCGTTAGATCGAGTATTCCGGACATATAACCTCCGGATAAACCAAAGTTTCCTGTATTAGAAAGGCTGGCTGTACTTAAAGTAGATAAGTCACCAGGAGCGAATGGGATGCATCCTAGGATGCTGAGGGAATTGAGGGAGGAATTCGCGGAGGTACTGGCCATAATATTCCAATCCTCCTTAGATATGGTGTGGAGATGCCGGTGTTGGACTGGGGTGGACAAATGTAAGAAGTCACACAACACCAGGTTATAGTCCAACAGCTTTATTTGAAATCACAAGCTTTCAGAGCGCTGCTCCTTCTTCAGGTGAAGTGGAGAAATGCATAAAGACACAGCTTATATAGTCAGAGAATCATGTCAGATGTTTACAGGTAATGTTTCCAACTGCCATTTATCACACCTCGGCAGAGAGATAATCACAGCAATCAAAGGTGTGAATGGTGTGCAAACAGGTCAGTCAGGAAAACATTACATCAAAGAACAATGAGGTGGGGTCACAAGGGGTCAAATATCCTTAGATATGGGGGTGATGCCAGAGGACTGGAGAATTGCAAATGTTACACCATTGTTCAAAAAAGGGTGTAAAGAGAAACCCAGCAACTACAGGCCAGTCAGTTTGACCTCAGTAGTGGGGAAGCTTTTAGAAACAGTAATCAGGGACAAAATTAACAGTCACTTGGACAAGTGTGGATTAATTAAGGAAAGATAGCATGGATTTGTTAAACGCAAATCGCGTTTAACTAACTTGATTGAGTTTTTTGATGAGGTAACAGAGAAGGTTGATGAGGGTAATGCGGTTGACGTGGTGTACATGGATTTCCAAAAGGCATTCGACAAAGTGCCACATAATAGGCTTGCCAGCAAAGTTGAAGCCCATGGAATAAAAAGGACAGTGGCAGCATGGATACAGAATTGGCCAAGTGATAGGAAACAGAGAGTAGTGATGAACGGTTATTTTGCGGACTGGAGGAAGGTATACAGTGGTGTTCCCCAGGGGTTGGTACTAGGACCACTGCTTTTCTTGATATATATTAATGACTTGGACGTGGGTGTACAGGGCACAATTTCAAAATTTGCAGATGACACAAAACTTGGAAGTTTAGTGAACAGTGAGGAGGAGAGTGATAGACTTCAGGAAGACATAGACAGGCTGGTGAAATGGGCGGACACGTGGCAGATGAAATTTAATGCAGAAAAGTGTTAAGTGATACATTTTGGTAGAAAGAATGAGGAGAGGACATATAAGCTAAATGGTACAATCCTGAAGGGGGTGCACGAAGATAGAGAACTGGGGGTATGTGTGTACAAATCGTTGAAGGTGGCAGGGCAGGTTGAGAAAGCATTTAAAAAGGCTTACTGGATCCTGGGCTTCATGAATAGAGGTATAGAGCACAAAAGTGTGGAAATTATGATGAACCTGTATAAAACACTGGTTTGGCCCCAACTGGAGTATTGTGTCCAATTCTGGGCACCACACTTTAGGAAGGATGTGAAGGCCTTAGAGAGGGTGCAGAAAAGATTTACGAGAATGATTCCAGGGGTGAGGGATTTCAGTTACGTTGATAGACTGGAGGAGCTGGGGTTGTTCTCCTTGGAGCAGAGAAGATTGAAAGGAGATTTGTTAGAGGTGTTCAAAATCATGAGGGGTCTGGACAGAGTAGATAGAGGGAAACTGTTCCCATTGGCAGAAGGGTCGAGAACCAGAGGACACAGATTTAAGGTGATTGGCAAAAGAATCAAAGACGGCGTAAGAAAAAACATTTTTACTCAGTGAGTGGTTAAGATCTGGAATGCACTGCCTTGGTGGTGGTGGCAGATTCAATCACAGCTTTCAAAAGGGAGTTGGATAATTATATGAAGGAAAGAAATCTGCTGGGCTACGGGGAAAGGGCGGGGGAGTGGGATTAGCTGAAGTCCTCTTGCAGAGAGCTGGCACGGGCTCAACGGGCCGAATGGCCTTCTTCCGTGCTGTAACCATTCTATGATTCTACCACTGCCTGAAACATAGCCGTCAACATAGAAAGGGCAGGGTCTTCTTATATTGGGAGTTCCGTGACCTCAGCTCTCAAAGGGACCAAATGTAGAGTTAGCACAGGCCAACTTTAGGTGGTTGTGGAGACCAACTATCAGTCATGACCAAGACCCACCCTCCAGCCCCCCAAAGATTTGGCATATCCTGATTTTTGTGCCAAAACCACAGCCATCCCCCCCCCCAACAATTGCTGGCCCACAGCTATTCAGGTCTATAAACTGCACATATCTCCCACCCCCAGTAATGTATAAAAGGTTATGAACTACAGTTCTTAACCAGAAAAAAACAGCAGAAACAGCAATGGAATTTGAATGAAAAATAGAGAAATTCCAAGTAGCATCAGGGAATGAGGGATCTTTGTATATAAAGGTTAAGCTACATTAAGCTACATTTAAGGAATGAAGAAGACCATATCTACAGCAGCTAACTTATATCCTTTCCTCATTAATTCAATTTCCACATACAACTGAATTATGTCCAAATAGTGCATGCAGTAGAGATGGGAAATGTTATAGTCAAATTGGAGCAAGCAGCAGCAAAGTGCTCATCTTTTTGAACTATCAGATCAAGATACTAGTAACCTTACAGGTAGTGACAGCAAACCCCTGAGCATGTTGATCCAAAAGCTAACCATAGTGCAGATATAATGGATCCTAACTTTCCCTGATGGTTCTAACCTCTAGAGATTACTATATAACTTAATTTTCTAATCACTGTTTAGCAATATGTTTTCCTAAGGTTATGCTATAAAATGAAACAATTATCTAGACTGGCAAATGTCTCTTTTTCTATATAAACAAGTAATACTTCAATAATGTTATATCCAGAGATAAGTAGTAAAGCTGATACAATTTTAGATTAAACTGATAGATGTGGTCTCACTACTGCCCTATTTGAATGCCTACCAACAGTGAATAAAGCTCATGAACTGCAGGTTGACATAACAGCAAGCAAGGTAAACGCAAAGCTTTTGTCAATACTCTGAATACAGATGTGATTTGATAACTTAATAGCTCCCTTTTTTCATGCTGAATCTCAAGTACTTTCTGTGGGATTCCTGAATTCTGATGTAAAATTATAATTAAGGGCCTGGAGTTTCCGCTCGATTGCGCTTTTTTTTCAGCATAATTCCCCAATATTGCTGTAACCAGCGCAAAAGATCACAGAATTTTAAGCGCAACTCGAGTATCCGCAATCTTCTGTGCTAGTTTTAAAAGCATCGCGCTAGAAGCAGACCCCACTCACAAAACTAGTCACGCCTCCAGGGTGAATTAATCACCATAGAGTTCCACTAATAGCGCTTGTTTGCAGGCCTTCGAGGAGGCTCCAAAAAATTAAGCTGGAACCTTTGTGCGCAAGGACACAAAAAGATATGTTTTGACAGGTTTTGAATGGATTTTCTTTTAATTTACTAAGGAACTGACTATTGTACCCCAATCTAACTAGAAAATAGTTTTGCATATATTTTTTAAGTCATTTTCAATCATTTAAAATCAGGTTACTCACAGGTGGTGGATTGACACTGTGATTTAAAATGCTTACATTTTGTGATAAATCCATTTTCAGCTGTATTAATCAAACTTTATCAGGTTACCACTATCAAATATATCAAGGAATATTTTTTAACGCTAATTTTTTAAAATTACGTTTTAAAATGCTGCCTGATTGCGCTGGTTCATGGCAGATTTTGCTTTTGGCAATATACAAATGAGTTTGAGTGGAAACTTGGGTGGGGGGAGATCACTTTTCAAAATGGGCACAATTTGCGCTGGAAACGGCGATTACGCCCAAAGCGGAAACTCTGGGGTCAATTTTCAGTGTGCCGTGAGGCAGGCTTTTAGGTGTGCGGGGGGCAAAAATCCTGAATTCGGGGGTCCCGACACCATCCCGCCCAAAACCCGCCTCCACGTAAGTATCAAAGGAGGCGGGTACCCGCCCTGCACTGGGACCCGCCGACCCGAGGCGGGAAGGGATTAGTGCCAATTAACTGCCTGTTAACAGGTAGTTAACAGGCAGTTTTTAGCCTAATCCCTATTTTGAAGGGTGTCGTGTGGGATTCCCGATGGCTCCAAACCACGCCAGGTTAGAGGAGGCGGGCCGTCGGGTTGAAGGACTTGGAGGGGTCGAGGTGTCAGTGTTCAGGTGAGTGATGGGTGCATGAGTGCAAAGGTAAGTGTGTTTGGTGTGTCTAAAGTGTGTAAAGAAGTTTAAATTACCTGTACTTACCTTAACAGCCTTCCTTCCTCTGGGCTTCGGGAGTCCATCATTCAGCCGGCACAGAAAGCAGAATGGTCGCGAGCTTTCAAAAGTGACAGCCTTCAGCTTTCAGTGCCGGCGAGATTTCTAACTGAGCCTGCGTAGAAGGACTCAGGTTAGAAGTAAGACTGTCAGTGTTTGACAGCTTCAAACAGCTGTGAAACGCTGATATTTCATCTGTCAACACGTCTTGACAGATGAAATTTCAGTCTGTGACGTCACCTGTTGCCAGGTGGCCCTTAATTGGCCTGCTGAGCCCGCTGGGCGGGCTCAACAAGGTCAATCAAGGGAAAATCGCGTGGATTGGCCGCATCTCGATGTAAGGCGGGACTAAAACCCGAAAGTTGTAGTCCCGCCTCCTTCCCGACTTCTGAATGAAAATCCAGCCCTCTATCTTAAGGTCTATAACCAGTTCCCTCAATCATTATATCTGAATTATCAGTAGCAGCATTATCTTAAACTCCATCAGATCATTGGTATGAACACAATCTGTCCCAATAAGCGGCTCATCCTTTGAATCTACATTGAGCCAGCCTCCACAAGGTACGAAGGAAAGGAAAAGAAAGATGGAAGGAAAGAAAGAAGGAAGGAAAGAAAGAAGGAAAGAAAGAATAAAAGGAAGAAGCTAAGAAAGCTGTGTTGCACTCTGTCAGTACTGTAGTTCAGCTACCAAGTGTGGGTTCCTGAGAGGTTTCATGAGTCAAATGTGCAGGGGATAGTCCTTGTGCCCAAGCAATAACTTTTTACTTGCTGCGCAGGCGCAAAAAGTAGGGAATGGATGGTTGCCGCAATATAAAAATGCCAAGGCAGCTGCCAGGAAAGTGAGGCACAGACCTGTATGATACACAGCTGGTGATCACACACCAGTTGCACATTAATGAAGTGGAAGCCCTTGCGATTCAAGAAGGCAATGGGGTCGTGTGAAAGAAACCATAGGGCAATGTGGGTGCAAGTCAATGGCACACTAGACTTGACGGAAGACTGTAATCTGTGTGATCCCCAGAGCTTTATCCTGTTGCTTTAAGTTGTCCATGGGGAAAGTGATAAATATGTTTGCTCAAACATGGCATCAGTCACCTGCTTAATGTAAGCAAAAACTGAAGACTGACTGATGTTACTGATATTCCATATAGCAGCTTGGAAGTAGCCAAAGGCAAAGAGCTTGAGGGCTGCAGTGACCTTGACTGCAATAGGCAATGCTATGCCATCTAGGGCAGTTGGTTGCTGGTCTTGTTACAGGAGGCAGCATAACTCAGTTGTGTTGCCTCCTGTAACACAGCCTTCCCAGAGAAGCACAGTCTCCTTATACACTGCTCCTCAGAGAAGTGCAGGTGTGTTATCCTGGGCCTATTACCTCGATTGCAGGATAGGGATTCCTGCGAGCATGCGTCCTTATATTTGCTCTCCCTGCAACAGCACTCTGATTGCTCCTTCCTGCTGTTGCTGTTCCTGCTCCTCCTCTTCTTGCCAGTATGGAATTGCCAGAAGGCCCCCCATGAAGAAAAAAAACTGCTTTGCCAGAAGCCTTTTAAGAATTCAGAACAGTCTAGAACTATTACAAACACTTCAAAATGGTCAAAGTAGCCAAAACCATATTGCAATATTAACAACAACAACTTGTATTTATATAGCACCTTTAACATGGTAAAACGTCCCAAGGCGCTTCACAGGAGTATTATAAGACAAAAAATTAAGCACAATATCTTCCAAAACTTTCCAGCAACTTTGCCAAGAGTAGGTGAGGATCCCTTTAAATACCACTGGAAATGGCCGCCTCCCAACTTGTACCGGCCATGGTTTGTTGGTGGACTCAGGAACTAACTCCAGCAACGTAGACAAAGATGAACATGGTGTTGGCCGACTTGACAATGTCATTTGACCCTGATTTGCATATATTCATTATACCCTGTCTGTTTCCGGCCAGACCTCTTGCCGCCTAAATTGAGGTCTTCCCGGAAATTGGAATAGGTGGACAACCAGCAGTGAGTTAGCGGTTCTATGCCCCACGAGATTTTGAATACTCTATCGCCCTGTTTTTAGGTGAAAACGGGGATGTAGTGAGTTGAAGTCGCAACCCATATGATCTAAGTGGCTACTGTTAATCTTCCAAGTGGCTTTCCCATTTGATGCCAGAGTATCTGAGGAGCATAAATCATATTTAGATCAAACTTAAATCTTGGACTTCCTTTGAAATTAAATTTTATTTGCAGTTACATCATTATTTAATGGAACTTTTAATGTGACCATTTTAATACTGGTTCATCTGTCGTAACAGACTTAGAAAGAACTATATAAAATTGTGCTGCAACAAAGGCTTCCTAGGCTATTTGTTGATGTTATTCCTCAATGACGCCTCTTGTTATTGTTTGACTGCAGGGTGGGGAGGGGGGTGGGTGGTGGGGGCAGGTGGGTAGAGGCTTGCAAATATCAACACCTTCTGTTAATAGCTAGTCATGCCGACAATCAATAAATAGGAAAAAGTCACCACAACTCCAAAATATTGTTGTGTTCATCTGACTCAGAAGGCAACCTTAGTTTATGGTGGGAGTTTCACCACAGATTGTTTATATGCAGTCACATGGTGGATGCTGAGAGTTTTTTGCTAGACTGCTAATTCACAGTTGCACTGCCGTATGGTGGGAACAGTAGTCTTCTACCATGTTAGAACTTCCTTTGCGCTGAAGTGTTATTATGTTTATAAGGCATGGGGAACTCAAGCACAGGCCTCCATCAGAAAATGCTGATAGAGACAAAGCAAACAGAAAATATAGGCCTGTAATTTCCGATAGGAGGATTCCTGCGTGTGGATACCTCCCATCAGAAAAAAATCTACGAACTTACCTGAGGGCTCCTGAGGTCCAGACACTTCCGCTCCTGGGCCTCTCCAAAGTCGAAATGCACAGGGCCCATGTATCCCAGAGGCGCATGCAGTTCGCAAGCATCCCTGGGATCACGTGGGCCAGGCCAGCCAATAGGAGAAGGGAATCTCACTTCATATTTTTGACAGATAGACCTGTCAAACATATGAATGGAGATCGCCCCAAAAACACAGTAAAACATTAAAGGGGAGAAATTCGGTATCGCCCCATTTGGGGTTCAATTATCGGCTGGGCGCAAAGTTTAGTGCCTGGTGCTAATTATCGCCTCCGACTGCAAACTTGGCCTCTATCGTCCTAGGAGGTGATTGGAGCGCTAAATCAGGTGCTACACACCTCTCTTAAGGCGCTAACGCCGAGGAGCAAGGCGCTACCTCAGAGCGCTGGCGAAGCTCAGGTGATGTCAGTTAGCAATGGAACACAGACACACTGGCGCCAGCCAGTTCTTAAAAGGGAGGGTCGATCTTGCTCTCCATCCACACCCTGCTCATTGCAGCCTTGTATCTCGGCCTGGAGAGACCTGTACATCAATTCTGCTGGAAAGAACAATGGAGAGACCCTGGGAAAGAGCTGAGAGTGCAGCCCCCACAGTCTCTTCTAAATCGATGCAAGGAAGGTCAAATCAAAATGAACCTGCAAAGTGCTGCTCTGTACCCAAAACTCCTTCACACAGCGTTGAATCTCTCCAGAAGTCTCTCTCTCTTTCTCAGAATGCATGGTGCAAAAACGTCGCCAACAAAAAAAGGCAGGAAGGGGCCGCCTATAAATAGCGGTCCCCCAGTCCCTTCCCGACCGCAAAATGTTCCACTCAACCTGTCGTTGCTAGTGGCAGGCAGAAAGGCAGGGGGCGCCACTCAATACCCCGGGGCGCTACCGGGGCGTTGTGCGCTCGACTGACGTCACAATCTGCGGGCACAGGAAATCATGGCGGTAGCGTTTAGCGCTGCCGTAAAATGTCTGGTCAATTTCACGAGCGGGGCAAACATCACTGCGTCTGGGTGCTAGTTGCTTTGCGCCCCGTAGCGCCCTTGCTAACAGGAGGCGCTAATCAACTGAATTTTTCCCCCTAAATAATTTTTTTTTAAAACCATCACATTTTTTAAATGAGTTAAAATTACAATAAATTAAATATTTTAAACAAAATTTTATTTTTTGAAAACAATAATTAAAGTTTTTTACGGGGCTAAAAATAAACTTAACTTTTTTTTAAAAAGTATTTTAAAATTATAAACTTTTTTTCAACTCTTCTGCTGGTAAATTTTACCAGGCGTAAGATTTCTAAGGGTTTTCTGCGGGCAGAGGTTCTGCAGAAAGCGGAACTCTCCCCCCCGCAGGGGTCCTTCTCTAGGGCAGGGGTCCAATCTGTCAAGAGCATTCTTGACAGATTGGAAATACCGGTTTTCAGTGCATGCGCTTCGCATGTCTGAAACCGACATTTCTGATGTCCTTACGGGTGTGTACACAGCTCGTACACACCCGTAGGCATCGGAAAATACAGGCCATTACTTTTAAAGGTAAGTTTTGTATTTGTTATGCCTATTATGTTGCAAACTTTACTTCCAGTAGTAAGTCCTCAACTAAGTGAAAAAACAAGATTGCAGCCAAAAGGATTTTCAAAAAATATTTGGAACTTAGTTCTGTTTTGATGCGCTATCAATTACTCAAAAGACTGAGGTTAAGCGAGTAACTAACAGGCTTTTATTAACAAGAGAATGAAGGTGTGCCTCGAGTGGTCGACCAGTCCAGAATACAGAGGGACTGTGGAGCAGTCACCTTTATACCTGGACTCGTGGGAGGAGTCAGCCGAGGCATGTACAGACATGTACACAGTGGAATACAAACACCCACACAGGCAGGTATAACAGTGGTTTACCACATGTTTATTGGTACATTTTACTGACTGCTTACGCTTGATTTTCATATGATCTTAGTAGTCCCTCATTGATGGTTTATCTACTAGCTTTACTCAGTCTGATTTGTACATTCCCCAACTCCAGTTATGACCGCTTGCTCCTTTACGATTATGCACTTAAGCCAATCAAATGCAACCCTGCATTTATAGCCTCGCAATGTCCTAAGTAAAGCACCTAGACTGTGATGGACAAACATGCACGCTACACACAAGAGTTTACTATCTTATGTACATCAAAGAGATCATAGGCCTAATCTTAACCTGGCGTGCAAGTGTGGCCTGCTGGGGCCGAGGCAGACGGGGAACCATCCTGCCACCCCTGCAGTGCAAGGCCTGGTGGGGATAATTTAACTCCTGAGCCTCATTAAAATGATCCAAGGCTCACTCCTGCCCGAACACTGAAGGAGTGACGAGGAAGTTGGCAGACGGGAGTGGGATTGCAGACAGCTGGAGGCCAACATCTAGAACCTGAGGGAATGGTCCCCGGCACTATATTCAGTGCTGGGCAGGGGGCCAGGGGTCTGGGAGCGATCGGGGCAGGGGAGGCCCAAGGCTTCCTTGTGCGGCCTGGAGAATCACTCCTGCTCCATCCAGCCCATAAGAAAGCATTAAAAAAATGTTAAATATCAACTTGCCTGGGCCTCCTTGGCCACAATCCTCCTTGCCGCCAGCTTTCTCTGGTGGTTCCAGCACTGAGCGTTATTGTCACGTTATGCAGTCAAGATCGCGTTGGGTCTGAATACTGTCACCAGACCCCAAAATGTAAATATTAATGAGGAGGCAGGTGGCCCCAACACCAGCAATTAAAATGGCAGTGAGCACAAACGCCTCAGGAATAGAGTGGGAAGTGCCCGGCAGCCACTTTAACCACCTACACAGCCCGTTTCCAACGAGTGCGTAGGATTAAAATCGGGTTTTAGGGACACTCTCATGGCTCTTCTCTTCATTGCTTTAAGCTTGAATGGCCAGAATTTTCTTTACCTGGGCAGGTTGGGTGTGGGCGGTCGGCGTGGCGGGTTGCGACCCCGTTCTTGCTTCCATCCCGCTGCAGAAATTGATTTTGGGCAAATGGGGCCTATAAAGCCCGCCCTGCGAGTTACCCGGCCCTATTAAATAGTATTTAAAGGATATTTAAAGGAGTCATGGCCACAATGCATTTGATGGTTCATCTAGGAGTGTGCAGTCACTGCACTGGAGGTTTTGATTGCTTCAAACACTTGGCGACGTGACTGCACAGAGGCAGAGGACTGCACCCAGGTTCTCTGATGACTCCCTCCATACGCTTGTGGAGGGAATCAGAGCACGCAGGGAGGTCCTCTTCCCTTCGAATAGGCGAAAGAGGTCTCTCCAGGAGACAAAAGGAGCCTGGCTCCAAATTGCAGAGGAGGTGAACAGCAGGCATGTGTTCAGGAAGACCTGGGTGCAGTGCCGGAAATGTTTCATTGATCTCATTAGATCAGGAAAGGTGAGTACAAAGCCACACTCAACTTCATCCTGCTGTGCCTCTCATCACATCCCCATCACTTTGCCTTCCCAACCCTACTCCTGCACATCCTTACTCACACCAACATACCTTGCATGCCCACCCATCCCTCTCTCTCTATCTACATTATCACATCCCCATCTTACTAGCCACCCCTCACACTCACGCTTATCCTAACGCAATCATACCAACTAACAACACACAAGGAGGCCACTTGGCATTGCCACCCCAGTCCATCATAGTCTCCCTCTAAAGATGTAACCCATCCATTTCTTACACTCATTCCATCACTCTCACTCAACCTTCTCTTCTTTCCCTCCTTGCAGGAAAAGAGAGCGCACAATAAGAGGGAGAGGGAGAGAACTGGAGGTGGCCCTCCATCATTTGCCACCCTCACAACAGCAGAGGAGGCTACGTTAGACGTATCGGGAGTGACCGAGCAGCTGGAGGTGGGAGACGGAGAGAGGGGTGCATCTCAGCAACCTGGTAACAGAATTACATATCATACAGCTACATGGCATACATCAGTCACTGAGATAGTTAGACACTGAATCGTCATCATGTGCATAATGGTATCTGTACCCATTCTTCATATGGCATATCTAACTCATCTCTTTACTCTTCCACAGGTCCATCAAGAGCCCCCCACACTGCCCAGGAGGAAGAGAAAGACAACTCCTCAGAGGAGCCTCCAGACATAAGCGCACCCAGCACCAGTGTGGAGATATATACCTCGGTGAGTCCCACATGAGACAGAGTAGTGTTGTCATCTGGTCTGTCACATGTCACAAGTGAGCAAGAGCAGATGGTGGAAACAGGGACAACAGTGGAGACTCCTCACCGGAGGGCGCAGGACACCCCAGCTCTGCTCAGCTGCATGCAGACGCTTAGCCTTGGGGGCCATCCAGAACGAGGGCGATCCTGGAGAGCACCACCATGTTGCAGGCGATGGCAACTGTAGGCTCTTCCATGGATAGGATGGCCACCTGCATGGAGCAGCTAATGCGCCACTCACAGGAGCACATGGTCTTTATGGAGATTAGATTGCTAGCTATGGAGAATAGATGGCAGACGCTCATAGGCCTCCTGTCTAGGAGGGATGTCAGTGTAGACGTGGGTCCTCAAGGTCTCACTGATGTGCAGCAAGGTGCTCTCCAGCTCCTTGCTAGCAGGGAACTGCAGGTGGCCCATGAGAGGGATGACGTTGAGAAGGGACATGGAAGTGTGGGCTCCTTTCAAAGCGCTTACACTTCTCCCCCATTGCCACTTCCTCAGTCAAAGCCCCAGATGCCTCCTCAGACAGCAATGGCCAAGTATGCCCCTGCACAATCATAGCAGGAGCAGACTTTGGCGGAGCCACCACAGGCTCCAAAACCCAGAAGACGTCCGCCAAAAGTGTCTAAGCAGTCACAGCAGGGAAGTGATCAGGCTGCCTCTACCTCTGCTGAAGCCACAGGGGTAGCACCTCATAGAAGCACGTGTAAGAGACAGGTGACACACAAGTAAATTTACAAGGATAGCCACTTGGATGTTTTATTCAATGTTAATGTCAAGATTCCGTTAATGTGATGTCAACCATAAAAATCTTTATTTTCACCACTTTCCGGTCATGGACAAATTTGTGTGCACCTTTGAAGTGGCTTAGTGAGTTGCAGTGAATGGTGACACATAACGGTACCTCCAGCAATGGTGGTCAGTGTGAAAAGAATGGTTTGTTCATTGTTGGGATCCTTTATGGTGTTGCTGTGGGGTGGTGCCAACCTAGCGCAGCATGTGGCAGCCATATGGGTGTACTGCGTAAAGTTAAGTAAATCTGGCCATGATGAGGCCATCCTTGGATTCCCGGGCAGCAATGTGCTCAGGTGCTGGTGGGATCTGGGCCACAGGTTCCTCCAGCTCCTCCTCCTCCTCGTCTTCCGCTGATGCTCCTCCTCCTCCTGCTCTGAAGAGGCTGTGCGCTCAGTGCCTTGCTCCTCATGCAGCATTAATCCTCGCTGCAGCGCTATGTTGTGCAGGGCACAGTAGACCACGACAATTCTGGAGACCCTGGCTGCTGCGTATTGTAGGGCTCCTCCAGATCTGTCAAGACATCTGAAGCGCATTTTGAGCATGTCTATTGTCCGCTCTATGATACATCTGGTGGAAATGTGGCTTTCATTACATCTCTCCTGGGCCTCAGTACTTGGCCTCCTCAAGGGTGCCATGAGCCACATTTTCAGTAGATAGCCCTTGTTTCCAAGCAGCCAGCCGGAAAGTCTATTTGGAAGAGCAAAGAGCTGAGGGAGGGTGGACTGGCAAAGGACGAAAGAGTCATGGCAGCTACCAGGGAATTTGGCACACACATGCATGATGAACTTGCAGTTTTTTTTTGCTCCTGTGCAGTGCCTTGGGATGTTTTACTACGTTAAAGGCGCTATATAAATACATGTTGTTGTTGTTGTTTGGTTGCAGACCAGCTGCACATTGAGGGAGTGGAAGTCCTTGCGGTTGACAACGACTCCTGGGTTATGATGGGGTGATCTGATGGCCACATGTGTGCAGTCGATGACTCCCTGCACCTGTGGGAAGCCAGCCGGAGTGACAAAGCCGAGCGCCCGCTCAGTAATACTGGCTTCATCAGTGGCAAAGTTGATACAATTGGCTGACTTGTCAAAGAGGGCATCGGTCACCTGTGTGATGCATCTGTGGGTAGCCGAATGCGAGATGCTGCAAATGTCTGCTGCAGATCCCTGGAAGGAGCCTGAGGCGAAGAAGTTGAGGGCGCTGGTGACTTTGACAGCCACTGTTAAGGCGTGTCCACCCACTCCTTTCGGCTGCACGTCTTGCTTGAGCAATGTACAAATGTCAGCGACAACCTGGCGTGATAGCCTGAGCCTCCTTTGGCACTGCTGCTTAGTCATGTTGAGGAAGCTCATCCTCTTCCTGTATACCCTGTGATGAGGGTACCGCCTCCGGCATGGTGCAGCCCTGCGCTGATGCCCTTTGTCCTGTGCAGCATCAGGTGGGTGAGGGGACAGTTGGTGGTGGTGTTGTTGGTGCTGCTGGTGTGCCTGGTGTTGGGGTTTGTCGTGGTCTGATTCTGAGGACCAAGATGAGACAGTATAAATGGCACCCATGCTGATGGAATAGATGGCAGGTCAAGTAGAGATGAGAGAAGCAATCTGTCAATTGTGTGAGTGGTAGAACCTATGAGGTGAGACTGGATGGCGACTTTGCTGAAAACAATTGCATCCTGTAGAAAGCTAAATCTGTGCTGGGAATGCAGTCAGCAACAGCTTCTGCCTGAGAAAAGTGATCAGCTGTGAGGTGGGAGCTTTTATAGTACATTTCATGCTATCATCTAATCAACTGGAGCAAATCCCGTGGGCAGCCAGGGAAATTTGAAAGGTAGGCTGAAAAAGGCGCTTAAGGGTTTGACAACAAGGTGATAATGAGTTGAATTAGGTCACCCGCCTCTGCCATTCGGGTCGCTGCCGCTCCGTCAAACGCTACCGAGTGAAAGGCGCCGGGGCGGGATGACGGTGGGTTCCCAACCCACTCCAACTTATTTCAAATTTCCCACCGGGCCCGCATGGACCCCAGAAAATTCCGGACAATGTCTCCCCTGTGTCTCAGTAACAAGAAGTGGACAAAGTACTCAAGGTACAGTCTAGCCAGAGCACTATACAGTTTCAGCATGAGTTCCCCTGACTTGTATTGTATTGCTTTTCCTATACCTGGTAGTACCCTGCAATCCAAAAAATATCCATTAACCATAATTCTGTGTTTACTGTCTTTGAGCCAAATTCCTATCCCTGATGTCCATTTCTTTTAATACCGTGCACCTTAATTTTATCAATAAGCCTCTTATCAAACATTTTTTGAAATTCCACATACACAACATCCACTGCACTTCCTGCATTAATACTTTTTTCTTTAAAGAAACCATGCTGGTGTCCTTAATTAATCCATGTCTTTCTACATGAGCATTCACTTTATCCTGGATTATGGCCTCTAGAAGCCTACCCATTACCAATGTTAAGCTGATGGGTCTACAATTGCCAATGTTATCCTTATCTTCCTTACTGAATGGAGGTGTTAAACGGCCTTCAATCCAGTCCTCTGACACAACTGTTTCAGGAATACAACATTCAAGCCAATCAGCTGCAAGAAATTTGCATATGAGGAAGGGGGACACTTAAAATGTGACACAGAAAGTGTGATGGACACAAATGAAAGGGGCACAGTTGTACCGTTTTTATCTATAATAGTATTAAAAATCTTGCATATTGCACACACTTCCAGTTAGTGTCACACTTATACCTGTAACTGTTTCCCTGTTTCACTTTTTTTGATAGCACCATATTGTTATCAAACAGCACATCTTCCAAATCACCATGAGTAACATCATAGGACATCTACTAGTCATGTTAAAATAATATAGATAAATGGTTTTGTGGGACAGTAAAGACTTTATAATTTTAGAACCTTGCTTTTTTAATTTGCTAGAAACAGGTGAAGATTTGGTTATATTATTTTAAATGGAGCTCATTGATCAACCCCCCAAAAAACAGTATTAATGCACAGCTCAGATACAAACTACTTTCCATTTTTCATTACTACTTACCCTAGACATTACAGACTTCTCAGATTCCTAGCTAACTTAGCATACTTCATTTTTTTTTGGAAGTATCACTATTCTGAGCTTGATGCAGATTGGCTGATGTGGAACAACGACATGGATGCAGGACTCTTGTCATAAACAACAAAACCTGTTGAACTAGTGTTAGAAACTAGGGGTGCCTAAAAATGTATATGGCTACACGAATAATACTGTTTAAATGGTAAGTTTTGTTTTCCTGGAAAGCTTGCATTAGAATTTGAGACAGTCTTTTTAATCAGTTAGATTAGGTGAAACATAAACATTCCACACGGGGTCCCATAGGATGGCCCTGCCAGGCTAGTTACCTGTTGTTTGTAAGTTAGGGTTTTGACTTTGTTAATGTATCTTTAATTTGGCCAGTGAAGGCCCAACCTATGTTTCTTCCATTATTACTAATAACCATATTATAATCTCTACAGATGGAATTTGAAGTTTGTTTAGCAGAACTGCTTGCAAAGTTAATTAGGAAAAGATATACAGGAAACTCTTTTCTATCCGGCACCGACGGGACAGGCGTGGTGCCGGTTGATCAAAAAGTCCAGATTACAGAGAGGTATACTTACTAAAGTACGAGAGCCCCGTACACGCCCACAGATCCAGGCATCCCTGTTGCATAGCAACAAGGTCAGGAACCCCGGTTACACGGCCACAGATCCAGGCGTCCCTGTTGCACGGCAACAGGTGCAGGAACCCCGGTTACACGGCCACAGATCCAGGAACCCCGGTTACATGGCCACTAATATGAAGTAAAACTTACCTGAACCTACTCCTGAATTTTGCTGGTTAAGAGAGATTTCTGGTTATTTAGGTGCTGGTAAAAAGAGAGTTTCCTGTAGAATGAAAGGAATTTGAGGAGGCTAAGGTATCCATCTTCGAATGGGCCATTTGCTAGATGAAGCTGAGATAGCGACTGGCCAACGTGCGACAGCTCTGGCTGGGGCCATGATTAAGAGGGACAGGGTTGGGCCTTGTACTTGCTGGGTCAAGGAGGATAGAGTCAAGAGAGATAAGACACGAATTACAAAAGGAGAACCTTCAGAAAGATTAAATAATAAGACAAATTGGATGAAGTAATGAGACCCCCTTTTGGGGAGGGCTTTCATCTAAGAACCAAGACAAAGGACTTGAGGTGTCACTGGATGATGAGGCTTTAGAGGAACCTCTATAGGTTAAATGGTCTTGTCAATAACTTGGCCTCAGGCCCACCCCTAAAAAGAGAATAAAAGTGACACCGCACGTGCTTGCCCACACAGACGGTGGAGGGGAGAGCTGAACAGAAGTTGCAAAGAGAGGTTGGGCTGGTCGAATGCTCTTTTGAGAGTGATCCCACGCTCACCATCGGAGGTTCTAGAGAGAGAGAGAGAGAGAGAGAGAGGCCAGAAGCCAGAGAACTGTTCACACATGCCAGCCGTCTGTCCAATCAGGTCCAGTACCAGCTGCTTGTCACGGTCGTATGTTTTTGCTGCGTGTGTTATATTCCATCCTAAACTCCGATTAAACACAATATACCCACCATATTGGTTTGCACTCGATCCTGTTTACCAGAGATATGCGAATCTCTACACAAGTTACTACTTTTTTCACTGCTGTTAGAATCTTGAAAATAATCTTTTCAGAAATGCATTGGAGCCCATCCAATCCATGTGATTAGAGACCATGGTTGCTCTCTTACTTGTCTCTGACATCTTCATGTTGCTGTTTCTCTCTATCTCTTCTCGTCTGCTTCTGTCACTCACTTTCTCTTTGTTGCATTTCTTGTCTCAACTCCTCTCTTTTTCTTCTTTCCTTTTGGGTGTGAGGTGCTATGGCATGGTGTGATGGGGAATGGAGCCACCAACAGTTGCTGGCTTATTTGGGGTGAGGGTTGCGGGGAAACTGTGGCCCTGAGCAACTCCCTTTACCATCCCACCACTTCATCTTCCCACTATACATTCCGCTTCCTACCACCCCTACTCAATTCTATCATTAGCCCTACCTCTTCCACTTTGAACTACCCATTCAATCCCTTCTCCTTTCTGCACTGTTACCCACCTCACCCTAACCCTCAATCCAGTCCCCCGCTCCCACTCTCCCCCCAAGGGTGGATGGAAGACCAGAGGTACCTCATCCTCAACCAGGGTCGTTCCTCCCCTCCCCATCCTACCCACCTTTTCTATCTGTTTTCCTCAAAGAGACTTTCTTTGCTTTCAAAATTCAACTTGTTGCCTGTATCCGAACTTGCACCAAGTCCCGTTCACCCATCATCCCTGTGCTTGCTGACCTACATTGAATGCTCCCAGTCCAACAACGCCTCAAATTAAAAATTCTCATCTTTGTGTTCAAATCCATCCATGGCCTCACACCTCCCTATCTCTACAACTTCTTCCAGCCCTGCAACCCTCCAAGAACTCTGCATTCCTCCAATTCTAGCCTCTTGAGCATCCCCAAATTCCTTCACCCCACCATTTGCAGCAGTGCCTTCAGCCGTCTAGGCCCTTAGCTCTGGAATTCCCTCCCTAAACGTCTCCACCTCTTTACCTCTCTCTCCTCCTTTAAGAAATTCCTTAAAATCTCTTTGACCAAGCTTTTGGTTACCTGTCCTAATGTCTTCTTCTTTGGCTAGGTGTCAATTTTGTTTGTCTGATTACGCTCTTATGAAGCAGCTTGGAACATTTTACTATGTTAAAGGCACTATATAATTGCAAGTTATTGTTTCTTTTTAAATAAAAATCAAATTAGAATGATGAAAGAAACTGCTTTTCTATTCATGCATTTTTCTATCTCTCTCTCACACACATACACACACACACACACACACACACGGGTTAGAAATCAGAATCTCTGTCTCATAGGTGTACAAGATTAATATTGACCTTTTCTGTCAACATTAGAGATAATTTGTTGTCTTTGAAATACGTGTTTTTTAAAAATAAAATTGAAGTAACATTAAAAGACAAAAGATACACATTCTCTCCGGTGCTCCCTCTCTGACCTCAGTTTTTTTTCTCTCTCACCCCCGACTCCAATCTCTCTTCTCTCCTCAGTTTAATAGACTTTGTAGAACATAAAATCAAAGCTACAACAGATGTGAAATCAGAATACTGTCACTTGTATCTCTCACACACACAGGGCTGGATTTTGTCATTGGGGTGGGCTGGGGTCGTGTCATCCGCTTTTCGTGTTATCCACCCGATTCCAAATCGATGTGGGAGATTGATGCGATTTTCACATAATTGGGCAATTGAGTTCCAGCGTATGGGAACCCATGGCCCAATTAGTTTATTCAGTCTGAAACTCACCTCCGATGACGTCATCATTGTTGCTGCATTTAAGGTCTGCAAGAAGCCTTGCTTCTTCTGCAGACTGACAACCTTTTGGCCTTTGCAGTGAAAGGGACCTGGGGGCAGAATGAGCAGCGGGAGACCTAAGTCTGCTCCCAGAATTGATGACGTCGCCCTGCAAGCTTTGGTGGAGGGAGCAAGAGCTAGTAAGGAGGTGCTCTTCCCTTCTTCAGGGAGGAAGAAGCCTCCCCAGCAGACGAAGGCTGTATGGATCCAGGTGGCCCATGAGGTCAACTCATTGTCGATGATCCACAGAACCTGGCTTCAGTGCAGGAAGAGGTTTCATGACCTTCTGCGCACTGGAAAAGTGAATGACTTTCCCATCACCCTCAATCTGATCCCCATTGCCTCTCCTCACCAGCACTCAGCTTTAGCAACCTCTTCCTCCACATCCCACTTGACACTGACATCCCTGCACCCTTACCCATTCCCTCTCTCTCTATGGTCACATTCACCTAACTATTCGACTATGCAGCCCTCACACTCCCTATCACTGTGATGCTATGAAAACAACTTACAACACACAGGGAGGGCCCTTGGTCTTGCCACCTCACTCCATCTTTGTCTCCTTCTAACCATCAATGATATGGATTCTCTACACTCACTCCTTCATTTTCACTCAAACGCCACTTGTCTCCCTCATTGCAGGAAAAGAGAGCTCACAATAAGAGGGAAAGAGCGAGGACAGGAGGAAGGCTACCCTCAGTAGCCCACCTCACCCGTTGGGGGGAGGCAGTCCTGGAGATCATGGGACTTGAGGGCGATGCACAAGTGGGGGACGGACAGACGGGTGCATCAGAGAAAGCTGGTGACAGAATAGTTTTCCATCTTTCTCATTGACATTGCATGAGTCGCTGATAATGATTCTGAAGCTCTAACAGATGGGCTTATGATCATCTGCAATATGCAATGTGCATGTAACTTGGCCTCACATCTCTGACTCTTTCTCTGGCAGGTTTTGTCTCCAGGGACGCTGCGAGTGTGGAGCGAGTGGAGGAGTCCATTGCGAACATGAGCAGAGCCTTTGTGGAGTCATTGGCGCATGAATGCAGCACCATGGAAAGGATAGCAACCTTCGTGGAAAGGATGGCTACAGTAGACGAGAGGATGGCTACGGCCATGGAGAAGGTAAGTCACCAAAGTGTAGAAAACATGGTGAGTGTTCAGAATAGACTAACATCTCTGGAGGAGCGATGGTCAGCTATTGAACTGAGAAACCAGACCTTCACAGAAGTCCTTCTCAGTAGGACTGCCAGTGCAGATACGGGTCTCCATGGCCCCTGATGTGCAGCAAGGTGCTCTCAAGCCACTTGCAAGCACTGAGGTGGACCTGACCCATAAGAGGGATGTTGGTGGCAGAGAACAAGGAAGTGGGGGCTCCTCTACAAGCGCTCACACTTACATGCTACTGCAGAGCCCTCGGTCAGAGCCCCACCAGAGTCCACACCCAACTGAGATTGGCGTCTCAACCCCTGCACAGCTGCAGGTGCAGCACACTGTTGCCGAGCCCTCCCAGGTTCGCAACCCCAGAGGATGCCCGCCAAAGGTGTCGAGACAGGAGCAGCAAGAAAGTGAGCAAGGGGCCTCCACATCTGCTAAAGCCACAGGGGAAGCACCACATAGGAGCACGTGTAAGAGAAAGATACTGCACAAATAGTCACAAGGGTAGTTACTTAGGTGAAATGTTGTTAAAATGCCATCAGTTGGTTATTGTAAATAAAAACTCTGATGGCAACTGTTGCAGTTGTGGAGTGTGTCATTTCGCAAATGGGACTTCCACATTGAGGGCTTAGGATTACTTGCAATTGTCAGTATGGTGGTCAGAGTACTAAGAATCTGCTGGTTCTTGGCCATTGTTGATGCTCTGGTAAGAAGCTGCAAGGCAAAAGTGCTTGATTGGCTAGGCTAAGCAAATCTGGCCAAGCTGAGTGCGTTCCTTGCATCCCGGGCAACAATGTTCTCGCGTACTCCTGCCGCGGGTTGATGGGCCTCTGCAAGATGTTCGTTTTCGCTCTCCTCCTCCTCCTCATCATCTGAGGAGGATATGTGAGGAGCCACTTGGTCCTCAAGAATCTGCAAGCCACGACGTTGTGGCTTGTTGTGAAGTGCACTGCAAACCACGACGATTCTGGAGACTCTGGCTGCTGAGTACTGCAGGGCTCCACCTGATCTATCCAGGCATCTGAAGCGTATCTTCAGCATGCCGATGGTTTGCTCGATTATGGATCTGGTGGAAATGTGGCTGTAGTTGTAGCTCTCCTCAGCTTCATTGGATGGGCTCCTCAACGGCGTCATTAGCCACGTCTTCGGGAATAGCCCTTGTCTCCAAGTAGCCATCCGTTAAGTTGGTCTGGCGGACTGAAGAGTGGAGGCACACTAGACTGGCGCAGTATGAAGGAGTCATGGCAACTGCCAGGGTACTTGGCACAAACATGCAAAATTTCCTTCTTGTGGTCACACACCAGCTGCACGTTGAGGGAGTGGAAGCCCTTGCGGTTGACAAAAATACCTGGATTACGATGGGGTGCCTTAAGGGCCACATGTGTGCAGTCAACAACGCCCTGCACCCTTGGAAAGCCTGCCAGATTAGCTAATCCAACCGCACATGCCGTGACACTTGCTTGATCCTTGGAGAAATGGATGTGATTGTGCGCGATGGCAAAGAGGGCATCGGTTACCTGCGTGATGCAAGTGTGTGCGGCCGCCTGGGAGATGCCGCTGATGTCTGCTGCTGATCCCTAGAATGAGCCTGAAGCAAAAAAGTTGAGTGCGGTGGTGACTTTGACGGCCACTGGTAAGGGGTGTCCACCTGCTCCTCTGGGCTCCAGGTCTTGCTGCACCATTGTGCAGATGTCACCCACTACCTCTTGCGAAAGTTGGAGCCGCCTTTGGCATTGCTGCTCACTCATGTTGAGGTAGCTGATCCTCTGTCTGTAGACCCTGTTTGGGGGGTATCTCCTGCGCCAACGGGCTTCCATGGGCTGGCGCATTCTGGCCTGTGCAGCTTCAGGTGGGTGAGCAGCAGCTTGGCGCTCCTGTTGTTGCCGCTGCTGTTGGTGCTGCTGTTGTTCATGGTTCTGCTGCTGCCGCGGCTGGTCTTCGTCCGAATCTGATGTCCAGGAGGAAAGGAAATAAATGGTTCCCATGCTTCTGGTAGATGCCTCAGTTGAGGAAGCGCTCAGTCAAGGTGGCGAGAGGGGTTTCCCAGGAGGTCACACTGGAGATGGGTGTCAGGCTCCAAACTTCCACAGCTATGGTTATGCCTGCTAAAAGTTCCCCCAGACCTGAGACAACAAAGTCCTGCCACCTGCAAATGATGGCTGATCAAATCTCCTATTTAATGATGGAGCTGCAGACGATAGTCAGCAATCCAATTGTGCTCCCGCCAGGTTTCACCGTCATGTTTCAGAGGAGACGTGAAGCACGTGGGAAACGTGTTAAAATCGGAAAGGCCTCTGAAAATGGGATTATAGAGGCAATTTAGTGGTTGTTAAGGGCCTATCCCGCCTCTTGAAGACGGGATGGAGACGGGATCAGAAACCACGCATTTGGAAAATTGCTTGGAGGCGGGGTCGGGCCCGTCCGCCACTTTTTGCAATTTTAACACCCCACATGCCTTCATTCCTGCCTCCTCGGGCCTGGCAAAATCCAGCCCACAGTCTCTGTTTTGTTAAAATATAAATTTTATCTCAGTAAAACTTTTAAAATTTGTCTTTTTAAAAATTATTTGTACATTGGTGCTTGCAAACATGTATCTAATGCTAAGTATAAATACATGCTACAAGGAACAGAACTGAAGTCTGTGATGAAAGAAAAAGATCTGGGTGTTATAGTAAATCAATCTCTAAAGGCTCACAACCAATCCCATGAAGCTATATCTAAAGTAAACAGGATACTAGGTTGTATTCACAAAGCACAGAGAGGGTTCCTTCCCCACTCCCCAAGCACCGGGCTGAATTTTGAGGCCACCTGCCCAGTGGTAGGAATGGGGCAGTATTGCCCCGGAAATAGTCTATGGCCCAGAAATTCGGGACTCCACGGGTGAGTACACATGGTGTACTCACCCGTAAGCCCAATGGAAGTGCCGGTTTCGTGCACGCACTGCACATGCACGGGAAACCGGCACTTCCGTTCCCCTGAAAGAAGGGGTTCAGAGGTGGAACGCGTGTGCAGGAGAGGCAACGCGTGCGCATCGAACTTACGTTTTTTTTGCAGGTTTTCCTGGGAGGGTAAGTCTCCAGGAGTTACACTTTTAAAAAGCAGGCGCAAGGCCTGCTTTTTACAAGGTAAGTGGTGAATTAATTAAAATTAAAACATTTTTTCCACAGGTTTATTATTTTTAAATACTTTAAAGAAAGGTAAGTTTATTTTTAGCCCCGTTAGAAAATGTAATTAATTTTTTCAAAAATTTAAATTATTGTTTAAAATAGTTATTTCATGTAATTTATAGTTTATTTTTAAAATGTGATATTTAAAAAAAAATTATTTGAAGATTTAGTGATGTTTTGGGGCTTATAGTATTTATAGGTTTGACAGGTCCTATCAAACTTATGAATGGAGCATTCCCTGCTACCATTGGCTCTCCATGGCCCACGTGATCCCAGGGGATGCATCGAATTAACTGCGCCCCTGGGATACGCAAGCACTGCGCGCTGGCAGTTGGAGGAGGCCCAGGATCGGAATCCCACGTGGGCCCACAGCTTAATGGCCGGCGCGGTAGGTAAGTGCAGGTCGGGGGCTTGCACCCGCGGGAAGCCCCCGACCTGAGTTTCTGGGCCATATATGTTTATTTTTGTGAGGCTTGGAGGTGCAGGTGTGCTCCTTCGGGCTCTGCAAAAATACTGAAGGCTGCTGCAGACCTGGGCTCACCCCCAACCCTGGCCTCGCGCTCCCCCTTTCTCTCAAGGCACACCGCAACTGCTGCCGGCGCGCAGCCGGCTGACATTCCTGTTGCCCAAAACCAGCAAGGTGCCTCAGATGTCCATTCGGAATCTGCAGCTGACCAGTCAGATTCAAATGAGGCACTGGCCTCAAACTCTCAGTGGCCTTGAAATCCCCGCCATTCCCTCCCATGTAGCTGCAAATCAGTCCCCTCATTTTTCCTCCCCACTTCTCACTAAGCAGCATGTCAGCCACCAGGAACCCCCACCTTTCATGAGCAGAGGTGGATGGAGAAGGAAGGACTAAGAGGGTAGGGGGCGATAGGAGGAGGGTAGGAGAAGAAGGTGAGAAGGAAAGGTAAAGAGAATGGAGAGGGGAAGGACGGGAGGAAGGACAAGCCAGGAGAAAGGGGATAGGAGGAGTATTAAAAATGATTCCAACCCTGGCCTCTTCCTACCTGAACTGCCTGCTCAACCCCTGAATACTACTTTCCTCCTCGCACCACTTCTACTCCTTCCCCTTTCTCCTATCCCTGTCTTTCATATTCCCCTTCCTCTTTCCACCTCCCTTACTGCTCACTGTCCCTTCTCCTCCTCTACTCCCCCCTTTCCTCTATACCCCTCCTCCTCAGCACCATTAATGGGACGATGTAATTACAGCATGACACTTTACTCAGGTGGTTTATGTTATATATTTCTCCATCCACATTAATAACAAAATATAAACATAAGGACAGAATGTACGACCTTAACATAAATGTAAGAGCCATAAAAGCTTAAGAAAATACTTTAAAATAGTGGTTAAATGGCATAATACAGTTAATTTACCTGACCGACTTATTGTATTAAGAAACCCCCTATTTTCTTGCTCCAGTTGTATAGTCCGAGACACCCCCTTTATTCTTGCCATAATGGAACAGTCCCTAAGCCACACATGGGTGCAGCCATTTCACAGTTTAAACTGCACGTGGTTGAAGGAGGCAGAAGCTGTGAGGTTTGGAGCAGTACAGTTTTTGACCGTGTTCGTTTATACGTGTTTGCTTTGTAATTCCGTTTGTTAAGTGTTATAGTAAACAGTTTAAAAGACAAAGCTACGTTTGGGAATGTTTTATTTCGACACGTGTCTACTCGTTGTTAAAAACCCCACAGCTCAGTGGCTGCCTGTTTGGAAACTAAGAAGCGCCACTACAATAAACATTGTATTGCATCAGCATACCCTGATCCAATTGGCCTCTAATGCCATTTCTTCCGAAAACTACATTTGATCTTTGAATCCTTGTGTGCAATGTCAGAGGAGATCAGCTAGTTGATGTAAAAAAAAGTATTTTGCATACTGCTGTATAAGGGAGAATGCAACAGTGTTAGTTCCTTGTATCATAGAAAGAGCACAAGTATGTGCTTTTACTTTATCAGCCAGAAACTGGGGCTCATGGGGAGAGGAGATGAAGATGGGCCTTGAAACAAAGATGCCAGCCATTTACTTCTGACATTCATTGCTCATCATAAGCATTTGAATAATAAACCAGGAAGATTAAACTATTGAAACTACTGTACCTGTGTCCCCAATAAAAGCAGTAATATTTATACTGTACTAGCTGGAGTGCCCGGCGGTGCCGAGGGTTTTTTGAGGGCATGTTGTTATGAAAAAAGTAGAAATAATTTTTATATATATATATATATATAAATAAATGAGTTTGTCTGTCTGTCTGTCTGTGTGGGAAGGAGAGAGAGAGAGGGAAGGAGAGAGAGTGAGAGAGGGAAGAGAGAGAGAGGGAAGGAGAGAGAGAGAGGGAAGGAGGGAGAGAGGGAAGGAGAGAGAGAGAGGGAAGGAGAGAGAGAGAGGAGAGAGAGACAGAGAGAGAGGGAAGGATAGAGAGAGGGAAGGAGACATAGAGAGAGAGGGAAGGAGAGAGAGACAGAGAGGGAAGGAGAGAGAGAAAGAGAGAGGGAAGGAGAGAGAGAGAAGGAAGGAGAGAGAGAGAGAGAGAGAGGGAAGGAGGGAGAGAGAGAGAGGGAAGGAGGGAGAGAGAGAGGGAAGGAGAGAGAGAGAGAGAGAGAGGGAAGCAGAGAGAGACAGAGAGAGAGAGGGAAGGAGAGAGAGAGGGAAGGAGAGAGAGAGAGAGAGAGAGGGAAGGAGAGAGAGGGAAGGAGAGAGTGAGGGAAGGAGATAGAGAAGAGAGGAAGACACCCCGGGGAAGGGGCTGGACTCAGAGCCCGGCGGATGAAGAAGGGCGGCCGCCATTTTGTGAGTTGGCGGGAAGTTTGAATTACATAAGAACATAAGAAGTAGGAGCAGGAGTAGGCCATACGGCCCCTCGGGCCTGCTCCGCCATTCAATAGGATCATGGCTGATCCGAATCTAGACTCACGTCCACTTCCCTGCCCTCTCCCCGTAACCCCTAATTCCCTTATCTGCTAGGAAGCTGTCCATCTCCATTTTAAATTTATTTAATGTTGCAGCTTCCACAGCTCTCTGGGGTAGCAAATTCCATAGATTTACTACCCTCTGAGTGAAGAAGTTTCTCCTCATCTCAGTTTTGAAAGGGCAGCCCCTTATTCTTAGATTATGCCCCCTAGTTCTAGTCTCACCCATCAGTGGAAACATCCTCCCCGCATCCACCCGATCAAGCCCCCTCACAATCTATGTTTCGATAAGATCACCTCTCATTCTTCTGAACTCCAATGAGTAGAGTCCCAACCTACTCAACCTTTCCTCATACGTCAACCCCCTCATCTCCGGAATCAACCGAGTGAACCTTCTCTGAACCACCTCGAGAGCAAGTATATCTTTTCTTAAATATGGAAACCAAAACTGCACGCAGTATTCCAGGTGTGGCCTCACCAATACCTGCAGCAAGACTTCCCTGTTTTTATACGCCATCCCCCTTGCAATAAAAGCCAAGATTCCATTGGCCTTCCTGATCACCTGCTGCACCTGCATACTAACTTTTTGTGTTTCATGCACCAGGACCCCCAGATCCCTTTGTACTGTAGCACTTTGCAGTTTCTCTCCATTTAGATAATAACTTGCTCTTTGATTTTTTTCTGCCAAAGTGCATAACCTCACACTTTCCAACATTATATTGCATCTGCCAAATCTCTGCCCACTCACTTAGCCTGTCTATGTCCTTTTGCAGGTTTTTTATGTCCTCCTCACTCATTGCTTTCCATCCCATTTTTGTATCGTCGGCAAACTTGGATATGTTGCACTCAGTCCCTTCCTCCAAATCGTTAATATAGATTGTAAAGAGTTGGGGTCCCAGCACTGACCCCTGCGGAACACCACTAGTTACTGATTGCCAGCCCGAGAATGAACCATTTATCCCAACTCTTTGTTTCCTGTTAGATAGCCAATCTTCCACCCATGCCAGTATATAACCCCCAATCCCGTGATTTCTTATCTTGATCAGTAATCTTTTGTGTGGAACCTTGTCAAATGCCTTTTGGAAGTCCAAATACACTACATCCACTGGTTCCCCTTTTTCCACCCTGTATGTTACATCCTCAAAGAATTCAAGCAAATTTGTCAAACATGACTTCCCCTTCATAAAACCATGCTGACTCTGTCCTATTAAATTATGTTTATCCAAATGCTCTGTTACTGTTTCCTTAATAATGGACACTAACATTTTGCCAACCACAGGTGTTAGGCTAACTGGTCTATAGTTTCCAGCTTTTTGTCTACTTCCCTTCTTAAATAAGAGCTCTCCCCTCTCTCTCCCATCCCTTCACTCTTTCCCTCCCTCACCCTCTCTCTCCCTCCCTCTCTCTCCCTGCCGCTCTCTCCTCTCTCCCTGCCGCTCTCTCTCCTCCCCTCCTCCCTCCACCCCTCTCTCTCCCTCCCCCCTGCCCCTCTCTCTCCCCTGCCCCCTCTCTCTCTCCCTCCCTCACCCTCTCTCTCTCCCTCCCCCTCTCTCTCCCTGCAGCTCTCTCTCCCCTTTCTCTCTCCCTGCCCCTCTCTCTCCCTGCCCCTCTCTCTCTCCCTCCCCGCTCTTTCCCTCCCTCCCCGCTCTCTCCCTCCCTCCCCGCTCTCTCCCTCCCTCTCAATTCAATTTTTCAATTCAATTCAAATCGCTTATTGGCATGATAAGGTACATCTTATGTTGCCAAAGCATCAAAATACATTCATGGTTGAACACATAAACGCAGTTCTATTCATACAGTGTATAAACAGGTATATCCCTGAGTGTATAAATATACATTCGCATTATTTATATATACTCTTTTCTTAGTTTACTGGTTGTCCCTCTGTTCATGGCAAGCTGTAACATAGTGTGCTGCCAGTGCTACACAGCTTCTCCCCGCTCTCTCTCTCTCCCCCTCCCTCCCTGCGCTCTCTCCCTCCCTCTCTCTCCCTCCCTCCCCTCTCCCCCTCTCTCCCCCTCTCCTCTCCCTCCAACTCATCTCGGTGCCAGAACGGAGTATATCCGACCCCGGGAGGCCGGATGCCCATCGCTCAGAAGCGAGCCCAGGGTTCCTCATGTTTAACCAGGCAGGCCTTTGGACCCGGTTGGCCAGGCGGCAGTGGAAGGCCTTTCGCTCCAGACTCCCGTGTCCGATTTAGGTCGGGGGATGGCTCGTTGGAAAGCCGCGGTTTTCCCCGGTCCCCGCACTAATGGCAAGAGAGAGAGGGGGAAGGGGGGAGAGAGAGAGAGAGAGGGAACAGGAGAGAGAGAGAGAGAGAGAGAGAGAGAGGGAAGAGGACAGAGAGAGGGGGGAAAGGAGAGAGAGAAAGGGGGGGGAAGGACTTAGAGGCAGGCCGCGGTGGACCGTGCGCGGCCTAGTGCTTCAGGCCTGGCCGGGCTCTCGGGACGCGACTCACCTCAGCTGAGCTCCTGCTTCGGGAGAGAGAGAGGGGGGGAAGGAGAGAGAGAGAGAGAAATTCCTGAATCAATACCAATGAATCAATCATTTCCTCACCTCCATTACCATGTTTTTTAGCTTCAGGCCCAGCCGGTCTTTAATGGCCGCCACTCACCTCAGCTCAGCTCCCGCTCGGCAGATTCAAGGATTAGGCCCCGCCCACAAACACCATGAAACGCCCCCCAATTGGTCAACCATCATGTCACTCAACGCTAATGAGCGGTAGGATTGGTCGACCGCTAATGAGCAGATTTTGTCCGTTTTTTGAATGTTTTTTGTATACTGTCGGAACAATTTTTGGCTGACCAAGAAGTAACGACACCTATGACACTCCCCTAATCATAAGCTTTCTTTTGATATAACATATGTGTAGGTACGCTCTATAACTTTTGAGTGTATGGCGGACAAACATACACGCAGACAGACAGACACGCACACAGATGGACGGATCCTTTTATATATATACTAGCTGGGGGGGCCCGGCGTTGCCAGGGCAGTTTAGAGGGCCGCGCGGTTGACGGCCGGCCGCTGCCACTCCCCCGCTCTGTGTCTCGGGCCGCACGGTTGACGGCCGGGCCGCTGTCGCTCCCCCGCTCTGTGTCTTGGGCCGCGCGGTTGACGGCCGGCCGCTGTCGCTCCCCCGCTCTGTGTCTCGGGCCGAGCGGTTGTCAGGCCCGGCCCGAGTGACCCCATGGGCCCAAGTGACCCCAACTCACCTCCCGCTCCGGTGGGCCGCCGCAGCTGGTAAAAGCAGGGGAAAAAATGGCGCCAACGTTTCGGGAGGCTGCAGGATTAGGTCCCGCCCATGACGCACCAATTGGTCAACCATCAGGTCAATGAACTGCAGGATTGGTCAACCATCACGTCACTCAACGCTAATGAGCGGTAGGATTGGTCAACCGCTAATGAGTGGATTTTTGAAAGTTTTTTGTATACTGTCCGAACAATTTTTGTCTGACCAAAAAGTAAATACACCTATGACACTCCCCTAATCATAACCTTT